>NW_027206335.1:3732500-4420000 GCF_024711535.1 Dipodomys merriami | reverse complement strand
GGTGAGATTTAGGGTTAGAGTTAGGTTTAGGGGGACTGTTAGGGTGAGGTTAAGGGTTAGGGTTAGTGTTAGGTTTAGGGTGAGGGAGTGGTTTAGGTTGAGATTTAGGGATAGGGTTAGGTTTAGGATTAGGTTTACTGTTAGGGTGAATGTGAGGGTTAGGGCGAAGGTTAGTGTTAGGCTGAGGGTGAGACTGATGGTGAGGGTTAGGTTTAGGGTGAGGGCTAGTGTTAGGGTTATGGGGAGGGTTTGCATGAGCTTTAAGGTTAGGATTAGGGTTAGGGTGAGGGCTAGGGTGAGGGTGAGGTTTATGGTTAGGTTTAGGGTGAGGTTTAGGATGAGGGTTAGGGTTAGGATTAGGGTTAGGATTAGGGCTAGTGTGAGGGTTAGGGTGAGGGTTAGGGTTAGGGTTAGGGTGAGGGTGAGTGTGAGGCTTTGGGTGAGGATTAGGCTTAGGGTTAGAGTGAGGGTTAAGTTTAGGGATTGGGCTAGGGTGAGTGTGAGGATGAGGATTAGGGTTAGGTTTAGGTTTAGGCTTATGTTTAGGTTTAAGTTTAGGTTTAGGGTTAGGGTTAGGGTGAGAGTGAGTGTAAGGGTTAGGTTGAGGTTTAAGCTTAGGCTTATAGTTAGGCTGAGGGTGAGGGTGGGGGTGAGGATTAGGGGTAGGCTGATTGTTCTGGTTAAGGTTAGTGTTATTGTTATAGTTAGGTTTAGAATTACAGTGAGGGTGCAGGTGCGGGTGAGGGTTAGTGTTAGGGTGAGGTTTAGGTTTGGGTTAGGGTTAGAGTTAGGTTTAGGGTGAGGGTGAGGTTTAGGGTTAGAATTACGGTTCGGGTGAGGGTTAGGTTGAGGTTTAGGGTTAGTGTTAGTGTTAAGGTTAGGTTTACGGTGAGAGGGTTAGGATTAGAGTTAGGGTGAGGGTGAGTGTGTGTGTTAGGGTTAGGTTTAGGGTTAGGCTTAGAGTTAGGCTGAGGGTGAGGTTGAGGTGAGGGTTAGGATTTGGTTTGAGGGTTAGGTTTAGGTTTAGGGTGAGGGTAAGGATGAGTGTTAGGCTTATGGTGAGGGTTAGGATGAGGGTTAGTTTTAGGATTAGGGTTAGGATGAGGGCTATAGTGAGGGTGAGGTTTAGGGTTAGGGTTAGGGTTAGGGTTAGGGTTAGGATGAGTGTGAGGTTTAGGGTTAGAGTTAGGGTTAGGGTGAGGCTGAGGATGAGGGTTAGGTTTAGGGTTAGTGTTAGATTAAGTGTTAGGGTGAGGGTGAGGGTTAGGCTAAGGGTTAGGATTAGGATTAGGGTAAGTGTTAGGGTGAGTCTGAGGGTTAGGGTTAGGCTTAGGTTTAGGCTTAGGTTTAGGCCGAGGGTGAGGGTGAGGGTGAAAGTTAGGGTTAGGTTGAGGTTTAGGGTTAGGGTTAGGGTGAGATTAAGGGTTCAGCTTAAGTTTAGGGTTAGGGTGAGGTTCCGGTTAGTCTTACAGTGAGCATGAGAGTTAGGGTAAGTTTGAGGGTTAGGGTTAGGGTTAGGTTTATTGTGACGGTTAGGGTTAGAGTTAGGGTGAGGGTTAGGATGAGGATTAGGGTTAGGATTAGGGTTAGGGTGTGGGATAGTGTGAGGTTGAGTGTTAGGATTAGTGTTAGGGTGAGGATTAGGTTTAGGGTTAGGGTTAGGGTGAGGGTTAGGATGAGGGTTAGGGTTATGGTGACATGAGGGTTAGGGTTAGGGTTTAGGTTAGGGTTAGAACTAGTGTTCGGGTGAGGGTGAGTGTTAGGCTTAAGGTTAGGGTTAGGGTTAGGTTTAGGTTTAGGGTTAGGATTAGTGTTAATTTTAGTGTTAGAGTTACAGTTAGGGTGAGGCTGAGGGTGAGGTTGAGGGTTAGGTTTGGGGTGACGTATATGGTTATGGTTAGGATTATGGTTATGTTGAGGGTGAGGTTTAGGGTTAGATTTAGGGTTACGGTGCGGGTTATGTGGAGGGTGAGGATTAGGGTTAGTGTGAGGGTTAAGGTTAGGGTGAGGGTTAGGTTGAGTTTTAGGGTTAGGGTTAGGTTTAGGGTTTGGATTTGGGTTAGGGTGAGGGTGAGTGTGAGGGTTACGGTTAGGTTTAGGCTTAGGCTGAGGGTGAGGGTGGGGTGAAGGACTAGGTTTAGGGTGATGGTTAGGATTAGGGTTAGTGTTGGATAGGGTGAGGGTGAGGATTAGGGTAAGGCTTAGGATTAGGCTTAGGGTTAGACTGAGTGTGAGGTTCAGTGTGAGGGTTAGGGTTAGGGTGATGTTTAGGTTTACGGTTAGGGTGAGGGTTAGGATGAGTTTTAGGGTTAGGGTTAGGGTGATGTTTAGGTTTACGGTTAGGGTGAGGGTTAGGATGAGTTTTAGGGTTACAGTAAGGGTTAGGGTGAGGATGACAGTAAGGGTTAAGGTGAGGTTGAGACTGAAAGTGAGGGTTAAGATAAGGGTGAGGATTAGTGTTAGGATTAGGGTGGGGTTTAGGGTTAGGGTTAAGAAAAGGTTTAGGTGGAGGAGGAAGTTTAGGGTTAGATACAGGGTTAGGGGGAGGGTTAGTGGGAGGGTTAGGGTTAGGGTTTGTGTTAGGGTTAGCGTGAGGGTGAGGGTTAGTGTTAGGGTTAGGGTTAGGGTGAGGTTTAGGGTTAGGGTTAGGGTTTGGTTTAGAGTTATGGTGAGGGTGAGGGTGCGGGTGAGTGTGAGGGTTAAGGTTAGGTTTCAGGTAAGGCTTGTGGTTAGGCTTAGGGTTAGGCTGAGTGTGAGGGTGGGTTTGAGGGTTAGTGTTAGGGTGAGGGTTTCGGATAGGGTTATAGGGAGGGTTAGGATGAGGGTTAGGGTTAGGATTAGGGTTAGGGTGAGGGCTAGGGTGAAGGTGAGGTTTAGGGTTATGGTTAGGTTGAGGTTTAGGTTTAGGGTTAGGGTTAGGGTTAGGGTGAGCTTGGGGTTTAGGGTTAGAGTTAGGGTTAAGGTGAGGCGGAGGTTGAGGGTTAGGGTAAGGGTTAGGATTAGGATTAGGGTAAGGGTAGGGTGAGTGTGAGGGTTAGGGTTAGGGTGAGGGTTAGGTTTAGGGTTAAGTTGAAAGTTAAGGTTCAGGTAAAGTTAAGGTTAGGGTGAGGGTTAGGGTTAGCTTTAAGTTGAGCGTGAGGATTATGGTTAGGTTGAGGGTTAGGTTTAGGGTTAGGGTTAGGGTGAGGTTTAGGGTTAGGGTGAGGGTTAGGATGAGAAGTACGGTTAGAATTAGGGTTAGGATGAGGGCTAGGTTGAGGGTGAGGGTTAGGTTTAGTGTTAGGGTGACTTTTAGTGTTAGGGTTAGGGTTAGGGTGAGGGTTAGGATGAGGGTTAGGGTTAGAGTAATTGTGAGGGTTAGGGTTAGGTTGAGGGTTATGTTTAGGATTAGGGTTAGTGTGAGGTTGAGGATTAGGATTAGGGTTAGGGTTAGGGTTATTGTTAGGGAAAGGGTTAGGGTTACGATTATGGTGAGGTTGAGGTTTAGAATTAGGGTTAGGGTGAGGTTTTTAGTGTTACGGTTAGGGTTAGAGTTAGGGTTAGCGTGAGGTTCGGGTTATTGTGAGGGTTAGTGTTAGGGTTAAGTTTTGGGTTGCGGTGAGGTTTATGGTTAGGGTTAGGGTAAGGATTAGGGTTTGGGTTATTGTTATGGGTAGGTTTAGGGTTACTGTTAGGGTGAGGGTGTGAGGTTTAGGCTTAGTGTTAGGGTTAGGCCTAAGGTTAGGGGAAGGGTTAGGATTACGGTTGGGGTTAGGGTGAGGTTTAGGTTTTGGTTTACTTTATAGTTAGGTTTAGGGTGAGGGTGGGATTTAGGGTTAGAGTTAGGGTTAGGGTGAGGGTTAGAGTGGGGGTAAGGGTTAGGGTTCGGATTAGGCTGAGGGTTAAGGGGCGGTCACAGTAAGGTTATACGTGAGGGTTAGGCCTAGGGTGAGGGATACGGTAAGGGTCAGGGTTAGGGTTAGGGTGAGGGTTAGGCTGAAGGTTAGGCTGAGGCTGAGGGTTAGACTGAGGATTAGTGTTAGGGTTAGTGTGAGATTTATGGTGAGGGTGAGGGTTAGGGTTAGGGTGTGGGCTAGGGTGAGGGTGAGGATTAGGGTTAGAGTTAGGATTAGGCTGAGGGTGAGGTTGAGGGTAAGGGTTAGGTTTAGGGTGAGTGTTAGGGTTAGGGTTTAGGGGGAGGGTTCGGATGAGGATTAGGGTTAGGATTAAGGTTAGGGTAAGGGCTAGGGTAAGGGTAGGTTTAGAGTTAGGGTTAGGTTCAGGTTTAGGGTTAGGGTTAGGCTAAGGTTTATGGTGAGGGTGAGGTTTAGGGTTTGAGTTAGGGTTAGGGTGAGGCTGAGGGTGAGGTTTAGGGTTAGGCTTAGTGTTAGGGTTATGGTTAGGGTTAGGGTGAGGGTTAAGTTGAGATTGAGGGTTAAGGTTAGTGTTAGGGTTAGGCTTAGGATTAGGCTGAGTGTGAGGTTGAAGCTGAGTGTTAGGGTTAGGGTGAGGGTTAGGGTTAGGGTTATGGGGAGGGTTAGGATCAGGGTTAGGGTTAGGATTAGGTTTAGGGTGAGAGCTAGGGTGAGGGTGTGGTTTAGGGTTAGGTTTAGGTAGAGGTTTAGTGTTAGGGATAGAGGGAGGGTTAGGATGAGTGTTAGGTTTAGGTTTAGGGTTAGTCTGAGGGCTAGGGTGAGGTTCATGGTTAGGGTAAGCTTTAGTCTTAGGCTTAGGTTTAGGCTGAGCATGTGGTTGAGGGTGAGGATTAGCTATAGGGTTGGGTTGAGGTTTAGTGTTAGGGTTAGGGATAGAGTTTGGGTTAGGGTGAGGGTGAGGTTTAGGGGTAGAGTTAGGGTTAGGATGTGGGTTAGGTTTAGGGTGAGGGTTAGTGTGGGGGTCACGGTAAGGGTAAATGTGAAGTTTAGGCTGAGGATGAGGGTTACGGTAAGGGTGAGGGTTAGGTTTAGGGTGAGGGTTAGTGTTAGGTTTAGGGTTAAGGTGATGGTTAGTGTTAGTGTTAGTGTGAGGTTTAGGGTTAGGGTTAGGGTTAGGATTAATGTTAGGGTTAGGCTTAAGTTGAGGCTTAGGGTGAGGGTGAGAGTCAGGGTTAGGTTTTGATTGGGATTTGGGTTAGGATGAATGTGAGGGTTAGGGTTAGGGATAGGGATAGGCTTAGGTTTAGGCTGAGGGTGAGGGTAAGTGTTAGGATTAGAGTTAGGGTGAGGGAAAGGGTTAGGGTGAGAGTTAGGGTTTGGGTTAAGTTTAGGGTTAGGGTGAGTGTTAGGGTAGGGGTTACAGTGAGGGTTAGGGTTAGGTATAGGCTTAGGTTTAGGCTGAGGGTGAGGGTGAGTGTGAGGATTAGTGTTAGGGTGAGGGATAGGGTTAGGGTTAGAGTTAGGGTTTGGGTTAAGTTTAGGGTTAGGGTGAGTGTTAGGGTAGGGGTTACAGTGAGGGTTAGGGTTAGGTTTACGTTGAGGTTTAGGGTTAGGGTTAGGGTTAGGGTGAGGTTGAGGGTTAGGATTAGGGTTATTTTTAGGATGAGGTGTAGGATGAGTGTTAGGGTTAAGATTAGGGTTAGGGTGAGAGCTAGCTTGAGGGTGAGTTTTAGCGTTAAGGTTAGGGTGAGGTTTAGGGTTAGGATTAGGGTTAGGGTTAGGGTGAGGGTGAGGTTTAGGGTTAGAGGTAGGGTTAGGGTGAGGCTGAGGGTGAGGGTTGGGTTAGGGTGAGGGTTAGGTTGACGGTGAGTGTTAGGATTAGGGTTAGGATTAGGGTTAGGTTTAGGGTTAGGATTGCTGTTATTGTTAGGGTTAGAGTTAAGGTGAGGTTGAGGGTGAGGGTGAGGGGTAGGTTTATTGTTAGGGTGAGTTTTAGGGTTTGGGTTAGTGTTAGGGTGAGAGTTAGGATGAGGGTTAGGGTTACGGTAAGTGTGAGGGTTAGGGTTAGAGTGAGGGTTAGGGTAAGGATTAGGGTTAATGTAAGGTTGAGGGTTAGGATTAGGGTTAGTGTTAGGGTTACGGTTTCAATGAGGTTGAGGGTTAGAGTTAGAGTTTGGGTGAGGTTTTTAGTGTTAGGGTTAGGGTTAGAGACAGTGTTAGGGTGAGTGTGAGGTTTAGGGGTAGAGTTAGGGTTAGGGTGAAGGTTAAGGTGAGGGTTAGTGTTAGGGTGAGGGTTAAGGTGGGCGTGACGGTAAAGGTAAAGTTGAGGGTTAGGCCTAGGGTGAGGGTTACAGTAGGGTGTGGGTTAGGTTTACGGTGAGGGTTAGGGTTAGGGTGAGGGTGAGGGTGACAGTTAGATTGAGGATTTGTGTTAGGGTTTGTGTGAGTTTGAGGGTGAGGATGAGGGTTAGGCTTAGGGTGAGGGCTAGGGTGAGGGTGAGGATTAGGTTTAGTGTTAGGGTGAGTTTAGGGTTAGGGTGAGGGTTATGGTTAGCGTTAGGGCTAGGTTTAGGTGTAGGTTTAGTGTTAGGGTTAGGGTTTGAGTTAGGGTACGGTTAGGGTAAGGGTTTTTGTTAGGGTTATTATTAGGGTTAGGGTTAGGATGAGGTTTAAGTTTAGGTTTCGGTTTAGAGTTAGGGTTAGTGTGAGGGTGAGGTTTAGGGTTAGAGTTAGGGTGAGTGTTAGGGTTAGAGTTAGGGTGAGCGTTAGGGTTAGGGTTAGGCTTAGGCTTTGGCTTAGACTTAGGCCCAGCATGTGGGTGAGTGTTAGGGTTAGGGTTAGGGTGAGGGTTAAGGTTAGGGTTAGGGTGAGGATTAGGATGAGGTTTAGGGTTAGGATTACGGTTAGGCTGAGGGCTAGGGTGAGGTTTATGGTGAGGGTTAGGCTTAGGGATAGGTTTCAGTTTAGGATTAGGTTTAGGGTGAGGGTGAATGTGAGGGTTAGAATTAGGGTTAGGTTTAGGCTTACGGTTAGGGTGAAGGTTAGGGTTAGGGTTTTGTTAGGGTGAGGGTGAGGCTGAGGATTAAGATTAGGTTGAGGGTTAGGTTTAGGTTTAGGGTTAGTGTTAGTGTTAGGGTTAGGGTTACAGTCATGGTTAGGGTTAGGGTTAGGGTTATTGTTAAGGTTAGGGTTAGGGTTACAGTTACAATGAGGGTGAGGGTGAGGATTAGCGTTAGCATTATTGTTAGATTTAGTGTTAGGGTTAGGGTTAGACTTAGGGTTAGGGTGAGGGTGAGGTTTAGGGGTAGAGTCAGGGTTAGGGTGAGTGTTAGGTTGAGGGTTAGGGTTAGGGTGAGGGTTAGGGAAGGAGTGACGGTAAGGGTAAACGTGAGGGTTAGGCTGAGGGTGTGGGTTATTTTAAGAGTGTGGGTTAGTGTTAGCGTGAGAGTTAGGGTTAGGTGTAGTGTGAGGATGAGGGTTAGATTGAGGATTATTTTTAGGGTTAGTGTGAGGTTTTGGGTGAGGATGGGTGTTAGGGTTAGGGTGAGGGCTAGGGTGAGGGTGAGGGCTAGGGTTAGGTTGAGGGTGAAGTTTAGAGTTAGGGTGATGGTTAGATTTAGTGTGAGGGTTAGTGTTAGGGTTAGGGTGAGTGTTCGGTTGAGGGTAAATGTTAAGGTGAGGCTTAAGTTAAGGGTGAGGGTTAGGGTTAGGGTTATTGTTAGGGTTAGGTTTAGGGTTATGGTTAAGTTGAGCGTGAGGGTGAAGTGTAGGTTTAGGGTTGAGGATGAGGTTTAGGTTTAGGGTTAGGTTTAGAGTTAGGGTTAGGGTGAGAGTGAGGTTTAGTGTTAGAGTTAGTGTTAGGGTTAGGGTTAGGGTCAGGGTGAGTGTTAGGGTTAGGGCTAGGCTTAGGCTTAGGCTTAGGCTTAGGCCGAGCATGAGGGTGAGGTTTAGGGTTAGGGTTAGAGTGAGGGTTAGGGTGAGGGTTAGGATGAGGTTTAGGGTTAGGATTAGGGTTAGGGTGAGGGCTAGGGTGAGGGTTAGGGTAAGGTATAGGGTTACATTTAGGATTAGGGTTAGGTTGAGGGTGAGGATGAATGTGATGGTTAGGGTTAGGGTTAGTGTTATTGTTAGGGTTAGGGTTAGTGCTATGGAGAGGGTGAGGGTGCCGGTGAGGGGTAGGTTTAGTTTTAGGGTGGGGTTTACGGTTAGGGTTAGGGTTAGGGTTAGTGTGAGGGTGAGGTTTACGGTTAGATATAGGGTTAGGGGGAGCGTTAGGGTGAGGGTTAGGTTGAGGCTTAGTGTTAGGGTTATGGTGAGGGTGAGGGTTAGGTTAAGGTTTAGGGTTAGGGTTAGGGTTAGGGTTAGTGTGAGGCTTAGTGTTAAGGTTAGGGTTAGTGTTTGAGTGAGGTTAACTTTTAGGGTGAGGGTTTGGGTTACGGTGAGGGTTATGCTTTTGGTGAGGGTTAGTGTTAGTTTTAGGGTTAGGGTTCAGGTGAGGCTGAGGCTTATGGTTAAAGTTAGGGTTAGAGTGAGGCTGAGGGTGAGGGTGAGGGTTAGGGTTAGGGTTATTGTTAGGGTTAAGGTTAATGTGATGGTTAGGTTGACGGTTAGGTTTAGTGTTAGAGTTAGGATTATTATTAGGCTTAGGGTTAGAATGAGTGTGAGGTTTAGGGTTAGGTTTAGAGTTAGGCTTAGGGTTAGGCTGAGGGTGAGGGTGAGGGTTAGGTTTAGGGTGAGGTTTAGGGTTAGGGTTAGGGTGAGAGTTAGGGTTCAGGTTAAGTTTAGGTTTAGGGTGAGGGTTAGGGTACGGGTTAAGGTGAGGGTGAGCGTTACGTTTAGGTTGAGCTTTAGGGTTAGGTTAGGATTAGGGTGAGGGTGAGGGTGAGGGTTAGGGTTAGTGTTAGGGTGAGGATTAGGATGAGGGTTAGGGTTAAGATTAGGGTGATGGTGAGGTTTAGGTTTAGGTTGAGTTTTAGGTTTAGGGTTAGGGTTAGGGTGAGGGTGAGGTTTAGGATTAGAGTTAGGGTTAGGGTGAGGCTGAGGGTGAGGGTGAGGGTTTTGGTTAGTGTTAGAGTTAGGGTTAGGGTGAGGGTTAGGGTGAGATTGAAGTTTAGGCTTAGAGTTAGGATTAGGATTAGGGTAAGTGTTAGGGTGAGTGTGAGGGTTAGGGTTAGGGTTAGGCTTCAGCTTAGGGTTAGTCTGAGGGTGAGGGTTAGGTTTAGCGTGAGTGTTAGGGTTAGGGTTAGTCTGAGGGTTAGTCTGAGGGTGAGGGTTAGGCGTAGGGTTAGGATTAGGTTAAGCGTTAGGGTAAGTGTGACGGTTAGGTTTAGGGTTAGGCTTTGGCTTAGGGTTAGCCTGAGGGTGAGGGTGAGGGTGAGGGTTAGGCTTAGGGTGATGATTAGTGTTAGGTTTAGGGTGAGAGTTTGGGTTCCGCTAAAGTTTAGGGTTAGGGTGAGGGTTAGGGTTAGGTTTAAGGTTAGGTTTAGGGATAGTGTGATGGTTAGGGTTAGGGTTAGGTTTAGGGTTAGGATGAGGAATATGGTTAAGCTTAAGTTTAGGGTGAGGACTAGGGTGAGGTTGAGGGTTAGTGTTAGTGTTAGGGTTTGGGTTAGGATTAGGGTTAGGGTTAGGGTGAGGGTTTGGATGAGGGTTAGGTTTACAGTGAGGTGGAGGATTAGGGTTAGGTGTAGGGTTAGGGTTAGGATTAGGGTTAGGGTGAGGGTGAGTGTTAGGATTAGGGTTAGGCTTAGGTTTAGGGTTAGGTTTAGGGTTAGGATTAGTGTTATTGTTAGGGTTAGTGTTAGATTTATGGTAACTGTGAGGGTGAGGGTGAGGGTGAAGTTTAGGGTTAGGGTTAGGGTGAGGTTTATGATTTGTGTTAGGATTATGGTTAGGGTGAGGGTGAGGTTTAGGGTTAGATTTAGGGTTAGGGTGAGGATTAGGGTTAGGATTAGGGTGAGATTTTGGGTTCCACTTAAGTTTAGGGTTAGGGTGAGGGTTAGGGTTAGGTTGAGGGTTAGGTTTAGGGATAGTGTGATGTTTAGAGTTAGGGTTAGGGTTAGGTTTAGGATGAGGATTAGGGTTAGGATTAAGGTTAGGGTGAGGACTAGGGTGAAGTTGAGGGTTAGGGTTAGGGTTAGGGTGATGGTTTGGATGAGGGTTAGGGTTACAGTGAGGGTGAGGATTAGGATTAGGTTGAGTATTACTGTTAGGATTAGGGTTAGGTTGAGGGTGAGTGTTAGGATTAGGTTTAGGCTTAGGTTTAATGTTAGGATTAGTGTTATTGTTAGGGTTAGGGTTAGATTTATGGTAAGGTGAGGTGAGGGTGAGGGTGAAGGTTAGGGTTAGGGTTAGGGTGAGGTTTTTGGTTAGGGTTAGGATTAGGGTTAATGTGAGGGTGAGGTTTAGGGTTAGATTTTGGGGTAGGGGGAGTGTTAGTTCCAGGGTTAGGGTTAGGGTTAGGGTTACGGTTAAGGGTAGGTTGGTGGTTATGTTGAGGTTTTTTGTTAGGATTAGGGTTAGGGTTAGGATTAGGGTTAAGGTGAGGGTGAATGTGAGGGTTAGGGTTAGGGTTAGGCTTAGGCTTAGTGTTAGGCTGAGGGTGAGGTTGGGGGTGAGGTTTAGGGTTATGGTGAAGGTTAGGGTTGGGGTTAGGTTGAGGGTTAGAATGAAGTTTAGTGTTAGGATTAAGATTAGGGTGAGGGCTCGGGTGAGGGTGAGGATTAGGCTTAGGGTTAGGCTGAGCTTGAGGTTGAGGGTGAGGGTTTCGGTTATGGTGATGGTTAGGTTTATGGTCAGGGTGAGGGTTAGTATGAGGTTTAGGGTTAGGGTGTGGGTTAGGGTGATTATGATGGTAAGGGTAAAGGAGAGGTTTTGGCTGAGGGTGAGTGTTAAGATAAGGGTGAGAGTTAGGGTTATTTTTAGGGAAGGGTAAGGTTTAGTGTTAGGGTTAGGGTGAGAGTAAGATTGAGGATTCGGATTAGGGTTAGTGTGCGGTTTAGGGTGAGGATGAGGGTTAGGGTTAGGGTGAGGGTGAGGGATAGAATTAGGGTTAGTGTGAGGGCTAGGGTTTGGATGAGGTTTAGGTTTCGGGTTAGGGTGAAGGCTAGGGTGAGCTTTAGGTTGAGGTTTAGTGTTAGGGATAGGGTTAGGTTTAGGATTAGGGTTAGGGTGAAGGTGAGTGTGAGGGTTTGGGTTAGGGTTAAGATTAGGCTTAGGGTTAGGGTGAGGATTAGTGTTAGGGTTTGGGTTAAGGGGAGGGTGAGGCTGAGGATTACGTTTAGGTTTAGGGTTAGGGTTATGTTTAGGGTTAGGGTTATGTTTAGGGTTAGGATTAGGTTTAGGGTTAGGATTATGGTGAGGGTTATGTTTAGGATAGGGTTAGGCTTAGTGTTAGGCTGAGGGTGAGGGTGGGGGTAAGGATTAGGGTTAGGGTTAGGGTTTGGGTTAGGTTATTGTTAGGGTTATGGTTAAGTTTGCGGTGAGGGTGAGGCTGCGGGTGAGGGTTATGGGTAGGGTTAGGGTTAATGTTATTGTTAGGGTTAGGGTTAAATTTACGGTGAGGTTGAGGGGAAGGGTGAGAGTTTGGGTTAAGGTGAGGTTTATGGTGAGGTTTAGGGTTAGGTTTAGGGTTAGGGTTAGGGTGAGGGTGAGTTTTAGGGTTAGATATAGAGTTAGGGGTAAGTTTAGGGTGAGGGTTATGGTTAGGGTTAGTGTTAGGCTTAGGGTAAGGGTGAGGTTTAGGTTGAGTTTAAGGGTAAGGGTTAGGGTTAGTGTTAGTGTGAGGGTTAGTGTTAGGGTTAGAGTTAGTGTTATGGTTAGCGTAATTGTTAGTTTGAGGGTTTGGGTTAGGGTGGGGGTTATGGTTAGGGTGAGGGTTGGTGTTAGGGTTAGGGTTATTGTTAGGGTTAGGGTTAGGGTTACTGTTACAGTGAGGGAGAGAGTGAGGGTTAGGGTAAGGGTTAGGATGAGGTTTAGGGTTATGTTAGGGTTAGATTTAGGGTTAGGGTGAGAGTGCGGTTTAGGTTTAGAGTTAGGCTTAGTGTTAGTTTTACGGTTAGGGTGAGGGTTAGGGTTAGGCTTAGGCTTAGGCTTAGGCTTAGGTTTAGGCCGAGCATGAGGTTGCAGGTGAGGGTTAGGATGAGGTTTAGGGTTAGGATTAGGTTTAGGGTTAGGGCTAGGGTGAGGGTTCGGTTGAGGGTTAGGTTTAGGGTTAGATTTAGGTTTAGGATTAAGGGTAGGATGAGGTTGAGTGTGAGGGTTAGGGTTAGGGTTAGGTTTAGGCTTAGGGTTAGGGTGAGGGTTAAGATTAGGGTTTGGGTTATGTTGAGGGTGAGGCTGAGGATTAGGGTTTGGTTTAGGGTTAGATTTAGGGTTAGGTTTAGAGTTATTGTTAGGGTTAGGGTTAGAGTTACTGTGAGGTTGAGGATGAGGATGAGGGTTTAGGCTTTGGGTGAGGTTTAGGGTGAGGTTAAGTGTTAGGTTTAAGGTTAGGTTTAGGGTGAGGGTGAGGTTTAGGGTTAGAGTTAGGGTAAGGGGGAGGATTAGGGTTTGGTTTAGGGTTAAGGTGAGGGTTAGAATGAGGGTTAGGTTTAGGATTGGGGTTAGGGTGAGGGCTAGGGTGAGGTTGAGGTTTAGTGTTAGGGTGTGGTTTAGGGTTAGGTTTAGGGTTAGGGTCAGGGTGAGTTTGAGGTTTAGGGTTAGAGATAGGTTTATGAGGAGGGTTAGGGTGAGGGTTAGGTTTAGGGTTAGTGTTAGGGTTGGGTTAGGGTGAGCGTTAGGGTGAGGGTTAGTGTTAGGGATAGTGTTAGGTTTAGGATTAGGGTTAGGGTGAGGGTGAGTGTGAGGGTTAGGGTTAGGGTTAGGTTTAGGATTAGGGTTAGGCTGAGGTAGAGTGTAAGTGTGAGAGTTAGGGTAAGGGTTAGAGTTAGGGTTAGGTTTAGAGTTAGCCTTAAGGTGAGGTTTAGTGTTAGGGTTAGGGTTAGGGTGAGGGTTAGGTTTAGGGTTACGGTGAGGCTTAGGGTTAGGATTAGGCTTATGGTTAGGTTGAGGGTGGGGGTGGGGGTGAGGATTAGGGTAAAGGTTAGGGTTAGGGTTAGCTTATTGGTATTTTTATGGTTAGGGTAAAGTTTGCAGTGAGGTTGAGGTTGAAGGTGAGTGTTAGGTTTAGGGTGAGGTTTAGGGTTAGGTTTAAGGTTAGGTTGAGGGTGAGTTTGAGAGTTAGGGTTAGGCTTAGTTTTAGGGTGACGATTAATGTTAGTGTTTGGGTTAGGATAAGGCTGAGGATTAGGGTGAGGTTTAGGGTTAGGTTTAGGTTTAGGGTTAGGGTTAGGGTTAGGCTGAGGTGAGGGTGGGGGTGAGGATTAGGGTTAGGGTTTTGGATAAAATTAGGGTTATTGTTAGTGTTATGGTTTGGGTTTAGTATGTGGTGAGGGCGAGCCTGAGGTTGAGGGTTATGGTTAGGGTTAGGCTTAGTCTTAGGGTTAGGCTGAGGGTGAGTATGGGGGTGAGGAATAGGTTTTGGGTGATGGTTAGGGTTAGGGTTAGGTTGAGGGTGAGCATGAGGCTTTGATTTAGGATTAGGTTTAGGGTGAGGGCTAGGGTGAGGGTGAGGGTTAGGGTTAGGCTTAGGATTAGGCTTAGGCTTAGGGTTAGGCTTAGGGTGAGGGTGAGTTTGAGGGTTTGGGTTAGGGTGATGGATAGGGTTAGGGTTAGGTTGAGTGTTAGGATGAGGGTTAGGATTAGGGTGAGTGTTAGCCTGAATGTGACGGTAAGAATAAAGGTGAGGTTTAGGCTGAGGGTGAGTGTTCCCCTAAGGGTGAGGGTTAGGATTAGGTTGAGGTTTAGGGTAAGGATTAGGATGAGGGTTAGGGTGAGGGTGAGTGTTAGATTGAGGATCAGGGTTGGGGTTTGTGTGAGGTTTAGGTTGAGGATAAGGGTTAGGGTTAGGGTGAGGGTTAGGGTTAGGGTTATGCTTAGGGTTAGGATGAGGGTTAGGCTGAGGTTTAGGGTTATGATTAGGGTGAGGGTTAGGGTGAGGGTGAGGGTTAAGGTTGTTATAAGGGTTAAGTTCAGAATTAGGGTGACGGTGAGGTTTTGGGTGAGGGTTAGGTGGAGGGTTAGAGTTAGGGTTAAGGTGAGGGTTAGGGTAAGGAGTAGGGTTACGGTTAGGGTGACAGTTAGGTTTATTGTGAGAGTTAGGGTTAGGGTTAGGGTTAGGATTAGTTTGAGAGTAAGAATTAGCTGACTGTTCGGGTGAGGGTGAGGTTTAGGCTTAGGAATAGTGACAGGATTAGTGTAAATCTGAGGGTGAGGGTGAGGTTTAGGGTTAGGGTTAGGGTGAGGGCTTGGGTGAGGGTTAGGGCAAGGTTGCAGGTTAGGGTGAGAGTGATGGTAAGGGTAAAGGTGAGGGTTAGGCTGAGGGTGAGGGTTAAGATAAGGGTGAGGCTTAGGGTTAGGGTGAGGGTTAGGTTAAGGGTTCGGGTTATGATTAGGGTGAGTGTTAGTTTGAGGATTAGGGTTAGGGTTAGTGTGAGGTTTAGGGTGAGGTTGAGGGGTAGGGTTAGGGTTAGGGTTAGGGTTAGAATTAGGGTTAGGGTGAGGAGTAGGATGAGGGTGAGGTTTAGGTTAGGGTTAGGGTTAAGGTTAGGGTGAAGTTTATGGTTACTGTGAGGGTTAGGGTTAGTGTGATGGTTAGGGTTAGAGTTAAGGTTAGTGTTAGGGTGAGGGTAAGTGTTAAGGTGAGGGTTTGGGTTAGGGTGAGGGTTATGTTTCCATTGAGAGTTAGGTTTAGGGTTAGGGTTATTGTTAGGGCTACAATTAGGATTAGGTTTAGGGTGTGGGTGAGTGTGTGGGTTAGGGTTAGGTTTAGGTTTAGGCTTAAAGTTAGGCTGAGGGTGAGGTTGAGGCTGAGGATTAGGGTAAAGTTGATGGTTAGGGTTTGGTTTAGGGTGAGGGTTAGGATGAGGTTTAGAGTTAGGATTAGGGTTTGGGTGAGGGCTAGGGTGAAGGTGAGGTTTAGGGTTATGTTTAGCTTGAGGTTTAGGGTTAGGGTTAGGGTTAGTGTTAAGGTGAGGCTGAGGTTTAGGTTTAGAGTTAGGGTTAGGGTGAGGGTTAGGTTTAGGGTTAATATTCGGTTTAGGTTTAGGGTGAGGGTTAGGGTTAGGTTGAGGGTTAGGGCTAGGGTTATTTTCAGGGTTAGTGTTAAGGTGATGGTTAGGGTGAGGGTTAGGTTTAGGATTAGGATTATGCTTAGGGTTAGGTTGAGTGTGAGGTTTAGTGTTAGGGTTAGATTTAGGCATAGGCTTAGGCTGAGGGTGAGGGTGAGGGTTAGGTTTAGGGTTAGGTTTAGTATTAGGGTTAGGGTGAGATTTAGAGTACCGGTTAAGTTTAGGGTTAGGGTGAGGGTTAGGGTACGGCTTAAGGTGAGGTTGAGGGTTAGGGATAGGTTGAGCATTAGGGTTAGGTTAGGGTTAGGGTGAGGGTGAGGGTGAGGGTTAGTGTTAGTGTTAGGGTGAGATTGAGGGTGAGGGTTAGGGTTATTGTTAGGGTTAGGTTTAGGGAAGTGGCGCCGTAGCTCAAGTGGTAGAGCGCTCGCCTTGAGCTGAAGAGCGGAGGGACAAGCGCCCAGGCCCAGAGTTCAAGCCCCACAACCACCAAAAAAAAAAAAAGGGTTAGGTTTAGGATGAGTGTTAGGGTTAGGATTAGGGTTAGGGTGATGTCTAGCATGAGGGTGAGGTTTAGGGTTAAGGTTATGGTGAGGTTTAGGGTGAGGGTTAGGGTTAGGGTTAGGGTGAGGGTGAGCTTTACGGTTAGAGTTAGGGTTAGGGTGAGGCTGAGGGTGAGGGTTGGGTTAGGGTTAGGGTTAGGTGGAGGGTGAGTGTTAGGATTAGGGTTAATTTTAGTGTTAGGTTTAGGGTTAGGGTTAGGTTTAGGCTTAGGGTTAGGCTTAGGCACAGCATGAGGGGGAGGGTTAGTATTAGGGTAATAGTGAGGGTTAGGATGAGGTTTAGGGTTAGGATTAGGTTTAGGGTGAGGGCTAGTGTGAGGGTTAGGCTAAGGGTTAGGGTTAGGCTTAGGGTTAGGGTGAGGGTTAGGGTTAAGATTTGTGTTAGGGTGAGGGTGAGGCTGAGAATTAGGGTTAGATTTAGGGTTAGGTTTAAGGTTTGTTTTAGGGTTAGGGTTAGGGTTAGGGTTACAGTTAGGGTTACAGGGAGGGTTAGGGTTAGGGTTAGGATGAGGGTGAGGTTGGGGGTGAGGATTAGGGTTAGGGTTAAGTTTAGGGTTAGTCTTATTGTTAGTGTTATGGTTATGGTTAAGTTTTCAGTGAGGGTGAGGCTGAGGGTGAGGGTTATGTTTAGGTTTTGGATTAGGGTTAGTGTTATTGTTATGGACAGGGTTAGAGTTAGGGTGAGTTAGAGGGTGAGGGTTAGGGTTAGGGTTAGGGTGAGTTTTAGGGTTAGGGTGAGGGTGAGGTTTAGTGTTAGAGTTAGGGTTTGGGGGTGGGTTTGGGGGAAGTTTAGGGTTAGGGTTAGTGTTAGTGTTAGGGTGAGGGTGAGGGTCAGGTTGAGGTTTAGGGATAGGTTTAGGTTTAAGATTAGGGTTAGGGTGAGGGTTAGGCTTAGGCTTTGGGTTAGGCTGATGGTGAGGGTGGGGGTGAGGATTAGGGTTAGGGTGATGGTTAGTGTTAGTCTTAGTGTTATTTTTAGAGTTAGCGTTAGAGTTATGGTGAGGGTGAGGGTGCGGGTGAGGGTTAGGGTTAGGGTTAGGGTTTGTGTTAGGGTTAGGGTGAGGGTGAGGGTTAGGTTTAGGGTTAGGGTTATGGTGAGGTTTAGGGTTAGGGTTAGGGTTTGGTTTAGAGTTATGGTGAGGGTTTGGATGCGGGTGAGTGTGAGGGTTAAGTTTAGGTTTCAGGTAAGTCTTGTGGTTAGGCTTAGGGTTAGGCTGAGTGTGAGGGTGGGTTTGAGTGTTAGGGTTAGGGTGAGGGTTTCGGATAGGTTTATAGGGAGGGTTAGGATGAGGGTTAGGGTTAGGATTAGGGTTAGGGTGAGGCCTAGGGTGAAGGTGAGGTTTAGGGTTATGGTTAGGGTGAGTTTTAGGTTTAGGTTTAGGGTTAGGGTTAGGGTGAGAGTGGGGTTTAGGGTTAGAGTTAGGGTTAAGGTGAGGCGGAGGTTGAGGGTTAGGGTAAGGGTTAGGATTAGGATTAGGGTAAGGGTAGGGCGAGTGAGAGGGTTAGGGTTAGGGTGAGTGTTAGGGTTAGGGTTAAGTTGAAAGTTAGGGTTCAGGTAAAGTTTAGTGTTAGGGTGAGGGTTAAGGTTAGCTTTAAGTTGAGCGTGAGGATAAGGATTAGTTTGAGGGTTAGGTTTAGGTTTAGGGTTAGGGTGAGGTTTAGGGTTAGGGTTAGGGTGAGTGTTAGGAAGAGAAGTAGGGTTAGGATTAGGGTTAGGATGAGGGCTAGGTTGAGGGTGAGTGTTAGGTTTAGTGTTAGGGTGACTTTTAGTGTTAGGGTTAGGGTTAGGTTGAGGGTTAGGATGAGGGTTAGGGTTAGAGTAAGTGTGAGGGTTAGGGTTAGGTTGAGGGTTAGATTTGGGATTAGGGTTAGTGTGAGGTTGAATATTAGAATTAGGGTTAGGGTTAGGGTTATTGTTAGGGATAGGGTTAGGGTTACGATTATGGTGAGGTTGAGGTTTAGATTTAGGGTTAGGGTGAGGTTTTTAGTGTTATGGTTAGGGTTAGAGTTAGGGTTAGCGTGAGATTCGGGTTACTGTGAAGGTTAGTGTTAGGGGTAAGTTTTGGGTTGCGGTGAGGTTTATGGTTAGGGTTAGGTTTAGGATTAGGGTTAGGGTTATTGTTATGGTTAGGTTTAGGGTTACGGTTAGGATGAGGGTAAGTGTGAGGTTTAGGCTTAGTGTTAGGTTTAGGCCTAGTTTTAGGGTTAGGGTTAGGATTACGGTTGGGGTTAGGGTGAGGTTTAGGTTTTGGTTTACTTTATAGTTAGGTTTAGGGTGAGGGTGGGATTTAGGGTTAGAGTTAGGATTAGGGTGAGGGTTAGAGTGGGGGTTAGGGTTAGGGTTCGGATTAGGCTGAGGGTTAAGGTGGGGGACACGGTAAGGTTAAAGGTGAGGGTTAGTTCTAGGGTGAGGGTTACGGTAAGGGTCAGGGTTAGGGTTAGGGTGAGGGTTAGGCTGAGGCTGAGGGTTATACTGAGGATTAGTGTTAGGGTTAGTGTGAGATTTATGGTGAGGGTGAGTGTTAGGTTTATGGTGTGGGCTAGGGTGAGGGTGAGGATTAGGGTTAGTGTTAGGATTAGGCTGAGGGTTAGGTTGAGGGTAAGGGTTAGGGATAGGGTGAGTGTTAGGATTAGGGTTAGGGGGAGGGTTAGGATGAGGATTAGGGTTAGGATTAGGGTTAGGGTAAGGGCTAGGGTAAGGGTAGGTTTACAGTTACGGTTAGGGTCAGGTTTAGGGTTAGGGTTAGGCTAAGGGTTATGGTTAGGGTGAGGTTTAGGGTTTGAGTTAGGGTTAGGGTGAGGTTGAGGGTGAGGGTTAGGGTTAGGCTTAGTGTTAGGGTTA
The DNA here is from genome assembly GCF_024711535.1 of Dipodomys merriami. Taxonomy (NCBI): domain Eukaryota; kingdom Metazoa; phylum Chordata; class Mammalia; order Rodentia; family Heteromyidae; genus Dipodomys; species Dipodomys merriami. The sequence continues at coordinate 4,401,576 of NW_027206335.1, read as the reverse complement.
GGGTTAGGGTTAGGGTTAGGGTGAGGGTTAAGGTGAGATTGAGGGTTAAGGTTAGTTTTAGGGTTAGGCTTAGGATTAGGCTGAGTGTGAGGTTGAAGCTGAGTGTTAGAGTTAGGGTGAGGGTTAGGGTTAGGGATATGAGGAGGCTTAGGATCAGGGTTAGGGTTAGGATTAGGGCTAAGATGAGGGCTAGTGTGAGGGTGAGGTTTAGGGTTAGGTTTAGGTTGAGGTTTAGTGTTAGGAATAGAGGGAGGGTTAGGATGAGGGTTAGATTTAGGATTAGGGTTTGCCTGAGGGCTAGGGTGAGGTTGAAGGTTAGGGTAATTGTTAGGCTTAGGCTTAGGTTTAGGCTGAGCATGTGGTTGAGGGTGAGGATTAGATTTAGGGTTGTGTTGAGGTTTAGTGTTAGGCTTAAGGATAGAGTTCGTTTTAGGGTGAGGGTGAGGTTTAGGGGTAGAGTTAGGTTTAGGATGTGGGTTAGGTTTAGGGTGAGGGTTAGTGTGGGGGTCACGGTAAGGGTAAATGTGAAGTTTAGGCTGAGGGTGAGGGTTACGGTAAGGGTGAGGGTTAGGTTTAGGGTGATGGTTAGGGTTAGGGTTAGGATGAGGCTGAGGCTAATATTGAGGATTATTTTTAGGGGTAGTGTGCGGTTTATGGTGAGGGTGAGGGTTAGGGTTAGGGTGAGGGTAGGGTTAGGTTTAGGGTGAGGTTTAGGGTTAAGGTGATGGTTAGGGATAGTGATAGTTTGAGGTTTAGGGTTAGGGTTAGGGTTAGGATTAATATTATGGTTAGGCTTAAGGTGAGGCTTAGGGTGAGGGTGAGAGTAAGGGTTAGGGTTTGATTGGGATTTACGTTAGGTTGAGTGTGAGGGTTAAGGTTAGGATAGGCTTAGGTTTAGGCTGAGGGTGAGGGTGAGTGTGAGGGTTAGAGTTAGGGTGAGGGATAGGGTTAGGGTGAGCGTTAGGGTTTGGGTTAAGTTTAGGGAAAAGGTGAGTGTTAGGGTAGGGGTTACAGTGAGGGTGAGGGTTAGGTTTAGGTTGAGGGTTAGGGTTAGGGTTAGGGTGAGTCTTAGGGTTAGGGTAATTTTTAGGATGAGGTTTAAGATGAGTGTTAGGGTTAGGGTGAGGGCTAGCGTGAGGGTGAGTTTTAGGGTTAAGGTTAGGGTGAGGTTTAGGGTTAGGATTATGGTTAGGGTTAGGGTTAGGGTGAGGTTTAGGGTTAGAGGTAGGGTTAGGTTGAGGCTGAGAGTGAGGGTTGGGTTAGGGTTAGGGTTAGGTTGACGGTGAGTGTTAGGATTAGGGTTAGGTTTAGGGTTAGGATTAATTTTATTGTTAGGGTTAGGGTTAGAGTTAAGGTGAGGTTGAGGGTGAGGGTGAGGGGTAGGTTTATTGTTAGGGTGAGTTTTAGGGTTAGGGTTAGTGTTAGGGTGAGGGTTAGGATGAGGGTTAGGGTTACGATAAGTGTGAGGGTTAGGGTAAGGTTTAGGGTAAGGATTAGGGTTAATGTGAGTTTGAGGGTTAGGATTAAGGTTAGGGTTAGGGTTATTGTTAGGTTTAATGTTACGGTTACAATGAAGTTGAGGGTTATAGTTAGAGTTAGGGTGAGGTCTTTAGTGTTAGTGTTAGGGTTAGAGACAGGGTTAGGGTGAGTGTGAGGTTTAGGGGTAGAGTTAGTGTTAGAGTAATGGTTAGGGTAAGGGTTAGGGTTAGGGTGAGGGTTAGGGTTAGGGTAAGGTTGAGGGTGACGGTTAGAATGAGGATTAGTGTTAGGGTTTGTGTGAGTTTGAGAGTGAGGATGATGGTTAGGCTTAGGGTGAGGGCTAGGGTGAGGGTGAGGATTAGGTTTAGTGTTAGGGTGAGTTTAGGGTTAGGGTTAGGGTTATGGTTAGCGTTAGGGCTAGGTTTAGGTGTAGGTTTAGTGTTAGGGTTAAGGTTTGAGTTAGGGTAGGGTTAGGGTAAGTGTTTTTGTTAGGGTTATTATTAGGGTTAGGGTTAGGATGAGGTTTAAGTTTAGGTTTCGGTTTAGAGTTAGGGTTAGTGTGAGGGTGAGGTTTAGGGTTAGAGTTAGGGTGAGTGTTAGGGTTAGAGTTAGGGTGAGCGTTAGGGTTAGGGTTAGGCTTAGGCTTTGGCTTAGACTTAGTCCCAGCATGTGTGTGAGTGTTAGTGTTAGGGTTAGGGTGAGGGTTAAGATTAGGGTTAGGGTGAGGATTAGGATGAGGTTTAGGGTTAGGATTAGGGTTAGGCTGAGGGCTAGGGTGAGGGTTAGGATGAGGGTTAGGCTTAGGGATAGGTTTCAGTTTAGGATTAGGTTTAGGGTGAGGGTGAACGTGAGGGTTAGAATTAGGGTTAGGTTTAGGCTTAGGGTTAGGGTGAAGGTTAGGTTTAGGGTTTGGTTAGGGTGAGAGTGAGGCTGAGGATTAGGGTTAGGTTTAGGTTTAGTTTTAATGTTAGTGTTAGGGTTAGGGTTACAGTAAGGGTTAGGGTTAGGGTTAGGGTTATTGTTAAGGTTAGGGTTAGGGTTACAGTTACAATGAGGGTGAGGGTGAGGATTAGCGTTAGCATTATGGTTAGATTTAGTGTTAGGGTTAGGGTTAGACTTAGGGTTAGGGTGAGGGTGAGGTTTAGGGGTAGAGTCAGGGTTAGGGTGAGTGTTAGGCTGAGGGTTAGTGTTAGCGTGAGTGTTAGGGTTAGGGGTAGTGTGATGGTGAGGGATAGATTGAGGATTATTGTTAGGGTTAGTGTGAGGTTTAGGGTGAGGATGCGTGTTAGGGTTAGGGTGAGGGCTAGGGTGAGCGTGAGGGCTAGGGTTAGGTTTAGGGTGAGGTTTAGAGTTAGGGTGATGGTTAGATTTAGTGTGAGGGTTAGTGGTAGGGTTAGGGTGAGTGTTCGGTTGAGGGTAAATGTTAGGGTGAGGCTTAAGGTAAGGGTGAGAGTTAGGGTTAGGGTTATTGTTAGGGTTAGGTTTAGGGTTATGGTTAAGTTGAGGGTGAGGGTGAGGTTTAGGTTTAGGGTTGAGGATGAGTTTTAGGTTTTGGGTTAGGGTAAAGGTGAGAGTGAGATTTAGGGTTAGAATTAGTGTTAGTGTTAGGGTTAGGGTTAGGGTGAGAGTTAGGTTTAGGGCTAGGCTTAGGCTTAGGCTTAGGCTTAGGCCGAGCATGAGGGTGAGGTTTAGGGTTAGGGTTAGAGTGAGGGTTAGGGTTAGGGTTAGGGTGAGGGTTAGGATGAGGTTTAGGGTTAGGATTAGGTTTAGGGTGAGGGTTAGGGTAAGGTATAGGGTTACATTTAGGATTAGGGTTAGGTTGAGCGTGAGGGTGAGTGTGAGGGTTAGGGTTAGGGTTAGTTTTATTGTTAGGGTTAGGGTTAGCGCTACGGAGTGGGTGAGGGTGCGGGTGAGGGGTAGGTTTAGTTTTAGGGTGGGGTTTAGGGTTTGGGTTATGGTTAGGTTTAGTGTGAGGGTGAGGTTTAGGGTTAGATATAGGGTTAGGGGGAGGGTTAGGGTGAGGGTTAGGGTGAGGCTTAGTGTTAGGGTTAGGGTGAGGGTGAGGGTTAGGTTAAGGTTTAGGGTTAGGGTTAGGGTTAGGGTTAGTGTGAGGCTTAGTGTTAAGGTTAGGGTTAGTGTTTGGGTGACGTTAAATATTAGGGTGAGCGTTTGGGTTAGGTGAGCGTTATGCTTTTGATGAGGTTTAGTGTTAGTTTTAGGGTCAGGATTAGGGTGAGGCTGAGGCTTAGGTTTAAAGTTAGGATTAGAGTGAGGCTGAGGGTGAGGGTGAGGGTTAGGGTTAGGGTTATTGTTACGGTTAAGGTTAATGTGATGGTTAGGTTTACGGTTAGGTTTAGTGTTAGGGTTAGGATTAGGATTAGGCTTAGGGTTAGAATGAGTGTGAGGTTTAGGGTTAGGGTTAGAGTTAGCTTAGGGTTAGGCTGAGGGTGAGGGTGAGGGTTAGGGTTAGGGTGAGGTTTAGGTTTAGGGTTATGGTGAGAGTTAGGTTTCGGGTTAAGTTTAGGTTTAGGGTGAGTATTAGGGTACAGGTTAAGGTGAGGGTGAGCATTAGGTTTAGGTTGAGCTTTAGGGTTAGGTTAGGATTAGGGTGAGGGTGAGGGTGAGGGTGAGGGTTAGTGATAGGGCGAGGGTCAGGATGAGGGTTAGGGTTAGGATTAGGGTTAGGGTGAGGGCTAGGGTGAAGGTTAGGGTAAGGTATAGGGTTACATTTAGGATTAGGTTTAGGTTGAGGGTGAGGGTGAGTGTGAGGGTTAGGGTTAGGGTTAGTGTTATTGTTAGGGTTAGGGTTAGCGCTACGGAGAGGGTGAGGGTGCGGGTGAGGGTTAGGTTTAGGGTTAGGGTGGGGTTTAGGGTTAGGGTTAGGGTTAGGGTTAGGGTTATTGTGAGGGTGAGGTTTACGGTTAGATAAAGGGTTAGAGTGTGGCTTAGGGTAAGGGTTAGGTGAGGCTTAGTGTTAGGGTTAGGGTGAGGGTGAAGGTTAGGTTAAGGTTTAGGGTTAGGGTTAGGGTTAGAATTAGTGTGAGCATTAGTGTTAATGTTAGGGATAGTGTTTGGGTGAGGTTAAATATTAGGGTGAGGGTTTGGGTTAGTGTGAGGGTTATGCTTTGGGTGAGGTTTAGTGTTAGTTTTAGGGTTAGGGTTAGGGTGAGGCTGAGGCTTAGGGTTAAAGTTAGGGTTAGAGTGAGGCTGAGGGTGAGGGTGAGGGTTAGGGTTAGGGTTATTGTTAGGGTTAATGTTAATGTGATGGTTAGGTTTACTGTGAGAGTTGGGGTTAGTGTGAGGGTTAGTGTTAGGGTGAAGGGAAGTGTTAGGGTGGGGTTTTGGGTTAGGGTGATGGTTATGTTTAGTTTAAAGGTTAGGTTTAGGGTTTGGGTGAGGGATAGGGGGAAGGTGAGGTTTAGGGTTATGCTTAGGGTGAGGTATAGGGTTAGGGTTAAGTTTAGTGTTAGGGTTAACGTTAGGGTGAGGGTTAGGGTTAGGGATAGTGTTAGGTTTAGGATTATGGTTAGGTTGAGGGTGAGTGTGAGGATTAGAATTAGGGTTTGGTTTAGGCGTAGGGTTAGGCTAAAGTAGAGTGTAAGTGTGAGAGTTAGGGTGCGGTTTAGGGTTAGGGTTAGGTTTAGAGTTAGCCTTAAGGTGAGGTTTAGTGTTAGGGTTAGGGTTAGGGTGAGGGTTAGGGTGAGGGTTAGGTTTAGGGTTATGGTGAGGCTTAGGGTTAGGTTTAGGATTAGGCTTATGGTTAGGCTGAGGGTGGGGGTGGAGGTGAGGATTAGGGTTAAGGTTAGGGTTAGGGTTAGGGTTATTGATATTTTTATGGTTAGGGTAAAGTTTGCAGTGAGGTTGAGGTTGAGGGTGAGTGTTAGGTTTAGGGTTAGGTTTAAGGTTAGGTTGAGGGTGAGTTTGAGAGTTAGGGTTAGGCTTAGGGTTAGGGTGATGATTAATGTTAGTGTTTGGGTTAGGGTGAGGCTGAGGATTAGGGTGAGGATTAGGGTGAGGTTTAGGTTTAGGTTTAGGTTTAGGGTTAGGGTTAGGGTTAGGCTAAGAGTGAGGGTGGGGGTGAGGATTAAGGTTAGGGTTTCGGTTAAAATTAGGGTTATTGTTAGTGTTATGGTTTGTGTTTAGTTTGCGGTGAGGGTGAGCCTGAGGTTGACGTTATGGTTAGGGTTAGGCTTAGTCTTAGGGTTAGGCAGAGGGTGAGTAGGGGGGTGAGGAATAGGTTTTGGGTGATGGTTAGGGTTAGGGTTAGGTTGAGGGTGAGGATGAGGCTTAGCATTAGGATTAGGTTTAGGGTGAGGGCTAGGGTGAGGGTGAGGGTTAGGGTTAGGGATAGGCTTAGGCTTAGGCTTAAGGTTAGGCTTAGGGAGAGGGTGAGTTTGAGGGTTTGGGTTAGGATGATGGATAGGGTTAGGGTTAGGTTGAGTGTTAGGATGCGGGTTAGGGTTAGGGTGAGGGTTAGCCTGAATGTGACGGTAAGAATAAAGGTGAGGGTTAGGCTGAGGGTGAGTGTTCCCCTAAGGGTGAGGGTTAGGATTAGGTTGAGGTTTAGGGTAAGGATTAGGATGAGGGGTAAGGTGAAGGTGAGGGTTAGATTGAGGATCAGGATAGGGTTTGTGTGAGGTTTAGGTTGAGGATGAGGTTTAGGGTTAGGGTGAGGGTTAGGGTTAGAATTAGGGTTAGGGTGAGGGCTAGGGTGAGGCTGAGGGTTAGGGTTATGGTTTAGGTGAGGTTTAGGGTTCGGGTGAGAGTTAGGGTTACTGTGAGGGTTAGTGTTAGAGTTAGGGTTAGTGTTAGGGTGAGGGTAAGTGTTAGTGTGAGGGTTAGGGTTTGGGTTAGGGTGAGGGTTATGGTTAGGGTGAGGGTTAGTGTTAGGTTTAGGGTGATTTTTAAGTTTAGAGTTAGGGTTACGTTTAGGGTGAGGGTGAGTGTTAGGGTTAGGGTGAGGTTTAGGTTTAAGGTTAGGGTTAGAGTTACGGTGAGGGTGAGGGTGAGGTTTAGGGTTACAGTTAGGCTTCAAGTGAGGGTTAGGAGGAGGGTTAGGGTTAGGGTTAGTTTTAGGTTTAGGGTTAGGGTGAGGTTTAGGTTTAGGGTTATGGTTAGGAATAGGGTTAGGGTGATTGTTAGGGTTAGGGTTAGGGTTAGGATGAGGGTTAAGATGAGGGTTAGTTTTAGGATTATGGTTATGGTGAGGGCTATGGTGAGGGTGAGGTATAGTGTTAGGTTTAGGGTTAGGTTTCGGGTTAGGGTTAAATTTAGGGTCAGTGTGAGTTTGACATTTAGTGTTAGAGATAGATTTAGCGTGACGGTTAGGGTGAGGGTTAGGGTTAGGGTTAGTGTTACGGGTAGGGTGAGGGTTAGGGTGAGGGGTAGGGCGATGGTGTGTGTTAGGGTTAGGGTTAGGATTCAGATTAGGGTTAGGGAGAGGGTGAGTGTGAGGGTTAGAGTTAGGGTTAGGGTTAGGCTTAGGGTTAGGCTGAGGGTGAGGGTGAGGGTGAGTGTTAGGGTTAGGGTGAGGCTTAGGGTTAGGGTGAGGCTTAGGGTTAGAGTTAGGGTGAGAATTAAGGTTCGGCTTTAGGGTTATGGTGAGGGTTAGGTTGAGGGTGTCTGTAAGGTTAAAGGTGAGGGTTAGGCTGAGGGTGAGGTTTTCGTTAAGGGGGAGGGTTAGGGTTAGGGTGAGGTATAGAGTAAGGGTAAGGGTTAGCGTTCGGGTGAGGGTGAGGGTAAGGGTAAAGGTTAGGGTTAGGGTGAGGGTGAGGATTAGATTGAGGATTAGGGTTAGGGTTAGTGTGAGGTTTAGGGTTTCGGTGAGGGGTAGGCTTAGTGTGAGGGTTAGTGTTAGGGTGAGTGTAAGTGTTAGGTTGAGGTTGATGGTTAGGGTGAGGGTTATGTTTATGGTGAGGCTTAGGATTAAGGTTAGTGTTATTGTTAGGGTTAGGGTTAGGGTGAGTGTTAGGGTGAGGTTTAATGCTAGGGTTAGGGTGAGATTTAGGGTTAGGGTTAGGGTTAGAGTTAGGGTTATGGTGAAGGTCAGCTTTAGGGTTAGTGTTAGGGGTAGGGTGAGGTTTAGTTTGAGGGTTAAGATTAGGGTTAGTGTTAGGGTTAGGGTTAGGGTGAGGGTTAGGTTGAGGGTAAGTGTTAGGGTTTGGGATAGGTTTAGGTTTATGGTTAGGGTGAAGGTGAGTATGAGGGTTAGGCTTACTGTTAGGCTTAGGGTTAGGCTGAGGGTGAGGGTTTACGTGAGGATTAGGGTTAGGGTGCCGTTTAGGGTTAGGGTTAGGGTTAGAATTAGCCTTAAGTTGAGGTTTAGGGTTAGGGTTAGGTTTAGGGTTCTGGTGAGGGTGAGGGTTAGAGTTAGCTTGAGGGTCAGGATGAGGGGTAGGGTTTGGGTTAGGGTTAATGTGAGATTTAGGGTTAGGGTTAGGGTTAGGGTTAGGTTGACTTTTAGGTTGAGGGTTAGGGTTTTTGTTAGGGTTAGGGGGAGGGGGAGGTTTAGGGGTAGGTTTAGGTCAGGCATAGTGTTAGGATTAGGGTGAGGTAAAGGGTTAGGGTGAGTGTTAAGGTTAGGTTAGGTTGAGGGTTAAGATGAGGATTAGGGTTTCAGTGAGAGTGAGGGTTAAGGTTAGGGCGAGGGTTAGGGTTAGGATTATGGTTATGGTGAGGGTGATGGTTAGGATTAGGGTTAGGGTTATTGTAAATGTTATGGTTAGGGTTACATTTCCCGTGAGGGTGAGGCTGAGAGTGAAGCTTTGGGTTAGGGTAAGGGTTAGTTTTAGGGTTAGGATTAGGGATAGGGTGACGGTGAGGTTTAGGGTTAGACTTAGGTAGAGGGGGAGGTTTAGGGTGAGGGTTAGGGTTAGGGTTAGTGTTAGGGATAGCTTTAGGTTTAGAGTGAGGGTAAGGTTGAGGTTTAGGGTTTGGGCTAGGTTTAGGGTTAGGATTAGGGTTAGGGTGAGGCAGAGTGTGAGGGTTAGGGTTAGGATTAGGCTTAGGCTTAGGGTTTGGCTGAGGGTGAGGGTGGGTGTGAGGATTAGACTTAGGGTGATGGATAACCTTAGGGTTAGGTGAGTGTTAGGATGAGGGTTAGCGTTAGGATTAGGGTTAGGGTGAGGGCTATGGTGAGGGGAGGGTTAAGGTTAGGGTTAGGCTAAGGCATAGGTTTAAGCTGAGGGTGATGGTTAGGGTGAGGGTTAGGGTTATGGTAATGGATAGGGTTAGGGTTAGGGTGAGGGTTAGGATGAGGGTTTGGGTTAGGGTGAGGGTTACGATGAGCGTGATGGTAAGAGTAAAGTTGAGGGTAAGGCTAAGGGTGAGAGTTACGGTAAGGGTGAGGGTTAGCGTTAGGGTGAGGGTTAGGGTTAGGATTAGGGTTAGGGTTAGATTGGGAATTAGGTTTAGGGTTAGTGTGAGGTTTAGGGTGAGGATGAGGGTTAGGGTGAGGGTTAGGGTTAGAATTAGGGTTATGGTGAGGGCTAGCGTGAGGGTGAGGGTTAGGGTTAGCGTGAAGTTTATGGTGAGGTTTAGGTTGAGATGTAGGTTTAGGTTTAGGGTGAGGTTTAGTTTTAGTGTGAGGGTTACGGTTAGGGTGAGAGTGAGGGTGAGGATAAGGGTTATGGTGAGGGTTAGGATGAGGGTGAGGGTTAGGGTTAGGATTAGGGATATGATTAGGGATAGGCTGAGGTTGAGGGTGAGGGTGAGGGTGAGGTTTAGGTTTATGGTTATGGTTAGGGTGAGGTCTAGGGTGAGGGTGAGTGTTAGGGTGAAGGTGAGGGTGAGGGTGAGAGTCTTGGTTAGGTAATGGTTAGGGTTAGGGTGAGGATTAGTTGAGGGTTAGGGTAAGGGTGAGCTTGAGGTTTAGGGTGTGGGTGAGCGTTAGGATTAGGGTGAGGGTTCGGGTGATGGTGAGGGTTAGGGTGAGGTAGAGGGTTAGGTTTAGGGTTAGGTGAGGGTTAGTATTAGGGTTTGGATTAGGGTGAGGGTTAGGATTAGGTTTAGGTTTTGGCTGAGGTTTAGGGTGAGGGTGAGGGTTAAGGTTAGGGTTAGGTTTGTGGTGTGCATAAGTGATAGCATGAGGGTTAGGGTGAGTGTTAGACTTAGCATTAGGGTTAGGGTGAGGGTTAGGGTGAGGATTAGGGTGAGTTTTAGGTTTAGGGTGAGGGTTAGGGTTAGGCTTTGCGTGAGGGTGACGGTGAGGTTGATGGTGAGGTTTAGAGTTACGGTGAGGATTCGGTTAAGTGTGAGGTTTAGGGTGAGGATGAGGTTAAGTGTTAGGATGAGGGTTAGGGTGAGGGTGAGGGTTAGGGTTAAGGTTCAGGTTAGGGTGAGGTTTAGGGTGAGGGTTAGGGTTATGATTAGGGTGAGGGTTAGGGTGAGGGTGAGGGTTAGGGTTGTTATACGGGTTAGGGTCAGAATTAGAGTGACGGTGAGGTTTTGGGTGAGTGTTAGGTTGAGGGTTAGAGTTAGGGTTAAGGTGAGGGTTAGGGTAAGGGGTAGGGTTACGGTTAGGGTGAGGGTTAGGGTTAGGGTTAGGATTAGTTTGAGAGTAAGAATTAGCTGACTGTTAGGGTGAGGGTGAGGTTTAGGGTTAGGAATAGTGATAGAATTAGTGTAAATCTGAGGGTGAGGGTGAGGTTTAGGGTTAGGGTTAGGGTGAGGGCTTGGGTGAGGGTTAGGGCAAGGTTGACGGTTAGGGTGAGAGTGATGGTAAGGGTAAAGTTGAGGGTTAGGCTGAGGGTGAGGGTTAAGATAAGGGTGAGGGTTAGGGTTAGGGTGAGGGTTAGGTTAAGGGTTTGGGTTACGGTTAGGGTGAGTGTTAGATTGAGGATTAGGGTTAGGGTTAGTGTGAGGTTTAGGGTGAGGTTGAGGGTTAGGGTTAGGGTTAGGGTTAGGGTTAGAATTAGGGTTAGGGTGAGGATTAGGATGAGGGTGAGGCTTAGGTTAGGGTTAGGGTGAAGGTTAGGGTGAAGTTTATGGTTACTGTGAGGGTTAGGATTAGTGTGAGGGTTAGGGTTAGAGTTAAGGTTAGTGTTATGGTGAGGGTAGGGTTTGGGTTAGGGTGAGGGTTATGTTTCGGTTGAGGGTTAGGTTTAGGGTTAGGGTTAAAGTTAGGCTGAGGGTGAGGTTAAGGCTGAGGATTAGGGTTAGGTTGATGGTTAGGGTTTGGGTTAGGGTGAGGGTTAGGATGAGCGTTAGAGTTAGGATTAGGGTTTGGGTGAGGGCTAGGGTGAAGGTGAGGTTTAGGGTTATATTTAGCGTGAGGTTTAGGGTTAGGGTTAGGGTTAGGGTTAAGGTGAGGCTGAGGTTTAGGTTTAGAATTAGGGTTAGGTTGAGGGTTAGTTTTAGGGTTAATGTTCGGTTTAGGTTTAGGGTGAGGGTTAGGGTTAGGGTGAGGGATAGGGTTAGGGCTGGGAGTAGGATTAGTGTTAGGGTGAGGGTGAGGGTGAGTGTACGGGTTAGGGTTAGGGTTAGGGTGAGCCTTAGGTTTAGGCTGAGGTTGAGGGTGAGGCTTAAGGTGAGGGTGAGGGTGAGGTTTAGGGTTAGAGTTAGGGTTAGTGTGAGGTTTAGTGTAAGGATTGCTGTTAGGATTAGGGTTAGGATGAGGGTTAGGGTGAGGGTTATGTTTTAGGATCGGGTTAGATTTAGGATTACGTTTAGCTTGAGTGTGAGTGTGAGGATTAGGGTTAGGGTTGGGCTGATGATGAGGGTGAGGGTTAGGGTTAGGGTGAGGGTTAGGGTTAGGGTTAGGGTGAGGTTAGGATGAGGTTTAGCGTTAGGATTATGGTTACGGTGAGGGCTAGGGTGAGGGTGAAGGTTAGGTTTAGGTTTAGGTTTAAGATTAGGGTTCGGGTTAGATTAGGGTTAGGGTTAGGGTGCGGGCTAGGGTGAGGGTGAGGGTTAGGGTTAGGGTTAGTCTTAGACTTAGGGTTAGGCTGAGGGTGGGGTGAGGAATAGGGTTTGGGTGATGGTTAGGGTTAGGGTTATGGTGAGGTTTAGGATGAAGGTTCGGGTTAGGATTAGGTTTAGGGTGAGGGGTAGGGTGAATATAAGGGTTATGGTTAGGCTTAGGCTTAGGGTGAGGCTGAGGATAAGGGTGGGGTTGAGGAATAGGTTTTGGGTGATGGTTAAGGTTAGGGTTAGGGTGAGGGTTAGGATGAGGGTTTGGGTTAGGATAAGTTTTAGGGTGAGGGCTTGGGTGAGGGTGAGGTTTAGGGTTAGGGTTCGGCTTTGGCATAGGTTTAGGCTGAGGGTGAGGGTGAGTGTGATTGATAGGGTTAGGGTGATGGATAGGGTTAGGGTTAGGGTGAGTGTTAGGATGAGTGTAAGTTTTAGGGTGAGGGTTAGGGTGAGCATGACGGTAACAGTAAAGGTGAGGTTTAGGCTGAGGGTGAGTGTTCCATTAAGGGTGAGGGTAAGGATTAATGTGAGGGTTAGCATAAGGGATAGGGTGAGGGTTAGGGTGAGGGTGAGGGTTAGGGTGAGGGTGAGGGTTAGATTGAGGATTAGGGTTAGGGTTAGTGTGAGGTTTACGGTGAGGATGATGGTTAGGCTTAGGATGAGGGTTATGGTTAGAATTAGGGTGAGAGTGAGGGCTAGGGTTTGGGTGAGGGTTAGGGTTAGGGTTAGGGTTAGGGTGAGGTTTAGGATTAGGGTGAGAGTTAGGGTTACTGTGAGGGTTAGTGTTAGAGTTAGGGTTAGGGTAAGGGTTAGGGTAAGTGTTTTGGTGAGGGTTAGTGTTAGGGTGAGTGTTATGTTTAGGGTGAGGTTTAGGTTTAGGTTTAGGGTTATTGTTAAGTTTAGGGTTAGGGTTACAGTGTGGATGAGGGTGAGAGTTAGGGTTAGGGTGAGGTTTAGTGTTAGGTTAGGGTTTTAGTTAGGGTTAGGGTTAGGGTGAGTTTTAGGGTTAGAGTTAGGGTTAGGTTGAGGGTTAGGAATAGGATTAGGGTTATGATTAGGGTTAGGGTGAGGGCTAGGGTGACGGTGAGGGTTAGGGTTAGTGTTAGGGTGAGTTTTAGTGTTAGGGTTAGGGTTAGGGTGAGCTTTTGAATGAGGTTTAGGGTTACAGTGAGGGTGAGGGTTAGGTTTAGATTTAGGGTTAGGGTGAGCGTTAGCATTAGGGTTAGTTTTAGGTTTAGGGTTATTGTGAGGTTAGGGTTAGGGTGACGGTTAGGGTTAGGGCTGGGATTAGGATTAGTGTTAGGGTGAGGGTGAGTGTGAGTGTGAGGATTCAGGTTAGGGTCGGGCTTAGGTTTAGGCTGAGGTTGAGGGTCAGGATTAAGGTGAGGGTGAGGGTGAGGTTTAGGGTTAGAGTTAGGGTTAGTGTGAAGGTTAGTGTTAGGATTGGTGTTATGGTTAGGGTTAGGGTGAGGGTTAGGTTGAGGGTTATGGTTAGGGATCGGGTTAGATATAGGATTAGGGTTAGCTTGAGTGTGAGTATGAGGGTTAGTGTTAGGGTTAGGTTTAGGGTTAGGCTGAGTGTGAGGGTGAGGGTTAGGGTTAGGTTGAGGTTTAGGGTTAGGGTTAGGGTGAGGTTTAGGATGAGGTATAGGGTTAGGATTAGGGTTAGGGTTAGGGTTAAGGTGAGGGTTAATGTTAGGGTAAGGGTGATGGTTAGGGTTATTGTTAGTGTTATGGTTAGGGTTAAGTTTGTGGTGAGGTTGAGGCTGAGGGTGGGTATTAGGGTTAGGGTTAGGATTAGGATTAGGGTTAGTGTTAGGGTTAGGATTAGTGTTATTGTTAAGGTTAGAGTTAGAGTTATGGTGAGGGTGAGAGTGAGGGGGAGGGTTAGGGTTAGGGTTAGGGTGAGGTTTCGGGTTAGGGTTAGGGTAGGGTGACGGTTAGGGTTAGTGTGAGGTTTAGTGTTTGGGTTAGGGTTAGTGTTAGGGTAAGGTAAGTGTTAGGGTGAGGGTAAGGGTTATGGTGAGGGTTAGGGTTAGAATGAGGGTTACAGTTAGGGTTAGGGTCATTGTTAGCGTAAGGTGTTTGGGTGAGGATCAGGGTTAGGGTGAGGTTTAGGGTTAGAATGTGGTTTAGGGTTAGGGTTAGTGTTATTTTTAGGGTTAGGGTTAGGATTATGGTTAGGGTGAGGACTAGGGTGAGGGTGAGGTTTAGGGTTAGGGTTAGGCTTATGCTTAGGTTTAGACTGAGGCTGAGTGTGAGGTTGAGGGTTACGGTTAGCATGATGGTTAGGGTTATGTTTAGGGTGAGGGTTAGAATGAGGGTTAGGGTTAGGGTGAGGGTTAGGGTGAGTGTGACAGTAAGGGTAAAGGTGAGGGTTAAGGTTAGGGTGAGAGTTAGGGTGAGGATTAGGGTTAGGGTTAGGGTGAGGGTGAGGTTAAATTGAGTATCAGTGTTAGGGGTAGTGTGAGGTTTAGGGTGAGGATGAGGGTTAGGGTTAGTGTGAGGGCTATGTTGAGGGTGAGGGTTAGGTTTAGGGTTATGTTGAAGTTTACGGTTAAGGTGATGGTTAGGGTTAGTGTGACAGTGTTAGTATTAGGGTTAGTTTTAGGGTGAGGGTTAGCATTAGGGTGAGGTTTATGTTTAGGGTTAGTGTTAGCGTTAGGGTTAGTGTTAGGGTGAGGCTGAGGGTTAGGATTAGTGTTATGGTTAGGGTTATTGTTCGTGTTATCATGAAGGTTAAGTTTACAGTGAGGTTGAGGCTGAGGGTGAGGTTTAGGGTTAGGTTAGGGTAAGGTTTAGGGTTAGGATTAGTGTTAGTGTTAGGGTGAGGGCTTGGTTTAGGTTGAGGTTTACTGTCAAGGTGAGGGTTAGGGTTAGGGTTAAGGTTCGGGTTAGTGTTATTGTTAGGGGTAAGGTTAGAGTTACTGTGAGGATGAGGGTGAGGGTGAGTGTGAAAGTTAGGGTTAGGGTTAGCCTTAGTCTTAGGTTTAGTCCTAGCGTGAGGGTGAGGTTAAGGGTTAGGATTAGGGTGATTGTTAGGGTTTTAGGGTTAGGGTGAAGGTTAGGGTGAGGTTTAGGTTTAGGATTAGGGCTAAGGTGAGGGCTAGGGTGTGGGTGAGGGTTAGGGTTAGCATTAGGGTGACGTTTAGGGTTAGGATTAAGTTTAGGGTTAGGGTGAGTGTTAGTGTGAGGGTTACGGTGAGGGTGAGGGTTAGGGTTAGGGTGAGGGTTAGGGTTAGGGTTAGGGTGAGGGTTAGGGTTAGATTAGGGTTAGGGTTAGGGTTATTGTTAGTGTTATGGTTAGGTTTAAGTTTATGGTGAGGTTGAGGCTCAGGGTGAGGGTTAGGGTTAGGGTGAGGTTTAGGTTAGGGTTAAGGTTAGGGTTAGTGTGAGGGTTTGGGTTAGGGTTAGGGTTACGGTGAGGGTGAGGGTGAGGGTTAGGGTTAGGGTTAGTGTCATTGTTAGGGTTATAGTTTGAGTTACAGTGAGGGTGAGGATAAGGGTTAGGGTTAGGGTGAGGTTTAGGGTTAGGATTAGGGTTAGGGTGAAGTTGAGGGTGAGGTTTAGGGTTAGAATTAGGGTTAGGTTGAGTGTTAGGGTTAGTGTTAGAGTGAGGGTTAGGATGAGTGTTAGGGTTAGGGTTAGGATTAGGATTAGGGTTAATGTTAGGGTGAGTGATTGTGTTAGGCTTAGGGATAGGGTTAGGCTTAGCCTTAACCTGAGGGTGAGGGTTAGGGTGAGGGTTAGAGTTAGGCTTATGTTGAGTGTGAGGGTTAGGGTTAGGGTGAGGATCAGTGTTAGGATTAGGGTTAGGGTTATTGTTAGTGTTATGGTTAAGGTTAAGTTTACGGTTAGGGTGAGGCTGACGTTGAGGTTTTGGGTTATGCTTAGGGTGAGGTTTAGGGTTAGGGTTAGGGTTAGGGTTAGTGTTATTGTTAGAGTTAGGGTTAGAGTTACAGTGAGGGTGAGGGTGAGGGTTAGATTTAGGTTTAGTGTGAGGGTTAGGGTGAGGGTGAAGTTTAGGGTTAGAGTTAGAGTTAGGGGGATTGTTAGGGGGAGGGAAAGGTTGAGGTTTAGGGTTAGTGTTAGGGTTGGGTTTAGGATTAGGGTTATGGTGAGGCTGAGTGTGAGGGTTAGGGTTAGGATTAGGCTTACGCTTAGGGTTAGGCTGAGGGTGAGGGTGGGGTTGAGGATTATTTTAAGGGTGATGGTTAGGGTTAGGGATAGGTTTAGGGTTAGGATTAGGGATAGGATGATGTCTAGGGTGAGGGTGAGGGTTAGGGTTAGGGTTAGGCTTAGGGTTATGGTCAGGGTGAGTGTTAGGATGAGAGTTAGGCTTAGGGTGAGGGTTAGGGTGAGGGTGCAGGTAAGGGTAAAGGTGAGAGTTAGGCTGAGAGTGAGGATTAAGTTAAGGGTGAGGGTTAGGTTTAGGGTGAGGGTTAGGGTTAGGGTTAAGGTGAAGGTGAGGTTTATATTGAGGATTCGTTTTAGGTTTAGTGTGAGGTTTAGGATGAGGATGAGGGTTAGGGTTAGGGTGAGGGCTAGGGTGAGGGTGAGGGTGAGGGTTACTGTGAGTGCTACTGTTAGGGTTAGGTGTAGTGTTAGGGTGAATTTAAGTGTTAGTGTGAGGGTTAGGTTTAGAGTGAGTGTTATGTTTAGAATGAGGGTTAGGGTTAGGGTTAGGGTTACTATTAGGGTTAGGATTAGGTTTACTGTTAAGTTGAGTGTGAGGTTTAGGATTAGGTTGAGGGTTAGGTTTATGTTTAGGGTTAGGTTTAGATTTAGGGTTACGGTGAGGGTGAGGTTTAGGGTTAGAGTTAGCTTTTGTGTTAGGGTTAGGGTTAGGTTGAGGGTTAGTGTTAAGGTTAGGTTTAGGCTTAAGCTTATGCTTAGGGTTAGGCTTAGGCCGAGCATGAGGGTGAGGGTTAGGGTTAAGGTTAGGGTGAGGGTGAGGGTTAGGGTTATGGTGAGGGTTAAGATGAGATTTAGGGTTAGGATTAGAGTTAGAGTGAGCGCTAGTTTGAGGGTTACTGTGAGGGTTAGGGTTAGGTTTAGGATTAGGTGTAGGTTGAGGGTGAGTGTGAGGGTTAGGGTTAGGGTTAGGGTTAGTGTTAGGGTGAGTGTTAGGGTTAGGGTTTGGTTTAGGGTGAGGGGGAGGGTTAGGTTTAGGGTTAGGGTGAGGGTGAGGGAGAGGATTAGATTTAGGGTTAGTGTGAGTGTTAGGGTTATGTTGAAGTTATGGTTAGGGTGAGTGTTAGGGTTAGGGTTAGGTTTAGGGTGAGCACTAGGGTGAGGGTGAGGTTTACGGTTAGGGTGAGGGTGAGGTTTAGGGTGAGGGTGAGGTTTAGGGTTAGTGTGAGGGTTATGGGTAGGGGTAGGGTGCGGGTTAGCGTTAGGGTGAGGGTTAGGTTTAGGGTTAGGTTTAGAGTGACGGTTAGGGTGAGCGTTAGGGTTAGGATTAGTGTTAGGGTATGTGCCAGGGTGAGTGTTAGGGTTAGGGTTAGGGTGATTGTGAGGGTTAGTATTAGGGTTAGGGTGAGGTTTAGGATTAGGGTTAGGGGTAGCGTTAGGATGAGGGTGAGGGTTAGGGTTCAGGTTTGGGTGAGGGTCAGGGTTAGGTTTGGGGTGAGTGTTAAGTTGAGGACGAAGGTGAGGGTGAGGGTTAGGGTTAAGGTTAGGCTTAGGGTGAGGGTTAGGTTGAGGTTTAGGTTAAGGGTTAGGGTTAGGGTTAGGATTAGGGTTAGAGTGAGGGTGAGTGTGAGGGTTATGGTTAGGGTTAGTCTTTGGCTGAGGGTTAGGCTGAGGGTGAATGTGGGGTTGAGGTTTAGGTTTAGAGTGATTGTTCAGGTTATCGTTAGGTTGAGGGTTAGGATGTGGGTTAGGGTTAGGATTTGGGTTAGGGTGAGGGCTAGGGTGAGGGTGAGGTTTAGGGTTAGGGATAGGGTGAGGTTTAGGGTTAGGGTTAGGGTGAGGTTGAGGTTTTTGGTTAAGGTGAGGCTGAGGCTGAGGGTTAGAGTTAAGGTTAGGATTAGGATTAGGGTAAGGGTTAGGGTGAGTGTGAGGGTTAGCGTTAGGTTTAGGGTTCGGCTTAGGGTTACACTGAGGGTGAGGGTGAGGGTGAGGTTTTGGGTTTGAGTGAGGGTTAGGGTTATGTTTAGGGTGACAGTTAGGGTTCAGGTTAAGTTTAGGGTTAGGGTGAGGGTTAGGATTACGGTTACCTTGAGCTTTAGGTTTAGGGTTAGGTTGAGCGTTAGGGTTAGGTTTACGTTTAGGGTGAGGGCTAGGGTGAGGGTGAGGGTTAGGGTTAGTGTTAGGGTGAGGTTTCGGGTTACGGTTAGGTTTAGGATGAGGGTTAGGATGAGGGTTAGGGTTACGGTAAGGGTGATGGTTAGGGTTAAGGGGAGGGTTATTGTTAGTGTTATTGTTAGGGTGAGGGTAAGTGTTAGGGTAAGGTTTAGGTTTAGGGTGACGTTTAGCATCAGGCTTAGGGTTAGGGTTAGGGGGAGGGGGAGGTTTAGGGTTAGAGTTAAGGTTAGGGTGAATGTTAAGTTTAGGGTTAGGGTTAGGGATAGGGTGAGGTTTAGGGTTTGGTTAAGGTTAGAGTTAGGGTTAGGGTGAGGGTGAGATTTAGGTTTAGAGTTAGGGTTAGGGTGAGGGTTAGGTTGAGGGTTAGGGTTAGGCTTAGTGTTAGGGTTAGTGTGAGGGTGAGAGTTAGGGGGAGGGTTAGGATTAGGGTTACGGTTAGGGTGAGGATTAGTGTTAGGTTAAGGGTGAGTGTGTGTGTTAGGTTAGGTTTAGGGTTAGGCTTAAGTTTAGGCTGAGGGTGAGGTTGAAGGTGAGGATTAGGGTTAGGGTTAGTGTTAGGGTTAGGGTTAGGGTGAGGGTGAGGTATAGTGTTAGGGTTAGGTTTCGAGTTAGGGTTAGTGATTAGTGTTATGGTTAGGTTGAGTGTTAGGGGGAGGGTTAGGGTTAGGGTTAGGTTTAGCGTTAGGGTTAGGGTGAGGGTGAGGTTTAGAGTTATAATTAGGGTTAGGGTGAGGCTGAGGGTGAGGCTTAGGGGTTAGGGTTAGTGTTAGGGTTAGGGTTAGGGTGAGGGTTAGGATGAGTGTGATGGTTAATGTTAGGGTTAGGGTTAGCCTTAGGTTTAGGCTGAGGGTGAGGGTGAGGGTGAGGTTTAGGTTTAGAGTTAGGGTTAGTGTTAGGGTTAGGGTTAGCATGAGGGTGAGATTAATGGTTAGGGTGAGGTTTAGGGTGGGGTTGACGGTAAGGGTAAACGTGAGGTTTAGGCTGAGGGTGGGGGTTACTGAAAGTGTGAGGGTTAGGGTTAGGGTGAGGTTTATGGTGAGGGGTAGAGTGAGGCTGAGGGTTAGATTGAGGATTAGTGTTAGGGTTAGGGTGAGGTTTAGGGGGAGGATGAGTGTTAGGGTTAGGGTGAGAACTAGGCTGAGGGTGAGGGTTAGGGTTAGGCTTAGTTTTAGGGTTAGGGTGATGGTTAGGGTTAGTGTGAGGATCAGTCTTAGTGTTAGGGTTTGTTTTAGGGTGAGGGTAAGTGTTAGGGTGAGGGTTAGGGTTAGGTTGAGGGTTATGGTGAGGGTGAGGGTGATGGTTAGGTTAGGGTTAGGATGAGGTTTAGGTTTAGGTTTAGAGTTAGAGTTAGGGTTATGGTGAGAGTTAGGTTTAGGTTTAGTGTTAGGGTTAGTGTTAGGGTTAGAGTTAGGGTGAGGGTCAGGTGTACCGTTAGGCTTAGGCTTAGGCTTAGGCTTAGTCCGAGCATGAGGGTGAGGGTTAGCTCGAGGGTGAAGCTGAGGATTAGGTTTAGGTTTAGTGTTAGGGTTAAGTTTAGGTTTAGGTTTAGGTACAGGTTTAGGGTTAGGGTTCGGGTTACGGTTAGGGTTAGGGTTAGGGTTAGGCTTAGGCTTAGGGTTAGGCTGAAGATGAGGGTGGGGGTGAGAATTAGGGTTAGGGTTAGGGTTATTGTTAGTGTTATGGTTAGGGTTAAGATTGCGGTTAGGGGGGCTGGGAAGGTGGCTCAGTGGTTGAGCGCTTGCCTTGCATGCTCGAGTCCCTGGGTTCGATTCCTCAGCCCCACATAAGCAAAAAGAAAAAAGCCGGAAGTGGCGCTGTGGCTCAAGTGGTAGAGTGCTAGCCTTGAGCTGAAGAGCTGAAGGACAGCGCCCAGGCCCAGAGTTCAGGCTCCACGACCGGACCCAAAAAAAAAAAAAAAAAAAAAAAAGATTGCGGTTAGGTTGAGGCTGAAGATGAGGGTTATGGTTAGGGTTAGGGTTAGTGTTAGGGTTATGGTTAGTGTTAGGGTTAGTTTTATTGTTAGGGTTAGGGTTAGAGTTACGGTGAGGAGGAGGGTGAGGGTGAGGGTGAGGTTTAGGGTGAGGTTTAGGGTTAGGGTTAGGTTTAGGGTGAGGGTGAGGTTTAGGGTTAGAGTTATGGTTAGGGGGAGAGTTAGGGTAAGGTTTAGGGTTAGGGTTAGTGTTCGGGTTAGGGTGAGGGTGAGGGTTAGGTTGAGGTTTAGGGATAGGGTTAGGGTTAGGTTTATGCTTAGGGTGAGGTTGAGTGTGAAGCTTAGTGTGAGGGTTAGGCTTAGGCTTAGGGTTAGGCTGACTGTGAGGGTGGAGGTGAAGATTAGGTTTAGGGTGATGGTTAGGGTTAGGGTTAGGGTTATTTTTAGGGTTAGGGTTATAGTTATGGTGAAGTTGAGGGTGCGGGTGAGGATTAGGGTTAGGGTTACGCTGGTGTTTAGGGTTAAGGTTAGGGTTAGTGTGAGGGTGAAGTTTACGTTTAGATATAGGGTTACGGGAAGAGGGATGGTGAGGTTTAGGGTTACGGTTAGTGATAGGGTTAGGGTGATGGTGAGGGTTAGGTTGAGGTTTAGGGTTAGGGTTAGGGTTAGGGTTAGTGTGAGGGTTAGCTTTAGGGTTAGGGTTAGTGTTAGGTTGAGGGTAAGATTTAGGGTGAGGGTTTGGGATAGGGTGAGGTTGATGGTTAGGTTGAGGGTTAGGATTAGTGTTAGGGTTATTGTTAGGGGTAGGTTTAGGGTTACAGTTACGGTGAGGGTGAGGGTGAGTGTTAGAGTTAGGGTTAGGGTGAGGTTGAGGGTTAGGTTTTGGGTTAGGGTTAGAGTTAGGTTTAGGGTGAGGGTGAGATTTAGGGTTAGATTTAAGGTTAGGGTGAGGGTTGGGGTGAGGGTTAGGGTTAGGGTTAGTGTTAGGCTTAGGGTGAAGGCTAGGATGAGGGTTAGTGTTAGGGTGAGGGTTACGGTTATGTTTAGGGTGAGAGATAGTGTTCAGGTTAAGTTTAGGTTTAGGTTGAGGATTAGGGTAAGGATCATGGTGAGTGTGAAGGTTAGGGCTAGGTTGAGGGATAGGGGTTAGCTTTAGGGTTAGGGTGAGTGTGAGTGTGAGGGTTAGGCTTAGTGTTAGGGTGAGGGTTAGTGTGAGGGTTAGGGTTAGTGTTAGGGTTATTGTTAGGTTTAGGGTTAGGGTGAGTGTGAGGTTAATTTTAGAGTTAGGGTTAGGGTGGGGCTGAGGTGAGGGTTAGGTTTAGGGTTAGTGTTGGAGTTAGGGTTAGGGTGAGTGTTAAGGTGAGGGAGAGGGTTAGGTTTAGGGTTAGGATTAGGATAAGGGTAAAGGTTAGGGTGAGTGTGAGGGTTAGGGTTAGCTTTGGGGTGAGGGTAAGTGTTAGGGTGAGGGTTAGGATTAGGGTGAAGGATATGGTTAGGATGAGGGTTAGGGTTAGGTTTTGGTTTATTGTTAGGGTTAGGGTTAGGATTATTGTTAGGGTAAGGTTTACATTTACGGTTACTGTGAGGGTGAGGGTTAGGGGTAGGGTTAGGCTGAGGTTTAGGGTTTGGATTAGGGTTAGAGTTAGGGTTAGGGTGATTGTAAGGTTTAGGCTTAGAGTCAGTGTTAGAGTGAGGGTTAGGTTGAGGGTTAGGGTTAGGGTTAGTGTTAGGGTTAGGGTTACGGTGAGTGTTAGGGGAAGGGAGAGGGTTAGGGTTAGGATTAGGGTTAGGGTGAGGGTGAGTGTGTGGGTTAGGGTTAGGTTGAGGGTTAGACTTAGGGTTAGGCTTAGGGTGAGTTTGTGTGTTAACGTTAGGTTTAGGGTTAGGCTTCGGGTTAGGCTGAGGGTGAAGTTGAGGGTGAGAACGTTAGGGTTAAGGTGAGGGTTATGCTTAGGTTTATGGGGAGGGTTAGGATGAGGATTAGGGTTAGGATTAGGGTTAGGGTGAGGGTTAGGGTGGGAGTGAGGTTTAGGTTTAGGGTTAGGGTGAGGTTTATTATTAGGTTTAGGGTTAGGGTCAGGGTGACGTTTAGGGTTAGAGTAAGGGTTAGGGTGAGACTGTGGGTGTGGGTTAGGTTTAGGGTTAATATTAGGGTTAGGGTTATGGTGAGGGTTAGGGTGAGCGTGAGGGTTAGGGTTAGTGTTAGCATTAGGATTAGTTTTAAGGTTAGTGTGAGTGTGAGGGTTAGGGTTAAGGTTTGGCTAGGCTTAAGCTGAGGGTGAGGGTGAGGGTGAGCGTTCGGGTTAGGGTGAGGGTTAAGATTAGGGTTAGGGGGAGTGTTAGGATGAGGGTTCGGCTTAGTATTAGGGTTAGGGGGAGGGCTAGGCTGAGGGTGAGGTTTATGTTTAGGGTTTAGGGTGAGGTATAGGGTTAGGTGTAGGTTGAGGGTGAGATTATGGTTAGTGTTAGGGTTAGGTTGAGGCTGAGGGTGAGGTTTAGGGTTAGGGTTAGTGTTAGGGTTAGGGTTAAGGTGAGGGATAGGGTGAGGGTGAGGGTTAGGGTAATGGTTAGGATTAGGATTAGGGTAAGGGTTAGGGTGAGTGTGAGGGTTATTGTTACGGTTAGGCTTAGGCTTAGGCTAACCTGAGGGTGAGGGTGAGGTTTAGGCATAGGGTGAGGGTTAGGGTTAGGGTTAGGTTTAGGGTGAGTGTTAGAATGAGGGTTAGGCTTAGGATTAGGGTGAGGGTGAGGGCTAGGGTGAGGATGAAGTTTAGGGTTAAGGTTAGGGTTAGGGTGAGGTTTAGGTTTAGAGTTAGGGTGAGAAGGAGGTTTAGGTTTAGAGTTAGGGTTAGGGTGAGGCTGGGGGTTTGGGTTAGGGTTAGTGTTAGATTTAGGGTTAGGGTAAGGGTTAGGGTGATGGTGAGGGTTATGCTTAGTGTTGGGATTAGGGTTAGGGTAAGGTTTAGGGTGAGTGTGAGAATTAGGATTAGGTTTAGGGTTAGGCTGAGGATGATGGTGAGGGTGAGGTTTAGGGTTATGCTGAGGGTTAGGTTTAGGGATAAGGTGAGAGTTATGGTTCCAGTTAAGTTTAGGGTTAGGGTGAGGGTTAGGGTTAGGTTTACGGTGAGAGTGAGGGTTAGGATTAGGTTGAGGGTTAGGGTTAGGGTTAAGGCTAGGGTTAGGGTGAGGGTTAGGGTTAGGGTTAGGGTGAGGGTTAGGATGAGATTTAATGTTAAGATTAGGGTTAGGGTGAGGACAAGGGTGAGGGTGAGGGTTAGGGTTAGGATGAGGTTTAGAGTTAGGCTTAGGGTTAGGGTTAGGTTGAGGGTGAGGTTTAGGGTTAGAGTTAGGGTTAGTGTTCGGGATAGGGTTAGGTGAGGGTTCGGGTTAGGCTTAGGCTTAGGCTTAGGCTTAGGCAGAGCATGAGGTTGAGGCTTATAGTTAGGGTCAGGGTGAGGGTTAGGGTTAGGGTGAGTTTGTGGGTGACGGTGAGGGTTAGTGTTAGGCTTAGTGTGAGTGTTAGGGTTAGGGTGAGGGTTATGGTTAGGGTGAGGGTTAGTGTTAGGGTTGGGCTTAAGCTTAGTCTTAGTGTAAGGCTGAGTGTTAGGGTGAGGGTGAGTGTGAGGGTTAGGGTTAGTGTTAGGGTTAGGCTTAATGGTAGTCTGAGGGAGAGGGTGAGGGTGAGGTTTAGGGTTAGGGTGAGGGTGAGGTTTAGGTTTAGAGTTTGTGTTAAGGTGAGGGTTAGTGTGAGGCTTAGTGTTAGGGTTAGTTTTTGGGTTAGGTTTTAGCCTGATTTTTAGGGTGAGGTTTAGGGTTAGGGATAGGGTTAGTTGTAGGATTAGGGTTTGGGTGAGGGTGAGTGTGAGGGTTAGAGTTCGGTTAATGTTAGGGTTAGGCTTAGGTTTAGGCTGAGGGTGAGGGTGAGGGTTAGGGTTAGGGTTAGGGTGAGGGTTAGGATGAGGGTTAGGTTTAGGATTAGGGTTAATGTGAGGGCTATTGTGAGGGTGAGGATTAGGGTTAGGGTTAAGTTTAGGGATAGGGTGAGGGATAGGATTAGGGTTTGGTTTAAGGTGAGGGTTCGGGTTAGGGTTAGGGTGAGGGTTAGCATGAGGGTTCCGGTTAGGATTAGGTTTAGGATGAGGGCTATGGTGAGCGAGTGGATTAGGGTTAGGTTTAGGTTGAGGTTTATTGATCGGGTTAGGTTTAGATTTAGGGTGAGGATTAGGGTTAGGGTTATGGTGAGGCTCAGGGTTAGGTCTAGTTTGAGGGTTAGAATCAGGTTTATGGTTAGGGTGAGGGTTAGGGTTAGGGTTAGGGTGAGGGTTAGGATGAGGTTTAGGGTTACAATTAGTGTTAGGGTGAGGGCTAGGGAGATTGTGAGTGTTAGTGTTAGGGTTAGGGTGAGGTTTAGGGTTAATATTAAGGGTAGGGTTAGGGTGAGGGTTAAGGTTCAGGTTTGGGTGAGGGTGAGGCTTAGGTTTGGGGTGAGGGTTAGGGTGAGGACTAAGGTAAGGGTGAGGTTTAGGGTTAGGGTTAGTTTTAGGGTGAGGGTTAGGTTGAGGTTTAGGTTTAGGGTTAGGGTTAGGGTTAGGATTAGGGTTAGGGTGAGGGTGAGTGTGAGGGTTAGGGTTAGGCTTAGTCTTAGGCTTAGGCTTAGTGTTAGGCTGAGGGTGAGGGTGGGGATGAGGATTAGGTTTAGAGTGCTGGTTTAGTTTATGGTTAGATTTAGTTTTAGGATGAGGGATAGGGTTAGGATTAGAGTTAGGGTGAGGCCTAGGGAGCGTGTGAGGTTTAGGGATAGGTTTAGGCTTAGGCTTAGGGTTAGCCGGAGGTTGAAGGATAGGTTGAGGGTTAGGGTTACGGTTAGGGTGAGGGTTAGGATGAGAGTTAGTGTTAGGGTGAGGGTTAGGATGAGGGTGACAATTAGAATAACGGTGAGGGTTAAGCTGAGGGTGAAGTTTAAGGTAAGGGTGAGGTTTCTGGTTATGGTTAATGTGAAGTACAGGGTTAGATTGAGGATTAGTGTTAGGGTTAGTGTGAGGTTTATTGTGAGGAAGAGGGTTAGTGTTAGGGTGAGGGCTAAGTTGAAGTTGAGGGTTAGAGTTAGGGTTAGGGTGAGGTTTAGGTTTAGGGTGATGTTAGCATTAGTGTGAGGGTTAGTGTTAGGGTTAGTGTCAGTGTTAGGGTGAGGGTAAGTGTTAGGTTAAGGTTTAGGTTT
The DNA here is from genome assembly GCF_024711535.1 of Dipodomys merriami. Taxonomy (NCBI): domain Eukaryota; kingdom Metazoa; phylum Chordata; class Mammalia; order Rodentia; family Heteromyidae; genus Dipodomys; species Dipodomys merriami. The sequence goes on along the minus strand of NW_027206335.1, from coordinate 4,376,731 downwards.
AGGGTGAGGTTTAGGATTATGGTTAGTGTTAGGGTTAGCGTGAGGGTGAGGTTAAAGTTTAGAGTTAGGGTTAGGGTGACGGTTAGGATTAGGGTTAGGGTTAGTGTTAGGGTAAGGGTTAGGGTGAGGTTTAGTGTGGGGGTGAGGGTTAGTGATAGGGTTAGGATTAGGATTAGCGTTAAAGTGAGTGTGCGTGTGAAGTTAAGGGTTAGGGTTAGGGTTAGGATTAGAGTTAGGGTGAGGGTGAGGATGAGGGTTAGTGTTAGGGTGAGGGTTTTTGGTTAGAGTTAGGGTTAGGTTGAGGGTGAGGTTGAGGGTGAGGGTTAGGGTTAGGGTTAATCTTAGGGTTAGGCTGAGGGTGAGGTTGAGGGTGAGAAATTTAGGGTTAGGGTGAGGGTTAGGCTTAGGATTATGGGGAGGTTTAGGATGAGGTTTAGGGTTAGGATTAGGGTTAAGGTGAGGGCGAGGCTCAGGGTGAGTTTGAGTTTTAGGGTTAGGGTGAGGTTTAGGTTTAGGGTTAGGGTTAGGGTGAGGGTCAGGGTGACGTTTATTGTTAGAGTTAGGATTAGGGTGAATCTGAGGGTGTGGGTTAGGTTTATGGTTAATGTTAGGGTTAGGGTTAAGGTGAGGGTTCGGGTGAGGGTTCGGGTTAGGGTTAGTATTAGGGTTAGCGTTAGGGTGAGTGTGAGGGTTAGGGTTAGGGTTAGGCTTAGGCTTAGGCTGAGGGTGAGGTTGAGGGTGAGGGTTAGGGTTAGGTTGAAGGTTAGAGCTATGTTTAGGGTGAGAGTTAGGGTTCGGGTTAAGTTTAGGGTTAGGGTGTAAGTTAGGGTAAGGCCAACGGTGAGGGTGAGGGTTGGGGTTATGTTGAGGGTTAGGGTTAGGGTTAGGGTTAGAGTGAGGGTGAGGGTGAGGGTTAGGGTGAGGGTGAGTTTTTGGATTAGGGTTAGGTTTAAGGTTAGGGTTAGGTTTAGGGTTAGGATTAGTGTTATTTTTAGGGTTAGGGTTAGAGTTACGTGAGGGTGAGGGTGAGGGTGAGGGTTAGGGATAGGGTTAGGGTGAGGTTTAGGTTAAGGGTGAGGGTGAGGTTTATAGTTAGATTTAGGGTTAGGGGGAGGGTTAGGTCGAAGGTTAGGGTTAGGGTTAGTGTTATGGTTAATGTTAGGGTGAGGGTCATTTTGAGGTTTAGGTTTAGGCTTAGGGTTAGGTTTAGGATTAGTGTTAGGTTTAGAGTTACGGTGAGGTTGAAGTTGAGGGTGAGTGTGAAGGTTAGGGTGAGGTTTAGGGTTAGGGTTAGGATTAGGGTTAGGGTGAGGGTGAGGTTGATGTTTAGGGTTAGGGTTAGGGTTAGGATTAGGTTTAAGGTGAGGGTGAGTGTGAGGGTTAGTGATAGGTTAGGCTTAGGCTTAGGCTTAGGCTGAGGGTGAGGTTGGGGGTGAGGATTAGGGCTAGGGTGATGGTTACGGTTAGTGTTAAGGTGAGGGTTAGTTTGTGGGTTAGGGTTAGGGATAGGGTTACTGTGAGGGCTAGGGTGAGGATTAGGGTAAGTCTTAGGATTTGGCTTAGGCTTATTCTGAGTGTGTTTTTGAGGTTGAGGGTTAGTTTTAGGGTGATGCTTAGGTTGACGGTTAGAATGAGTTTTAGGTTTAGGGTGAGGGTTAGGGTGAGGTTTATGTTAAGGGCAATGGTTAGGTTAAGGCTTAGTGTGAGGGTTAAGATAAAGGTGAGGGTTAGGGTTAGGGTGAGGGTCTGGGTTAGAATTAGGGTGAGGTCTAGGGTGAGGGTGAGGGTTAGGGTTAGGGGTAGGGTTAGGGTGAGGTTTAGGGTTAGGGTGAGGCTTATGGTTAGTGTGAGGGTTAGGGTTTGTGTTAGGTTTATTGTTAGGTTTAGGGTTACGGTTACGATTACAGTGAAGGTGAGGGTGAGGTTTAGGGTTAGGGTTAGATTTAGGGCTAGTGTGAGGGTTAGGTTGAGGGTTAGGGATAGGGTTAGTTTTGGGGTTAGTGTTAGTGTGAGAGTTAGGGGGACGTTCAGGGTTAGGGTTTGGATTAGAGTTAGGGTGAGGGTGAGTGTGTGTGTTAGGGTTTGGTTTTGGGTTAAGTTTAGGGTTAGGGAGAGGTTTTGGATGAAGGTTAGGGTTACAATGAGGGTGAGGGTGAGGTTTAGTGTGAGGGTTAGGGTTAGGATTAGGGTTAGGCTTAGGGTTAAGGTTAGGTTTAGGGTTAGGATTAGTGTTATTGTTAGGGTTAGGGTTAGAGTTACGGAGAGCATGAGAATGAGGATTACGTTTAGGGTTAGGGTGAGGTTTAGGGTTGGGGTTATGGTGAATGTGAGGTTTAGGCTAAGATTGAGGGCTATTGTTAAGGTTAGGGTGAGGGTTAGGGTTAGGTTTAGGGTGATGGTTAGGATGAGGATTAGGGTTAGGATTAAGATTAGGGTGAAGGCTTCGGTGAGGGTGAGGGTTAGAGTTAATGTTAGGGTGAGGTTTAGGGTTAGGGTTATGGTTAGGGTGAGGTTTAGGATGAGGTTTATGGTTACGGTAAGGGTGAGGGTTAGGGTTAGGGTAGGTTTGGGGTTAGGGTTAGGTTTAGGTTTAGGATTAGTGTTATTGTTAGGCTTAGGGTTAGATTTAAGGTGAGGGTGACAGTGAGGTTCAGGCTTAGGCTTACGCTTAGGGATAGGCTTAGTGTGAGGTTGAGGGTGAGGGTTAGGGTTAGGGTGATGGTTAGGTTTACGTTTAGGGTTAGCATTAGGATGAGGTTTATGGTAAGGTTAAATGTGAGGTTTAGTCTGTGGGTGAGGATTAAGATTAGGATGAGGGTAAGGGTTAGGTTTAGGTTTAGGGTAAGGATGAGGGTTAGGGTTAGGGTGAGTGTTAGATTGAGGATTAGGGTTAGGGTTAATGTGAGGTTTAGGGTGAGTGTGAGGGTTAGGGTTAGAGTGAGGGTGAGGGTTAGATTTAGTGTTAGGGAGAGGGCTAGGGTAAGGGTGAGGGTTAGGGTTAGTGTTAGGGTGAGGTTTAGGATTAGGGTGAGGGTTAGGGTTAGTGTGAGTGTTAGAGTTAGGTTTAGGGTTAGTGTTAGGGTGAGGGTAATTGTTAGGTTGAGGGTAATTGTTATGGTGAAGGTGAGAGTTTGTGTTAGGCTTATTGTTAGGGATAGGGTTAGGGTTAGGGTTACAGTGAAGGTGAGGGTGAGGGTTAGGGTTAGGGTGAGAGTTAGGGTTAGGGTGAAGATTAGGATGAGGTTAAGGGTTAGGATTACTCTTAGGGTTAGTGCTAGTGTGAGAGTTAGGGGGACGTTCAGGGGTAGGGTTAGGGTCAGGATTAGAGTTAGGGTGAGGGTGAGTGTGTGTGTTAGGGTTCGGTTTTGGGTTAGGGTTAGGTTTAGGATTAGGGTTACGATTAGGGTTATGGTGAGGGTGAGGTTCATGGTTAGACTTAGGGTTAGGGGGAGGGTTAGGTCGAGGGTTAGGGTTAGGGTTATTGTTAGGGTTATGGTTAGTTTGAGGGTTAGGTTGAGGTTTACCGTTAGGGTTAGGGTTAGGGTGAGGGTGGGTTTTAGGGTTAGAGTTAGGGTTAGGGTGAGGCTGAGGATGAAGTTTAGGGTTAGGGTTAGTGTTAGAGTTAGGGATAGAGTGAGGGTTAGGGTGAGGGTGATGGTTAAGCTTAGGGTTAGGATTAGGATTAGGATAAGGGTGAGTGTGAGGGTTAGGTTTAGGGATAGGGTTAGGCTTAGGGTTTTGCTAAGGGCGAGGGTGAGGGTGAGGATTTGGTTTAGGTTGAGTGATAGGATTAGGGATAGGGTGAGAGTTAGGGATCGGGTTAAGTTTAGGGTTAGGCTGAGGGTTAGGGTTGGGGTTATGGTGAACGTATTGGTTAGGGTAAGGTTGAGGGCTATTGTTAAGGTTAGGGTGAGGGTTAGGGTTAGGTTTAGGGTGATGGTTAGGATGAGGATTAGGGTTAGGATTAAGATTAGGGTGAAGGCTACGGTGAGGGTGAGGGTTAGGGTTAGTGGTAGGGTGAGTTTTAAGGGTAGGGTTAGGTTTAGGGTGAGGGTTAGGATGAGGGTTAGGGTTACAGTAAGGGTGAGGGTTAGGGTTAGGGTGAGGGTTAGGGTTAGGTTTAGGATTAGGTTTAGGGTGAGGGTGAGGTTTAGGATTAAGGTAGGTTTGGGGTTAGGTTTAGGTTTAGGTTTAGGATTAGTGTTATTGTTAGGGTTAGGGTTAGATTTAAGGTGAGGGTGACGGTGAGGTTCAGGCTTAGGCTTATGCTTAGGGATAGGCTGAGTGTGAGGTTTAGGGTGAGGGTTAGGGTTAGGGCGATGGTTAGGTTTATGTTTAGGGTTAGCATTAGGATGAGGTTTATGGTAAGGGTAAATGTGAGGTTTAGGCTGTGGGTGAGGATTACGATTAGGATGAGGGTAAGGGTTAGGTTTAGGTTTAGGGTAAGGATGAGATTTAGGGTTAGGGTGAGGGTTAGATTGAGGATTAGGGTTAGGGTGAGTGTGAGGTTTAGGGCGAGTATGAGGGTTAGGGTTAGGGTGAGGGTGAGGGTTAGAATTAGTGTTAGGGTGAGGGCTAGGGTCAGGGTGAGGGTTAGGGTTAGGGTTAGGGTGAGGTTTAGGATTAGGGTGAGGGTTAGGGTTAGTGTGAGGGTTAGGGTGGGGCTGACAGTTAGGGTAAACGCAAGGGTTAGACTGAGGATGAGGGTTACGGTTAGGGTGAGGGTTAGGGTTAGGGTGAGGGATAGGGTTAGTGGTGGGGTGAGAGTGAGGTTTAGATTGAGGATTTGTGTTAGGGCTAGTGTGAGGTTTAGGGTGAGGATGAGGGTAAGGTTTAGGGTGAGGGCTAGGGTGAGGGTGAGGGTTAGGGTTAGGGTTAGGATGAGGTTTAGGTTTAGGTTTAGGGTTAGAGTTAGGGTTAGGTTTAGAGTGAGGTTTAGGGTTAGTGTTAGAGTTAGTGTTAGGGTTAGTTTTAGGGTGAGGGATAGGTTTAGGCTTAGGCTTAGGCTGAGCATGAGGGTGAGGGTTAGGGTTAGGATTAGGGTGAGGGTTAGGTTTGGAATTAGGGTGAGGTTTAGGATGAGGTTTCGGGTCAGGTTTAGGGTTAAGTTGACGGCTAGGGTGAGGGTTAAGGTAAGGGTTAGGGTTAGTGATAGGGTTAGGTTTAGGATTAGGTTTAAGGTGAGGGTGAGTGTGAGGGTTAGGGTTAGTGTTAGGCCTAGGCTTAGGGTTAGGGTGAGGGTTAAGTTTAGGGTTTGGGTTAGGGTGAATGTGAGGCTGAGGATTAGCATTAGGTTTAGGGTTAGTGTTAGGTTTAGGGTTAGGGTTAGGCTTAGGGTTAGTCTGAGGGTGACAGTGGGGTTGAGGATTAGGGTTAGGGTTAGGGTTCGGGATTGGGTTATTGTTAGTGTTATGGTTAGGGTTCAGTTTGCGGTGACGGTGAGGTTAAGGGTGAGGGTTATGGTTAGGGTTAGGGTTAGGCTTAGGCTTAGGTTTAGGCTAAGGGTGACAGTGGGGGTGAGGATTTGGTTTAGGGTTAGGGTTAGGTTTATTGTTAGTGTTATGGTTAGGGTTATGTTTGTGGTGAGGGTTATGGTTATGGTTAGGGTTAGGGTTAGGTTTAGGGTTATTGTTAGGGTTAGGTTTAGAGTTACGATGAGGTTGAGGGTGAGGGTGAGGGTAAGTGTTAGGGTGAGGTTTAGGGTGAGGTTTAGGGATAGGGTTAGGTTTAGGTTGAGGGGAGGTTTAGGGTTAGACTTAGGGTTAGGGTGATGTTTAGCGTGAGGGTTAGGGTTAGGGTTATGGTGAGGGTTAGGTTGAGGGTTAAGGTAAGGCTTAGGCTTAGGCTTAGGCTTAGGCTGAGAGTGAGGTTGAGGGTGAGGGTTAGGTTTAGGGTGATGTTTAGGTTTACAGTTAGGGTGAGGTTTAGGATGAGGTTTAGGGTTAGTGTGATGGTTAGGGTGTGGATGATGTTAAGGGTAAAGGTGAGGTTTAGGCTGAGGATGAGGGTTAAGATAAGGGTGAGTGTTAGGTTTAGGTTTAGGGGTAGTGTAAGGGTTAGGGTTATGTTAGGGTTAGGGTTAATGTTTAGTGAGGGTTAGATTGAGGATTAGGTTTAGGCTTAATGTGATGCTTAGGGTAAGGATGAGGGTTAGGGTTAGGGTGAGGGTGAGGGTTAGAATTAGGGTTAAGGTGAGGGCTAGAGTGAGTGTGAGAGTTAGGGTTAGTGTTAGGATTTAGGTGAGGTTTAGGATTAGGGTGAGGGTTAGGGTTAGTGTGAGGGTGAGTGTTAGGGTTAGGGTTAGTGTTAGGGTGAGTGTGTTATGGTGAGGGTTAGGGTTAGGGTGAGGGTTATGGTTAGGGTGAGTGTTAGGGTTAGTGTGGGTGTGAGGGTGAGGTTTATGGTTAGATATAGGGTTAGGAGGAGGGTTAGGGTGAGGGTTAGGTTTATGGTCAATGTTATGTTTAGGGAGAGGGTGAGGTTTAGGTTTAGGTTTAGTGTTAGGATTAGGGTTAGCGTTAGTGTGAGTGTTAGTGTTAGGTTTAGGTTTAGTGTTAGAGTGAGGGTAAGTGTGAGAGTGAGGGTTTGGGTTAGGGTGAGGGTTATGTTTAGGGTGAGGGTTGGGATTAGGTTTAAGTATATTGTTAGGGTGAGGTTTAGGTTTACAGTGAGGGTGAGGGTGAGGGTGAGGGTTAGGGATAGGGTGAGGTTTAGGATTTGGGTTAGGGTTAGAGTTAGGTTTAGGGTGAGGGTGAACTTTAGGGTTAGATTTAGTGTTAGGGTGAGGGTGAGGTTGAGGTTTAGGGTAAGGGTTAGTGTTAGGGTTAGTGTTAGGGTGAGAGTTAGGAGGAGTGTTAGGGTTGGGGATAGGGTTAGGATTAGGGTTAGGGTAAGGGTGAGTGTGTGTGTTAGCGTTAGCTTTACGGTTAGGCTTAGGGTTAGGCTGCGGGTGTGGTTGAGGGTGAGGCTCAGGATTAGGGTGAGGGTTAAGGTTAGGGTTAGTGTGAGGGTTAGGGTTAAGATAAAGGTTAGGGGGAGGGGCTAGGGTGATGGTTAGGTTTAGGGTTAGGGTTAGGGTTAGGGTTAGGTTTCGGTTTAGGGTTAGGGTTAGAGTAAGGGTGAGGGTGAGATTTAGGGTTAGAGTTCTGCTTAGGGTTAGGCTGAGTGTGTGTGTTAGGGTTAGGGTTAGTGATGGGGTTAGGGTGAAGGTGAGGGTGAGGGTGAGGGTGAATATTAGGGTTAGGTTTAGGATTAGGATTAGGGTTAGTGTTATGGTGAGTGTGAGGGTTAGGATTAGGGTTAGGCTTAGGCTTAGGCTGAGGCTGAGGGTGAGGGTGGAGGTGAGGGTTAGGGTGAGGGTTAGGTTTAGTGTTAGGGTGAGAGTTGGGGTTCAGGTTAAGATTAGGTTTAGGGTGAGCATTAGGGTAGGGTGTACAGTGAGGATGAGGTTTAGGTTTAGGGTTAGATTTAGGGTTAGAGGAGGGTTAGTTCGTGAGTTAATGTTAGGGTTAGGGTTAGGGTTAAGTTTAGGTTGAGGGTTAGGTTGAGGTTAAGGGTTAGGGTCAGAGTTAGGGTTAGGATTAGGCTTAGGGTGAGGGTGATTGTGAGGGTAAGGGTTAGGGTTACGCTTAGGCTTAGGGTTAGGCTGAGTGTGAGGGTGGGTGTGAGGATTAGGGTTAGGGTTATGGTTAGGGTTTGGTTTAGGGTTTGGGTTAAGGTTAGAGTTAGGTTTAGGGTTAGGGTGAGGTTTAGGGTTAGAGTTAGGGTTAGGGTGAGGGCTAGGTTGAGGGTTAGGGTTAGGGTTAGGGTGCGACTTTGGGGGAGGTTTAGGGTTAGGGATAGGTTTAGGTTTCAGGTTAGGGTGAGTGTGAGTGTGTGGGTTAGGGTTAGGTTTAGGGTTAGGCTTAGGGTTAGGCTGAGGGTGAGTGTTAGGGTTAGGGTTAGGGTGAGGTTTAGGGTTAAGGTTAGGGTTAGTGTGAGGGTTAGGGTGCGGATGAGGGTTAGGGTTAGCATGAGTATCAGGGTTAGAATTAAGGTTAGGGTGTGGGTTCTGTTAAGTTTAGGGTTAGGGTGAAGTTTAGGGTTATGGTGAGGTTTGGGTTTAGTGTGAGGTTTAGTGTTAAGGTGAGGGTAATTGTTAGGGTGAGGTTTAGGGTTAGGGTGAGGGTTATCATTAGGGTGAGGTTTAGGGTTAGGGTTAGGTTTATTGTTAGGGTTTGGGTTACGGTTACGGTTACGGTGAGGGTTAGGGTGATGATAAGGTTTAGGGTTAGGGTTAGTGTGAGATTTAAGGTTACGGTTAGGGTTAGATTTAGGGTTAGGTTGAAGTTGTGGTTTAGGGTTACAGTTAGGGTTAGGATGAGGGTTATGGTTAAGGTTAGGGTTAGTGTTAGGGTTAGGGTTAGGGTGAGGGTTAGGGTTAGTGATAGGGTTAGGATTAGGTTTAGGGTTTAGATGAGGGTGAGTGTGAGGGCTAGGGTTAGTGTTAGGTTTAAGCTTAGATTTAGGCTGAGGGTGAGCCTGAAGGTGAGGAATAGATTTAGCGTGCCGGTTACGGTTAGGGTTAGGGTTAGAGTTAAGCTTAAGGTGAGGTTTAGGGTTAGGGTTAGGGTTAAGTTTCTGGTAAAGGTGAGGGTTAGAGTTAGCATTAGGGTAAGGGTGAGGGGTAGGGTTAGGTTTAGGGTGAGTGTTAGCGTTAATGTGAGGTTTAGGGTTAGGGTTAGGGTTAGTTTGAGGGTTAGGTTGAGGGTTAGGGTTTGGGTTAGGGTTAGGGTGAGTATGAACTTTAGGGTGAAGTTTAGGTTAGGCTTAGTGTTAGGATTAGGGTGAGGTTAAGGGTTAGGGTGAGGGTTAGTCTTAGGGTTAGGGTGAGGGTTAAGATTAGCTTTAGGGTTTCAGTGACGGTGAGGGTTAATGTTAGGGTGAGGGTTAGGTTTAGGTTTATGGTTAGGTGATGGTGATGTTTAAGATTAGGGTTAGGGTTATTGTAAGTGTTATTTTTAGGGTTACATTTGCAGTGCGGGTGAAGGTTTGGGTTAGGTTTAGGGTTAGTTTTAGGGTTAGGTTTAGTGTTAATGTTAGGGTTAGGTTTAGACTTATTGTTTGGGTGAAGGTGGGGGTGAGGATGAGGGTTAGCGTTAGGGATAGGGTGAGGTTTAGGGTTAGGGTTAGGATTAGGGATAGGGTCAGGGTGAGGTTTAGGGTTAGTCTTAGGTTGAGGGGGAGGTTTAGCGTGAGGGTTAGGGTTAGGGTTAGGGATAGGATTAGGTTTAGGGTGAGGGTGAGTGTGAGGGTTAGGGTTAGGATTAGTCTTAGGCTTACGGTTAGGCTGAGGGTGAGGGTGGGTTTGAGTATTAGGCTTAGGGTGATGGTGACCCTTAGGGTTAGGGTGAGGGTTAGGATGAGGTTTATGGTTAGGATTAGTGTTAGGGTAAGGGCTAGCATGAGGGTGAGGTTTAGGGTTACGGTTAGGTTTAGGCTGAGGGTGATGGTGAGGGTGAACTTTAGGGTTATGGTGATGGATAGGTTTAGTGTAAGGGTGAGGGTTAGGATGTGGGTTCGGGTTACGGTGAGGGTTAGTAGGAGTGTGACGGTAAGAGTAAAAGTGAGGGTTACAGTAAGGGTGAGGGTTAGGGTAAGGGTTAGGGTTAGGGTTAGATTGAGGATTAGGGTTAGGGGTAATGTGAGGTTTTGGGTGAGGATGAGGGTTGGGGTGAGGTTTAGGTTTAGAATTAGGGTTAAGGTGAGTTCTAGCGTTAGGGTGAGGGTTAGGGTTAAGGTTAAGTTTAGGTTGAGGTTTAGGGTGAGGGGTAGGGTTAGGTTTAGGGTGAGGGTTAGGTTTAGTTTGAGGGTTATGGTTCGGGTGAGTGTGAGGGTGAGGTTAAGGTTTATGGAGAGGGTTAGGGTGAGGGTGAGGGTTAGGGTTAGTGTTAGGGTGAGGGTGAGGGTTAGGATTAGGTTTAGGTTTAGGGTGAGGTTTAGGGTGAGGGTGAGGGTTAAAGTCAGGGTTATGTTTGTGGTGTGGGTAAGTGATAGCATGAGGGTTAGGGTTAGTGTTAGAGTTAACATTAGGTTTAGGGTGAGGGTCCGGGTGAGAGTGAGGGTTAAGGTGAAGATTAGGATGAGTTTTAGGGTTAGGGTGAGAGTTAAGGTTACGTTAGCTTGAGCGTGAGGTTGAGGGTTAGGGTTAGGGTGAGGGTTAGGTTTAGGATCAGAATTAGTTTTATGGTTAGGGTAAGGGGTAGGGTTAGGGGTGGGATTAGGATTAGGGTTAGGTTGAGGGTGAGTGTGAGGGTTAGTTTTAGGGTTAGGGTTTGGCTTAGGTTTAGGCTTAGGGTGAGGTTGAGGGTTAGGGTTAGGGTGAGGTTAAGGTTTATGGTTTGGATTAGGGTTAGGGTGCAGGCTAGGGTGAGGGTGAGAGTTAGGGTTAGGGTTAGGCTTAGGCTTAGCGTTAGGCTGAGGGTGAGGGTGGGTGTGAGAAATAGGTTTTGGGTGATGGTTAGCGTTAGGGTTGGGGTGAGGGATAGGATGAGGGTTAGGGTTAGGATTTGGTTTAGGTTTAGGGCTAGGGTGAGGGTGAGGGTTAGGGTTAAACATAGGGTTAGATTTAGGATTAAGGGTAGGATGAGGGTGAGTGTGAGGGTTAGGGTTAGAGTTAGGCCTAGGCTTAGCTTTAGGCTGAGGGTGAGGGTGAGGGTTAGGGTTAAGGTGAGGGTTAGGGTTAGGGTGAGGGTGAGGGTTAGGGTTGGGGTTAGGGTTAGAGTGAAGGTTAGGTTGAGGGGTAGTGTTAGGTTTAGGGTGAGGATTAGGGATAGTGTGAGGGTTAGGGTTTGAGTGAGGGTAAGGGTCAGGTGAGGTTTAGGGTTAGGGTGAGGTTTAGCATTAGGGTTAGGGTCAGGTTTAATGTTAGGTTGGAAGTCAGGGTTAGGGTGAGTGTTAGGGTGAGAGTTAGGGTTAAGGTAAGTGATTGGGTTAGGGTTAGGGTGAGGGTTATGTTTAGGGTGATGTGTAGAATGAGGTTGAGGGTTAGGGTGAGGGTGACAATGAAGGTTAAGGTATGGATGCGGGTTAGTGTTAGGGTAAGTGTTAATATTACGGTTAGGGTTAGGGTGACGGTGAGGGTAAGGGTTAGGTTTATGGTGAGGGTTAGGGTTACAGTTAGGGTGAGGGATAGGGTGAGGGGTAGGGTTAGAGTTAAGGTTACGGTTAGTGTGAGGGTTAGGGTTAGGGTGAGGATAAGGTAAGCGTGAGGGTTGGAGTGAGGGTGAGGTTTACGGTTACTGTTAGGGTGAGGGTTAGGCTTAGGGTTATGTTTATTTTGAGGGTGAGTGTTTGAGTTAGGATGAGTGTTCTTGAGAGTGTGAGAGTTAGGGTTTGGGTGAGGGTTAGGGTTAGGGTGAGTGTTAGGGTGATGGTGAGGGTGAGGGTTAGGGTTGGGGTTAGGGTTAGAGTGAGAAGTAGGGTGAGGTATAGGGTTAGGGTTAGGGTGAGAGTTAGGTTTACTGTGAGGGTTAGGGTTAGGGTGAGGTTTAGGGTTACTGTGAGTGTTCAAGTTAGGATTAGGCTTAGTGTTAGGGTGAGGGTAAGGGTTAGGTTGAGGGTTAGGGTTAGAGTGAGGGTTAGGGTTAATGTGAGGGTTAGGGTTAGGGTTAGGCTTAGGCTTAGGCATAGGTTTAGGCTGAGGGTGATGGTGAGGGTGAGGGTTAGTGTTATGGTGATAGATATGGTTACAGTAAGGGTGAGGGTTAGGTTTAGGTTGAGGGTTAGTGTGAGGGTTAGGGTTAGGGTTAGATTGAGGATTAGGTTTAGGGGTAGTGTGAGGTTTAGGGTGACGATGAGGGTTAGGGTGAGGTTTAGGGTTAGAATTAGGGTTAGGGTGAGGGCTAGCATGAGGCTGAGGTTTAGGGTTAGGGTTAAGTTTAGTTTGAGGGTTAGGGTGAGGGGTAGGTTTAGGTTTAGGGTGAGGGTTACGGTTAGGGTGAGGGTGAGGGTGAGGGTAAGGGTTTTTGTGAGGGTTAGGGTGAGGGTGAGGTTTAGGGTGAGGTTGAGCGTTAGGATTAGGTTTAGGGTTAGGGTGACGTTTAGGGTGAGGTTTAGGGTTAAGGTTAGGGTTAGGTTTATGGTGTCGTTAAGTGATAGCCTGAGGGTTAGGGTGAGTGTTACAGTTAGCATTAGGGTTAGGCTGAGGGTTAGGTTTAGGTTTATGGTGAGGTTGCAGGTGAGAGTGAGGTTTAAGGTCAGGATTAGGGTGTGGTTTAGGGTTAGGGTGAGGGTTAGGGTTAGGGTTAGTGTGAGGGTGGCGGTGAGGGTGACGATTAGGGTTAGAGTTATGGTGAGGGTTCTGTTAAGTTTGAGGTTTAGGGTGAGGATGAGGTTAAGGGTTAGGGTGAGGTGTTATTGTTAGGGTTAGGGTTGGGTTAGGGTTACGGTTACTATGAGGGTGAGTGTGGGGGTTAGGGCTAGGGTGACGTTTAGTGTTAGGGTTATGGTTAGAGTTAGGGTTAGTGTGAGGATGAGGTTTAGGGGTAGAGTTATGTTTAGGGTGGGGGTTAGTGTGAGGGTTAGGTTTATCGTAAGGTTTATGGTGGGGGTGACGGTAAGGATAAAGGTGAGAGTTAGGCCGAAGGTGAGGGTTAAGGTAAGGGTGAGGATTCGGGTTATGGTGAGGGTTAGGGAAAGTGTAATGGTGAGGGTGAGGGTTAGATTGATTATTAGTGTTAGGGTTAGTGTGAGGTTTAGGGTGAGGATGAGGGTTAGGGTTAGGGTGAGGGCGAGGTTGAGGGTGAGGTTTAGGGTTAGTGTTAGGGTGTGGTTTAGGGTTAGGGTGATGGTTAGGGTTAGTGTGAGGTTTAGTGTTAGGGTTAGGGTTAGTGTTAGGTTGGAAGTTAGGGTTAGGGTGAGTGTTAGGGTGAGTGTTAGGGTTAAGATAAGTGATAGGTTTAGGGTTAGGGTGAGGGTTATGTTTAGGGTCATGTGTAGAATGAGGGTGAGGCTTAGGGTTAGGGTGACAGTGAAGGTTAAGGTATTGATGAGGGTTAGTGTTAGGGTGAGGGTTAATGCTACGGTGAGTGTTAGGGTGAGGGTGAGGGTAAGGGTTAGGTTTATGGTGAGGGTGAGGTTTAGAGGTATGGTGAGGGGTAGGGAAAGAGTTAAGGTTAGGGTTAGTGTTAGGGTTAGGGTTAGGGTGAGGAGAAGGTAAGCGTGAGGGTTGGAGTGAGGGTGAGGTTTAGGGTTACTGTTAGTGTGAGGGTTAGGGATACGGTTAGGGTGAGGGTTAGGCTTAGGGTTATGTTTATTTTGAGGGTGAGTGTTTGAGTTAGGATGAGTGTTCTTGAGAGTGTGAGAGTTAGGTTTTGGGTGAGGGTTAGGGTTAGGGTGAGTGTTAGAGTGACGGTGAGGGTGAGGGTTAGGGTTGGGGTTAGGGTCAGAGTGAGGGGTAGGGTGAGGTGTAGGGTTAGGGTTAGGGTGAGTGTTACGTTTACTGTGAGGGTTAGGGTTAGGGTGAGGTTTAGGGTTACTGTGAGGGTTCCAGTTAGGATTAGGCTTAGTGTTAGGGTGAGGGTAAGGGTTAGGTTGAGGGTTAGGGTTAGAGTGAGGGTTAGGGTTAATGTGAGGGTTAGGGTTAGGGTGAGGGTTAGGGTTAGGGTGATGTTTAGGGTGAGGTTGAGGGTTAGTGTGAGTGTGAGTGTGAAGGTTCGGATGAGTGTTTGGGTTAGGTTTAGGTTGAGGTTGAGGGTGAGGGTGAGGCTTAGGGTTAGTTTTAGGGTAAGGCTGAGTGTGAGGGTTAGGGATAGGCTTAGACTTAGGCTGAGGATGAGGGTGAGGGTTAGGGTTAGTGTTAGGTTTAGGGTTAGTGTTAGGGTTATGTTGAGGCTTAGGGTTACTTTAGAGGTTACGGTTAGGGTGAGGGTTATGGTTAAGGATAGGTTTAGGTTGAGGATGAGGGTGAGGGTTAGGGTTAGGATTAGGGTTAGGGTGAGCCTGAGGGTGAGGGTGCGGGTGAGGTTTAGGGTTAGGTTGAGGGTTAGGCTAAGGGTTAAGGTGAGCGTTAGGTTTAGGGTGATGTTTAGTTTGAGGGTGAGGGTTAGGGTGAGATTGAGGGTGAGGTTTTGGTTGAGGGTTTTGGTTAGGGTTAAGGTGAGGGTGAAGGTGAGGGTGAGGGTTAGGTTTAGGGTTAGGGTTAGGCTTAGGGTGAGGGTGATTGTGAGGTTTATGGTTAGGGTTATGGTTAGGCTTACGTTTAAGCTGAGGTTGAGGTGAGTTTGAGGGTTAGGGTTAGGGTGACTGTGAGCATTAGGGTTAAGGTTAGGGATAGGATGAGGGTTAGATGAGGGTGAGGTTTAGGGTGAGGATGAGGGTTAGGGTTAGAATTAGGGTTAGGGTGAGGGCTAGCATGAGGGTGAGGGTTAGGGTTAGGGCTAAGTTTAGGGTGATGGTTAGGGTGAGGTGTAGGGTTAGGTTTAGGGTGAGGGTTAGGTTTAGTGTGAGGGTTATGGTTAGGGTGAGGGTGAGGGTGAGGGTAAGGGTTATGGTGAGGGTTAGGTTGAGGGTGGGGGTTAGGGTTATGATTAGGTTTAGGGTTAGGGTGAGGTTTAGGATGAGGGTGAGGGTTCAGGTTAGGGTTAGGTTTGTGGTGTGGGTGATAGCATGAGGGTTAGGGTGAGTGTTAGAGTTAGCATTAGGGTTAGGGTGAGGGTTAAGTTTAGGGTTTGGGTGAGGGTGAGGGTGAGAGTTTGGTTTAAGTTGAGGATTAGGGTGAGTTTTAGGGTTAGGGTGAGGGTTAGGGTTAGGGTTAGCGTGAGGGTGACGGTGAGGGTGACGGGTAGGGTTAGAGTTATGGTGAGGGTTCGATTAAGTGTGAGGTTTAGGGTGAGGATGAGGTTAAGGGTTAGTGTGAGGGTTAGGCTGCGTGTGAGGGTGAGGGTTAGGGTTTGGTTTAGGGTGAGGGTTAGTGTGAGGGTTAGGGTTAGGGTTATGGTTAGGGTTAGTTTGAGGGTTATGCTGAGGGTTAGGATTAGGATTACGGTGAGTTTGAGGGTTAGTATTAGGGTGAGGGTTACGGTTATTATTAGGGTTAGGGTTAGGTTTAGGGTGACAGTGAGGTTTAGGGTGAGGGTTAGAGTTAGGGTTAATGTGAGGGTAAGGATAAGGGGTAGGGTTATGGATAGGTTTAGGGTTAGGATTAATGTGAGGTTAAGAATTAGGGTGAGGGTGAGGTTTAGGGTTAGGAATAGTGTTAGGGTTAATGTTACGCTGAGGATGAGGGTGAGGGTGAGAGTTGGGTTTAGGGTTGGGTAAGGGCTATGGAGAGGGTTAGGGTATGGGTGAGGGTTAGTGTGAGGGTGATTGTAAAGATAAAATTGAGGGTTAGGCTGAGGGTGAGAGTTAAGATAAGGGTGAGGGATAGGGTTAGGGTGAGGGTTAGGTTAAGGGTTAGGGATAGGGTGAGGGTTAGATTGAGGAGTAGGTTAGGGTTAGTGTGAGGTTTGGGGTGAGGATGAGGGTTATGATTAAGTTGAGGGTTAGGTATAGAATTAAGGTTACAGTGAGGGCTAGGGTGAGGGTGAAGTTTAGCTTTAGGGTTAGGGTAAGGTTTAGGGTTAAGGTGAGAGTTAGTGTTAGTGTGAGGGTTTGTGTTAGAGTTAGGGTGAGGGGAAGTGTTAGAGTGAGGTTTAGTGTTAGGGATAGGTTATGCTTAGGGTTAAGGTTAGGGTGAGGGTGATTGTGTGGGTTAGGGTTAGGTTTAGGGTTAGGGTTATGCTGAGGGTGAGGTTGAGCTTGAGGATTAGGGTTAGGGTGATGGTTAGGATTAGGGTGAGGGTGAGGGTTAGGATGAGGGTTAGGATGAAGGTGAGGTTTAGGGTTAGGTTTAGGGTGAGGTTTAGGGTTAGGTTTAGGGTTAGGTTGAGGTTGAGGTTTAGGTTTAGAGTTAGGGTTAGGGTGATGGTTAGTGTTAGGGGTAGTGTTAGGTTTAGGGTTAGGGTGAGTGTTAGGGTTAGGGTTAGGGTTAGGGTTATGGTGAGGGTGAGGTTTAGGGTTATGGTGAGGCTTAGGGTTATTATGAGGGTTAGTGTTAGGGTGAGGGTAAGTGTTAGGGTGAGGGTTAGGATTAGGTTTAGGGTTAGGGTGAGGTTTAGGGTGACGGTGAGTTTTAAGGTTAGGGATAGGTTTGTGGTATGGGTAAGTGATAGTATGAGGGTTAGGGTGAGGGTTAGAGTTAGCATTAGGGCTAGGGTGAGGGTGAGGGTGAGGGTGAGGATGCAGGTGAGAGTGAGGGTTAGGGTGAGGATTAGGGTGGGGTTTAGGGTTAGGGTGAGGGTTCGGGTTAGGGTGTGTGTTAAGATTAGGGTTATCCTTAGGGTTAGGGTGAGGGTTAGGCTGAGGTTTAGGCTGAGGTTTAGGCTTAGGATTAGGGTGAGGGTTAGGGTGAGGGTGAAGGTTAGAGTTCTGGTGAGGTTTAGGATTATTATTAGGGTTAGAGTCAGCTTTAGGGTGACGGGGAGGTTTAGGCTGAGGGTTGGGGTGAGGTTTATTGTTAGGGTTAAGGTGAGTGTTAGGATAAGTCGTAGGGTTAAGGTTATGGTGAGGGTTAGGTTTAGTGTGAGAGTTAGATTTAGGGTTAGGGTTAGGATTAGTGTGAGGGTAAGAATTAGGGTGATGGTTAGGGTTAGGGTGAGGGTTAGACTGATTATTAGGGTTAGGGTTAATGTGAGGATGAGTGTTAGGGTTAGGGTGAGGGTGAGGGTTACTATTAGGGTTAGGGTGAGGGCAAGGGTGAGGGTGAGGGTTAGAGATAGGGTAAGGGTTAGGGCTAGGTTTAGGATTAGGGTGAGGGTTAGGGTTAGAATTAGGGTTAGGGTGAGGGATAGGGTGAGGTTTAGGGTTAGGTTTAGGGTTAGGGTGAGGTTTAGGTTTAGGGTGAGGGTGAGGTTAAGGTTTAGGGTGAGGTTTAGGGTGAGGGTTAGGCTTAGGGTTAGGGTTAGGGTGAGGATAAGGTTGAGGATTAGGCTGAGTGTTAGGGTGACGGTGAGGTTGAGGGTGAGGGTTGGGGTTAGGGTTAGAGTGAGTGTTAGGGTGAGGGGTAGAGTTAGGGTTAGGGTGTGGATTAGGGTTACTGTGAGGGATAGGTTTAGAGTGAGGATAAAAGTTAGGGTGAGGGTTTGGGATAGGGTGAGGGTTAGCGTTAGGGTTAGGGTGAGGGTTAATGTTAGGTTGGAGGTTAGTGTTAGGTTGAGGGTTAGGGTGAGTGTCAGGTTTCGTGTGAGTGATAGGGTTAGGGTTAGAGTGAGGGTTATGGTTAGGGTGATGTGTAGAACGAGGTTTAGGGTTAGGGTGAGATTTAAGGTAAGGGTAAGGTTTAGGGTGAGGGTGAGGGTAAGGGTTAGGATTAGGGTGAGGGTTAGTGTTAGGGTTACGGTTAGAGTTAGGGAGAGGGGTAGGGTGAGGATTAGGTTTAAAGTTAAGTTTAGGGTTAGTGTGAGGGTTAGGGTTAGGGTGAGGATTAGGTAAGGGTGAGGGTTGGGGTGAGGGTGAGTGTTAGAGTGAGGATGAGGGTTCTGGAGAGTGTGAGGGTTAGGGTTTGGGTGATGGTTAGGGTTAGTGTGAGTGTTAGGGTGACGGTGTGGGTGAGTGTTATGGTTGGGATTAGAGTTACAATGAGGGGTAGGGTGAGGGTTAGGGTTAGTTTTAGGGTTACTGTGAGGGTTCAAGTTAGGGTTAGGCTTAGTGTTAGGGTGAAGGTAAGGGTTAGGTTGAGGGTTAGGGTTAGGGTGAAGGTTAGGGTTAATGTGAGGGTTAGGTTTAGGGTGAGGGTTAGGGTGAGGGTTAGGGTTAGGGTGATGTTTAGGGTGAGGGTGAGGGTTAGGGTGAGGGTGAAGGTGAAGGTTGGGTTGAGTGTTTGGGTTAGGGTTAAGATGGGGTTGAGGGTGAGGGTGAGGCTTAGGGTTAGTTTTAGGGTAAGGTTGAGTGTGAGGGTTAGTGATAAGGTTAGTCTTAGGCTGAGGGTGAGGGTGAGGCTGAGGTTTAGGGTTAGGGTTAGGGTTAGCGTTAGGGTTATGGTGAAGGTTAGGGTTAGGTTGGAGGTTATGGTTAGGGTGAGGGTTAGGGTTAGGGATAGGTTTAGTTTGAGGGTGAGGATGAGGGTTAGGTTTAAGATTAGGGTTAAGGTGAGCCTGAGGTTGAGGGTTAAGTTGAGGGTTAGTGTTACGGTAGGGTTAGGCTAAGGGTTAGAGTGAGGTTTAGGTTTAGGGTGATGTTTAGGTTGAGGGTGAGGGTTAGGGTGAGGTTGAGGGTGAGGTTTCGGTTGAGGGTTTGGGTTAGGGTGGTGAGGGTGAAGGTGAGCGTGAGGGTTAGGTTTAGAGTTAGGGTTAGGCTTAGGGTGAGGGTGATTGTGAGGGTTAGGGTTAGGGTTATTTTTAGGCTTAGGTTAAAGCTGAGGGAGAGTGTGAGGGTTAGGGTTAGGCTGAGTGTGAGCGTTAGGGTTAGGGTTAGGGATAGGCTGAGGGTTAGATGAGGGTGAGGCTTAGGGTTAGGGCGAGTGTTAGGATTAGGGTTAGTGTTAGGGTTAGGGATAGTTTGATGGTTAGGGTGAGGTTTAGAGTAAGGGTGAGGGTGAGGGTGAGCGTGACTGTTAGGGTGCAGGTTAGGTTTAGGGTTAGCTTTAGGGTTAGGGTGAGGGTTTAGTGTTAGGGTTAGGATGATGGTTAGGATGAGGTTTAGGGTTAGGGTTAGGGTGAGGTTCAGGGTTAGATTAAGGGTTACCGTTAGGGTTAGGGTTAGGGGGAGGTTTAAGGTGAGGGTTAGGGTTAGGATTAGGGTTAAGGTGAAGGTTAGGGTGAGGGTAAGTTTTAGGGTGAGGTTTAGGGTGAGTGTGAGGTTAGGGTTAGGTTATGGAGTGGTTTAGGGTTAGATTTAGGATGAAGTTGAGGGTGAGAGTGTGGGTTAGGGATTAGTTTTAGCGTTAGGGTTAGTGTTATTGTTAGGGTTAGGGTTACGATTACAGTGAGGTTGCTGGTGAGGTGAGTTTTAGCGTTAGGGTTAGCGTTAGGGTGAGGGTAAGTGTTGGGGTGTGAGTTAGGGTTAGGGTGAGGTTAAAGGTTAGGGTTAGGGTTAGGTTGAGGGTTAGGGTTAGCATTAGGTTTACCTTGAGGTCTAGGGTGAGGGGTAGGGTTAGGTTAGGGTGAGGGTTAGGGTTAGGGTGAGCATTAGGGTGAGGGTAAGAATAAGGGTAAGGTTGAGGGTTAGGGTGAGTTTGAGGATTACGGTAAGAGTGAAGGTTATGATGAGGGGTGAGGTTTAGGGTGAGGTTTAGGATTAGGGTGAGGGTGAGATAGAGGGTTAGGGTGAGGGTAAGGGTTAGGGTTAGGGTGAGGGTAAGATAAGGTTGAGGGTTAGGGTTAGGTTTAGGGTGAGGGTTAGAGTGAGTGTGAGGTTTAGGGTTAGGGTTAGTGTTAGGGTGAGGGTAAGTGTTAGGGTTTTGTATAGGTTTACGGTGAGGGTGAAGGATAGGTTTCGGGTGAGGGTTAGGGTTAGGGTTAGAGTGAGGGTGAGGGATAGTATAAAGTTTAGGGTTAGGGTTATTTTTAGGTTTATGTTTAGGTTTATGATTACGTTGACGGTGAGGGTTATGGTTAGGGTGAGGTTTAGGATTAGGGTTAGTTTTAGGGTTAGGGTTAGCATGAGGTTTAGGGTAAGTGGTAGGGTTAAGGTTAGGGTGAGGGTTAGGGTTAGTTTGAGGGTTACGGTTAGAGATAGGGTGAGGGTTAGGATGAGGGTTAGGGTGAGGGTAAGGTTTAGGGTGAGGGTTAGAGTTAGTGCGAGGTTTAGGGTTACGGTTAGTGTTAGGGTGATGGTAAGTGTTAAGGTTAGGTTTAGGTTTACGGTGAGGGTGAGGGTTAGGTTTAGGGTGAGGGTTAGGGTTAGGTTAGGGTTAAGGTGAGGGTGAGGGTTAGGATAAAGTTTAGGGTTAGGGTTATTTTTAGAGTTATGTTTATTTTTATGGTTATGTTGAGGGTGAGGGTTAAGGTTATGGTGAGGTTTAGGATTAGGGTTAGGTTTAGGGTTAGGGTTAGGATGAGGTTTAGGATGAGTGGTAGGGTTAAGGTTAGGGTTAGGGTTAGGGTGAGGGTTAGGATTAGTGTTAGAGTTAGGGTTAGGGTAAGGATGAGGGTTTCGGGTTAGGGTTAGGGTTAGGGTTAGTTTGAGGATTTCGGTGAGGGTTATGATTAGGGTTAGGGTAAGGGTTAGCGTTAGGGTGAGGGTTATGGTTACGATTAGTGTTAGAGTTAGTGTTAAGGTTAGGGTGAGTGTTATGGTGAGGGTGAGGTTTAGGGTTAGGTTTAGGTTTATCATGTGGGTGAGTGACAGTGTGAGGTTTAGGGTGAGTGTTAGAGTTAGCATTAGGGTTAGGGTGAAGGTTATGGTGAGGGTTAGGTTTAGTGTGAGTGTTAGGTTTACGGTTAGGTTTAGGATTAGTGTGAAGGTAAGAATTAGGGTGATGGTTAGGGTGAGGGTGAGGTTTAGTGTTAGGATTTGGGTTATCTTTAGGGTTACGCTGAGGGTGATGGTGATGGTGAGGGTGAGGGTGAGTTTTAGGGTTAGGGTTAGGGTGAGGGCTAGGATGAGGGTTAGGGTTAGGGTGAGGTATAGGGTTAGGGTGAGGGTTAGGGTTAGAGTTAGGGTTAGGGTTAGTGTTAGTTTGAGGGTGGTATGAGGGTGAGGTTTAGGGTGAGGGTTAGGGTTAGGGTTAAAATTAGGGTGAGGTTTAGGGTTACTGGTAGTGTTACGGTTATGGTTAGTATTAGGGTTAATGTGTGGGTTAGGGTTAGGGTGAGGATCAAGTAAGGGTTAGGGTGAGGGTGAGGTTTATGGTTACTCTTTGAGTGAGGGTTAGGTTTTGGTTTAGTGTTAAGGTAAGGTTGAGGGTGAGGGTTAGGGTTAGGCTTATGGTTAAGGAGAGGGTGAGTTTTAAGGTTAGGTTTAGGGTTAGGGTGAATGTTAGGGTTAGAGTGGAGGTTAGGATTAGGGTTAGGGTGAGGGTTAGGTTTTGGGTTAGGCTGAGGGTTAAGGTGAAGATTAGGGTGAGGTTTAGGGTGAGGGTTAGGGGGAGGGGGAGAGTTAGGTTTAGAGTGAGACTTAGGGTTAGGATTAGGGTTAGGGTCAGGGTTAGGGTGACTGTGAGGTTTAGGGTGAAGTTTAGAGTGAGGGTTATGTTTAGGGTTAAGGTGAGGGTTAGGGTAAGGGGTAGGGTTTCGGTTAGGGTGAGATTTAGGTTTAGTGTGACAGTAAAGGTTAGGGTTAGGGTTAGGATTAGTGTGAGGGAAAGAATTAGGGTGATGGTTAGGGTGAGGGTGAGGTTTAGGTTTAGGAATAGGGATAGGGTTAGTGTTACACTGAGGGTGAGGATGAGGGTGAGGGTGAGCGTTAGGTTTAGGGTTAGGGTGAGGGCTAGGGTGAGGGTTATTAACGGTTAGGGTGAGGGCTAGGGTTAGGGTGAGGGTAAGGGTTAGGTTTAGTTTGAGGGTGGTGTGAGGGTGAGGTTTAGGGTGAGGCTTTGGGTTAGGGTGAGGGCTAGGTTGAGGGTGAACTTTAGGGTTATGATGAGGGTTAGCGTTAGGTTTAGGGTGAGGGTTAGGTTTAGTGTGAGGTTTACGGTTAAGGTTAGGTTGAGGTTGCGGTAAGGGTTATGGTGAGGGTTCGGGTGAGGGTGAAGGTTAGGGTTATGATGAGAGATAGGGTTAGGTTTAGGCTGAGGGTGAGAGTGAGGGTGCGGGTGAGGTTTAGGGTTAGGGTTAGGGTTATGGTGAGGGTGAGGGCTAGGGTGAGGGTCAGGGTTAGGGTGAAGTTGAGGTTGAGGGTGAGGCTGAGCGTTAGGGTGAGGGTGAGGGTTTGGTTTTGGGTTAGGGTTAGGGTGAGGTTGAGGTTTAAGATTAGGTTTAGGGTTATTGTTAGGGTTAGAGTGAGGGTTACAGTTCAGTATAGGGTGAGGGTGAAAGTTAGGGTTATGGTTAGGGTTAGGGTGAGGTTTAGGGTTAGGGTTAGGGTTAGTGTTAAGATGAAGTTTATGGTGAGTGGTAGGGTTAGGGTTAAGGTGAGGGTTAGGGTTAGTGTGACGGTTAGAATGAGGCTTAGGGTTAGGGTTAAGGTGAGGTTTAGGTTGAGCGTTAGGGTTTTGGTTAGGGTTAAGGTGAGGGTGAGGGTTAGGATGAGGTTTAGGGTAAGGGTGAGGGTTAGGGTTGGGGTGGAGTTTAGGATTAAGGTTAGGGTTATGGTTAGGTTCAGAGTTAGGTTTAGGGTTAGGGTTAGGTTTACGTTGAGGGTGAGGGTTAGGGTTATGGTGAGGGTTTGGTTTAGGGTAAGGGTTAAGGTGAGGGTGAGTTTTAGGATTAGGATTAGGGTAAGGGTTAGGGTGAGGGTGAGGGTTACGGTTAGGGTTAGGTTTACAGTGAGGGTGAGGTTTAGGTTTAGGGTGAGGTTTAGGGTTAGGGTTAGGGTTAAGGTGTGGGTTTGTGTTAGGATTAGAGTTAGGGTCAGGGTTATTGTTAGGGTTAGGGTTAGTGTTAGGGTTAGGTTTAGGGTGAGGGTGAGGGTTACCGTTAGGTTTAGGTATAGTGTTAGGGTTAGGATTAGAGTGAGGGTGAGGGTGTGGGTTAGGGTTAGGGTTAATGTGAGGGTGAGGGTTAGTGTGAGGGTTACGGTTAGGGTGAGGGTGAGGGTGAGGTTGAGGGTGACTGTTAGGGTTAGTATGAGGTTTAGGGTTAGGGTTAAGGTTAGGCTTAGGTTGAGGGTTTGGCTTAGGTTTAGGGTTAGGATGAGGGTTAGGCTGAGGGGCATGGTTACGTTTAGGGTGAGGATTAGGTTTAGTGTGAAGGTTAGGCTTAGGGTTAGGGTGAGGTTAAGGATTAGGGTGAGTTTTAGGGTGAGGGTTAATGTTAGGTTTAGGTTTAGGGTTAGGCTTAGGGTTAGGGTTAGGGTTACTGTGATGGTGAGGGTTAGGTTTAGGGTGAGGGTTAGGGTTAGGTTTAGGCTTAGGCATATGTTTAGGATTAGGGTGATGCTGAGGGTGGGGCTTAAGGTTATGGTGATGGATAGGGTTAGGGTTAGGTTGAGGGTTAGGATGAGGGTTCGGTTTAGGTTGAGGGTTAGGATGAGAGTGACAGTAAGAGCAAAGGTGAGGGTGAGACTGAGGGTGAGGGTTATGGTAAGGGTTAGGCTTAGTGCTAGGGTGAGTGTTAGGGTAAGGGTTAGGGTTAGCGTTAGATTGAGGATTAGGTTTAGGGATAGTGTGAGGTTTAGATTGAGAATGAGGGTTAGGGTTAGAATTAGGGTTAGGGTGAGGGCTAGCGTGAGGGTGAGGGTTAGGGTTAGGGTTAAGTTTAAGATGAGTGTTAGGGTGAAGAGTAGGGTTAGGATTAGGGTTAGGGTTAGTGTTATTGTTTAAGTTAGGGTTACGGTTACGGTGAGGGTGAGGGTTAGGGTTAGGGTTAGGGTTAATGTTATTGTTAAGGTTAGGGTTACCGTTACGGTGAGGGTGAGGATGAGGGTTAGGGTTAGGGTTAGGGTGAGGTTTTTAATGTTAGGGTTAGGGTTAGAATTAGGGTTAGGCTGATGGTTAGGGTTAGGGTTAGGGGGAGGGATAGGATGAGGATTAGGAATAGTGTTACGGTAAGGGCTAGGGTGAGGGTGAGGTTTAGGGTTAGGGTTAGGGTGAGGTTTAGGGTTACGTTTAGGGTTTGGGTTAGGGTGAGGGTAAGGTTTAGTGTTAGAGTTAGTTTTAGCGTGAGGCTGAGGGTGAGGGTTAGGGTTAAGGTTAGTGTTAGGGTTAGGGTGAGGGTGAGATTTAGGGTGAGGTTGAGTTTTAGGCTTAGGTTTAGGATTAGGATTACGGTAAAGGTTACGGTGAGTGTGAGGGTTAGGGTTAGGGTTAGGCTTAGGCTTAGGATTAGACTGAGGGTAAAGGTGAGTTTGTAGTTTGGGGTTAGGGTGAGTGTTAGGGTTAGGCTTAGGGTTAGTATTAGGATTAGGGTAAGGGTTATGGTGAGCATGAGGTTTAGTTTTAGAATTAAGTTAAGTGGGAGGCTGAGGTTGAAGGTGAGGGTTAGGGTTAGTGTTAGGGTAAGGTTTAGGGTTAGGGTTAGGGTGAGGGTTAAGATGAGGGTTAGGATTACGGTCAGGGTGAGAGTAAGGGGTAGAGTGAAGGATAGGGTTAGGATTAGGGTTAGGGTGAGGGTTAGGGTTAGTGTTAGGGTGAGGTTTAGGATGAGGGTTAGGATTAGGGTTACGGTGAGGCCTAGGGTGAGGGTGAGGTTTAGGGTTAGGGTTATTGTCAGGTTTAGGGTTAGAGTTAGGGTAAGGGTGAGGCCGAGGTTGAGAGTTAGGGTTAAGGTTAGTGTTATTGCTAGCGTTAGGGTGAGATTTAGAGTGATGGTGAGGTTTAGGCTTAGGGTTAGGATTAGGATTAGGGTAAGGGTTAGGGTGAATGTGAGGGTTAGGGTTAGAGTTAGGGTTCAGCTTATGGTTAGGCTGAGGGTGAGGGTTAGGGTTAGGATGAGGGTAAGTGATAGGGTTAGTGTGAGAGTAAGGGTTCTGTTAAGTTTAGGGTTAGGGTGAAAGTTACGGTTAGGGTTACGGTGAGTGTGAGGGTTAGGGTTAGGTTGAGGTTTAGCGTTAGGGTTAGGGTGAGGGTTAGGATGAGGATTAGGTTTAAGCTTAGGGTTAGGGTGAGTGCTAGGGTGAGGATTAGATTTAGTGTTAGGGTAAGGTTCAGGGTTAGGTTTAGGGTTAGGGTGAGGGTTAGGATGAGGGTTAGGGTTATAGTGAGGTTGAGGGTTACATTAAGGTGAGGGTTAGGGTTAGGATTAGGTTTAGGGTGAGGGTGAGTGTTAGCATTAGGGTTAGGGTTAGGTTTAGGGTTAGGATTAGTGTTATTTTTAGGGTTAGCGTTTGAGTTATGGTGAGGGTGACGGTGAGGGTGAGGGTTAGGGTTAGGGTTAGGGTGAGGTTTAGGGTTAGGGTTAGGGTTAGGGTTAGGGTGAGGGTGAGGTTAAGGGTTATATTTAGGGTTTGTTGGAGGGTTAGGTCGAGGGTTGGGGTTAGGATTAATGTTAGTGTTAGGCTTAAGGTGAGGGTTAGGTTGAGGGTGTGGGTTAGGGTTAGGGTTAGGATTAGGATTAGGGTAAGTGTTAGGGTGAGTAAGAGGGTTAAGGTTAGGATTAGGATTAGGCTAAGGCTTCGGCTGAGGATGAGGGTGAGGGTGAGGGTTAGGGTTAGAGTATGGTTTAGGTTTAGGGTTAGGTTGATTGTGAGGGTTAGGGTTAGAGATAGGATTAGGGTTAGGCTGAGGTTGATGGTGTGGGTGAGGGTTCGGTTTAGGGTGAGGGTTATGGTAAGGGATATGGGGAGAGTTAGGATGATGGTTAGGGTTAGGATTAGGGTTAGGGTGAGGGCTAGGGTGAGGGTGAGGTTTCGGGTTAGGGATAGAGTGAGGTTTAGGGTTAGGGTTAGGGTGAGGTTGAGGTTTAGGTTTAGAATTAGGGTTAAGGTGAGGCTGAGGGTGAGGCTTAGAGTTAGGGTTAGAATTAGGATTACGGTAAGGTTTAGGGTGAGTGTGAGGGTTAGAGTTAGGTTTAGCGTTCGGCTTAGGGTTACACTGAGGGTGAGGATGAGAGTGAGGGTTAGTGTTTGAGTGAGGGTTAGGGTTACGTTTAGGGTGAGAGTTAGGGTTCAGGTTAAGTTTAGGGTTAGGGTGAGGGTTAGGGTTAGGATTACATTTTGCTTGAGGGTTAGGGTTAGGTTGAGGGTGAGGGTTAGGTTTAGGGTTAGGGTGAGGTTTAGGGTTAGGGTTAGTGTGAGGGTTAGGATGAGGGTTAGGGTTACAGTAAGGGTAATGGTTAGGGTTAAAGTGAGGGTTAGGGTTAGGATTAGAGTTAGGGTGAAGGTGAGGTTTAGGATGTGGGTTAGGGTTAATGTTATTGTTAGGGTTAGGGTAACGGTTAAGGTGAGGGTGAGTGTGAGTGTTAGGATTAGGGTTAGGGTTAATGTTATTGTTAGGGTTAGGGTTACAGTTATGGTGAGGGTGAGGATGAGGGTTAAGGTTAGGGTTAGAATGAGGTTTTTAGTGTTAGGGTTAGGGTTAGAATTAGGGTTAGAGGGAGGGTTAGCGTTAGGGTTAGGGGGAGGGTAAGGATGAGGATTAGGGATAGGATTAGTGTTAAGGTAAGGGCTAGGTTGAGGGTGAGGTTTAGGGTTAGGGTTAGGGTGAGGTTTAGGGTTATGTTTAGGGTTTGGGTTAGGGTGAGGTTAAGGTTTAGTGTTAGAGTTAGGTTTAGGGTGAGGCTGAGGGTGAGGATTAGGGTTAGTGTTAGTGTTAGGGTTAGGGTGAGAGTGAGGGTGACGGAGAGGGTTAGGGTGAGGGTGAGGGTTAGGCTTAGGATTAGGATTAGGATTAGGGTAAAGGTTAGGGTGAGTGTGAGGGTTAGTGTTAGGATTAGGGTTAGGGTGAGGGCTAGGGTGAGAGTGAGGTTTAGGCTTAGGGTTAGGGTGAGGTTTAGAGTTAGGGTTAGGGTGAGGTTGAGGTATAGGTTTAGAGTTAGGGTTAAGGTGAGGCTGAGGGTGAGGGTTAGAGTTAGGGTTAGAATTAGGATTAGGGTAAGTGTTAGGGTGAGTGTGAGGGTTAGGGTTAAGATTAGGGATTGGCTTAGGGTTACAATGAAGGTGAGGGTGAGGGTGTGAGTTAGGGTTTGGGTGAGGGTTAGGGTTAGTTTTAGGGTGAGAGTTAGGGTTCAGTTTAAGTTTAGTGTTAGGGTGAGGTATAGGGTTAGGTTTAGGGTGAGGTTTAGGGTTAGGGTTAGGTTGAGGGTTAGGGTTAGGTTTAGGGTTAGGGTGAGGTTTAGGATTAGGGTTAGGGTGAGGGTTAGGGTTAGGGTGAGGGTTAGGATTGGAGTTAGGGTGAGGGCTAGGGTGAGGGTGAGGGTTAGGGTTAGTGATAGGGTGAGGTTTCAGGTTAGGGTTAGGTTTAGCATGAGGGTTCGGATGAGGGTTAGGTTTACGGTAAGGGTTATGGTTAGGGTTTAGTTGAGGGTTAGGGTTAGGATTAGGTTTAGGGTGAGAGTGAGGTTTAGGATTAGGATTAGGGTTAATGTTATTGTTAGGGTTAGGGTTATGGTTACCGTGAGGGTGAAGGAGAGGGATAGGATTAGGGTTAGTGTTAATGTTATTGTTAGGGTTAGGGTTAGGGTTACAGTGAGGGTGAGGATGATGGTTAGGGTGAGGTTTTTAGTGTTATGGTTAGGGTTAGAATTAGGGTTAGGGTGAGTGTTAGGGTTAGGGTTAGGGGGAGGGTTAGGATGAGTATTAGGAATAGGATTAGGGTTAGTGTAAGGGCTAGGGTGAGGGTGAGGTTTAGGGTTAGTGTTAGGGTGAGGTTTAGGTTTATGTTTAAGGTTTGGGTTAGGGTGAGGTTAAGGTTTAGTGTTAGAGTTAGTTTTAGGGTGAGGCTGAGGGTGAGGATTAGGGTTAAGGTTAGTGTTAGGGTTAGGGTTAGGGTGAGGGTGAGGGTGAGGGTTAGGGTGTGGGTGAGGGTTAGGCTTAGGTTTAGGATTAGGATTACTGTAATGGTTAGGGTGAGTGTGAGGGTTAGTGTTAGGGTTAGGTTTAGGATTAGGATTACACTGAGCATGAAGGTGAGGGTGAAGTTTAGGGTTAGGGTGAATGTTAGGGTTAGGCTTAGGGTTAGGATTAGGATTAGGGTAAGGTTTATTGTGAGGGTGAGGTTTAGTTTTAGAGTTAGGGTAAAGGTGAGGCTGAGGTTGAAGTTGAGGGTTAGGGTTAGTGTTAGGGTAAGGTTTAGGGTTAGGGTTAGGGTGAGGGTTAGGATGAGGGTTAGGGTAATGATCACGGTGAGGGTTAGTGGTAGAGTGAGGGTGAGGGTTAGGATTAGTGTTAGGGTGAGGGTGAGTGCTAGCATTAGTTTTAGGGTTAGGGTTAGGGTTAAGTTTAGGGTTAGGATTAGCGTTATTTTTAGGGTTAGGATTAGAGTTATGGTGAGGGTGAGTGTGAGGGTTAGGATTATGGTTATGGTGAAATTTAGGGTTCAGGTTAGGATTATGGTTAGGGTGAGAGTGAGGTTTAGGGTTCGATTTAGGGTTATTTGGAGGGTTAGGTAGAGGGTTAGGTTTAGAGTTAGTGTTAGGGTTAAGGTTAGGATGAGGTTTAGGTTGAGGTTTAAGGTTAGGGTTAGGCTTAAGATTAGGATTAGTGTTAGGGGAGAGTGAGTGTGAGGGTTAGGGTTAGGGTGATGGTTAGAGTTAGGGTTACAGAGAGGTTTAGGATGAGGGTTAGGGTTAGGATTAGAGTTAGGGTGAGGGCTAGTGTGAGGGTGAGGGGTGGGGTAAGTGTTAGGCTTAGGCTTAGGCTTAGGCTGAGCATGAGGTTCAGGGTTAGGGTTAGGGTTAGGTTTAGGGTGAGGTTCAGTGTTAGGGTTAGGGTTAGAGTTAGGGGTAGAGTGAGGGTGAGTTTTAGGAGTAGAGTTAAGGTTAGGGTGAGCGTTAGGGTTAGGGTGAGGCTTATGGTTAGTGTTAGTGTTAGGTTGAGAGTGAGGTTTAGGTTGAGGTTTAGGGTTAGGGTTAGGGTTAGTGTGAGGATTAGGGTTAGGGTTAGTGTTAGTGTGAGGGTAAGTGTTAGGGTGAGGGAATGGTTTAGGTTGAGGGGTATGGTTAGGGTGAGGGTTTGGATTAGGGTAAGGCTTATTTTTACGGTTAGGTTCAGGGTTAAGGTTACTGTGAGTGTGAGGGTGAGAGTTAGGGTTAGGGTTAGGGTGAGGTTTAGGGATTGTGTTAGGGTTAGAGTTAGGGTTAAGGTGAGGGTGAGTGTGAGGGTTAGGGTTAGGGTTAGGCTTAGGCTTAGGTTTAGGCTGAGGGTGATGGTGGGGTGAGGATTAGGTTTAGGGTGATGGTTAGGGTTAGGGGTAGGGTGGGGTTTAGGGTTACGTTTAGGGTTTGGTTTAGGTTGAGGGTGAGGTTTAGGGTTAGATATAGGGTTAGGGGGAGCTTTAGGGTGAGGGTTAGGGTTAGGGTTAAGTTTAGATTTAGGGTGAGTGTGCGGGTGAGTGTGAGGGTTAGGTTTAGGTTTAGGGTTAGGCTTCGGGTTAGGCTGAGGGTGAGGGTTAGGGTTAGGGTGAGGGTTAGTGTTAGGGTTATGGTGAGGGTTAGATTGAGTTTAGGGTTAGGATTAGGGTTAGGGTGAGGGCTAGGTTGAGGGTTATGTTTAGGGTGAGGTTTAGGGTGTGGTTTATGGTTAGGGTTAGGTTTAGTGTTAGGGTGTGGGTGAGGTTTAGTGTAAGAGTTAGGGTTAATTTGAGGCTGAGGGTGAGGGTTAGGGTTAGCTTTAGGAATAGTATTAGTGTAAGGTTTAGGGTGAGTGTGATGGTTAGCGAAAGGTTTAGGGTTAGGCTTAGTGTTACACTGAGGGTAAGTTTTAGTGTTAGGGTGAGGGTTAGGGTTAGGATGAGGGTGAGAGTTAGTGTTCAGGTTAAATTTAGGGTTAGGTTGAGGTTTAGGGTTAGGGTTAAGTTGAGCTGAGGGTTAGGGTTAGGTTGAGGGTTAGGGTTAGGCTTAGGATTAGGGTGAGGTTTAGGGTTAGGGTTAGGGTGAGGTTTAGGATGAGGATTAGGGTTAGGATTAGGGTTAGGGTGAGGGCTAGGGTTAGGTTGAGGGTCAAGGTTAGTGTTAGGGTGAGGTTTAGGTTTAGGGTGAGGGTTAGGATAAGGTTAGTGTTATGGTAAGGTGAGGATTAGGGTTAGGGTGAGGGTTAGTGTTAGGATTAGGTTTAGGGTGAGGGTGAGAGTTAGGAATAGGGTTAGGGTTAAGGTTATTGTTAGGGTTAGGGTTAGGGTTACGGTTACTGAGAGGGTGAGGGTGAGGGTTAGTGTTAGATTAAGGGTGAGGTTTTTAGTTTTAGGGTTATGGTGAGACTTAGGGTTAGGGTTAGTGTAAGAGTTAGTGTTAGGGTTAGTTTTAGGGTGAGGCTGAGGATGAGGGTTAAGGTTAGGGTTAGTGTTAGAGTTAGGGTTAGTGTTAGGATTAGGGTTAGGTTTAGGGTTAGGGTTAGGGTTAGGGTTAGGGTCTGGGTGAGAATTAGGGTTCGGGTTGGGTTTAAGGTTAAGGTGAGTTTTAGGGTTAGGGTTATGGTGAGCATGAGTGTTAGGTTTTGGTTGAGGGTTACGGTTAGGCCTAGGATTAGGGTGAGGGTTAGGTTTAGGATTAGGGTCAGGGTTAGGATGAGGATTAGGGTTAGGGTTAGTGTTATTGTGAGAGCTAGGGTGAGGGTGAGGGTTATTGTTAGTGTTTGGGTGAGGTTTAGGGTTAGGGTTAGAATTTGGGTGAGGGTTAGAATGAGTGTTATATTTACAGTGAGGGTGAGGGTTAGGGTTAGGTTGAGGGTTAGGGTTAGGATTTGGGTTAGGGTGACGGTTAGTTTTAGCGTTAGATTTAGGGTTTGGGGGAGATTTATGTCCAGGGTTAGGGTTAGGGTTAGTGTTAGGGTTAAGATTAGGGTGCAGGTTAGTTTGAGGTTTATGATTAGGGTTAGGGTAAGGGTTAGGATTAGGTTTAGGGTAAGGGTGAGTGTGAGGGTTAGGGTTAGGGTTAAGCTTAGGCTTAGGTTTAGGTTGAGCGTGAGGGTGGGGGTGAGGATTAGGGTTAGGGTTATGGTTAGGGTTAGGGTTAGGGTGAGGGTTAGGATGAGGGTTAGGGTTAGGATTAGGGTTAGGGTGAGGGCTAGGGTGAGGGTGAGATTTAGGGTGAGTTTTAAGCTTAGGCTTAGGGTTTTGGCTGACTGTGAGGTTGAGGGTGAGGGTTAGGGTTAGTGTGATCGTTAGGTTTTCGGTTAGAGTGAGTGTTAGGATGAGGTTTATGTTTAGGGTGAGGGTTTGGGTGAGGATGATGGTAAGTGTAAAGGTGAGGTTTAGGCTGAGGGTGAGGGTTAAGATAAGGGTGAGGGTTATATTTAGGGTTAGGGTTAGGGTAAGTGTTAGTGTTAGATTTAGGTTTAGGGTTAGATTGAGGATTAGGGTTAGGGTTAGGGTTAGTGTGAGGTTTACGGTGAGGAAGAGGTTTATGGTTATGGTGAGGGTGAGGGTTAGAATTAGGGTTAGGGTGAGGGCTAGTGTGAGGTTGAGGGTTAGAGTTAGGGTTAGGGTGAGGTTTAGGATTAGGGTGAGGGTTTGGATTAGTGTGAGGGTTAGGGTTAGGGTGAGGGTAACTGTTAGGGTGAGGGTTAGGTTTAGGGTGAGGGTTGTGGTTAGGGGGAAGGTGAGGGTTAGGATTAGCGTTAGGGTTAGTGTTGGAATTAGGATTAAGGTGAGGGTGAGGTTTAGGGGTTGAGTTAGGGTTAGGATGATGGTTAAGTTTAGGGTGAGGTTTAGGGTGAGGGTTATGGTGGGTGTGATGCTAAGGGTAAAGGTGAGGTTAGGCTGAGGGTGAGGGTTACGGTAAGGGTCAGGGTTAGGATTAGGGTTAGGATGAGGGTGAGAGTTAGATTGAGTATTAGAGTTAGGGTTAGTGTGAGGTTTAGGGTGAGAATTAGGGTTAGGGTCCGGGTGAGGGCTAGGGTGAGGTTGAGGGTTAGGGTTAGTGTTAGGGTGAGGTTTAGGGTTAGGGTGATGTTTGGGTTAGTGTGAGCGTTAGTGTTAGCGTTTCCGTTAGTGTTAGGGTGAGGTTAAGTGTTAGGGTGAGAGTTAGGGTTAGGGTGAGGTTTATGGTTAGTGTGAGGTTGAGTGCTAGGGTTAGGGTTAGGATGAGGTTCAGTTTAGGGTTAGGGTTTGAGTTAGGGTTATGGTGAGGGTGAGATTAGGGGTAGTGTTAGGGTTTGGGTTAGGGTGAGGGTTAGGTTTAGAGGTAGGATTAGGCTTAGGCTTGGGCTTAGTCCGAGCATGAGGGTCAGTGTTAGGGTTCAGGTTAGGGTTCCGATTAGGGTTAGGGTTAGTGTGAGTGTTAGGATGAGGTTTAGGGTTAGGATTAGGTTTAGGGTGAGGGCTAGGCTGAGGGTTAGGTTGAGGTTTAGTGTTAGGGATAGGGTTAGGTTTAGGATTTGGGTTACGGTGAGGGTGAGTTGAGGGTTAGGGTTAGGGTTAGGGTTAGGGTCAGGGTGATTGTTAGTGTTATGGTTACAGTTAAGTTATGGTTAGGGTTAGGATTAGGGTTAGTGTTAGGGTTAGTGTTAGGGTTAGGGTTAGGGTTGGGGGGATGATTAGTGTGAGGTTTAGGGTTAGGGTTAGTATTAGCGTTAGGGTGAGGGTGAGGTTTAGGTTGAGGTTTAGGGTTAGGTTTAGGGAGAGGGTTAGGTTTAGAGTTATGGTGAGGGTGAGGGTGCGGTTATTATGAGGGTTAGGGTTAGGGTTAGCATTAGGCTGAGGGTAAGGCAGAGGGTGATGGTGAGGCTGAGGGTTAGGGTTAGGGTTAGGATGAGGTTTAGATTTCGGGTTAGTTTTAGAGTTAGAGTTAGGGTTAGGGTTAGGGTTAGGGTGAGGTTTAGGGTAAGGGTTCGGGTTATGGTTAGGGTGAGGGTTAGATTGAGGATTAGTGTTAGGGTTAGTGTGAGGTTTAGGGTGAGGATGAGGATTAGGGTTAGGCTGAGGGTGAGGGTTAAGATAAGTGTCAGGGTTAGGGTTAGGGTGAGGGTTAGGGTAATGGTTCGGGATATGGTTAGGGTGAGAGTTAAATTGAGGATTAGGGTTAGGGTTAATGTGAGTTTTATGGTGAGAATGAGGATTAAGATTAGGGTGAGGGTGAGGGTTAGAATTAGGGTTAGGGTGAGGGTTAGGGTGAGGGAGAGGGTTAGGGTTAGGGTTAGGGTTAGGATGAGGTTTAGGATTAGGGTGAGGGTTAGGGTGAGTCTGAGGATTAGTTTTAGGGTTAGGGTTAGTGTTAGGGTGAGGGTAAGTGTTAGGTTGAGGGTTAGGGTTAGGGTTATTGTCAGGGTTAGGGTTATGGTTACTGTGAGGGTGAGTGTGAGGGTTAGGGTTAGGTTGAGGTTTAGTGTTAGGGTTGTGGTTAGAGTTAGGGTTAGTGTGAGGGTGAGGTTTAGCGGTAGAGTTATGTTTAGGGTGTGGGTTAGGGTGAGGGTTAGTGTTAGGGTGAGGTTTAGGTTTAGGGTGATGGTTAGGGTTAGTGTGAGGGTTAGTGTTAGGGTTAGGATTAGGGTGAGGGTTTGGGTTAGGGTGAGGGTTATGTTTAGGGTGAGTGTTAGGGTTAGGGATAGGGTGAGTGTTAGGTTTAGGGTTAGGGTTATTGTTAGGGTTAGGTTTAGGTTTACGGTTGCGGTGAGGGTAAGGGTGAGGGTTAGGTTTGGGGTTAGGATGAGGTTTAGGTTTAGCTTTAGGGTTAGATTTAGGGTTAGGGTTAGGGTGAGGGTGAGGTTTAGGGGTAGATTTAGGGTTAGTGTTATGGTTAGAGTTAGGGTGAGGGTTAGGGTTAGGCTTAGGCTTAGGCTTAGGCCTAGCAAGAGGGTGAGTGTTAGGAGTATGGTTATGGTAAGGGTAAAAGCGTTAGGGTTAGGTTGAGGGTCAGAATGAGGTTTAGGGTTAGGATAAGGGCTAGGGTGAGGGCTAGGGTGAGTGTTAGGGTGAGGGTTAGGGTTAGGGATAGGGTTATGTTTGGGATTAGGGTTAGGGTGAGGGTGAGTGTGAGCGTTAGGGTTAGGGTTAGCGTTAGGCTTAGGGTTAGGATGAGGGTTAGCATTAGGGTTTGGGTTAGAGTGAGTGTCTGGCTGAGGATTAGGTTTAGGTTTAGGATTAGAGATAGGGTTAGGGTTAGGCTTAGGTTAGGCTTAGCGTTAGGCTGAGGGTGAGGGTGCGGGTTAGGATTATGGTTAGGGTTAGGGTTAAAATTCGGGTTATTGTTAGTGTTTTGGTTTGGGTTAAGTTTGAGGTGAGGGTGAGGCTGAGGGTGAGAGTTATGGTTAGGGTTAAGATTTAGGCTGAGGGTGAGGTTGGGGGTGAGGAATAGGTTTTGGGTGATGGTTAGGTTTAGGGTTAGGGTGAGGGTTAGGATGAGGGTTAGGGTTCGTATTAGGTTTAGGGTGAGGGCTAGGGTGAGGGTTAGGGTTAGGCTTAGGGTTAGGCTGGGATTAAGTTTAGGGTTAGGGTGAGGGTGAGTGTGAGGATTAGTGTTAGGGTTAGAGTTACGCTTAGGTTTAAGCTGAGGGTGAGGGTGAGGTTTAGGGTTAGGGTGAGGGTGAGGTTTAGGGTTAGAGTTAGGGTTAGGGTGAGGGTTTCTGTGAGGGTTAGTGTTAGGATTAGTGTTAAGGTTAGGGTTTGGGTTAGGGTTAGTGTGAGGGTTAGGGTTAGGGATAGGGTTACATTTAGGATTATGGTTAGGGTGAGGGTGAGGGTGAGGGTTAGGGTTAGGGTTAGGTTTATGCTTAGGGTTAGGTTGAGGGTGAGGGTGAGGGTTAGGGTTAGGATGAGTTTTAGGGTTAGGTTTAGGGTGTGGTTTAGGATGAGGTATAGGGTTAGGATTCGGGTTAGTTTGAGGGCTAGGTTGAGGGTTAAGTTTAGGGTTAGGTTTAGTGTGAGGTTTAGGGTGAGGGTTAGGGTTAGGGTTAGGGTGTGTTTTAGGGTTAGAGTTACTGTATGGATGAGTGTTATGGTTAGGTTGAGGGGTAGGGTTAGGTTTAGTGTGAGGTTTAGTGTTAGGTTTAGGGTGATGGTTAGGTTGAGGGTTATCATTTGGTTTAGGGTTAGGGTGCGGGCTAGGTTGAGGGTGAGGTTTAGGGTTAGGGTTAGGCTTAGGCTTAGCGTTAGGCTGAGGGGTAGGGTGGGGTGAGGAATAGGTTTTGGGTGATGGTTAGGGTTAGGGTTAGGGTGAAGATTAGGATGAGCGTTTGGGTTAGGATTAGGTTTAGGGTTAGGGCTAAGGTGAGGGTCAGGGTTAGGGTTAGGTTTAGGGTTAGGCTGAGGGGGAGGGTTAAGGTAAGGTTTAAGGTTAGGGAAAGTGTTAGACTTAGGGTTAGGGTACGGGTTAGGCTTAGGGTTAGGTTTGGAGTTAGTCTTAAGGTGAGGTTTATGGTTAGGGATAGGGTTAGGGTCCTGGTAAGGGTGAGGTTTAGAGTTAGCATGAGGGTTAGGGTGAGGGGTAGGGTTAGGGTTAGGGTGAGAGTTAGGGTTAATGTGAGGTTTAGGGTTAGGTTTAGGGTTATGGTTAGGGTGAGGGTTAGGTTGATCGTTAGGTTTTGGGTTACAGTTAGGTTGAGGGTGAGGGTTAGGGTGAGTTTTTGTTTAGGCTTAGTGTTAGGATTAGGGTGAGGTTAAGGGTTAGGGTGATGGTTAGGGTTAGGGTGAGGGTGAGGCTTAAGATGATGGTGAGGGTTACAGTGAGGGTCAGGGTTAGGGTTAGGGTCTGGGTTATGATGAGGATTAGGGTTAGGGTGAGGGTGATGGTTAGGATTAGGGTTAGGATCATTGTAAGTGTTATGGTTAGGTTTACATTTGCAATTAGGGTGAGGCTGAGGGTGAAGTTTAGCGTTAGGGTTAGGGTTAGTTTTAGGGTTAGGATTAGTGTTAATGTTAGGGTTAGGGTTAGAGTTACGGTTTGGGTGAGGGTGAGGGTGAGATTTAGGGTTAGGGTTATTGTGAGGTTTAAGGATAAGGTTAGGATTAGGGATAGGGTGAGGGTGAGGTTTAGAGTTAGAGTTAGGTTGAGGCTGAGGGATATGGTGACTGTTAGGGTTAGTGCTAGTGTTAGTGTTAGTGTTAGGTTTAGGGTGAGGGTTAGATTGAGGTTTAGGGTTAGGGTTAGGTTTAGGATTAGGTTTAGGGTGAGGGTGAGTGTGAGGGTTAGGATTAGTATTAGGCTTAGGCTTAGGGTAAGGTTGAGGGTGATGGTTGGGGAGAGGATTAGGCTTAGGGTGATGTTTAGCCTTAGGGTTAGGGTGAGAGTTAGGGTTAGGCTTAGGGTTAGGATTAGGGTTAGGGTGAAGGCTAGGGTGAGGGTGAGGGAAAGGTTTAGGGTTAGGCTTAGGCATAGGGTTACGATGAGGATGATGGTGAGGGTGGGGTTAGGGTTATAGTGATGGATTAGGTTAGGTTTAGGGTGAGGGTTAGGATGATCGTGACGGTAAGAGTAACGGTGAGGGTTAGCCTGAAGTAGAGGGTTAGGGTAAGGGTTAGGGTTAGGGTTAGACTGAGGATTTGGGTTAGGGCTAGTGTGAGGTTTAGGGTGAGGATAAGGGTTAGGGTTAGAATTAGGGTTAGGGTGAGGGCTAGCGTGAGGGTGAGCTTTAGGTTTAGGGTTATGTTTAGGGTGAGGGGTAGGGTTAAGTTTAGGATGAGGGTTAGGTTTAGTGTGAGGGTTACGTTTAGGGTGAGGGTGAGGGTGGGGGTAAAGGTTATGGTGAGGCTTAGATTGAGGGTGAGGGTTAGGGTTAGGATTAGGGATAGGGTTAGGTTTAGGCTGAGGGTGAGCCTGAGGGTGAAGGTAAGGTTTAGGGTTAGGGTTATGTTTATGGTTAGGGTGAGGTCTAGGGTGAGGGTGAGGGTTAGGGTGAAGTTGAGGGTTAGGCTGAGGGTCTTGGTTAGGTACTGGTTAGGGTTAGGGTGACGATTAGTTGAGGTTTAGGGTGAGGGTGAGCTTGAGCGTTAGGGTGTGGGTGAGGGTTAGGGTTAGGGTGAGGGTTCGGGTAATGGTGAGCTTTAGGGTGATGTTGAAGGTTAGGGTTAGGGTTATGTGAGGGTTAGGGTTAGGGTTAGGGATAGGGTGAGGGTGACGGTTAGGATTAGGTTTAGGGTTAGGGTGAGGTTTAGTGTGAGGGTGAGGTTTAAGGTTAGGCTTAGGTTTGGGGTGTGGGTAAGTGATAGCATGAGGGTTAGGGTGAGTGTTAGAGTTAGCATTATGGTTAGGGTGAGGATTAGGGTGAGGGTTAGGGTGAGGGTGAGTGTGAGAGTGAGGGTTAGGGTGAGGATTAGGGTGAGCTTTAGGGTTAGGGAGAGGGTTAGGTTTAGGGTGAGTGTTAGGGTGAGGGTTAGGTTTATGGTTATGCTTAGGGTTAGGGTGAGGTTTAGGGTTAGGATTAGGGTGAGGGTTAGTGTGACGATTAGTTGAGGTTTAGGGTGAGGGTGAGCTTGAGCGTTATGTTGTGGGTGAGGGTTAGGGTTAGGGTTCGGGTTCGGTTAATGGTGAGGGTTAGGGTGACGTTGAAGGTTAGGGTTAGGGTTATGTGAGGATTAGGGTTAGGGTTAGGGATAGGGTGAGGGTGAGGGTTAGAAATAGGTTTAGGTTTAGGTTGAGGGTGATGGTTAGGGTTAGGGTGAGGATTAGGGTTAGGGTGAGCCTGAGGGTGAGGGTGAGTGTGAGGGTTAAGGTTAGA
Source organism: Dipodomys merriami (assembly GCF_024711535.1). Lineage (NCBI taxonomy): Eukaryota > Metazoa > Chordata > Mammalia > Rodentia > Heteromyidae > Dipodomys > Dipodomys merriami. The sequence continues at coordinate 4,339,375 of NW_027206335.1, read as the reverse complement.
TTGAGGGTTAAGCTAAAGGTTAGTTTGAGGGTTAGGTTTAGGGTGATGTTTAGGTTGAGGGTGAGGGTTCGGTTGAGGGTTTGGGTTAGGGTTAGGGTGAGGGTGAGTTTGAGTGTTAGGTTTAGGGTTAGGCTTAGGCTTAGGATGAGGGTGATTGTGAGGGTTATGGTTAGGGTTATTGTTAGGCTTAGGTTTAAGCTGAGGGTGAGGGTGAGTTTGAGGGTTAGGGTTAGGGTTAGGGATAGGCTGAGGGTTAGATGCGGGTGAGGGTTAGGGTTAGGATGAGTGTTAGGCTTAGGGTAAGGGTGAGGGTTAGGTATAGGTTGATGTTTAGGGTGAGATTGAGGGTTAGGGTGAGGGTGACGGTGAGCGTGACTCTTAGGGTGTAGGTGAGGTTTAGGATTAGGTTTAGGGTCAGGGTGAGGGTTTAGAGTTAGGGTTAGGATGATGGTTAGGATGAGGGGCAGGGTTAGGGTTAGGGTGAAGTTCAGGGTTAGTTTAAGGGTTAAGATTAGTGGTTGGGTTAGGGTGAGGTTTAGGGTTAGGTTTAGAGTTAGGGTGAGGGTTAGGGTGAAGATAGATTTTAGGGTGAGGGTTAGGGTGAGTGTGAGGTTAGGGTTAGGGTGAGGGTTAGTGTTATTGTTAGGGTTAGGTTTAGGGTTACGGTTACGGTGTGGTTGCGGGTGAGGTGAGGTTTAGCGTCAGGGTTACTGTTAGGGTGAGGGTAAGTGTTTGGGTGAGGGTTAGGCTTAGGGTGAGGTTTAGGGTGAGAGTGAGGGTTAGTTTTAGGGTTAGGTTTAGGGTGAGGTTAAGGGTTAGGGTTAGGGTGAGTGTTAGGATTAGCATTAGCTTTAGGTTGAGGGCTAGGTTGAGTGTTCAGGTTAGGTTAGGGCGAGGGTTAGGGTTAGGGTGAGGGTTAGGGTGAGAAGAAGAATAAGGGTAAGGGCGAGTGTTAGGGTGAGATTGAGGGTTACGGTAAGAGTGAAGGTTATGGTGATGGTGAGGGTTAGAGTGAGGGTTAGGCTTAGAGTGTGGGTGAGGTTGAGTTTTTGAGTGAGTGTTAGGTTTAGGTTTAGTTTGAGGGTTAGGATTAGGGTAAGGGTGAGGTTTAGGGTGAGGGTTAGGTTTAGGGTTAGTGTTAGGGTGTGGGATAGGCTGAGGAATAGTGTTAGGATTAGGATGAGCTTTAGGGTGAGGGTTAGGGTCAGAGTGAGAGTTAGGGTTAGGGTAAGGGTTAGCGTTAGGATTAGGGTTAGGGTCAGGTTTAGGGTGACTGTGAGGTTTAGGGTGAGGATTAGCTTTAGGGTTAAGGTGAGGGTTAGGGTAAGGGGTATGGTTACAGTTAGGGTGAGGGTTAGGTTTAGTGTGAGAGTTATGGTTAGTGTTAGCGTTAGGATTAGTGTGAGGGTAAGAATTAGGGTGATGTTTAGGGTGAGGGTGAGGTTTAGGTTTAGGAATATGGATAGGATTAGAGTTACGCTGAGGGTGCGGATGAGGGTGAGGGTGAGAGTTAGGTTTAGGGTTAGGGTTAGGGTGAGGGTTAGGGTTAGGTTTAGTTTGGGACTGGTGTGAGGGTGAGGTTTAGGGTGAGGCTTGTGGTTAGGGTGAGGGCTAGGTTGAGGGTGAACTTTAGGGTTATGATGAGGGTTAGGGTTATGTTTAGGGTGAGGGTTAGGGTGAGGGTTAGCTTTAGTGTAAGGTTTACGGTTAAGGTTAGGGTGAGTGTTAGGGTAAGTGTTATGGTGTGGGTTAGGGTGAGGGTGAGGTTTAGGGTTATGATTAGAGATAGGGTTAGGTTTAGGCTGAGGGTGAGGGTGAGGGTGCAGGTGAGGTTTAGTGTTAGGGTTAGGGTTAGGATGAGCGCTAGTGTGAGGGTGAGGTTTAGGTTGAAGGTGAGGCTGAGGGTTAGAGTGAGGGTGAGGGTTTGGGTTAGGGTTAGTGTTAGGGTGAGGGTGAGGGTTAAGATTAGGGTTAGGGTTAGAGTTATTGTTAGGGTTAGAGTGAGGGTTACAGTTCAGTTTAGGGTGAGGGTGAATGTGAGGGTTATGGTTACGGTTAGGGTGAGGTTTAGGGCTAGGGTTAGGTTAGTGTTAGGAGGAAGTTTAGGGTGAGGGGTAGGGTTAGGGATAGGGTGAGGGTTATGGTTTTGGTTAGGGTTAAGGTGAGGGTTCGGCTTAGGGTGAGGTTTAGGGTTAAGGTTAGTGTTAGGGTGAGGGTTAGGTTTAGCAACAGGATTAGTGTGAGGGCTAAGGTGAGGGTGAGGGTTAGGGTTAGGGTTAGGTTTAGGGTGAGGTTTAGGCTTAGGCTGAGGGTTAGGGTTAGTGGGAGGATTGGTGTTCGGGTTAGGCTTAGTGTTAGGTTGAGGATAAGGGTTAGAGTGAGGGTTAGGTTTCAGGTGAGGGTTAGGGTTAGGGTGAGGGTCAGGGTTAGGGTTATGGTTAGGCTGAGGGTTAGGTGAGAGTTAGGGTTAGGGTTAGGGTAGGGGTTAGCGTTAGGGTGAGGGTTAGGTTTAGGATTAGTGTAAGAGTTATGGTTAGGGTTAGGGTGAGGCTTTCGGGTTAGGGTTAGGGTTAGGGTTAGGTTGAAGGTTAAGGTGAGAGTGACGTTTAGGGTTAGTTTTAGGTTTATCGTGTGGGTAAGTGATAGTGTGAGGGTTAGGTTGAGTGTTAGAGTTAGCATTAGAATTAGAGTGAAGTTTAGGGTGAGGGATATGGTTAGGGTTAAGGTGAGCTTGAGGGTGAGGTTTAGGGTTAGGTTTAGGGTTGGTTTTAGGGTTATGGTGAGGTTTAGGGTTAGTGTTAGCTTGAGGGTAAGGGTAAGGGTGAGGGTGACGGTTAGGGTTAGAGTTAGGCTGAGGGTTAGGTTAGTATGAGGTTTAGGGTGAGGATGAGGTTAAGGCTTATTTTGAGGTTTAGGGTAAGGGTGAGGGTTAGGGTTAGTGTTAGGGTGAGGGTTAGGGTTAGGGATAGGGATAGGGTTACGGTTAGGGTGAGGGTTAGGGTAATGGGTATGGTTATGGTTAGGGTGAGGGTTAGGTTTAGTGTGAGTATTAGGGTTATGGTTAGGGTTAGGATTAGTGTGAAGGTAAGAATTAGGGTGACGTTTAGGGTGAGGGTGAGGTTTAGGGTTAGGGTTAGGGTTATGGTTAGTGTTACGCTGAGGGTGATGGTGAGGGTGAGGGTGAGTGTGAGTTTTAGGGTTAGGGTTAGGTTGAGGGTTAGGGTGAGGATTAGGGTTAGGGTGAGATTTAGGGTTACGGTGAGGTTTAGGGTCAGGGTTAATTTGAGGGTGGTATGAGGGTGAGGTTTAGGGTGAGGGAAAGGGTTAGATTGAGGGCCTGGGTGAGTGTGAGGGTTAGGGTTAGGGTGAGGGTTTGAGTTAGGTTTAGTGTAAGTGTTATGATGAGGGGTAGGGTTAGGTTTAGGGTGAGGTTAGGTTTAGTGTGAGGGTTACTGTTAGGGTTAGTGTGAGGGTGAGGTTAGGGGTTATGGTGAGGGTTAGGGTGAGGGCGAGGTTTAGGGATAGGAATAGGGATAGTGTTAGGGTTAGGCTGATGGTGAGGATGAGGGTGCGGGGGAATTTTTGGTTTAGGGTTACGGTTAGGGTGAGGGATAGGTTGAGGGTGAGGGTTAGGGTGAAGGTGAGTGTGAGGGTGAGGGTCTTGTTTAGGTAATGTTAGGGTTAAGGTGAGGATTAGGTGAGGGTTAGGGTGAGGGTGCAGGTTCAGGTGATGGTGAGGGTTTGGATGAGGTTGAGGGTTATTAACCATAACCGGGTTAGGTGAGGGTTACGGTTAGGGTTAGGGTTAGGGTTAGGAGAGTGTTAAAGTTAGGCTAAAAGTTTGGGTGAGGGTTAGGGTGAGGGGTAGGGTTATGGTTAGGGTGAGTATTAGGGTTAATGTGAGGGTTAGGGTTAGGGTGAGGATAAAGTAAGGTTGAGAGTTAGGGTGATGGTGAGGTTTAGGGTTACTATTAGAGTGAGGGTTAGGGTTAGGTTTAGTGTTAAGGGGAGGGTTAGGGTGATGGTTAGGGTTAGGCTTAGGGTTAAGGAGAGGGTGAGTGTGAGCGTGAGGCTTAGGGTTAGGGTTAGGGTTAGGGTGAACTTTAGGGTTAGGGTGGAGGTTAGTATTAGGGTTAGGGTTAGGCTTAGGGTTACGAAGAGGGAGAGGGTGAGCGTGAGGGTTAGGGTTAGGGTTAGGGTTAGGGTGAACGTTAGGGTTAGGGTGGAGGTTAGTATTAGGGTTAGTGTGAGGTTTTTGGTGAGGGTTAGGGTTATTGTTAGGGTGTGGGTTAGGCTGAGGGTTAGGTTTACGATTAGAGTGAGGTGTAGGGTGAGGGTTAGGGTGAGGGTGAGGGTTATGGTTAGGGTTAGCATTAGGGTTAGGGTCAGGTTTAGGGTGACTGTGAGGTTTAGGGTGAGGTTTAGGGTTAGGGTTAAGGTGACAGTTAGGGTAACGGGTAGGGTTACTGTTAGGGTGAGGTTTAGGTTTAGTGTGAGAGTTAGGGTTATTGTTAGGGTTAGGATTAGTGTGTGGGTAAGAATTATCTTGGTGGTTAGGGTGAGGGTGAGGTTTAGATTTAGGAATATGGATAGGATTAGTGTTATGCTGAGGGTGAGGATGAGGGTGAGGGTGAGGGTTATTTAGGGTTAGGGTGAAGGCTAGGCTGAGGGTTAGGGTTAGGTTGAGGGTTAGGGTTAGGGTGAGGGTTAGGGTTAGTTTTATTTTGAGGCTGGTGTGAGGGTGAGTTTTAGGGTGAGGTTTGGGGTTAGGGTGAGGGCTAGGTTGAGGGTGAACTTTAGGGTTATGATGAGGGTTAGGGTTATGATTAGGGTGGGGGTTAGGGTGAGGGTTAGCTTTAATTTGAGGTTTACGGTTAAGGTTAGGGTGAGGGTGAGGGTAAGGGTTAGGGTGAGGGTTAGGGTGAGGGTGAGGGTGAGGGTTATGATTAGAGATAGGGTTAGGTTTAGACTGAGGGTTAGGGTGATGATGAGGGTGAGGTTTAGGGTTAGGGTTAGGGTTAGGGTGAGGGCTAGGGTGAGGGTGAGGGTTAAGGTGAAGGTGAGGTTGAGGGTGAGCGTGAGGGTTTGGGTTAGGGTTAGTTTTAGGGTGAGGGTGAGGGTTAAGATTAGGGTTAGGGTTAGGGTTATCGTTAGGGTTACAGTTCAGTTTAGGGTGAGGGTGAAGTTGAGAGATATGGTTACGGTTAGGGTGAGGTTTAGGGTTAGGGTTAGGGTTAGTGTTAGGAGGAAGTTTAGGGTGAGGGGTAGGGTTAGGGTTAGGGTGAGGGATAGGGTTAGTGTGAGGGTTAGGGTGAGGGTTAGGGTTAGGGTTAAGTTGAGGGTTAGGGTTTTGGTTAGGGTTAAGGTGAGTGTGAGGGTTAGGGTGAGGTTTAGGGTTAGGGTTAGGGTTAGGGTGAGGGTTAGGTTTAGGGTGGAGTTTAGGATTAGTTTTAGGGTTATGGTTAGGGTGAGACTCAGTGTTAGGGTTAGGGTTAGTGTTAGGAGGAAGTTTAGGGTGAGGGTTAGTGTTAGGGTGAGGTTTAGTGTTAGCAATAGGGTTAGTGTGAGGGCTAAGGTGAGGGTGAGGTTTAGGGGTAGGGCTAGGTTTAGGGTGAGGCTTAGGCTTAGGCTGAGGGTAGGGTTATTGGGAGGGTTGGTGTTAGGGTTAGGCTTAGTGTTAGGGTGAGGGTAAGGCTTAGGGTGAGGGTTAGGGTTAGGGTGAAGGTTAGGGTTAGGGTGAGGGTCAGGGTTAGTTTTAGGGGTAGGCTGAGAGTTAGGTTAGGGTTAGGGTAAGGGTTTGCATTAGGGTTAGGGTTAGGGTTAGGATTAGTGTTAGAGTTAGGGTGAGGGTTATGGTGAGGGTTTCGGGTTAGGGTTAGGGTTAGGTTGAGGGTTACGGTGACGGTGAGGGTTAGGATTAGGTTTAGGTTTATCGTGTTGGTAAGTGATAGTGTGAGTGTTAGGGTGAGTGTTAGGTTTAGCATTAGGGTTAGAGTGAAGTTTAGGGTGAGGGTTAGGGTTAGGTTTAAGGTGATCTTGAGGGTGAGGGTTAGGGTTAGGGTTAGGGTAAGTTTTAGGGTTAGGGTGAGGCTTAGGGTTAGTGTTCGTGTGAGGGTAAGGTGAGGGTAACTGTTAGGGTTAGAGTAAGGGTCAGGGTTTGGTTTTGTGTGAGGTTTAGAGTGAGGATAAGGTTAAGGCTTAGGGTGGGCTTTAGGGTAAGGTTGAGGGTTAGGGTTAGGGTTAGCGTGAGGGTGAGGGTTAGGGTGAAGGTTAGGGTTAGGTATAGGTTTAGGTTTAGGGTGAGGGTTAGGGTAAGGGGTAGGGTTATGATTAGGGTGAGGGTTAGGTTTAGTGTGAGTGTTAGGGTTAGGGTTAGGGTTAGGATTAGTGTGAAGGTAAGAATTAGGGTGACTTTTAGGATGAGGGTGAGGTTTATGGTTAGGATTAGGGTTATGGTTAGTGTTATGCTGAGGGTGATGGTAAGGGTGAGGGTGAGTGTGAGATTTAGGGTTAGGGTTAGGGTGAGGGTTACGGTGAGGATTAGGTTTAGGGTGAGGGAGAGGGTTAGGCTGAGCGGTAACTGTAGGGTTAGGTGAGGGTAAGTGTTAGTTTGAGGGTTAGGTGTAGGGTTAGGTTGAGGGTAAGGATTAGTGTGAGTGTTAGGGTGAGGGTGAGTGTTAGGGTTAGGCGGACGGTAAGAGTTAGGGTGAGGGTTAGATTGATGGTGAGGTTTATGGTTAGCATTAGTGTTAGGGTTATGGTGAGGGTTAGGTTTGGGGTTAGGGTCAGGTCTAGGGTGAGGGTGAGGGTTATGGTTAGGTTTAGGGATAGGGTGAGTATTAGAGTTAGGATTAGGGTTAGGGTGAGCATTAGGCTGAGGGGTAGGGTTAGGGTTAGTCTTCGTTTTAGGGTTAGGCTTAGGGTGAGGGTGGGGTTGAGGATTATGGTTAGGGTGATGGTTAGGGTTAGGGTTAAAGTGAGGGTTAAGATGAGGGTTAGGGAGAGGGAAAGTGTTAAGGTGAGGGTTAGGGTGAGGGTGAGGGTTATGATTACCATTAGGGTTAGGTTTAGAGTTGGCGTGAGGGTTAGGTTTAGGTTTAGGGTTAGGGTGAGTGTGAGGGTGAGGGTTAGGTTTAGGGTTCGGGTGAGGGCTAGGTTTAGCGTTAGGGTTAGGGTGTGGGTTAGGGTTAGGGTTCGTGTGAGGGTGAGGGTGAGGTTTAGGGTGTGGGTGAGGGTGAGGTTTAGGGTTAGGAATAGGGTGGGGTTGAGTGTGAGTGTGAGGGTTAGGGTGAGGAATTGGGATAGGGTGAAGGTGAGTGTTAGGGTGAGGTTTAGGGGTAGGTTAAGGTGAGGGTGAGAGTTAGGGTGATGGTTTGTATGAGGGTTAGTTTAAGGTTAAGGGTGAGGGTTAGGGTGAGGGTTAGGGTTAGGATTAGGTTAGGGTGAGGGTTAGGGTGAGCGTTAGGGTTAGCGTTAGGGTTAGGGATAGGTTTAGGTTTAGGGTGAGGTTTAGGATGAGGGTTAGTATTAGGGTTAGGGTTAGGGTTAGGGTGAGGGTTAGGGTCAGGGTTAGATTTACGGTGAGCGTAAGGGTTAGCATGAGGTTTAGGGTGAGTGTGAGGTTTAGAGTTAGCATTAGGGTTAAGGTGAGGTTTAGGGTGAGTGTTAGGGTTAGGTTTATGGTTAGGGTGAGGTGAGGGTGAGGGTCATTTTGAGGTTTATAGTTAGGGTGAGAGATAGGTTTAGGGTGAGGGTTAGGCTTTGGTTTAGGGAGTGGGTAAGCGTGAGGGTGACAGTGAGGCTTAGGGTGAGGGTGAGGGTGATTGTTAGGGTTAGGCTTAGAGTTAGCTTTAGGGTTAGGGTTAGTGTGAGGGTGAAGGTGAGGGTTAGGATTAAGAGTACAGTTAGGTTTAAATTTAGGCTGAGGGTGAGCGTGAGGGAGAGGGTAACGGTTAGTCTTAGGGTTAGGGTTGCTGTGAGGATTAGGGTGAGGGTAAGGTTAAAGGTTATGGTGAGGGTTAGGGTTAGTGTTAGGGTGAGGGTTAGGCTTAGGGTGAGGTTAGAGTTAGGGTGAGGTTTATTGTTAGTGTGAGGCTTAGTGTTAGTGTTAGGTTGAGGGTAAAGGTTAGGTTGAGGGTTAGGGATAGGGATAGGTTTAGGGTGAGGTTTCGGGTTATGGTGAGGTTTAGGGTCAGGTTGAGAGTTAGGGTTAGCAATATGGTTAGTGTGAGGGTTAGCGTAAGGTTAGTGTGAGGGTTAGGGTTGGGGTGAGGGTTAGGTTGAGGGTGAGAGTAATGTTAAGTGTGAGGGTTAGGATTATGGTAAGCTTGTGGGTTAGGGTGAGGGTTAGGTTTAGGTTTACAGTAAGGGTGAGGGTTAGGGTGAGTGTTTGGTTTGGGGTTAGGGTTAGGGTGAGGGTGAGATTGAGGGTTGGGAATAGGGTGAGGGTTAGGTTTAGGGTGAGGGTTAGGATTAAGATTAGGTTTAGGGTGAGGGCTAGGGTGAGGGTGAGTGTTAGGGTTAGGGATAGGGTTAGGTTGAGGGTTAGGGTTAGGCTGAGGATTAGGGTTAGTGTAATGGCTAGTTTTAGGTTTAGGGTTAGTGTTAGGGTGAGACTAAGTTTTAGGGTTAGGTTTAGGGTTACGGTGAGGTTGATGGTTAGGTTAAGGGTGAGGGTTAGGGTTAGGGTGAGGGTGAAGGTGAGGGTTAGGATAAGGGTGAAGGTGAGGGTTAGGATAAGGGTTAGGATTAGGCTTCTTTTTAGGTTTAGGGTTAGGTTTATGGTTACGTTGAGGGTGAGGGTGAAGGTGAGGGTTAGGGTTAGTGTGAGGTGTAGGGTTAGGGTTAGGTTTAGGGTTAGATTTAGGATGAGGTTTAGGGTGAGGGGTAGGTTTAAGGTTAGGGTGAGGGTTAGGGTTAGTGTGAAGGTTAGGGCTAGGGTTAGGATGAGGTTTAGGTTGGGGTTGAGGGTTAGGGTTAGTGTTAGGTTGAGGTGAAGGTTTAGGTTGAAGTTAGGTTAGGGTTTAGATTAGGGTTAGGGTGAGAGTGAGGGTTAGGGTGACGTTAAGGGTTAGCTTATGTTTACGGTTAGGGTGAGGGTAAGGGTTAGGGTTAGGGTTAGGCTTAGGGTGAGGTTTAGGGTGAGGTTGAGGGTTATGGTTACTGTTAGGTTGAGGTGAAGGTTTAGGTTGAGGTTTAGGGTGAGGGTGAGTGTTAGGGTTAGCATTAGGGTTAGGGTGAGGTTTAGTGTGAGTGTTTTGGTTAGTTTAGGGTGAGGTTTTGGGTTAGTGTGAGGGTTAGGGTGAGGGTAAGGTAAGGGTAAGGGTGAGGTTTTTGGTGAGGGTGAGGGTTACGGAACGGGAGAGGGTTAGGGTTAGTGTGAGGGTTAGAGTTAGGGTTAGGAAACGGGTTAGTGTGAGGGATAAGGTGAGGGTGAGGATTAGGGTTAGGGTTAGGTTTAGGTTGAGGGTTAGGTTTAGGCTGAGGGTTAGGATTAGTGTGAGTGTTGGTGTTAGGTTTAGGCTTAGTATTAGGGTGAGGGTAAGGTTTAGGGTGAGGGTTAGGTTTAGGGTGAGGGTTAGGGTTAGGGTGAGGTTGAGGGTTAGGGTTACGGTGAGGGTAAAGGTTAAGGTTAGGTCTAGGTTTAGGGTAATTGTGGGTTTTGTTGAGGTTTAGGTTTAGGGTTAGTGTACGGGTTAGGGTTAGGGTTAGTGTGAGGATTAGGTTGACGGTTGGCTTGACGGTTAGGGTTAGTGTGAGGGTTAGGGTTAGGCTGAGGGTGAGGGTGAAGTTGAGAGTTAGGGTTAGGATTAGGGTTAGGGAGAGGTTTTGGGTTTGGTTTAGGGTTAGGATGAGGGTTAGGGTGAGGGGAAAGTTTAGGTTTAGAGTGAGGTTAGATTTATTGTGAGGATTAGCATTAGGGTTAGGGTCAGGGTGAGGGTGAGGATATGGTTTAGGGTGCGGGTTAGAGTGAGGGTTAGGGTTAGGGATAGGGTTAGGTTTAGGGTGACTGTTAGCTTGAGGGTTTGGTTTAGGCTTAGGGTTTAGGTTTCTGGTGAGGGTTCGGGTTCAGTTTAGGGTTAGGTTAAGGGTTTCGTGTTTGGGTTACTGTTAGGGTTAAGGTGAGGTTTATGGTGAGGGTGAGGGTTAGGGTTAGGTTTAGGTTTATGGTGTGTTTAAGTGATAGCGTGAGGGTTAGGGTGAGTGTTAGAGTTATTAGTAGGCTTTGGGTGAGGGTGAGGGTGAGGGTTAGGGTTAGGGTTAGCGTGAGAGTGAGGGTGAGGGTGACGGTTAGGGTTAGAGTTAGGGTGAGGGTTAGGTTTAGTGTGAGGTTTAGGGTGAGGATGAGGTTAAGGGTTAGGGTGAGGGTTAAGCTTAGGGTGAGGGTTAGGGTTAGGGTTAGTTTGTGGGTGGTGTGAGCGTGAGGTTTAGGATGATGATTAGGATTAGGGTGAGGGCTAAGGTGAGGGTTAGGGTTAGCATTAGGGTGAGGGTCAGGGTTAGGTTTAGGTTGAAGTTTGGGGTGAGGGGTAGGGTTAGGTTTAGGGTGAGGTTTAGGTTTAGTGAGAGCGTTACAGTTAGGCATAGGGTGAGGGTGGGGGTAAGAGTTATGGTGAGGGTTCTGATGGGTTGATGGTTAGGGTTAGGATTAGGGGTAGGGTTAGGGTAAGGCTGAGTATGAAGGAGAGAGTGCGGGTGAGGTTTACGGGTAGGGTTACGTTTAGGGTGAGTGCTAGGGTGAGGGTGAGGGTTAGGGTGAAGGTGAGGGTGAGGGCCTTTTTAGATAATGGTTAGGGTTACTGTGAGGATTAAGTGAGGGTGAGGGTGAGGGTGAGCTTTAGGGTTAGGGTGTGGGTTAGTGTTAGGTTTAGGGTGAGGGTTCAGGTGATGGTGAGTGTTAGGGTAAGGTTGAGATTTAGGGTTAGGTGAGGGTTAGGTTTAGGGTTAGGTTTAGAGTTAGGATGAGGGTTTGGGTAAGGGGTACTATTAAGGTTAGGGTGAGGATTAGGGTTAATGTGAGGGTTATGGATAGGGTGAGGATAATGTTAGGGTGACGGTTAGGGTGAGAGTGAGGGTTAGGGTTACTGTTAGGGTGAGGGTTAGGGTTAGCTTTAGTGTTAAGTTGAGGGTGAGGGTGAGGGTTAGGGTTAGGCTTAAGGTTAAGGTGAGGGTGAGGTTGAGGATGAGGGTTAGCTTGAGGTTTAGGGTTAAGGTGAGGGTTAGGTTTACGATTAGGGTTATTGTTAGGATTAGGTTTAGGGTGAGGGTGAGGATGAGGGTGAGGGTAAGGGTGTGGGATAGGGTTAGGGTTAGGTTTAGGGTGAGCATGGGGGTTAGGGTTAGGGTGAGGGGTAGGGTTAAGTTTAGGGTGAGGGTTAGGGTTAGTGTGAAGGTTAAGGTTAGGGTTAGGGTGAGGTTTAGGCTGAGGGTTAGGTTGTGGATTAGGGATAGGTTGAGGGTGAGGGTTAGGGTGAGGTTTATGGTTAGCTTAGGGTTAGGTTTAGGGTGAGGGTTAGGGTGAGGGTAAGGATTAGGGTGAGGGTTAGGTTTAGGGTGAGGTTTAGGGTGAGGTTGTGGGTTTGGCGTTAGGGTTAGAGTGAGTTTCAGGTTTAGAGTGAGGGTTAGGGTGAGGGTGAGTGTTAGGGTTAGCATTAGGGTTAGGGTGATGTTTAGTGTGAGTGTTTTTATTAGGTTAGGTTGAGGTTTTGGGTAAGTGTGAGGGTTAGGGTGAGGATAAGGTAAGGGTAAGGGTCAGGTTTTTGGTGAGGGTGAGAGTTACGGAAAGGGTGAGGGTTAGGGTTAGGGTTAGGGTTAGGGTTAGAGATAGAAAAAGGGTTAGTGTGAGGGATAAGTTGAGGGTGAGGATTTGGGTTAGCGTTAGGTTTAGGTTGAGGGTTAGGTTTAGGCTAAGGGTTAGGGTTAGTGTGAGGGTTTGTGTTAGGGTTAGGCTTAGTGTTAGGGTGAAGGTTAGGGTTGGGTGAGTGTTAGGGTTAGGGTGAGGGTAAGGGTTAGGGTTAGGACTAGGTTTAGGGTTATTGAGGATTTTGGTGATGTTTAGGTTTAGGGTTAGTGTAAGGTTTAGGGTGAGGGTAAGGGTTAGGGTTAGGACTAGGTTTAGGGTTATTGAGGATTTTGGTGATGTTTAGGGTTAGGATTAGTGTAAGGGTTACGGTTAGGGTTAGTGTTGAGGATTAGGTTGAGGGTTAGCGTGATGGTTAGGGTTATTGTGAGGGTCAGGGTTAGGCTGAGGGTGAAGTTGAGGGTGAGAGTTAGTGTTAGGGTTAGGGTTAGTTATGATGAGGGTGAGGGTTAGGTTTAGGATTAGGGTTAGGGATAGGTTTTGGGTAGGTTTAGGGTTAGGATGAGGGTTAGGGTGAGGGGTAAGAGGTTTAGGGTGAGGGTTAGAGTTATTGTAAGCGTCAGCATTAGTGTTAGGGTTAGGGTGAGGGTGAGTATAAGGTTTAGGGTGAGGGTTAGGGTGAGGGTTAGGGTTTGGGATAGGGTTAGGTATAGGGTGACACTTAGCTTGAGGGTTAGGTTTAGGGATAGGGTTAAGGTTTCGGGTGAGGGTTAGGGTTCAGTTTAGGGTTAGGGTTTCGTATTTCGGTTAGGCTTAATTTAGGGTGAGATTTAGGGTGAGGGTGAGGGTGAGGGTTATGTTTAGGTTTATGGTGTGAGTAAGTGATAGCGTGAGGATTAGGGTGATTGTTAGAGGTAACAGTAGGATTGAGTGAGGGTGAGGGTTAGGCTTAGGGTTAGGGTGAGTTTTAGGGTTAGAGTGAGGGTTAGTGTTAGGGTTAGCATGAGGGTGAGGGTGAGGGTGACGGTTAGGGATAGAGTTTGGGTGAGGTTTCGGTTTAGTGTGAGGTTTAGGGTGAGGATGAGGTTAAGGGTTAGGGTGAGGGTTAAGGTAAGGGTGAGGGTTAGGGTTAGGGTCAGTGTTAGGGTGATGGTTAGGGTTAGGATTAAGGTTAGGGTTAGGGTGAGGGGTAGGGTTAGGGTTAGGTTTAAGGTGAGGGCTAGTGTGCGGGTTAGGGTTAGGTTTAGGGAGAGGGTTAGGGTTAGGGTTAGTTTGAGGGTGGTGTGAGGGTGAAGTTTAAGATGAGGGTTAGGATTAGGGTGAGGGCTAGGGTGAGGGTGAGGGTTAGCGTTAGGGTGAGGGTTAGGTTTAGGTTGAGGTTTGGGGTGAGGGGTAAGGTTAGGTTTAGGGTGAGGGTTAGGTTTAGTGTGAGGGTTAAGGTTAGGGATATTGTGAGGGTGAGGGTAAGGGTTATGGTGAGTGTTATGATCAGGTTGAGCATTAGGTTTAGGATTAGGGGTAGGGTTAGTGTAAGGCTGAGCATGAGGGTGAGAGTGCGGGTGAGGTTTAGAGTTAGCGTTACATTTAGGGTGAGGGATAGGGTGAGGGTGAGGGATAGGGTTAGGGTTAGAGAGAGGGTTAGGTTAGTGGTTAAGGTTAGAATTAGGGTGAGGGTTAGGGTGAAGGGTAGGGTTAGGGTTAGGGTGAGCATAAAGGTTAATGTGAGGTTTAGGTTTAGGGTGAGGATAAAGAAAGGGTGAGGGTTAGGGTTACTGTTAGGGTGAGGTTTAGGGTTAGGACTAGTGTTAAGGTGAGTGTAAGGGTGAGGGTTAGGGTTAGGCTTAGGTTTAAGATGAGGGTGAGGGTGAGGGCGAGGGTTAGCGTGAGGTTTATGGTTAGGTTGAGGGTTAGGTTCAGGGTTAGCGTTAGGGTTATTGTTAGGGTTAAAGTTCGGGTGAGGGTGAGGATAAGGTTGAGTGTGAGGGTTAGGATTAGGATTGGGGTTAGGGTGAACCTGAGGGTGACTGTGAGGGTTAGGGTGAGGGTTCAACTAAGGCTTACAGTGAGGCTTAGGTTTAGTGTGATGTTTAGGGTGAGGGTGATGTTTAGGGTGAGAGTGAGGGTGAGGTTTTGGTTGAGGGTTTGGGTTAGGTTCAGGGTGAGGGTGAGTGTGAGGGTTAAGGTTAGTGTTAATATTAGGCTTAGGTTTAGGCTGAGGGTGAGGGTGAGTGTGAGAGTTAGGGTTAGGTTGAGTGTGAGTTTTAGGTTTAGAGTTAGGGTGAGGATTAAGGTGAGGGTTAGGGTTAGGATTAGGGTTCGGGTTAGGCTGAGGGTGAGGGTGAGGGTTAGGGTTACTGTGAGGCTTAGGCTTAGGGTGAGGGTGACCGTTAGGGATAGGTTGATGGTTAGGGTGAGGGTGAGTGTTAGGGTGATGGTTAGGGTGAGGGTTATGGTGCGAGTGAGGTTAAGGGTTAGGTTTAGGGTTAGGATTAGTTTTAGGGTGAGGGTGAGTGTAAGGGTTAGGGTTAGCTTTATTGTTAGGCTTAGGATTAAGCTGAGGGTGAGGGTGAGTATGAGGCTTAGTGTTATGTTGAGTGTGAGCATTAGGGTTAGTGTTAGGGTGATTGTTAGTTTAAGTGTTAGGGTGAGGTTTAGAGTTAGGGTTAGGATTAGGGTTAGGTTTAGGCTGAGGGTGAGGGTGAGGGTGAGGGTTATGATTAAGGTGAGTGTTAATCTTAGGGTTAGGGTGAGGGTTAGCCATAGGGTGATGGTTAGGGTGGGTGTGAGGGTGAGGCTTAGGGTGAGTGTGAGAGTGAGTGTTAGGGTGCGGGTAAGTTTTAGGGTTAGAATTTGGGTTAGGGTGAGGGTTAGGATGATGGTTACGATGAGGGGCAGGATTAGGGTTATGGTGAGGTTCAGGGTTAGTTTGAGGGTTAACGTTACGGTTGGGTTTAGGGTGAAGATTAAGGTGAGGGTTAGAGTTAGTTTTAGGGTTAGGCTGAGGGTTAGGGTGAGGGTAAGTTTTAGGGTGAGGGTTAGGTTGAGTGTGAGGGTTAGGTTTAGGGAGAGGTTTAGGGTTATGGAGAGGATTAGGGTTCGGTTTAGGGTGAAGGTGAGGGTGATGATGTGGGTTAGGGTAAGGATTAGGTTTAGGGTTAGGGTTAGGGTTATTGTTAGGGTTAGGGTTAGGTTTACGGTTAAGGTGAGGTTGCGGGTGAGGTGAGGTTTAGCGTTATGGTTAGCGTTAGAGTGAGGGTTTTGGTGAAGGTAAGTGTTGGGGTGAGGGTTAGGGTTAGGGTGAGGTTGAGGGTGAGGTTGAGAGTTAGTGTTAGGGTTAGGGTTAAGGTGAGGTTTAGGGTGAGGTTGAGGGTTAGTGTTAGGGTTAGGTTTAGGGTGCGATTAAGGGATAGGTTGAGGGTTAGGGTGAGTGTTAGGGTTATGTTAGGGTGAGGATTAGGGTTAGGGTGAGGTTTAGGGTTAGTGAGGGTTAGTGTTAGGGTTAGGCTTAGTGTTAGGTTGAGGGTAATGTTTAGATTGAGGTTTAGGTTTAGGGTGAGGGTTAGGGTTAGGGTGATGGTTAGGGTAAGGGTGAGGATTAGGGTGAGGTTTAGGGTTAGGGTGATGTTTAGGGTGAGGGTTAGGGTGAGGTTGAGGGTGAGTGTTGGTTTGAGGGTATGGGTTAGAGTTAGCGTGAGGTTTAAGGTGAGGGTGAGAATTAGGCTTAGGGTTAGGGTGAGGGTGAGTGTGAGCGTTAGGGTTCGGGTTAAGCTTAGGCTTTGGGTTAGGCTGAGGGTGGGGGTGAGTGTGAGGGTTAGGGTTAGGGTTAGGGATAGGGTGATGTTTAGGGTGAGGGTTATTGTCAGAATTAGTGTTAGGGTTTCGCTTA
Source organism: Dipodomys merriami (assembly GCF_024711535.1). Taxonomy (NCBI): domain Eukaryota; kingdom Metazoa; phylum Chordata; class Mammalia; order Rodentia; family Heteromyidae; genus Dipodomys; species Dipodomys merriami. The sequence goes on along the minus strand of NW_027206335.1, from coordinate 4,323,689 downwards.
GTGTTAGGGTGAGTGTAAGGTTTAGGTTGAGGGTTAGCATTAGGGTGAGGGTTAGGGTTAGTGTGAGGGTTAGGGTTTTGGTAAGGGTGAGGTTGAGGGTGATGGTGAGGCTTAGGGTTAGGGTTTGTGTGAGGGTGAGTGTGAGTGTTAGCGTTAGGTTTAGGCTTAGGCTGAGGGTTAGGCTGAGGGTGATGGTGAGGGTGTGGGTGAGGATTAGAGTTAGGGTGAGTGTTAGGGTTAAGGTTAGCGTGAGGGTTTGGGTTAGGCTTAAGTTTAGGATGAGGGTTAGGTTGAGGGGTACGGTTACAGTTAGTGTGAGCGTTAGGGATAGCGTTAGGGTTAGGGATAGGTTTAGGGTTAGGGTGAGGTTTAAGATGAGGTTTAGGGTTACAGTAAGGGTTAGGGTTAGGGTTAGGATGAGGGTTAGGGAGAAGGTTAGGATGAGGGTTAGTGTGAGGGTTCGGTTTAGGGTTCGGGTTAGGGTTATGGTGAGGGTGGGGGTGAGGGTGAGAGTGAAGGTTAGGGTTAGAGTTAGGATGCAGGTGAGGATTAAGGTTAGGGTTATGGTTAGGGTTAGGTTTATCCTGAGGATGTGGCTGAGGGTGTGGGTGAGGATTAGGCTTAGGTTGAGTGTTAGGGTTAGTGTTAACGTAAGGGTTTGGGTTAGGGTTAAGTTTAGGATGAGAGTTAGTTTGACGGGTACGGTTACAGTTAGATTGAGCATTAGGGTTAGCTTTAGGGTTAGGGATAGAGTTAGGGTTAGGGTGAGGTTTAGGATGAGGGTTAGGGTTAGGGTGAGGGTTAGGGTGAAGTTTATGGTTAGGGTTAGGGTTAGGGTAAGGGATAGGGTCAGTGCGAGGGGTAGGGGTAGGGTTAGATTTATGCTGAGAGTAAGTGTTAGCGTGAGGTTTAGCGTGAGAGGGTTAGAGTTACATAAGGGTAAGGGTAGGTTTAGGGTGAGGGTTAGGGTTAGGTTTAGGGTTAAGGTGATGTGAGAGTGAGGGTGATTGTGAGGTTTATTTTTAGGGTGAGGGATAGGTTTTAGGTGAGGGTTAATTTTAGGGTGAAGGTGAGCGTGAGGGTGACAGTGAGGCTTAGGGTGAGGGAGAGGGTGAATGTGAGGGTTAGGATTAGGTTTAGGTTTAGGGTTAGGGTTAGTGTGAGGGTAAAGGTGAAGGTTAGTGTTAGGAGTAGGTTTATGTTTAAAGTGAGGCTGAGGGTGAGCGTGAGGGTGATGGCTAGGGTTAGGGTTAGGTTGAGGGTTAGAGTTAGTGTGAGGGTTAGGGTGAGGGTAAGGTTAAAGGTTAGGGTGAGGGTTAGGATTAGGGTTAGGGTGAGGATTAGGGGTAGGGTTACGGTTAGGGTTAGGGTGAGGGTGAGGTTTAGGGTGAGGGTAAGGGTGAGCATTAGGGTGAGGGTTAGGGTTTGGATTAGGTTTAGGGTGAATGCTAGGTTGTCAGTGAGGGTTAGGGTTAGGGTGAAGGTGAGGGTTAGGTTTAGGGTTAAGTTTAGGGTTTGAGTGAGGTATAGGTTTAGAGTTAGGCTGAGTGTGAGGGTGAGGGTGAGCGTGACTAATAGGGTTAGGGTTAGGGTGAGGGTTAGGGTGAGGATGAGGGTAACTGTTAGAGTGAGGCTTAGGGTTTGGGAGAGTATGAGGGTTAGGGTTTGGGTGAGGGTTAAGGTTGGGTGAGTGTTAGCATGATGGTGAGGTTGAGGGTTAGGGTTGGGTTTAGGGTCAGAGTGAGGGTTAGGGTGAGGGGTAGTGTTAGGTTTAGGGTGAGGTTTAGGGTTAGGGTGAGGTTTACTGTTACTGTGAGGTTTCATGTTAGGTTTAGGCTTAGCGTTAGGGTAAGAATAAGGGTTAGGTTGAGAGTTAGGTTTATGGTGAGGTTTAGGGGTAGTATGTGGGTTAGGGCTAGGGTGAGGGCAATGGTGAGGGTTAGGGTTAGGGTGATGTTTAGGGTGAGGGTGAGTATTAGGGTGAGGGTGAAGGAGAGGGTTCATTTGTGGGTTTGGGATAGGGTTAGGGTGAGGTTGAGGGTGAAGGTGAGACTTTGGGTTAGGTTTAGGGTGACGGTGAATGTGAGGATTAGGGATAGGGTTAGGCTTAGGTTTAGGGTTAGGCTGAGGGTGACTGTGAGCGTGAGGGTTAGGTTTAGGTTGAGGGTTAGAGTTAGGGTGAGGGTTAGGTTGAGGGTGAGGGTTAGGGTTAGGATTACGTTTAGGGTGAACCTGTGGGTGAGGGTGAGGGTGAGGGTTAGGGTTAGGGTGAGGGTTAGGCTAAGGTTTAGGGTGAGGGTTAGGTTTAGGGTGATGTTTAGGTTGAGGATTTTGGTTAGGGTTAGGGTGAGATTGAGACTTAGGGTTAGGTTTAGTGTGAGGGTGAGTGTGAGGTTTAGGGATAGGGTTAGGCTTAGGTTTAGGGTTAGGCTGAGGGTGACTGTGAGCGTGAGGGTTAGGTTTAGGTTGAGGGTTACAGTTAGGGTGAGGGTTAGGTTGAGGGTGAGGGTTAGGGTTAGGAATACGTTTAGGGTGAGCCTGTGGGTGAGGGTGAGGGTGAGGGTTAGGGTTAGGGTGAGGGTTAGGCTAAGGTTTAGGGTGAGGGTTAGGTTTAGGGTGATGTTTAGGTTGAGTGTTTTGGTTAGGGTTAGGGTGAGATTGAGACTTAGGGTTAGGTTTAGGGTGAGGGTGAGTGTGAGGTTTAGGGATAGGGTTAGGCTTAGGTTTAGGGTTAGGCTGAGGGTGACTATGAGCCTGAGGTTTAGGGTTATGGTGAGCATTAGGGTTGGGGTTAGGGTGAGGGTAAGTGTTCGGGTGAGTGTTAGGGTTTGGGTGAGTGTTAGCATTAGGTTTAGGGTTAGGGTTAGGTTGGAGGTTAGGGTTAGGGTGAGGGTTAGCGTTAGGATAAGGGTTAGGTTGAGCGTGAGAGTGAGGGTTAGGATTAGGTTTAAGGTGAACCTGAGGGTGAGGGTGAGGGTGAGGGTTAGGGTTAGGGTGAGGGTTAAGCTAAGGGTTAGGGTGAGGTTTAGGTTTAGGGTGATGTGTAGGTTGAGGGTTTGGGTTAGGGTTAGGGTGAGTGTGAGGATGAGTAAGAGGGTTAGGATTAGTGTGAGGGTTAGGTTTAGGGTGAGGGTGAGTGTGAGGGTTAGGTTTCGGGTTATTGTTAGGCTTAGGTTTAAGCTGAGGGTGAGGGTGAGTGTGAGGGTTAGGGTTATGTTGAGTGTGAGCATTAGGGTTAGGTTTAGGGTGAGGGTGAGGTTGAGGGTTAGGGTGAGAGTTAGAGTTTGGGTTAGGGTGAGGATTAGATGAGGGTGAGGGTTAGGGTTAGGGTGAGGGTTAGGGTTAGGGTGAGAGTGAGGATTAGCGTTATGGTGAGGGTTAGGGTTCTGGTGGGGATTAGGGTGAGGGTTAGGGTGAGGGTGATGTTTAGGGTAAGATGAGGTTGGTTTGAGGGTTTGCATTAGGTTTAGGGTGAGGTTGAGGGTGAGGGTGAGGCTTAGAATTAGGGTTAGGGTGAGGGTGACTGTGAGGGTTAGGGTTAGGGTTAGGCTTTAGGCTGAGGGTTAGGCTGAGGGTGAGGGTGAGGGTGATGTTTAGAGTTAGGGTGAGGGTTAGGGTTAGGGTTAGGGTGACGGTTAGGGATAGTGTGGGGGTTAGGTTTAGGGTGAGGTTTAGGGTTACTGTGAGGGTTCATGTTAGGTTTAGACTTAGTGTTAGGGTGAGGGTAAGGGTTAGGTTGAAGGTCAGGTTTAGGGTGAGGTTTAGGGTTAGTATGAGGTTTAGGGCTAAGGTGAGGGTAAGGGTGAGGGTTAGGTTTAGGGTGATGTTTAGGGTGAGGGTGAGGCTTAGGGTGAGGGTGAGGGTGAGGGTTCAGTTGAGGGTTTGGGTTAGTGTTAGGGTGAGGTTGAGTGTGAGGTTTAGGAATAGCGTTAGTCTTAGTTTCGGGTTAGGCTGAGGGTGACTGTGAGCTTGAGGGTTAGTAATTTGGTGAGCATTAGGGTTGGGGTTAGGGTGAGGTAAGTGTTGGGGTGAGTGTTAGGGTTTGGGTGAGGGTTAGCGTTAGGTTTAGGGTTAGGGTTAGGTTGGAGGTTAGGTTAGGGTGAGGGTTAGCGTTAGAGGTAGGGTTAGGTTGAGCTTGAGAGTGAGGGTTAGGGTTAGGATTAGGTTTAAGGTGAGCCTGAGGGTGAGGGTGAGGGTGAGGGTTAGGGTTAGGGTGAGGGTTAGGCTAAGGGTTAGGGTGAGGGTTAGGTTTAAGGTGATGTTTAGTTTGAGGGTTAGGGTTAGGTTGAGGGTGAGGGTGAGTGAGAGGGTTAGGGTTAGGGTTATTGTTAGGCTTAGGTTTAAGCTGAGGATGAGGGTGAGTGTGAGGTTTAGGGTTATGTTGAGTGTGAGCATTAGGGTTAGGTTTAGGGTGAGGGTGTGTTTGAGGGTTAGGGTTTGGGTTAGGGTGAAGGTTAGATGAGGGTGAGGGTTAGGGTTAGGGTGACGGTTCGGGTTAGGGTGACGGTGAGGGTTAGCGTTAGGGTGAGAGTTAGGGTTATGGTGCACATTAGGGTGAGTGTTAGGGTTACTCTGATGTTTATGGTGAGGGTGAGGGTTGGTTTGAGGATTTGCATTAGTTTTAGGTTGAGGTTGGGGGTGAGGGTGAGGCTTAGGGTTAGGGTTAGGGTGAGGGTGACCCTGAGGGTTAAGGTTAGGGTTAGGCTTAAGCTGTTGGTTAGGTTGAGGGTGAGGGTGAGGGTTAGTTTTAGGATTAGTGTTAATGATATGGTGATATTTAGGGTGAGGATTAGTGTGAGAGTTAGTGTTAGGGTTAGGCTTAGTGTTAGAGTGAGTGTAAGGGTTAGGTTGAGGGTTAGGGTTAGGGATTGGGTGAGGGTTGTGATGACAGTTAGGGTGAGGGTAAGGTTTAGGGTGAGGGTTATGGTGAGTGTGAGGTTTAGGGTTAGGGTGAGGGTGAGGGTGAGGGTGAGGATTCAGTTGAGGGTTTGTGTTAGGGTTAGGGTGAGGTTAAGTGTGAGGGTGAGACTCAGGGTTAGGTTTAGGGTGATGGTGAGTGTGAGGATTAGGGATAGGGTTAGGCTTAAGTTTAGAGTTAGGCTGAAGGTGACTGTGAGCGTGAGGGTGAGGGTTAGATTGAGGGTTAGGGTTAGGTTGAGGGTTAGCGTTAGGGTTAGGGTTAGGGTTAGGTTGGAGGTTAGGTTTAGGGTGAGGGTTAGCGTTAGGGGTAGGGTTATGTTGAGGGGGAGAGGGAGGACTAGGGTTAGGATTAGGTTTAGGGTGAGCCTGTGGGTGAGGGTGAGGGTGAGGGTTAGCGTTAGGGTGAGGGTTAGGCTAAGGGTTAGGGTGAAGGTTAGGTTTAGGGTGATGTTTAGGTTGAGAGTTTGGGTTAGGGTTAGGGTGAGTCTGAGGGTGAGTGAGAGGGTTAGGATTAGGGTTAGGGTTAGGATTAGGGTGAGGGTGAGTGTGAGGATTGGGTTGGGGTTATTGTTAGGCTTAGGTTTAAGCTGAGGGTGAGGGTGAGAGTGAGGGTTAGGGTTATATTGAGTGTGAGCATTAGGGTTAGGTTTAGGGTGAGGGTGAGGTTGAGGGTTAGTTTGAGGGTTAGTGTTAGGGTGAAAGTGATGGTTAGCGTTAGGGTGAGGGTTAGGTTTATGGTGCGGATTAGGGTTAGTGTTAGGGTTACGGTGATGTTTATGGTGAGGGTGAGGGTTGGTTTGAGGTTTTGCATTAGGTTTAGGGTGAGGTTGAGGGTGAGGGTGAGGCTTAGGGTTAGGGTTAGGGTGAGGGTGACTCTGAGGGTCAGGGTTAGGGATAGGCTTTATGCTGAGGGTTAGCCTGAGGGTGAGGGTGAGTGTTAGGGATAGGGTTAGGGTTAATGATAGGGTGATATTTAGGGTGAGGGTTAGTGTGAGAGTTAGTGTTAGGGTTAGGCTTAGTGTTAGAGTGAGTGTAAGTGTTAGGTTGAGGTTTAGGATTAGGGATAGGGTGAGGGTTGTGATCAGGGTTAGGGTGAGGGTAAGTTTTAATTTGAGGGTTATGGTGAGTGTGAGAGTTAGGGTTAGGGTGAGTGTTAGGGTGAGGGTGAGGGTTCAGTTGAGGGATTGGGTTAGGGTTAGGGTGAGGTTGAGTGTGAGGGTGAGACTTAGGGTTAGGTTTAGGGTGATGATGAGTGTGAGGATTAGGGATAGGGTTAGGCTTAGCTTTAGGGTTAGGCTGAGGGTGACTGTGAGTTTGAGGGTTAGGGTTAGGATGAGAGTTAGGTTTAGGGTGAGGCTTAGTGGTAGGGTTAGGGTTAGGGTTAGGTTGGAGTTTAGGTTTAGGGTGAGGGTTAGCGTTAGGGGTAGGGTTAGGTTGAGTGTGAGGGTGAGGGCTAGGGTTAGGATTAAGTTTAGGGTGAGGGTTACGGTAAGAGTGAGGGTTAGGCTTAGGTTTAGATTTACGGTGAGAGTAAGGGTTAGCGTGAGGTTTAGGGTGAGTGTGAGGGTTAGAGTTAGCATTAGGGTTAGGGTGACGTTTAGGGTGAGGGTTAGGTTTAGGTTTAGGGTTAGGGTGAGGTGAGGGTGAGGGCGATTGTGAGGTTTATGGTTAGGGTGAGAGATAGGCTTAGCGTGATGGTTAGGGTTAGGGTTAGGGTGAGGATGAGCGTGAGGTTTACAGTGAGGCTTAGGTTGTGGGTGAGGGTGAGTGTGATGGTTAGGCTTAGGGTTAGGTTTAGGGTTAGTGTGAGGGTGAAGTTGAGGGTTAGTGTTAGGAGTAGCGTTAGGTTTAAAGTTAGGCTGAGGGTGAGCGTGAGGATGAGGGTGACTGTTAGGGTTAGGGTTAGGGTGAGGTTTAGGTTTAGTGTGAGGGTTAGGGTGAGGTTAAGGCTAAAGTTTAGGGAGAGGGTGAGGGTTAGGTTTAGGGTTAGGGTGAGGGTTAGGGTGAGGTTCAGGGTTAGGGTTATGGTTAGCGTTAAGATGAGGGTGAGGGTTAGGGTGAGGTTGAGGGTGAAGGTTAGTGTGAGGGTTAGGGTTAGTGTGAGGGTTATTGTTAGGGTTAGTGTTAGGGTTACGGTTAAGGTGAGGTTGCAGGTGAAGTGAAGTTTAGCGTTAGGGTTAGCGTTAGGATGAGAGTTAGGGTGAGGGTAAGTGTTGGGGTGAGGGTTAGGGTTTGGCTGAGGTTTAGGGTGAGGTTGAGGGTTAATGTTAGGGTTATGGTTAGTGTGAGTTTAAGGTTTAGGTTGAAGGGTTAGTGTGAGGGTGAGGGTTAGGGTTAGCATTAGGGCTAGTGTGAGGGTTAGGGTGAGTGTTAGGGTTAGGTTAGGGTGAGGGTTAGGGTTAGGTTGAGGGTTAGGATGAGGGTTAGGTTTGGGTTAGGGTGAGGGTTAGATGAGTGTGAGGGTTATTGTTAGATTGAGGTTTAGGTTTAGGGTGAGGGTTATGGTTAGGATTAGGGTTAGCATTAGGGTTAGTGTGAGGGTTAGGATGAGTTTTAGGGTTTGTTTAGTGTGAGGGTTAGGGTTAAGGTGAGGGTTAGCGTTGGGTTAGGGTGAGGGTTAGATGAGGGTGAGGGTTAGGGTTAGGTTGAGGGTTAGGTTGAGGGTGAGGGTTAGCGTTAGGATTAGGGTTAGGGTGAGGTCTATGGTGAGGGTGAGGGTTAGGGTGAGTGTTAGGGTTAGGGTGAGTGTTAGGGTTAGGGTTAGTGTGAGGGTTAGGGTGAGGGTAAGGTTAAAGGTTAGATTGAGGGTGAGTGTTAGGGTTAGGGTTAGGGTGAGGTTTAGGGTTAGAGTTATGGTTAGGGTTAGGGTGAGGGTGAGTTTGAGTGTGAAAGTGAGGCTTAGGGTCAGGGTGACGGTGAGGGTGAGTGTGAGGCTTAGACTTAGGGTTAGGTTTAGGATTAGGGTTAGGTGAGTGTGAAGGTGAATGTTAGTGTTAGGAGTAGGGTTAGGTTTACAGTTAGGCTGAGGGTGAGTGTGAGGGTGAGGGTGATGGTTAGAGTTAGGGTTAGGTTGAGGGTTAGGGTTTGTGTGAGGGTTAGGCTGAGGGTAATGTTAAAGGTTAGCGCGATGGTGAGGGTTAGGCATAGGGTTAGGGTGAGGATTAGGGTGAGGTTTAGTGTTAGGGTTACGGTTAGTGTTAGGTTGAGGGTGAGGTTTAGGTTGAGGGTAAGGGTGAGGTTAGGGTGATGGTTAGGGTTAGGGTGAGGTTTAGGTTGAGGATGAGTGTGAGTGATATTGTGAGGCTTAGAGTTCGGGAGAGTATGAGAGTTAGGGTTTGGTTGAGTGTTAGGGGTGGGTGAGTGTTAGGGTGAAGGTGAGTGTGAGGGTTAGGGTTGGGTTTAGGGTAAGAGTGAGGGTAGGGTGAAGGGTAGTTTTAGTGTTAGGGTTAGGGTGAGGGTTAGGGTTAGTGTGAGGGTTAGGGTTAGGGTGAGGTTTAGGGTTACTTTGAGGGTTTATGTTAGGTTTAGTCTTAGTGTTAGTGTTAGGGTTAGGGTTAGGTTGAGGTTTAGGTTTAGGGTGAGGTTTAGGGTTAGTATGAGGGTTAGGGCTAGGGTGAGGGAAAGGGTGAGTATTAGGGTTAGGGTGATGTTCAGGGTGAGGGTGAGGGTTAGGGTTAGTGTGAGGGTGAGGGTTAAGTTGAGGGTTTGGGTTAGCGTTAGGGTGAGGTTGAGGGTGAGGGTGAGTAGTAGGGTTAGGTTTAGTGTGAGGGTGTGTGTGAGGGTTTGGGATGGCGTTAGGCTTAAGTTTATGGTCAGGCTGAGGGTGACTGTGAGCGTGAGAGTTAGGGTTAGGGTGAGGTTTAGAGTTAGGGTGAAGGTGATGGTTGAGTTGAGTGTTAGGGTTAGGGTGAGGGTTCACGTTAGGGTAAGGGTGAGTGTTAGCGTTAGGTTGGAGGTTAGGGTTAGGGTGAGTGTTAGCGTTAGGGTTAGGGATCGGATTAGGTTGGAGATTAGGGTAAGGATGTGTGTTAGCGTTAGGGGTAGGGTTAGGTTGAGGGTTAGGGTGAGGGTTAGGGTTAGGTTGAGGGTGAAGGTGAGGGTTCAGTTGAGGGTTTCGGTTAGAGTTAGAGTGAGGGTGAGGGTGAGTGTGAGGGTTAAGTTTATGGTTAGGTTTAGGTTTAGGGTGAAGGTGAGTGTGAGGTTTAGGGTTAGGGTTATTTTTAGGCTTATGTTTAAGCTGAGGGTGAGTGTGAGTGTGACCGTTATGGTTATGTTGAGTGTGAGAATTAGGGTTAGGTTTAGGGTGAGGGTGAGTTTGAGTGTTAGGGTGAGGTTTAGTTTGAGGGTTAGTGTGAGAGTTAGGTTTAGGGTTAGTTTTAGGGTTAGGGCTGTGGTTAGGGATAGGCTTAGTGTTAGGCAGAAGGTGAAGGTGAGGGAGAGGGTTAGGGTTTGGGTGAGGATGAGGTTTAGGGTTAGAATTAGCATTAGGGTGAGGGTTAGTGTTAGGGTTAGGGTTAGTGTTACAATTAGGTTTAGGATGAGGGTGAGTGTGAGGGTTAGGGTTAGGATTAGACTTAGGGTGAGGGTGAGAGTGAGGGTAAGGGTGAGGGTTAGGTTTAGGCTTAGGGTTCGAGTATTGGCTAAGGTGAGGGTGAGGGTTAGTGTTAGGGTTGGGGTGAGGGTTAGGGTGAGTGTGAGGGTTATGGTTAGTCGTAGGCTTAGGCTTAGGCCGAGCATTAGTGTGAGGGGGAGAGTGTTAGGGTTAGGATGAGGGTTAGGCTTTTAGGGTTAGGGTGAGGGATAGGATGAGGTTTAGGGTTAGGATTAGGTTTAAGTGAGGTCTACAGTGAGTGTGAGGGTTAGGGTTAGCGTTAGGTTGAGGTTTAGGGTTAGGGTTACGTTGAGCGTGAGGGTTAGGTTTAGGGTGAGTGTTAGGGTTAGGGTTAGGTTGAGGGTGAGGTTTAGGATTAGGTTTAGGGTTAGGGTTAGGTTTAGTATTAGGGTTACAGTGAGGATGAGTGTGTGGATTAGGGTTAGGGTTAGGCTTAGGCTTAGGATTAGGCTGAGGGTGATAATGGGGATGAGAATTCGCTTTTGAGTGATGGTTAGGGTTATGGTTAGGTTGAGGGTTAGGATGAGGGTTAGGGTTAGGATTAGGGTTAGGGTGAGGGCTAGGATGAGGGTGATGTTTAGGGTTAGGGTTAGTCTTAGGCTTAGGGATAGGCTGAGGCTGAAGGTGAGGGTGAGTGTTACGGTTAGGGTGATGGTTAGGGTTACAGTTAGGGTGAGTGTTAGAATGATGATTACGGTTAGGGTGAGGGTTAGGGTGAGGGTGACAGTAAGGGTAAAGGTGAGGGTTAGTCTGAGGGTGAGTGTTATGGTAATGGTTATGGTTAAGGGTTAGGGTGAGGGTTAGGTGAGGGTTAGGGATAGGGTTAGTGTTAGCGTTAGGGTGAGGGTTAGTGTGAGGGTTATGGTTAGGGTTACAGTTACGATTAGGGTTAGGGTGAGGGTGAGTGTGAGGGTTCGGGTTAGTCTTAGGCTTATGCTTAGGCTTAGGCCCAGCTTGAGGTTGAGGGTGGGGGTTACGGTTAGGGTGAGTGATAGGGTTAGGGTAATGGTTAGGGTTAGGGCAAGGTTGAAGTTTAGGGTTAGGGTTAGGGTGAGTTTTAAGTTTAGGGTGATGGTTAGGGTTAGTGTGAGGGTTAGTTTTCGGGTTAAGGTGAGTTTTAGTGTGAAGGTAAGTGTTAGGGTGAGGTTTAGGGTTAAGGTGAGGTTTAGGGTTAGAGTTAGTGTAGGGTGTGTGTTAGGGTTATGGTTAGTGTTAGGGTTGGGGTTAGAGTGTGGTTTAGGGTGGGGGTGAGTGTTAGGGTTAGGGTTAGGATTAAGATTAGGGTTAAGGTGAAGGTGAGTGTGAGGGTTAGGGTTAGGGTTAAGGTTAGGATTAGAGTTATGGTGAGGGTGAGGTGAGGGTTAGGGTTAGGGTGAGGGTTGGGGTTAGGGTTAGAGTGAGGTTTAGGGTGAGGGTTAGTTTTAGGCTCAGGGTTAGGGTATGGCCTAAGGTGAGGTTGAGGGTTACGGTCAGGGTTAGAGTGAGGGTTAGGGTGAGGGTTAGGTTTAGGGTTAGTTTTAGGGTTAGGGTTGGGGTTAGGGATAGTCTTAGTGTTAGGCGGAGGGTGAGGGTGAGGGTGAGGGTTAGGGTTGGGGTTTGGGTGAGGTTTATGTTTAGTGTTAGTGTTACGGTGAGAGTTAGTGTGAGGGTTAGGGTTAGGGTGACTGTTACTTTTAGGGTTAGGGTGAGGGTCAGTGTGAGTGTAAGGGTTAGTTTTAGTCTTAGGCTTAGGCTTAGTCCGAGCCTAAGGGAGAGGGTAAGGGTTAGGGTAGGGTCAGGGTTAGGCTTAGTATGAGGGTTATGGACAGGGTGAGGGTTAGGGTCAGGGTTAGGGTTAGAGTGAGGGTTAGGGTGAGGGATAGGGTTAGGGTTAGTGTGAGGGTTAGGGTTAATGTGAGGTTTAGGGTTAGGGTGAGTTTTAGGGATAGTGTGTGGGTTCATGTTAGGTTTAGGCTTAGTGTTAGGGTGAGCGTAAGTGTTAGGTTGAGTGTTAGGTTTAGGGTGAGGTTTAGGGTTAGTATGAGGGTTAGGGCTAGGGTGAGGGTATGGGTGAGGGTTAGGGTTAGGGTGATGTTAGGGTGAGGGTGAGACTTAGGGTTGGGTTCAGGGTGAGGGTGAGGGTTAAGTTGAGGGTTTGGGTTATGGTTAGGCTTAGGTTTAGTGTTAGGCGGAGGGTGACTGTGAGCATGAGGTTTAGGGTTAGGGTGAGGTTTAGGGTTAGGTTGAGGGTTAGGTTAAGGGTGAGGTTTAGGGTTAGGTTCGAGGTTAGGTTTAGAGTGAGGGTTAGCATTACGGGTAGGGTTAGGTTGAGGATGAGAGTGAGTTTTAGGGTTAGGAATATGTTTAGTGTGAGCCTGTTGATGAGGGTGAGGGTGAGGGTTAGGGTTAGGGTGAGGGATAGGCTAAGGGTTAGGGTGAGGGTTAGGTTTAGGGTGATGTTTAGGTTGAGGGTTTGGGTTTGGGTTTGGGTGAGTCTGAGGGTGAGTGAGAGGGTTAGGATTATGGTTAGGGTTAGGTTTAGGGTGTGGGTGAGTGTGAGGGTTAGGGTTAGGGTTATTGTTTGGCTTAGGTTTAAGCTTAGGGTTAGGGTGAGTGTGAGGGTTAGGGTTATGTTGAGTGTGAGCATTACGGTTAGTTTTATGGTGAGGTTGAGGTTGAGGGTTAGGGAGAGGTTTAGGGTTTGGGTTAGGGTGAGGGTTAAATGATGGTGAGGGTTAGGATTAGGGTTAGGGTTAGGGTTAGGGTGAGGGTGAGGGTTATCGTTAGGGTGAGGGTTAGGGTTTTGGTGCCGATTAGGGTGAGTGGTAGGTTTACGGTGATGTTTATGGTGAGGGTGAGAGTTGGTTTGAGGGTTTGCATTAGGTTTAGGGTGAGGTTGAGAATGAGGGTGACGCTTAGGGTTAGGGTTAGGTTGAGGGTGATTGTGAGGGTTAGGCTTTAGGCAGAGGGTTAGGGTGATAGTGGGGGTGAGGGTGATGATTAGGGTTAGGGTGAGGGTTAGGTTAGGGTTAGGGTGAGGGTTAGGCATAGTGTGATGGTAAAGGTTAGGGTGAGGTTTAGGGTTATTGTAAGGGCTCATGTTAGGTTTAGGCTTAGTGTTAGGGTGAGGGTAAGGGTTAGGTTGAGGGTTATGTTAGGGTGAGGTTTAGGGTTAGTATGAGGGTTAGGGCTAGGGTGAGGGTAAGATTGAGGGTTAGGGTTAGGGTGATGTTTACGGTGAGGGTTAGGGTGAGGGAGAAGGTGAGGGTGAGGGTTCAGTTGAATATTTGGGTTAGGGTTAGGGTGAGGTTGAGGCTTAGGGTTAGGTTGCGGGTGAGGGTGAGTGTTAGGGTTAGGGTTAGGGTTAGTGTTATCGTTAGGGTTAGGGTTAGAATAACGTTGAGGGTGAGGATTAGGGTTAGGGTTAGGGTGAGATTTAGGCTTAATGTTAGTGATTGTGTTAGGGTTAGGGTTAGGGTGAGAGTTAGGAGGAGGGTTAGGGTTAGGGTTAGGATTAGGTTTAGGGTGAGGGTGAGTGTGAGGTTTAGGGATAGGGTTAGGCTTATGTTTACGGTTATGCTGAGGGTGACTGTGAGCTTGAGTGTTAGGGTTATGGTGACCATTAGGTTTGGGATTAGGGTGAGGGTAAGGGTTGGGGTGAGTGTTAGGGTTTGGGTGAGGGTTAGCGTTAGGTTTAGGGTTAGGGTTAGTTTGGAGGTTAGTGTTAGGGTGAGGGTTAGCGTTAGGGGTAGGTTTAAGTTGAGGGTGAGGGTGAAGATTAGGGTTAGGATTAGGTTTAAGTTGAGCCTGAGGGTGAGGGTGAGGTTGAGGGTTAGGTTTAGGGTGAGGGTTAGGCTAAGGTTTAGGGTGAGGGTTAGGTTTAGGGTGATGTTTAGGTTGAGCGTAAGGGTTAGGGTTAGGGTTAGGGTGAAGTTTCAGTTGATGGTTTGGGTTAGGGTTAGGTTGAAGGTGAGGGTGAGTGAGTGGGTTAGGTTTAGGGTTAGGATTCGGTTTAGGGTGAGGTTGAGTGTGAGTGTTAGGGTTAGGTTTATTGTTAGGCTTAGGTTTAAGCTGAGGGTGAGGGTGAGTGTGAGGTTTAGGGTTATGTTGAGTGTGAGAATTAGGGTTAGGATTATGGTGAGGGTGTGGTTGAGGGTAAGGGTGAGGGTAGGGTTTGGGTTAGGGTGAGGGTTAGATGAGGGTGAGGGTTAGGGTTAGGGTAAGGGTTAGGTTTAGGGTGAGGTTGAGGGTTAGCGTTAGGGTGAGGGTTCGGTTTATGTTGCAGATTAGCGTGAGTGTTAGGGTTACGGTGATGTTTATGTTGAGGGTGAGGGTTGGTTTGAGGGTTTGCGTTAGGTTTAGGGTGAGGTTGAGGGTGAGGGTGAGGCTTAGGGTTAGGGTTAGGGTGAGGGTGAATCTGAGGGTTAGGGTTAGGGTTAGGCTTTAGGCTGAGGGTTAGGCTGAGGGTGAGGGTGAGGGTTAGGGTTACGGTGAGTTTTAGGGTTAGGGTTAATAATAGGGTGATATTTAGGGTGAGGGTTGGTGTGAGAGTTATTGTTAGGGTTAGGCTTAGTGTTAGAGTGAGTGTAAGGGTTAGCTTGAGGGTTAGGGTTAGGGATAGTGTGAGGGTTGGGATGAGGGTTAGGGTGAGGGTAAAGTTTAGGGTGAGGATTATGGTGAGTGTGAGGGTTAGGGTTAGGGTTAGGGTGAGGGTGAGGTTTAGGGTCATGTAAGGGCTAAGGTTAGGGTTAGGATGAGGGTTAGCGAGAGGGTTAGGATGAGAGTTAGGGTGAGGCTTCGGGTTAGGGTTAAGTTTAGGGTTATGGTGAGGGTTAGGGTTAGGTTTAGGGTCAGGGTGAGGGTGAGGTTTAGGGTTATGGTAAGGGCTAGGGTTAGGGTTAGGATGAGGGTTAGGGAGAGGGTTAAGATGAGGGTTAGGTTGAGGGTTCGGTTTAGGGTTCGGGTTAGGGTTAGGGTGAGGGTGGGAGTGAGGGTGAGAGTGAAGGTTAGGGTTAGAGTTAGGATGAGGTTGAAGTTTAGGGTTAGGATTAGGGTTAGGGTTAGGTTTAGGCTGAGGATGAGGCTGAGGGTGTGGGTGAGGATTAGGGTTAGGTTGAAAGTTAGGGTTAGGGTTAGGTTGAGGGTTTGTGTTAGGGTTAAGTTTAGGATGAGAGTTAGTTTGAGGCGTATGGTTATGGTTAAGATGAGCGTTAGGGTTAGCGTTAGGGTTATGGTTAGGGTTAGGGTTAGGGTGAGGGTTAGGGTCAGTGTGAGGGTTGGGGTTAGTGTTAGCTTTATGGTGAGAGTAAGGGTTAGCGTGAGGTTCAGGGTGAGTGTGAGGGTTAGAGTTAGCATTAGGCTTAGGGTGAGGTTTAGGGTGAGGGTTAGGGTGAGGTTTAGGGTTAGGGTGAGGTGAAGGTGAGGGTGAATGTTAGGTTTATGGTTAGGGTGAGAGATAGGTTTAGCGTGAGGGTTAGGGTTAGGGTTACAGTGAGTGTGAGCGTTAGGGTGACACTGAGGCTTAGGGTGTGGGTGAGGGTGAGTGTGAGGGTTAGGTTTAGGGTTAGGGTTAGTGTGAGCGTGAACTTGAGGGTTAGTTTTAGGAGTAGTGTTAGTTTTAAATTTAGGCTGAGGGTGGGCGTGAGGGTGAGGGTGACGGTTAGGGTTAGGGTTCGGGCTAGGTTGAGGGTTAGGTTAGTGTGAGGGTTATGGTGAGGGTAAGGTAAAGGTTAAGTTTAGGGTTACAGTGAGGGTTAGGGTTAGGGTTAGGGTTATTGTTAGTGTTAGGTTAGTGTTACATTTGCGGTGAGGGTGAGGCTGAGGGTGAAGTTTATGGTTAGGTTTAGGGTTAGGGTTATTGTTAGGGTTAAGGTTATGGTGAGGTTTAAGGTGAGGGTTAGGGTTAGGGTTAAGATTAGTGTTATGCTGCGGGTGAGGGTGAGGGTTAAGTTTAGGGTGAGTGTTGGGGTTAGGGTAAGAGTTAGCGTTAGGGTGAGGGTTAGGATTAGGCTTAGGGTTAGGGTATGGGCTAGGGTGAGGGTGAGTGTTAGGGTGAGGGTTAGGTTTAGGGTTAGTGTTAGGTTTAGGGTTGGTGTGAGGGATAGGCTTAGTGTTAAGCGGTGGGTGAGGTTGAAGCTGAGGGTTAGGGTTACGGTGCGGGCGAGGTTTAGGTTTAGTGTTAGCATTAGGGTGAGGGTTAGTGTAAGGGTTAGGGTTAGGGTGAGTGTTACTGTTAGGGTTAGGGTGAGGGTGAGTGTAAGGGTAAGGGTTAGTCTTAGGCTTAAGCGTAGGTTTAAGCTGAGCCTAAGAGTGAGGGTGAGGGTTAGGTTTAGGGTGAGGGTTATGGACAAGGTGAGGGTTAGCGTTAGGGTTAGGGTTATTGGTAGGATTAGGTTTAGGTTTAAAGTTACTGTGACGGTGAGGGTTGGGGATAGGGATAGTGTAAGGTTTAGGTTTAGGGATAGGGTTAGAGTTAGGGTTAGGGTAAGGGTGAGGTTTGGGGTTAGTTTTAGGTTTAGTGTTAGGGTTAGGGTTAGGGTGAGGGTTAGTGTGAGTTTTAGGGTTACGCTTAGGCTTAGGCTTAGGCTTAGGCCTAGCATGAGGGAGAGTTTTAGGGTTAGGGTTAGTGTGAGGGTTAGGGTTAGGGTGAAATTGAGTGTGAGGGTTAGGGTTAGTCTTAGGCTTAGGCTTAGGCCGAGCATATGGGTGAGGGTGAGGGTTAGGGTTAGGGTCAGGGTTAGGGTGAGGTTTAGTGTGAGGGTTAGGTATAAGGTTAGTGTTAGGGTTAAGGTTGGGGTTAAGGATAGTCTTAGTGTTAAGCGGAGGGTGAGGGTGAGGGTGAGAGTTAGGGATAGGGTTTGGGTTTGGGTGTTAGGATTTGGGTGAGTGTTAGGATGAGGTTTAGGGTTAGGATTAGGGTTCGGGTGAGGGCTAGTGTGAGGATGAGGATTAGGGTTAGCATTAGGGTGAAGTTAGGGTTAGGGTTAGGGTTACATTGAGGATGAGTTTTAGGGTTAGGGTGAGGGTTAGGGTCAGGGTTAGGGTGATGGTGAGGTTTAGAATTAGGGATATGGTTAGGGTTATTGTTAGTGTTATGGTTAGTGTTAATCTTATGTTGAGGGTGAGGCTGAGGGTGAGCGTTAGGGTTAGGGTTAGGGTGACGTTTAGGGTTAGGGTTAGGTTTAGGGTTAGGAGGAGGGTTTGGTTAAAGGTGAGGGTGAGGGTTAGTGTTAGGGTTAGGGTTAGTGTTATCGTTAGGGTTAGGGTTAGAATAACAGTGAGGGTGAGGATTAGGGTTAGGGTTAGGATGAAGTTAAGGGTTAGTGTTAGTGTTAGGGTTAGGGTTAGGGTTAGGGTGAGAGTTAGGAGGAGGGTTAGGGTTAGGATTAGTGTTAGAGTGAGGGTGAGGGTGTGGTTTAGGGTTAGGATTGCGGTTAGGCTTAGGGTTAGGCTGAGGGTGAGTTTGAGGGTGACGGTTAGGGTTAGGGTGAGGCTGAGGTGAGGGTTAGGGTTAGGCTTAGTGTTAGAGTTAGAGTTAGGGTGAGGGTGAGGGTTAAGATTAGGGTTAGGATTAGGGTTAGTGTGAGTTGAGGTTTAGGGTTAGTGTTAGGGTTAGGCTTAAGTTTAGGCTGAGGGTGAGGATTAGGGTCAGGGTTAGGATTAGGTTTAGGGTTAAGGTATGGGCTAGGGTGAGTGTGAGGGTTAGGGTCATGTTTAGGTAAGGATTAGTGTGAGGCTTAGGTTTAGGGTTAGTGTTAGGGTTAGGGTTGGGATTAGGGATAGCCTTAGTTTTAGGCGGAGGGTGAGGTTGAGGGTGAGGGTTAGGGTTAGGGTGAGGTTTAGGGTTAATGTGAGGGTTCATGTTAGGTTTAGCCTTAGAGTTAGGGTGAGGGTAAGGGTTAGGTTGAGGGTTAGGTTAGGGTGAGGTTTAGGGTTAGTATGAGGGTTAGGGCTAGGTTGAGGGTAAGGGTGAGGGTTATGATTATGGTGATGTTTAGGGTGAGGGTGAGGGTTAGGGTGATGGTGAGGGTGAGGGTTCAGTTCAGGGTTTGGGTTAGGGTTAGGGTGAGCTTGCGACTTAGGGTTAGGTTTAGGGTGAGGTTGAGGTTTAGGGTTAGGGTTAGGGTGAGGGTTCAGTTGTGGTTTTGGGTTAGGGTTAGGGTGAGGTTGAGACTTAGCGTTAGGGTTAGGGTGAGGGTGAGGGTTAGGGTAAAGGTTAGGGTTAGTGTTATCATTAGGGTTAGGGTTAGAATAACGGTGAGGGTGAGGATTAGGGTTAGGGTTAGGGTGAGGTTTACGGTTAAGGTTAATGATAGTGTTAGGGTTAGGTTTAGGGTGAGAGTTAGGAGGAGGGTTAGGGTTAGGGTTAGGGTTACGATTAGGTTTAGGGTGAGGGTGAGGGTGAGGTTTAGGGATAGGGTTAGGATTAGGTTTAGGTTTAGGCTGAGGGTGACTGTGAGCTTGAGTGTTAGGGTTATGGTGAGCATTAAATTTGGGGTTAGGGTGAGGGTAAGGTTTGGGGTGAGTGTTAGGGATTGGGTGAGGGTTAGCGTTAGGTTTAGGGTTAGGTTTAGGTAGGAGGTTAGTGTTACGGTGAGGGTTAGCGTTAGGGGTATGGTTAGGTTGAGGGTGAGGTTGAGGGTGAGGTTGAGGGTTAGGGTTAGGATTAGGTTTAAGGTGAGCCTGAGGGTGAAGGTGAGGGTGAGGGTTAGGTTTAGGGGGTGGGTTAGGCTAAGGGTTAGGGTGAGTGTTAGGTATAGGGTGATGTTTAGGTTGAGGGTGAGGGTTAGGGTTAGGGTGAGGGTGAAGGTTCGGTTGAGGGTTTGGGTTAGGTTTAGGTTGAGGGTGAGGGTGAGTGAGAGGGTTAGGTTTAGGGTTAGGATTAGGTTTAGGGTGAGGGTGAGTGTGAGGGTTAGGGTTAGGTTTATTGTTAGGCTTAGGTTTAAGCTGAGGGTGAGGGTGAGTGTGAGGTTTAGGGTTATGTTGAGTGTGAGCATTAGGGTTAGGTTTAGGGTGAGGGTGTGGTTGAGGGTTAGGGTGAGGGTTAGGGTGAGGGTTAGATGAGGGTGATAGTTAGGATTAGGGTGAGTGTTAGGGTTAGGGTTAAGGTGAGGGTTAGGGAGAGTGTGAGGGTTAGGGTTAGTCTGAGGTTTAGGGTTACTGTGAGGGTTCATGTTATGTTTACCCTTAGTGTTAGGGTGAGGGTAAGCGTTAGGTTGAGGATTAGGTTAGGGTGAGGTTTAGGGTTAGTATGAGGGTTAGGGCTAGGGTGAGGGTAAGGGTGAGGGTTAGGGTTAGGGTGATGTTTAGTGTGAGGGTGAGCGTTAGGGTGACGGTGAGTGTGAGGGTTCAGTTGAGGGTTTGGGTTAGGGTTAGGGTGAGCTTGAGACAGGGATAGGTTTAGGGTGAGGGTGAGGTTTAGGGTTAGGGTGAGGGTTAGTGTTATCGTTAGGGTTAGAGTTAGAATCAGGGTGAGGGTGAGGATTAGGTTAGGGTTAGGGTGAGTTTTAGGATAATGTTAGTGATAGTATTAGGGTTAGAGTTAGGGTGAGAGTTAGGAGGAGGGTTAGGGTTAGGGTTATTGTTACGATTAGGGTTAGGGTGAGGGTGAGTGTGAGGTTTAGGGTTAGGGTTAGGATTAGGTTTAGGGTTAGGCTGAGGGTTACTGTGAGCTTGAGTGTTAGGGTTATGGTGAGCATTAAGTTTGGGGTTAGGGTGAGGGTAAGCGTTGGGGTGAGTGTTAGGGTTTGAGTGAGGGTTAGCGTTAGGTTTAGGGTTAGGTTTAGGTAGGAGGTTAGTGTTAGGGTGCTGGTTAGCGTTAGGGGTATGGTTAGGTTGAGGGTGAGGTTGAGGTTTAGGGTTAGGATTACGTTTAAGTTGAGCCTGAGGGTGAGGGTGAGGGTGAGGGTTAGGTTTAGGGGGTGGGTTAGGCTAAGGGTTAGGGTGAGGGTTAGGTTTAAGGTGATGTTTAGGTTGAGGGTGAGGGTTAGGGTTAGGGTGAGGGTGAAGGTTCGGTTGAGGGTTTGGGTTAGGTTTAGGTTGAGGGTGAGGGTGAGTGAGAGGGTTTGGTTTAGGGTTAGGATTAGGTTTAGGGTGAGGGTGAGTGTGAGGGTTAGGGTTAGGTTTATTGTTATTCTTAGGTTTAAGCTGAGGGTGAGGGTGAGTGTGAGGTTTAGGGTTATGTTGAGTGTGAGCATTAGGGTTAGGTTTAGGGTGAGGGTGTGGTTGAGGGTTAGGGTGAGGGTTAGGGTGAGGGTTAGATGCTGGTGAGAGTTAGGGTTAGGGTGAGTGTTAGGGTTAGGGTGAGGGTTAGGGAGAGTGTGAGGGTTAGGGTTAGGCTGAGGTTTAGGGTTACTGTGAGGGTTCATGTTATGTTTAGCCTTAGTGTTAGGGTGAGGGTAAGCGTTAGGTTGAGGATTAGGTTAGGGTGAGGTTTAGGGTTAATATGAGGGTTAGAGCTAGGGTGAGGGTAAGGGTGAGGGTTAGGGTTAGGGTGATGTTTAGTGTGAGGGTGAGCGTTAGGGTGACGGTGAGTGTGAGGGTTCAGTTGAGGGTTTGGGTTAGGGTTAGGGTGAGCTTGAGACTTAGGGATAGGTTTAGGGTGAGGGTGAGGTTTAGGGTTAGGATGAGGGTTAGTGTTATCGTTAGGGTTAGAGTTAGAATTAGGGTGAGGGTGAGGATTAGGTTAGGGTTAGGGTGAGTTTTAGGATAATGTTAATGATAGTATTAGGGTTAGAGTTAGGGTGAGAGTTAGGAGGAGGGTTTGTGTTAGGGATAGGTTTACGATTAGGGTTAAGGTGAGGGTGAGTGTGAAGTTTAGGGATAGGGTTAGGCTTAGGTTTAGGGTTAGGCTGAGGGTGACTGTGAGCTTGAGGGTTAGGGTTATGGTGAGCATTAAGTTTGGGGTTAGGGTGAGCGTAAGGTTTGGGGTGAGTGTTAGGTTTGGGTCAGGGTTAGGTTTCGGTTTAGGGTTAGGGTTAGTTTGGAGGTTAGTGTTAGGGTGAGGGTTAGCGTTAGGGGTAGGGTTAGGTTGAGGGTGAGGGTTAGGGTTAGGATTAGGATTAAGTTGAGCCTGAGAGTGAGGGTGAGGGTGAGGGTTAGGTTTAGGGTGAGGGTTAAGCTAAGGGTTAGGGTGAGTGTTAGGTTTAGGGTGATGTTTAGGTTGAGGGTGAGGGTTAGGGTTAGTGTGAGGGTGAAGTTTCTGTTGAGGGTTTGGGTTAGGGTTACGTTGAGGGTGAAGGTGAGTGAGAGTGTTAGGTTTAGGGTTAGTATTAGGTTTAGGGTGAGGGTGAGTGTGAGGGTTAGGGTTAGGTTTATTGTTAGGCTTAGATTTAAGCTGAGGGTGAGGGTGAGTGTGAGGTTTAGGGTTATGTTGAGTGTGAGCATTAGGGTTAGGTTTAGGGTGAGGGTGTTGTTGAGGGTTAGGGTTTGGTTTAGGGTGAGGGTTAGATGAGGGTTAGGGTTAGGGTTAGGGTGAGGGTTAGGGTTAGGGTGAGGTTGAGGGTTAGCGTTAGGGTGAGGGTTCGGGTTATGGTGCAGATTAGGGTGAGTTTTAGGGTTACGGTGATTTTTATGGTGAGGGTAAGGGTTAGTTTGAGTGTTTGTGTTAGGTTTTGGGTGAGGTTGAGGGTGAGGGTGAGGCTTAGGGTTAGGGTGAGGGTGAGGTTGACTCTGAGGGTTAGGGTTAGGGTTAAGCTTTAGGCTGAGTTTTAGGCTGAGGGTGAGGGTGAGGGTTAGGGTTAGGGTGAGTGTTAGAATTAGGCTTAATGATAGGGTGATATTTAAGGTGAGGGTTAGTGTGAGAGTTAGTGGTAGGGTTAGGCTTAGTGTTAAAGTGAGTGTAAGTGTTAGGTTGAGGGTTAGGGTTAGGGATATGTTGAGGGTTGGGATGAGGGTTAGGGTGAGGGTAAGTTTTAGGATGAGGGTTATGGTGAGTGTGAGAGTTAGGGTTAGGGTTAGGTTTAGGGTGAGGGTGAGGTTTAGGTTTATGGTAAGGGTTAGGTTTAGGGTAAGATGAGGGTTTGGGAGAGGGTTAGGATGAGGGTTAGGGTGAGGGTTCGGGTTAGGGTTCGGGTTAGGGTTCGGGTGAGGGTGGGGGTGAGGTTTAGAGTGAAGGTTAGGGTTAGGATGAGGGTGAGGATTAGTTTAAGATTATGGTTAGGGTTAGGTTTAGGCTGAGGATGAGTCTGAGGATTTGGGTGAGGATTAGGGTTAGGTTGAGTTTTATGGTTAGGGTTAGGGTGAGGATTTTTGTTAGGGTTAACTTTAGGATGAGAGTTAGTTTGAGGGGTACGGTTATGGTTAAGATGAGCGTTAGGGTTAACGTTAGGGATAGGGATAGGGTTAGGGTTAGGGTGAGGTTTAGGATGAGGGTTAGCGTTAGGGTTAGGGTTAGGGTCAGGGTTCGGGTGAAGGTTATGGTTGGGGTTAGGGTTAGGGTGAGGTTTAGGGTCAGGGTGAGGGTTAGGGTTAGTGTTAGATTTATGGTGAGAGTAAGGTTTAACATGAGGTTTAAGATGAGTGTGAGGTTTACAGTTGGCATTAGGGTTAGGGTGAGGTTTAGTGTGAGGGTTAGAGTTAGGTTTATGGTTAGGGTGAGGTGAGGGTGATGGTGATTGTGAGGTTTATGGTTAGGGTGAGAGATAGGTTTAAGGTGAGGGTGAGGGTTAGGGTTAGGGTGAGGGTGAGCATGAGGGTGACAGTGAGGCTTAGGGTGTGGGTGAGGGTGAGTGTGAGGGTCAGGGTTAGGGTTAGGTTTAGGGTTAGTGTGAGGGTGAAGTTGAGGGTTAGTGTTTGGAGTAGCGTTAGGTTTAAATTTAGACTTAGGGTGAGCATGAGGGTGAGGGTGACGGTTAGGGTTAGGGTTAGGTTGAGGGTTAGGGTTATTGTGAGGGTTATGGTGGGGTTAAGTCTAAAGGTTAAGGTTAGGGTTACAGTGAGGGTTAGGTTTAGGGTTAGGGTTATTGTTAGTGTTAGGTTAGTGTTAATTTTATGGTGAGGGTGAGGCTTAGGGTGAGGTTTATGGTTAGGTTTAGGGTTAGGGTTAGGGTTAGGGTTAGGATTAGGCTTAAGGTTAAGTTATGGGCTAGGGTGAAGGTGAGTGTTAGGGTGAGGGTTAGGTTTCGGGTTAGTGTTAAGTTTAGGGTTGGGGTTAGGGATAGGCATAGTGTTAGGCGGAGGGTGAAGGTGAGGGTGAGGGTTAGGGTTAGGGAGAGTGTTACTGTTAGGGTTAGGGTGAGGGTGAGTGTGAGGGTAAAGTTTAGTCTTAGGCTTAGGCTTAGGTTTAGGCTGAGCCTAAGGGTGAGGGTGAGGGTTAGGGTTAGGGTGAGGGTTATGGACAGGGTGAGGGTTAGCATTAGGGTTAGGGTTATTGGTAGGATTAGGGTTAGGTTGAAAGTTACTGTGAGGGTGAGGGTTAGGGTTAGGGTTAGGGTGAAGTTTAGGTTTATGGATAGGGTTTGAGTTAGGGTTAGGGTAAGGGTGAGGTTTAGGGTTAGAGTTAGGTTTAGTGTTAGGGTTAGGGTTAGGGTGTTGATGAGTGTGAGGGTGACAGTGAGGCTTAGGGTGTGGGTGAGGGTGAGTGTGAGGGTTAGGCTTAGGGTTAGTGTTAGGGTTAGTGTGAGGGTGAAGTTGAAGGTTAGTTTTAGGAGTAGCGTTAGGTTTAAAGTTAGGCTGAGGGTGAGCGTGAGGATGAGAGTTACGCTTAGGGTTAGGGTTAGGTTGAGGGTTAGGGTTATTGTGAGTGTTATGGTGAGGGTAAGACTAAAGGTTAAGGTTAGGGTTACAGTGAGGGTTAGGGTTAGGGTTAAGGTTATAGTTAGTGTTAGGTTAGTGTTAAGTTTACAGTGAGGGTGAGTCTGAGGGTGAGGTTTATGGTTAGGTTTAGGGTTAGGTTTAGTGTTAGGGTTAGGGTTAGGGTTAGGATTAGGCTTAGGGTTAGGGTATGGGCTAGGATGAGGTTGAAGGTTAGGATGAGGGTTAGGTTTTGGGTTAGTGTTAAGTTTAGGTTTGGGGTTAGGGATAGGATTAGTGTTAGGCGGAGGGTGAGGGTGAGGGTTAGGGTTAGGGTTAGGGTTAGGGTGCGGGTGAGGGTTATTGTTAGGGTGCGGGTGAGGTTTAAGGTTAGTGTTAGAATTAGGGTGAGGGTTAGTGTGAGGGTTAGGGTTAGGGTGAGTATTACTCTTAGGGTTAGGGTGAGGGTGAGTGTGAGGGTAAGGGTTAGTCTTAGGCTTAGGCTTAGGTTTAGGCTGAGCCTAAGTGTGAGGTTTAGGGTTAGGGTTAGGTTTAGGGTTATGGACAGGGTGAAGGTTAGCGTTAGGGTTAGGGTTAAGGATTAGGGTTAGGTTGAAAGTTACTATGAGGGTGAGGGTTAGGGTTAGGGATAGTTTGAGGCTTAGCTTTAGGAATAGGGTTAGAGTTAGTGTTAGGGTAAGGGTGAGGTTTAGGGTTAGTGTTAGGGTTAGGGTGAGGGTTAGGGTTAGAGTTAGTCTTAGGCTTAGGCTTAGGCCGAGCATGAGGGTGATTTTTACGGTTAGGGTTAGTGTGAGTGTTAGGGTTAGGGTTAGTGTTATGGTTAGGGTTAGGCTGAAGGTGAGTGTGAGGGTTAGGGTTAGTCTTAGGCTTAGACTTAGGCTTAGGCCGAGCTTAAGGGTGAGGGTGAGGGTTAGGGTAAGTGTGAGGGTTAGGGTGTTAGGGTTTGGGTGAGGTTTAGGATGAGGTTTATGGTTAGGATTAGGGTTACGGTGAGGGCTAGAGTGAGGGGTTAGGGTTAGCATTAGGGTGAAGTTAGGGTTAGGGTTATATTGAGGGTGAGGTTTAGGGTTAGGTTGAGGGTTAGGGTTAGGGTTAGGGTGATGGTGAGTGTTAGGATTAGGGATATGGTTAGGGTTATTGTTAGTGTTATGTTTAGCATTAATCTTATGTTGAGGGTGAGGCTGAGGGTAAGGGTTAGGCTTATTGTTAGGGTGACGGTTAGGGTTAGGAGGAGTGTTTGGGTTATGGTGAAGGTGAGGGTTAGGGTTAGGGTTAGGGTTAGTGTTATGGTTAGGGTTAGGGTTAGAATAACCGTGAGGGTGAGTATTAGGGTTAGGGTTAGGGTTAGGGTTAGGGCTAGGGTGAGAGTTAGCAGGAGGGTTAGGGTTAGGGTTAGGGTTAGAATTAGGTTTAGGGTGAGTGTGAGGGTGTGGTTTAGGGTTAGGGTTGAGGTTAGGCTTGGGTTAGGCTGAGGGTGAGTTTGAGTGTGAGGGTTAGGGTTAGGGTGAAGCTGAGGGTGAGGGTTAGGTTTAGTGTTATCATTAGGGTTAGGGGTAGAATAACGGTGAAGGTGAGGAGTATGGTTAGGTTTAGGATGAGGTTAAGGGTTAGTGTTCCTATTAGTGTTAGGGTTAGGTTTATGGTGAGAGTTAGGAAAAGGGTTAGGGCTAGGGTTAGGGTTAGGTTTAGGGTTAGGGTGAGGGTGAGGGCGTGGTTTAGGGTTAGGTTTGGAGTTAGGCTTAGAGTTAGGCTGAGGGTGAGGTTGAGGGTGAGGGTTAGGGTTAGGGTGAGGCTGAGGGTGAGGGTTAGGGTTAGGCTTAGTGTTAGAGATAGGGTTAGGGTGAGGGTGAGTGTTAAGTTTAGGGTTAGGATTAGGGTTAGGGTGAGTGTGATGTTTAGGGTTAGGGTTAGGGTTAGGCTTAGGTTAAGGTTGAGGGTGAGGTCAGGGTGAGGGTTAGGGTTAGGGTGAGGGTTGGGGTTAGGGTTAGAGAGGGTCATGGTGAGGGTTAGAATTAGGCTTAGGGTTAAGTTATAGGCTAGGGTGATGGTGAGGTTTAGGGTCATGGTTAGGGTGAGGGTTAGTGTGAGGATTAGGTTTAGGGTTAGTATTAGGGTTAGGTTTGGGTTTAGGGATAGTCTTAGTGTTAGGTGGAGGTTGAGGGTGAGGGTGAGGGTTAGGTTTAGGGTGAGGATGAAGTTTAGGGTTAGAGTTAGCATTAGGGTGAGGGTTAGTTTTAGGGTTAGGGTTAGTGTTACAGTTAGGGTTAGGGTGAGGGTGAGTGTGAGGGTTAGGGACATGTTTAGACTTAGGGTGAGGGTGAGGGTTAGGGTGAGGGTTAGGCTTAGACTTTGGGTTAGATTATAGGCTAGGGTGAGGGTGAGGGTTAGTGTTAGGGTTAGGGTGAGGGTTAAGGTGAGTGTGAGGTTTACGGTTAGACTTAGTCTTATTCTTACGCTTAGGCCGAGCATGAGTGTGAGGGAGAGGGTTAGGGTTAGGATGAGGATTAGGGTTTTAGGGTTAGGGTGTGGGTTAGGATGAGGGTGAGTGTTAGAGTTAGCGTTAGGTTGAGGTTTAGGGTTAGGGTTAGGGTTACTTTGAGGGTGAGGGTTATGATTAGTGTGAGGGTTAGTTTTAGGGTTAGGGTGAGGGTGAGGGTTAGGATTAGGTTTAGGGTTAGGGTTATTGTTAGTTTTATGGTTAGGGTTAAGTTTACATTGAGGGTGAGGCTGAAGGTGAGGGTTAGGATTAGGGTTAGGTTTAGGGTGTGGGTTAGGCTGAGGTTTAGAGTTAGGCTGAGGGTGAGTTTGGGGATGAGGATTAGCTTTTGAGTGATGGTTAGGGTTATGGTTAGGTTGAGGGTTAGGATGAGGGTTAGGTTTGGGATTAGGGTTAGGGTGAGGGCTAGGATGAGGGTGAGTGTTAGGGTAAGGGTGAGGGTTAGGGATAGTGTGAGGGTTAGGGTTAGGGTGAGGTTTAGGGTTACTGTGAGGTTTCATGTTAGGTTTAGGCTTAGTGTGATGGTGAAGGTAAGGGTTAGGTTGCGGGTTAGGTTAGGATGAGGTTTAGGGTTAGTTTGAGGGTTAGGCCTAATGTGAGGATAAGTGTGAGTGTTAGGGTTAGGGTGATGTTTAGGGTGAGGGTGAGTGTTATGGTGAGTGTGAGGGTGAGGGTTCAGTTGAGGGTTTGGGTTAGGGTTAGGGTGAGGTTGAGACTTAGTGTTAGGTTGAGGGTTAGGATGAGGGTTAGGGTTAGGTTTAGGGTTAGGGTGAGGGCTAGGATGAGGTTGATGTTTAGGGTTAAGGTTAGGCTTAGGCTTAGTGTTAGGCTGAGGCTGAAGGTGACGGTGAGGGTTAGGGTTAGGGTGATGGTTAGGGTTACAGTTAGGGTGAGGGTAAGGGTGAGGGGGACAGTAAGGGTTAAGGTGAGGGTTAGGCTGAGGGTGAGTGTTATGGTAATGTTGAACGTTAGGGTTAGGGTGACGGTTAGGGTGAGGGTTAGGTTTAGGTTTAGGGTTAGGGTTAGGGTTAGCGTTAGGGTGCGGGTTAGTGTGAGGGTTAGGGTTAGGATTAGGGTTACGGTTAGGGTTAGGGTGAGGGTGATTTTGAGGGTTAGGGTTAGTCTTAGGCTTATGCTTAGACTAAGGCCCAGCTTGATGGTGAGGGTGGGGGTTACGGTTAGGGTGAAGGTTAGGGTTAGGGTAATAGTTAGTGTTAGAGCGAGGTTGAGGGTTAGGGTTAGGCTTAGGGTGAGTTTTAAGTTTAGGGTGATGGTTAGGGTTAGTGTTCGGGTTAGTGTTCGGGTTAAGTTTAGTTTTAGTGTGAAGGTAAGTGTTAGGGTGAGGTTTAGGTTTAGGGTGGCATTTAGGTTTAGAGTTAGTGTTAGGGTGCGGATTAGGGTTAGGGTTAGGGTTGGGTTTAGGGTGAGGTTTAGGCTGGGGGTGAGTGTTAGGGTTAAGGTTAGGATTAGGATTAGGGTTAAGGTGAGGGTGAGTGTGAGGGTTAGGTTTAGGGTTAGGTTTAGGATTATAGTTATGGTGAGAGTGAGCTGAGGGTTAGGGTAAGGGTGAGGGTTGGGTTAGGGTTAGAGTGAGGGTTAGGGTGAGGGTTAGGATTAGGCTTAGGGTTAGGGTCTGGGCTAGGGTGAGGGTGATGGCTAGGGTCATGTTTAGAGTGAGAGTTAGGGTGAAGTTTAGGTTTAGGGATAGTTTTAGGGTTAGAGTTGGGGTTAGGTATATTCTTAGTGTTAGGTGAAGGTTAGGGTGAGGTTTAGGTTAAGGGTTTGGGAGAGGTTTATGGTTAGTGTTAGTGTAAGGGTGAGGGTTAGTGTGAGGGTTAGGGTTAGGGTGAGTGTTACTTTTAGGGTTAGAGTGAGGGTGAGTGGTAGGGTAAGGTTTAGTCTTAGTCTTTGTCTTAGGCTTAGACCGAGCCTAAGGGTGAGGGTGAGGGTTAGGGTGAGGGTTAGGTTTAGGGTGAGGGTTATGCAGAGGGTGAGGGTTAGGGTTAGTGTTAGGGTTATTGTTAGGATTAGGTTTAGGTGTAAAGTTACTATGAGGGTGAGGGTTTGGGTTACGGTTAGGGTTAGAGTGAGAGTTAGGGTTAGGGTGAGGGTTAAGGTTAGGTTGAGGTTTAGGGTTACTGTGAGGGTTCATGTTAGGTTTAGGCTTAGTGTTAGGGTGAGGGTAAGGGTTAGGTTGAGGGTTAGGTTTAGGGTAGGTTTAGGGTTAGTATGAGGTTTAGGGATATGGTGAGGTTAAGGGTGAGGGTTAGGGTTAGGGTGATGTTTAGGGTGAGGGTGAGGGTTAGGGTGAGATTGAGGGTGAGGGTTCAGGTGAAGGTTTGGGTTAGGATTAGGGTGAGGTTGAGGGTGAGGATGAGACTTAGGGTTAGGTTTAGGGTGATGGTTAGCGTGAGAATTAGGGATTGGGTTAGGCTTAGGTTTAGGTTTAGGCTGAGGGTGACTGTGAGCATGAGGGTTAGGGTTAGGGTGAGGGTTATTGTTAGGTTGAGGGTTAGGTTTAGGGTGAGGTTTAGGGTTAGGTTGGAGTTTAGGTTTAGGGTGAGGGTTAGCGTTAGGGGTAGGGTTATGTTGAGGGTGAGGGTGAGGGTTATTGTTAGGATTAGGTTTAGAGTGAGCCTGTTGGTGAGGGTGAGGATGAGGGTTAGGGTTAGGGTGAGGGTTAGGCTAAGGGTTAGGGTGAGGGTTAGGTTTAGGGTGATGTTTAGGTTGAGGGTTTGGGTTAGGGTTAGGGGGAGTGTGAGGGTGAGTGAGAGGGTTAGGATTAGGTTAGGGTTAGTTTTAGGATGAGGGTGAGTGTGAGGTTTAGGGTTAGGGTTATTGTTAGGCTTAGGTTTAAGCTGAGGGAGAGGGTGAGTGTGAGGGTTAGGGTTAGGTTGTGTGTGAGCATTAGGATTAGGTTTAGGTTGAGGGTGAGGTTGAGGGTTAGGGTGAGGTTTAGGATGTGGGTTAGGCTGAGGGTTAGATTAGGGTGAGGGTTAGGATTAGGGTGAGGGTTAGGGTTAGGGTGAGGGTGAGGGTTAGCGTTAGGTTGAGGGTTAGGGTTTTGGTATGGATTAGGGTGAGGGTTAGGGTAAGGGTGATGTGTAGGGTGAGGGTGAGGGTTGGTTTGAGGGTTTGCTTTAGGTTTAGGGTGAGGTTGAGTGTGAGGGTGAGGCTTAGGTTTAGGGTTAGGGTGAGGGTGACTGTGAGGGTTAGGGTTAGGTTTAGGCTTTAGGCTGAGGGTTAGGCTGAGGGTGAGGGTGAGGGTGATGATTAGGGTTAGGGTGAGGTTTAGGGTTAGGTTTAGGTTGAGGGTTAGGGATAGTATGAGGGTTAGGGTTAAGGTGAGGTTTACAGTGACTGTGAGGGTTCATGTTAGGTTTAGGCTTAGTGTTAGGGTGAGGGTAAGGGATAGGTTGAGGGTTAGGTTACCTGAGGTTTAGGGTTAGTATGAGGGTTAGGGATAGGATGACGGTAAGGGTGAGGGTTAGGGTTAGGGTGATGTTTAGGGTGAGGGTGAGGATTAGGGTGAGGGTGAGTGTCAAGGTTCAGTAGAGGGTTTGGGTTAGGGTTAGGGTAAGGTTGAGACTTGGGGTTAGGTTTAGGGTGAGGGTGAGGGTTAGGTTTAGGTTGATGTTTAGGTTGAGGGTGAGGGTTAGGGTTAGGGTGAGGGTGAAGTTTCGGTTGAGGGTTTGGGTTAGGGTTAGGTTGAGGGTGAGGGTGAGTGAGAGGGTTAGGTTTAGGGTTAGGATTAGGTTCAGGTTGAGGGTGAGTGTGAGGGTTAGGGTTAGCTTTATTGTTAGGCTTAGGTTTAAGCTGAGGTTGAGGGTGAGTGTGAGGTTTAGGGTTATGTTGAGTGTGAGCATTAGGGTTAGGTTTAGGGTGAGGGTGTGGTTGAGGGTTTGTGTGAGGGTTAGGGTTTGGGTTAGAGTGAGGGTTAGATGAGGGTGAGGGTTAGCTTTAGTGTGAGGCTTAGGGTTAGGGTTATGGTGCGGATTAGGGTGAGTGTTAGGGTAACGGTGATATTTATGATATTTATTTATTTATGATATTTATGATATTTATGAGGGCGAGGGTTGGTTTAAGGGTTTGTGTTAGGTTTAGGGTGAGGTTTAGGGTGAGGGTGAGGTTTGGGTTATGGTTAGGTTGAGGGTGACTCTGAGCGTTATGGTTAGGGTTAGGCTTTAGGCTGAGGGTTAGGCTGAGGGTGAGGGTGAGGGTTAGGGTTAGGGTGAGGGTTAGGGTTAGGGTTAATGGTAGGGTGATATTTAGGGTGAGGTTTATTGTGAGAGTTAGTGTTAGGGTTAGGCTTAGAGTTAGATTGAGTGTAAGGGTTCGGTTGAGGGTTAGGTTTAGGGGTAGGGTGAGGGTTGGGATGAGGGTTAGGGTGAGTGTAAGGTTTAGGGTGAGGGTTATGGTGAGTGTGAGGGTGAGGGTTAGTGTTAGGGTTAGGGTGAGGTTGAGGTTTAGGGTTATGATAAGGGTTAGGTTTAAGTTTAGGATGAGGGTTAGGGAGAGGTTTAGGATGAGGGTTAGGGTGAGGATTCGGGTTATGGCTCGGGTTAGGGTTAGGGTGAGGTTGGGGTTGAGGGTGAGATTAAAGTTTAGGGTTAGAGTTAGGATGAGGGTGAGGATTAGTTTTAGGATTAGGGTTAGGGTTAGGTTTAGGCTGAGGATGAGGCTGAGGGTGTGGGTGAGGATTAGGGTTAGGTTGAGTGTTAGGGTTAGGGTTAGGGTGAGGGTTTGGGTTAGGGTTAAGTTTAGGATGAGAGTTACTTTAAGGGGTACGGTTATGGTTAGGATGAGCGTTAGGGTTAGTGTTAGGGTTAGGGATAGGTTATGGTAGGGTGAGGTTTAGGATGAGGGTTAGGGTTAGGGTGAGGGTTAGGGTCAGGGTTCGGGTGAAGGTTATGGTTAGAGTTAGGTTTAGGGTGAGGGTTAGGGTCAGGGTGAGGGTTAGGGTTAGGGGTAGTTTTATGTTGTGAGTAAGGGTTAGCGTGAGGTTTAAGGTGAGTGTGAGGGTTAGAGTTAGCATTAGGGTTAGGGTGAGATTTAGGGTAAGGGTTAGGGTTAGATTTAGGGTTAGGATTACGGTGAGGGTGAGCATGAGGGTAACAGTGAGGCTTAGGTTGTGGGTGAGGGTGAGTGTGAGGCTTAGTGTGAGAGTTAGGGTTAGGGTTAGTGTTAATTTTTGGGTTAGGGTGAGGTTGATTGTGAGGGTAAGGGTTCATCTTAGTCTTAGGTTTGGCTTAGTCCGAGCCTAAGTGTGAGGGTGATAGTTAGGGTTAGGGTGAGGTTTAGGGTTAGAGTGAGGGTTATGGACAGGGTGAGGGTTAGTGTTAGGGTTAGGGTGATTGTTAGGATTAGGGTTAAATTTAAAGTTACTGTGAGAGTGATGTTTAGGGTTAGGGTTAGGTGAGGTTTAGGTTTAGGTTTAGGGTTAGAGTTAGGGTTAAGGCAATGGTGAGGTTTCGGGTTAGAGATAGGGTTATTGTTAGGGTTAGGGTTAGGGTGAGGGTTAGGGTTAGGCTTAGGATTAGGCTTAGGCTTAGGCCGAGCATGAGGGTGAGGGTTAGGGTTAGGGTTAGGGTGAGTGTTAGGGTTAGGGTGAGGGTTAGGCTGAGGTTAAGGGTTAGGGTAGGCGTAGGTTTAGGGTAAGGGTTAGGGTTAAGATAATGTTTAGATTTAGGGTTATGGTGAGGATTAGGGTTAGGTTTTGGTTTAAGGTGAGAGTAAGGGTGAGAATAAGGTTTAGGGTTAGGGCTAAGGTTAGTGTAAGTTTTAGGTTTACAGTTAGGGTTAGGGTTAAGGTTAGGGTTACAGTGTAGGTTAGGTTTAGGTTTAGGGTTAGGGTTATTGTCAGTGTTATTGTTAGGGTTAAGTTTGCGGTGAGGGTGAGGCTGAGGGTTAGGTTTATGGTTAGGTTTACTGTTAGGTTTAGTGTTAGGGTTAGGGTTAGGGTGAGGTTTAAGGTGATGATTAGGGTTAGGGTTAGGATTAGAGTTATGGTGCTGGTGAGGGTGAGGGTTAGGGTTAGGGTGAGGGTTGGGGTTAGGGTTAGAATGAGAGTTAGGGTGAGTTTTAGGATTAGGTTTATAGTTAGTGTATGGGCTAGGGTGAGGGTGAGGGTTAGAGTGAGGGTTAGTGTTAGGTTTAGGGTGGGGGTTAGGGTGAGTGTGAGGGTTATGGTTAGTCTTAGACTTAGGCTTAGGCTTAGGCCGAGCATGAGTGTGAGGGAGAGGGTTAGGGTTAGGATGAGGTTTAGGGTTTTAGGGTGAGGGTGAGCGTTAGGATGAGGTTTAGGGTTAGGATTAGGGTTAGGGTGAGGCCTAGAGTGAGGGTGAGCGTTAGGGTTAGCGTTAGGATGAGGTTTAGGGTTAGGGTTAGGGTTACATTGAGGGTGAGGGTTAGGGTTAGGGTTACGGTTAGGGTGGGGTTGAGGGTTAGGATTAGGTTTAGGGTTAGGGTTATTGTTAGTTTTATGGTTAGGGTTAAGTTTACAGTGAAGGTGAGGCTGAGGGTGAACGTTATGGTTAGGGTTAGGTTGAGGTTTAGGGTTAGGCTTAGGGTTAGGGTGAGGGTGAGGGTTGGATTAAGGTTAGGGTCACGGTGAGGGTGAGGGTTAGGGTTAGGGTTAGGCTGAGGTTTAGGGTTAGGGTTAGGGTTAGGGTGAGGGTGAGTTTTAGGGTTAGAATTAGGGTTAGAGGAAGGGTTAGGGTTTGGTTTAGGATTAGGTTTACAGTGAGGGTGAGTGTGTGGATTAGGTTTAGGATTAGACTTAAGCTTAGGATTAGGCTGAGGGTGATAGTGGGGATGAGGATTAGCTTTTGATTGATGGTTAGGTTTATGGTTAAGTTGAGGGTTAGGATGAGGGTTGGGGTTAGGATTAGGGTTAGGGTTAGGGCTAGGATGAGGGTGATGTTTAGGGTTAGGGTTAGGCTTAGGCTTAGGGTTAGGCTGAGGCTGAAGGTGAGGGTGATGGTTAGGGTTAGGTTGATAGAGTTACAGTTAGGGTGAGCTTTAGGATGTGGATTAGGGTAAGGGTGAGGGTTACTGTGAGGGGGACAGTAAGAGTAAGGGTGAGAGTTAGGCTGAGGGTGAGTGTTATGGTAATGGTGAAGGTTAGGGTTAGGGTGAGGTTTAGGGTGAGGTTTAGGGTTAGGTTTAGGGTGAGGGTGAGGCTTACATTGAGGATTAGTGTTAGCGTTAGTGTGAGGTTTAGTGTGAGGATGAGAGTTAGGATTAGGGTGAGGCCTAGGGTGAGGGTGAGGTTTAGGGTTAGGGTTAGGGTGAGGTTTAGGGTTAGTGTGAGGGTTAGGATGAAGGTTAGCCTGAGTGTTAGTGTTAGGGTTAGGGTGAGGATTAGGGCGAGGGTGAGGTTTAAGGTGATGGTTAGGTTTAGGATGATGACTAGGGTTAGTGTTAGGGTGAGGTTTATGATTAGGGTGATACTTAGGGTGAGGGTGAGGTTTAGTGTGAGGGTGATGGTGGAGGTGTAGTTGAGGGTTAGGTTTAGGGTGAGGGTTAGGGTGACGGTGACGGTGAGGGTTAGGGTGAAGTTGAGGGTTTGGGATAGGGTTAGTGTGCGGGTTAGTATTAGGGTTTGGGTTAGGGTGAGGGGTAGGGTGAGGGGTAGGGTTAGGGTTAGGGTGAGGGATAGGGTTAATGTGAGGATTATGGTTACGGTTAGGGTTAGTGTGAGGATAAGGATAAACGTGAGGGTTAGGGTGAGAGTGATGTTTAAGGGTT
This sequence comes from Dipodomys merriami, assembly GCF_024711535.1. Lineage (NCBI taxonomy): Eukaryota > Metazoa > Chordata > Mammalia > Rodentia > Heteromyidae > Dipodomys > Dipodomys merriami. The sequence goes on along the minus strand of NW_027206335.1, from coordinate 4,290,180 downwards.
AGCGTTAGGGTTAGGGTGAGGGTTAGCGTGAAAGTTAAGGTGAGGGTTAGGGTTAGTATGAGGGTGAGGATTAGAGTTAGGTTTCGATTGCGGGGTACGGTTAGGGTGAGGTTTAGGTTCTGGTTAGGGTTCGGGTTCGGGTTCGGGTGAGATTTAGGGTATGGTTGACGGTTAGGGTTAGAGTGAGTGTTAGGGTTACAGTGAGGATTAGTGTTAGGGTTAGGGTTAGGGTTATAGTGAGGGTAAGGGTTAGGATGAGGTTTAGGGTGAGGGTGAGTTTTAGGAATAGCGTTAGTGTTATGGTGAGGGTTAGGGTGGGGGTTAGGATCCAGGTTAGGTTAGGTGAGGGTGAGGGTTATCGTTAGGTTTAGGGTTAGGTTTAGGGTGAGGGTAAGGTATAGGGTGAGCGTTAGGGTGAGGGTGAGGGTTAGGGTTAAATTGAGGGTTAGGGTGAGCGTTAGGGTAAAATTTCAGTTGAGGGTTTGGGTTAGGGTTAGGATGAGGTTGAGGGTGAGGGTGAGACTTAGGGTTAGATTTAGGGTGAGGATGAGGTTTAGTGTTTCTTTTAGGGGTAGGGTGAGGGTGAGGGTTAGGGTGATGGTAAGGGTTAGAGTGAGGTTTTCAGGGAAGGTGAGGGTTAGGGATAGCATTAGGGTTAAGGATAGGTTTAGGGTGAGGGTTAGGGTTAGTGTTAGGGTTACGGTGAGGGTGAGGGTTAGGGTTAGGATTAGGGTGAGGGTTAGGTTTAGGGTGACGGTGACGGTGAGGGTAAGGGATAGGGTGAGGACTAGGGTTAGGGTTAGGGTTATGGTAATATTTAGGTTTAGGTTGAGGGTGAGAGTGAGAGTTAGGTTTAGGATTAGGCTTAGATGTAGGGTTCAGCTTAGGGTGAGGGTGAGGGTGAGTGTCAGAGTTAGATTTAGGGTGAGGGTTAGGGTTAGTGTTAGGGTTACGGTGAGGGTGAGAGTTAGGGTTAGGGTGACGGTGAGGGTAAAGGTCAGGGTGAGGGCTTGGTTAAGGTTTAGGGTTAGGTTCAGGTTTAGGTTTAGGGTTAGTGTGAGTTTGAGGGTTTGGTTTAGGATGAGGCTTAGGTGTAGCGTTCGGCTTAGGGTGAGGGTGAGGGTGAGTGTGAGAGTTAAGTTTATTGTGAGGGTTAGGGTTATGGTTATTTTTAGGGTGAGGGTGAAGGTGAGGGTTAGTGTTTGGGTGAGGGTTAGGGTTGGGGTTAAGTTTAGGGTGAGGGTTTGGTTTAGTGTTAGTGTTAGGATGAGGATTAGGCTGAGGGTTAGGTTTAGGTTTAGGGTGAGGGTAAGTGTTAGGGTGAGGGTGAGGGTTAGTTTTAGGATTAGGGTTAGGTTTAAGGTGAGGGTTAGGGATAGGGTTAGGATTAGGGTGAAGGTTTTGTTTAGGGTTAGGTTTAGAGCTAGGGTGAAGGTGAGGGTGAGGGTTAGCGTTTGGATTAGGGTTAGGGTTAGGCTGAGGTTGATGTTGAGCGTGAGGGTTAGGGTTAATGTGAGGGTTGGAGTTAGGGTTATCTTTAAGGTTAGGGTGAGGGTTAGGGTTAGGGTTAGGATGAGGGTAAGGGTTAGGGTAAGGGCTAGGGTGAGGGTGAGGGTTAGGGTTAGGCTTAGGGTTAGGGTGAGGTTTAGGGTGAGGGTTAGTGTTAGTGTTAGGGTTAGGGTTAGGGTGAGGGATAGGGTACGGGTAAGGGTTAGGGTGAAGTTTTGGGTGAGGGTGAGGGATAGGCTTAAGGTCAGGGGAAGGGTTAGGGTCGAGGTTTCCGGTGAGGTTGAGGGTTAATGTTAGCATTAGGGTTATGGTGAGTGTGAGGGTTAGGGTGAGAGTTAGGGTTATGTTTAGGGATATGGTGAGGATTAGGTTTAGGGTTAGGTTTCCGGTGAGGGGTAGGTTGAGGGGTAGGGTTAGGGTTACAGTTAGGGTGAGGGTGACAGTAAGTGTAAAGGAGAGGGTTAGGATGAGGATTAGGGTTAGGGTTAAGATGAGGGTGAGGATTAGATTGAGGATTAGTGTTAAGTTTAGAGTGAGGTTTAGGGTGAGGATGAGGGTTAGGGTTAGGGTGAGGGCTAGGGTGAGGGTGAGGGTTAGGGATAGGGTTAGGTTGAGGTTTAGGGTTAAGGTGAAGGTTAGGGTTAGTGTGAGGGTTAGTGTTAGGACTAGGTTTACTTTTAGGGTGAGTGTAAATGTTAGGGTGAGGGTTATCGTTAGGGTGAGGGTTATAGATAGGGTTAGTGTTAGTGTTAGGTTCAGGGTTATTGTTAGGGTTAGGGTTAGGGTTACAGTTACGGTGAGAGTAAGGGTGAGGGTTAGGGTTTATGTGAGGGTTAGTCTTAGGGTGAGGGCTAAGGTTAGGTTTAGGGTTAGGTTGAGGTTTAGATTTAGTGTGAGGGTGAGGCTGAGGGTCAGAGTGAGTTTAGTGTGAGGGTTAGGTTTATGGATAGGGTTAGGGTGAGAATGAGGGTTAGGGTTAGGGTGATGGTGAGGGTGAGGGTGAGGGTTAGGTTTAGGGTGAGGGATAGGGTTATGGTTACGGTTAGGGTGAGTGTGAGGGTGTGGGTTATGGTGAGCGTGATGGTGAAGTTGAGGGTGAGGTTGAGGGTTAGGGTTAGGGTTAGGATGAGGGTTATCCTGAGGGTTAGGTTTAGGGTTAGGGTGTGGGTAAGGGTTAGGGTGAGGGTGAGGGTTAGGATTAGGATTAGGGTTAGTTTTAAGGTGAGGGTTAGGGGGAGGGTTTGGTTAGGGTTAGGTTTAGAGTTAGGGTGAGGTTGAAAATTAGGGTTTGGTTTTGGACTATGTTTAGGGTTAGGCTGAGTGTGAGGTTGAGGGTGAGGGTGACGGTTAGGGTGAATGTTAGAGTTAGGGTTAGTGTTAGGATGAGGGTTAGGCTGAGGGTTAGGTTAGGTTTCGTGTAAGGCTAAGGGTTCGGGTGAGAGTGAGGGTTAGGGCTAGGTTTAGGGTTGGGGTGACGTTTAGGGTGAGGTTTAGTTTTAGGGTTAGCGTTAGGGTTAGATTCAGCGTGAGGGTGTGGGTAAGGGTAAGGGTGAGGTTTAGGATGATGGTGAGGGATAGGGTTAAGGTGAGGGTAAGGGTTACGGCGAGGCATTGAGTGAGGCTGAGTGTTAATGTAGAATTAGGGGTACGGTGAGGGTGAGGGTTAGGGTGAAGGTTAGGGTTAGGGTTAGGGATAGGGTGAGGATTAGGTTTAGGGATAGGTTTAGGATTACGATGAGGCTTAGGGGTTAGGGTTAGGGTGAGGTTGAGGGTGAGGGTAAGGGTTAGGGTGAGGGTTATGGTGAGGTTGAGGTTTAGTGTTAGCATTAGGGTTAGGGTCAGTGTTTGGGTTAGGGTTAGGGTTAGGGTTAGGGTGAGGGTGAGGGTTAGGATGAGGGTGAGTTTTAGGGTGTATGTGACTGTTAGGGTTAGGGTGAGGGTTAAGGTGATGGTGAGGGTTAAGGTGAGGGTGAGGGTTAGGGTTAGGGTGAGGGTTAAGGTTAGGGTGATGTTTAGGGTGAGGGTGAGGTTTAGGGTGAGGATTAGTGTAAGGGGGAGGATTAGGGTTAGGGTTAGGGTGAGGGTTAGGTTTATGTTTAGGGTGAGGGTGAGGGTTAGGATGAGGGTGAGGGTGAGGGTCAGGGTGGAGGTTTAGGTGAGGATTAGGGTTAGGGTTAATTTTAGGGTGAGGGTTAGGGTTAGAGTTAGGGTTAGGGACAGGGTTAGGGTTAGGGTGAGGTTTAGGGTTAGGGTGAGGGTTGCGGTTACCGTGAGCTTTAGTTTTATGGTTAGGGTGAGTTTATGTGTGAGGATTAGTGTTAGGGTTAGGGTTAGGATGGGGGTAAGGGTTAGGGTGAGGTTTAGGGTGAGAGTGAGGGTTAGGGTTAGTGTTAGGGTTAGAGTTAGGGTTAGGGTGAGGGTTAGAGTTAGGGTGATGTTTAGGCTGACGGTGAGGTTTCGGCTGAGGATTAGGGTTAGGGTGAGTTTTACGGTTAGGGTGAGTGTGAGGGTTAGGATTAGGGTTATGTTTAGTGTGAGGGTAAGGGTTAGGGTGAGGGTTATGGTGAGGTTGAGGTTTAAGGTTAGCATTAGGGTTAGGTTTAGGATTAGGGTTAGGGTTATTATTAGGGTTAGGGTGAGGGTGAGGGCTAGTGTCATCATTAGGGTTAGGGTTACGGTTAGGGTGAGGGTGAGGGATTTGGTTAGGAAAGGATTAGGGTTAAGGTTAGGGTGAGGATTAGGGTGAGGGTGAGGTTTAAGTTGAGGATTAGGGTTAGGGTGAGGATTAGGGTTAACGTTTGTGTTTGAGTTAGGGTTAGGGTGATGTTTAGAGTGAGGGTGATGGTTAGGGTGGGGTGAGGCTGAGAGTGAGGGTGAGGGTGTAGGTGAGTGTTAGGGTGGTGGTGATGGTTGTGGTGACGGTGAGAGTTAGGGTAAAGGTGAGGGTGAGGGTTCGGTTAGGGTTAGGGTGAGGGTTAGGATTAGAGTTAGGGTTACTGTGAGGATAAGGGTTAGGGTGAGGGTTAGGGTGAGAGTGAGGATTAGGGTTAGCATTAGGGTTAGGGGTAGGTTTAGGATGAGGGTTAAGGTGCGGTTTAGGGTTAATATGAGGGTGAGGGTTAGAGTTAGGTTTAGGGTGAGGGTTAGGGTTAGGGTTAGGGTTAGAGTGAAGGTTAGTGTGAGGGTTAGTGTGAGCATGAGGGTGAGGTTGAGGGTGAGGGTGAGGGTTAGGTTTTAGGAGAGGGTCAGGTTTACGCTTAGGGTTAAGATTAGGGTGACGGTTAGGGTTAGGGTTAGGGTTAGGATGAGGGTTAGACTAAGGGTTAAGTTTAGGTTTAGGGTGAGGGTAAGGTTTAGAGTGAGGGTAAGGGTTACATTGAGGGTGAGGGTCAGGTTTTGGATTAGGGTTAGGGTTAGGTTGAGGGTTTATGGTTAGTGTTTGGATTAGGGTTAGGGTTAGGGTTAGGCTTAGGATGAGGTTGAGGGTGAGGTTGAGGGTTAGGGTTAATGTGAGGGTTAGGGTTAGGATTAGCGTTAAGTTTATTGTGAGGGTTAGGTTTAGGGTTAGGGTTAGGATGAGGGTTAGTCTGAGGGTTAGTTTTAGGGTTCGGGGCAGGGTAAGGGTTAGGTTGAGGTTTAGGGTGAGGGTGAGGGTTAGGTTAAGGCTTAGGATTAGGGTGAGGGTTAGGGTTAGTGTTAGAGTGAGAGTGAGGTTTAGGGTTAGGGTGAGGGTGAGGGTTAGTGATAGGGTGGGGTTTAGGGTCAGGGTCAAGTTTAGGGTTAGCGTTAGAGTTAGGGTGACGATGAGTGTGAGGGTTAGGGTTAGGCTGAGGGTGAGGGTGAGGGTGAGGGTGAGTTTTAGGTTTAGGATGAGGGTTAGAGTTAGGGTTAGGGTTAGGGTTGGGTTTTGGGTTAGGGTTAGGGTTAGGAAGTGGGTTTGGTTGAGAGTTAGGGTTATGGTTAGGGTGAGGTTTAGGGTTAGTGTGAGGGTTAGGATGATGGTTAGGCTGATTGTTAGGGTTAGTGTAAGGGTGAGGGTAAGGGTTTGGGTGAGGGTGAGGGTAAGGTTTAGGGTTAGGTTTAGGGTTAGGGTGAGAGTTAGGGATAGGGTTAGGATTAGGGTGAGGGTTACGGTGAGGGTTAGGGTTAGGGTTAGCGTTAGGGTGAGGTGTAGTTGAGGGTTAGGGTTAGGGTGAGGTTTAGGGTGACGGTGACGGTAAGGGTTAGGGTGAAGTTTAGGGTTTGGGATAGGGTTACTGTCAGAGTTAGGCTTAGGGTTAGGGTTAGTGTGAAGCTTAAGTTGAGGGGTAGGGTTAGGGTTAGGGTGAGTTATAATGTTAATGTGAGGATTAGGGTTAGGGTTAGGGTTAGTGTGAGGGTAAGGATAAGAGTGAGGGTTAGGGTGAGAGTGAGGTTTAGGGTTAGCGTTAGGGTTAGGGTGAGGGTTAGTGTGAAGGTTAAGGTCAGGGTTTGGGTTAGTATGAGGGTGAGGGTTAGAGTTAGGTTTAGATTGAGGGTTACGGTTAGGGTGAGGTTTAGGGTCGGGTTAGGGTGAGGGTTCGGGTTCGGGTTCGGGTCAGTTTTAGAGTGTGTGTGACGGTTTAGGTTAGGGTGAGGGTTAGGGTTACGGTGATGATTAGGGTTAGGGTTAGGGTTATAGTGAGGGTAAGGGTTAGGATGAGTTTTAGGGTGAGGGTGAGGTTTAGGGAAAGCATTAGAGTTAGGGTGAGGTTTAGGGTTAGGGTTAGGGTTAGGGTGAGGGGTAGGGTGAGGTGTAGGGTTAGGGTTAGTGTGAGGGTTAGGGTTAATGTGAGGATTAGGGTTAGGGTTAGGGTTAGTGTCAGGATAAGGATAAGTGTGAGGCTTAGGATGAGATTGAGGTTTAGTGTTAGCGTTAGGGTTACGGTGAGATTTAGGGTGAGGGTTAAGGTGAGGTTTAGTGTTAGTATGAGGGTGAGGGTTATAGTTATGTTTAAGGTGAGGGTTAGGTTTAGGGTGGGGTTTAGGGTCGGGTTAGGTTTCTGGTTCGGGTTCGGGTTCGGGTGAGTTTTAGGGTGTGGGTGAGTGTTAGGGTTAGTGTGAGGGTTAGGGTTATGGTGAGGATTAGGGTTAGGGTTAGGGTTATAGTCAGGGTAAGGGTTAGGATGAGGTTTAGGGTGAGGGTGAGGTTTAGGGATACCGTTAGATTTAGGTTGCGGTTTAGGGTAAGGGTTAGGATCCAGGTTAGGTTAGGTGAGGGTGAGGTTATCGTTAGTTTTAGGGTTAGGTTTAGGGTGAGGGTAAGGTTTAAGGTGAGCATTAGGGTGAGGGTGAGGGTTAGGGTTAAGTTGCGTTTTCGGGTGAGCATTAGGGTGAGGGTTCAGTTGAGGGTTTGGGTTAGGGTTCGGGTGAGGTTGAGGGAAAGGGTGAGACTTAGGGTTAGGTTTAGGGTGAGGATGGGGTTTAGGTTTAGTGTTAGGGTGAGGGTTAGGGTGAAGGATAGGGGGAGGGTAAGGGTTAGAGGGAGGTTTAGGGGAAGGGTTAGGGTTAGGGATAGCATTAAGGTTAAGGATAGGTTTAGGGTGAGGGTTAGGGTTAGTGTTAGGGTTACGGTGAGGGTGAGGGTTAGGGTTAGGGTTTGGGTTAGGGTGAGGGTTAGGTTTAGGGTTAGGGTGACGGTGAGGGTAAAGGTTAGGGTGAGTACTAGGGTTAGGTTTAGGGTTAGGGTAATTTTTAGGTTTAGGGTGAGGGTGAGAGTGAGAGTTAGTTTTAGGATTAGGCTTAGGTGTAGGGTTAGGCTTAGGGTGAAGGTGAGGGTGAGTGTCAGAGTTAGTTTTAGTGTGAGGGTTAGGGTTATGGTTATTTTTAGGGTGAGATTGAGGGTGAGGGTGAGGGTTAGGGTGAGGGTGAGGTTGAGGTTGAGGGTGAGGTGGAGGGTTAAGGTTTGTGTGAGGGATAGGGTTAGTTAAGGTTAGGGTGAGGGTTAGGATTATGGTTAGTGTTAGGATGAGGGTTAGGTTTAGGGTTAGTGTGAGGGTAAGGTTTAAGGTGAGCGTGAGGCTTAGGGTTAGGATTAGGGTTTGGGTTAGGGTGAAGGTCATGGATAGGGTTTGGATTAGAGTGACGGTTTTGTTTAGGGTTAGGTTTAGAGTTATGGTGAGGGTGAGGGTGAGGGTTAGCGTTTGGATTAGGATTAGGGTTAGGGTTAAGCTGATGTTGATGTTGAGGATGAGGGGTAAGGTTAATTTGAGGTTTAGCGTTAAGGTTAGGGTGAGGGTTAGGTTTAGGTTTAGGATGAGGATAAGGGTTAGAGTGAGGGCTAGGATGAGGGTGAGAGTTAGGGATAGGGTTAGGTTGAGGTTTAGTGTTAAGGTGATGGTTAGGGTTAGTGTGAGGGTTAGTGTTAGGACTAGGGATAGTTTTAGGGTGAGGGTTAGGGTGAGTTATAGCGTTAGGGTGAGGGTTATGGTTAGGGTTAGGGTTAGTGTTAGCTTTAGGGTCATTGTTTGGGTTAGGGTTAAGCTTACGTTGATGGTGAGGGTGAGGGTAAGTGTTAGGGTGAGGGTTACCGTTAGGGTGAGGGTTATGGTTAGGGTTAGGGTTAGTGTTAGGTTTAGGGTTATTGTTAGGGTTAGGGTTAGGGTTAAGGTTACGGTGAGGGTGAGGTTGAGGGTAAGGTTTAGGGTTAGGTTGAGGTTTAGGTTTAGGGTTAGGTTTAGAGTTAGGGTTAGGGTGAGGGTGAGGTTTAGGTTTAGAGTTAGTGTTAGGGGGAGGGTTAGGTTGAGGGTGAGGGTTAGGGTTAGGGTTAGGGTTAGTGTTAGGATTAGGGTTAGGGTGAGGTTGAGTGTGAGGGTTAAGGTTAGGGTTAGTCTGAAGGTGAGGGTGAGGGTTAGATTTAGAATTAGGGTGAGGTTTAGGATGAGGTTAAGGTTAGGATTAGGGTTAGGATGAGGGCAAGTATCAGGGTGAGGGTTAGGGTTAGCATTATGGTGAGGTTTAGGATTACTGTTAGGTTTATGGTTAGGGTGAGGGTTAAAGTTAGGGTTACAGTGAGGGTAGGTTTAGGGTTAGGGTGAGGGTTAGTGTTAGGGTTAGGGTGAGGGTGAGGTTTAGGGTTAGAATGAGGTTTAGTGTTAGGGTTAGGGTTAGGGTGAGGGTTAGAGTTCGGGTTAGGCTTAGGCTTAGGCCGATTTTGGTGGTGAGGGTTAGGGTTAGGGTTAGGGTGAGGGTTAGGGTTAGGTTTAGGGTGAGGGTTCGGATGAGGTTTGTGGATATGGTTATGGTTAGGGTTAGTTTTAGGGTTACGATTAGGGTTAGGTTTAGGCTTAGCGTTAGGTTGAGGGATTCTTTTAGGGTTAGGGTTAAGTTTAGGATTAGGGTTAGGGTTAGGGTTATTGTTAGTGTTATGGTTAGTGTTAAGTTTGTGGTGAGGGTGAGGCTCAGGGTGTGGGTTATGGTTAGTGTTAGGGTTTGGGTTAGGGTTAGTATTATTGTTAGGGTTAGGTTTAGAGTTACGGTCATGGTGAGAGTGAGGGTGAGGGTTAGATTGAGGTTTAGGGTGAGGTTTAGGGTTAGGGTTAAGGTTAGGTTTAGGGTGCTGATGAGGTTTAGGGTGAGAGTTAGGTTGAGGGGGAGGGTTAGGGTGAGGGTTAGGGTTAGGTTTAGTGTTACCATTAGGCTGAGGGTGAGGGTTAGGTTGAGGTTTAGGGATAAGGTTAGGGTTAGGATTAGGGTTAGGGTGAGTGTGAGGGTTAAGGTTAGGCTTAGGATTAGGGTTAGGCTGAGGGTGAGGCTGGGGGTGAGGATTAGGGTTAGGGTGATAGTTAGGGTTAGGGTTATTGATAATGTTAGGGTTAGCATTAGAGTTAACGTGAGGGTGAGGTTGCGGGTAGTGTTTCGGTTAGGGTTAAGCTGAGGTTTAGGGTTAGGTTTAGAGATAGGGTTAGGGTGAGGGTGAGGTTTAGGTTTAAAGTTAGGGTTAATGTTAAGGTTAGGCTTAGGGTTAGAATGAGGCTGAGATTGGGCATGAGGATTAGGGTTAGGGTTAGAGTTAGGGTTAGGGTTAGGGTTAGGGTTAGGGTTAGGCTAAGGGTTAATGTTAGTGTTATGGTTAGTGTTAGGTTTAAGTTTGCAGTGAGGGTGAGGCTGAGGGTGAGGTTTATGGTTAGGGTTAGGGTTATGGTTAGTGTTATTGTTTGGTTTAGGGTTAGAGTTACGGTTAGGGTGAGGGTGAGGGTTAGGGTTAGGTGAGATTTATGGTGAAGTTTAGGGTTGGGGTTAGGTTGAGGGTGAGGATTATGTTTAGAGTCAGGGTTAGTGGGAGGGTTAGGGTGAAGGTTAGGGTTAGGTTGATTTTTAGGCATAGGGTTAAGGTTAGGATTAGGGTTAGGGTGAGTGTGAGTGTGAGTGTTAGGGTTAGGGTTAGGCTTAGGTTTAGGGTTAGGCTGAGGGTGAGGGTGAGAGTGAGCATTTGAGTTACAGTGAGGGTGAGGATTAGAGTTAGGGTGAGGGTTAGGATGAGGGTTAGAGTTACAGTGAGGGTGATGTTTAGGGTTAGGGTGAGGGTTAGGGTTAGGATTAGGGTTAGGGTGAGGGTGAGGGTTAGGATTAGGGTTACAGTTAAGTTTATTGTTAGTGTTATGGTTAATGTTACTTTTGGAGTGAGGGTGATGCTGAGGGTGAGGGTTAGGGTTAGGTTTAGGGTTAGGGTTAGGATTAGGGTTAGGGTGAGGGTGAGTTTGAGGGTAAAGGTTAGGGTTAGGGTGATGGTTAGTGTTACGGTTAGCTTGAAGGTTAGGATGAGGGTTAGGGATAGATTGAGTGTTAGGGTGAGGGTGAAGGTAAGGGTAAATTGAGGGTTAGGCTGTGGGTGAGGGTTAAGATAAGGGTGAGTGTTAAGGTTAGGGTGAGGGTTAGGGTAAGTGTGAGGGTTAGGGGTTAGGGTGAGGGTGAGGGTTAGATTGAGGATTAGGGTTAGGGTTAGTGTGAGGTTTAGGGTGAGGATAAGGGTTTAGGTTTAGGTGAGGATAAGAGTTAGAATTAGGGTTAGGGTGAGGGCTAGGGTGAGGCTGGGGGTTAGGGTTAGGGTTAGGGTTAGGGTGCGGTTTAGGGTTAGGATGAATATTAGGGTTAGTGTGAGGGTTAGTGTTAGGGTTATGGTTAGTGTTAGGGTAGGGGTAAGTGTTAGGGTGATGGTTAAGTTTAGGGTGAGGGTTACAGTTAGGTTGAAGGTTAGGGTTCGTGTTAGGGTTATTTTTAATTTTAGATTTAGGGTTACGTTGAGGGTGAGGGTGAGGGTGAGGGTTAGGGTTATTGTGAGGTTTAGGTTTAGGATTTGGGTTAGAGTTAGGGTTAGGGTTAGGGTGAGGTTTAGGGTTAGAGTTAGGCTTAGGTTGAGGGTTAGGTTGACGGTTCGGGTTAGGGTTAGTGTTAGTTTAGTGTTACGGTGAGGGTTAGTTTGAGGGTTAGGGTTAGAGTTAGGGTTAGGTTTAGGATTTGGGTTAGGGTGAGGGTGAGTGTGTGGGTTAGGGTTAGGTTTAGGGTAAGGCTTAGGGTTACGGTGAGGGTGAGTTTGAAGGTGAGGGTGAGGTTTAGGGTGAGTGTTAGGATTACGGTTAGGGTGAGGGTAAGGGTGAGGGTTAGGGTTAGGATTAGGGTTAGGCTGAGGGCTAGGGTGAGGGTGAGGTTTAGGTTTATGGTTAGGGGGAGGTTTAAGGTTAGGGTTAGGTTGAGGATGAGGTTTAATTTTAGAGTTAGTATTAGGGTGAGTGTGAGTGTTAGGATTAGTGTTAGGGTTAATGTAAGGGTTATTGTTAGGGTTAGGTTGAGGGTTAGTGTTATGGTTAGGATTAGGATTAGGGTTAATGTGAGGGTGAGTGTGAGGGTTAGGGTGAGGGTTAGGTTGGGCTTAGGGTTAGGCTGAGGGTGATGGTGAGGGTTAGGGTTAGGGTTAGGGTGAGGGTGAGGTTTAAGGTTAGAGTTAGTGTTAGTGTGAGGGTTAGTGTGAGAGTGAGTGTTAGGGTTAGGTTGTGGGTGAGGGTTAGGATTAGGTTGATGCTAAGGGTTATGGTCAGGGTGAGGGTTAGGATGAGGGTTAGGGATAGTGTGAGGATTAGGGTGAAGGTGACAGTAAGGGTAAAGGTGAGGGTTAGGCTGAGAGTGAGGATTACTGTAAGGGTGAGGGTTAGGGCTAGGGTGAGGGTTAGGTTTAGGGTTAGGGTTAGGGTGTGGTTTAGAGTGAGGATTCGTTTTTGGGGTTAGTTTGAGATTTAGGGTGAGGATGAGGGTTAGGGTTGGGTTGAGCGCTAGGGTGAGGATGAGGGTTAGGGTTAGGGTTAGGGTGAATGTTAGGTTTTGGGTGATCGTTAGGGTTAATATGAGGGTTAGTAATAGGGTTTGGGTTAGTGTTGGGGTGAGGGTAAGTGTTAGGGTGAGGTTTAGGGTTAGGGTGAGAATTATGGTTAGAATGAGGGTTAGGGTTATGTTTAGGGTTATTTTTAGGGTTATTGTTAGGGTTAGGATGAGGGTCAGGTTTAGGATTAGGGTTAGGGTGAGGGCTAGGGTGAGTGTGAGAATTAGGGTTAGGGTTAGGCTTAGGCTTAGAGTTAGGCTTAGGCTGAGGGTGAGATTGAAGGTGAGGGTTAGCATGATGGTTAGGGTCATGGTTAGAGTGTGGGTTAAAATGAGGGTTAGGTTTAGGGTGAGGTTTAGGGTGAGGGTGACAGTAAGGGTCAAGATGAGGGTTAGCGTGAGGACTAGGGTTAGGGTGAGGGTGAGGATAAGATTGAGGATAGTGTTAAGGTTAGAGTGACTTTTATGGTGATAATGAGGGTTAGGGTTAGGGAGATGGCTAGGGAGAGGGTGAGGATTAGGGATAGGGTTAGGGTTAAGGTGATGGTTAGAGGGTTAGTGTGAGGGTTAGTGTTAGGACTAGGGTTAGTTTTAGGGTGAGAGTGAGTGTTAGGGTGAGATATAGCGTTAGGGTAAGGGTTATGGTTAGGGTTAGGGTTAGTGATAGCTTTAGAGTTATTGTTTGGTTTAGGGTTAAGCTTACGTTGAGGGTGAGGGTGAGGGTAATATTAGGGTGAGGGTTACCGTTAGGGTGAGGGTTATGGTTAGGGTTAGGGTTAAGTGTTAGGTTTAGGGTTATTTTTAGGGTTAGGGTTAGGGTTAAGGTTACGGTGAGGGTGAGGGTGAAGGTAAGGTTTAGGTTTATGTTGAGGTTTAGGTTTAGGGTTAGGGTTAGAGTTTGGGTTAGGGTGAGGGTGAGGTTTAGGTTTAGAGTTAGTGTTAGGGGGAGGGTTAGGGTGAGGGTTAGGTTTAGGGTTAGGGTTAGGGTTAGTGTTAGGATTAGGGTTAGGGTGAGGTTGAGTGTGAGGTTAGGGTTAGGGTTAGTCTGAGGGTGAGGGTAAGGGCTAGGTTTAGGATTAGGGTGAGGTTTAGGATGAGGTTAAGGTTAGGATTAGGGTTAGGATGAGGGCAAGTGTGAGGATTAGGTTTAGGGTTAGCATTATGGTGAGGTTTAGGATTAGGGTTAGGTTTATGGTTAGGGTGAGGGTTAGGGTTAGGGTTACAGTGAGGGTGAGGTTTAGGGTTAGGGTGAGGGTTAGTGTTAGGGTTAGGGTGAGGGTGAGGTTTAGGGTTAGAGTTAGGGTTAGTGTTAGGGTTAGGGTTAGGGTGAGTGTTAGGGTGAGGGTTAGGCTTAGGCTTAGGCTTAGGCCGAGCGTGGGAGTGATGGTTAGGGTTAGGGTTAGAGTGAGGGTTAGTGTTAGGTTTAGGGTGACTCTTAGGATGAGGTTTGTTGTTATGTTTAGGGTTAGGGTTAGTTTTAGGGTTACGATTAGGGTTAGGTTTAGGGTTAGGGTTATGGTTAGGGTTTGGGTTAGGGTTAGAGTTAAGTTTAAGATTAGGGTTAGGGTTAGGGTTATTGTTAGTGTTATGGTTAGTGTTAAGTTTGCGGTGAGGGTGAGGCTTAGGGTGAGGGTTATGGTTAGTGTTAGGTTTTGGGTTAGGGTTAGTATTATTGTTAAGGATAGGGTTAGAGTTACCATCATGGTGAGAGTGAGGGTGAGGGTTAGGGTGAGGTTTAGGGTGAGGTTTAGGGTTAGAGTTAGGGTTAGGGTTAGGGTGATGGTGAGGTTTAGGGTTAGAGTTAGGGTGAGTGGGAGGGTTAGGGTGAGGGTTAGGGTTAGGTTTAGTGTTACCATTAGGGTGAGGGTGAGGGTTAGGTTGAGTTTTAGGGATAGGGTTAGGGTTAGGATTAGGGTGAGGGTGAAGGTGAAGGTTAGGGTTAGGCTTAGGCTTAGGGTTAGGCTGAGGGTGAGGCTGGGGGTGAGTATTAGGGTTAAGGTGATGGTTAGGGTTAGGGTTAGTGTTATTGTTAGGGTTAGGGTTACAGTTAAGGTGAGGGTGAGGGTGCACGTAGGGTTAGGGTTAGGGTTAAGCTGAGGTTTAGGGTTAGGTTTAGAGATAGGGTTAGGGTGAGTGTAAGGTTTAGGGTTAAAGTTAGGGTTAATGTTAGGGTTAGGCTTAGGGTTAGAATGAGGCTTAGCTTGGGCGTGAGGATTAGGTTTATGGTTAGGGTTATAGTTAGGATTAGGTTTAGGGTTAGGGTTAGGCTAAGGGTTAATGTTAGTGTTATGGTTAGTGTTAGGTTTAAGTTTGCAGTGAAGGTGAGGCTGAGGTTGAGGTTTATGGTTAGGGTTAGTGTTATGGTTAGTGTTATTGTTAGGGTTAGGGTTAGAGTTACGGTGAGGGTGAGGGTGAGGGTGAGGGTAAGGCTTAGGTGAGATGGGTGAGGTTTAGGGTTAGGGTTAGGTTGAGGGTGAGGATTATGGTTAGAGTTAGGGTTAGTGGGAGGGTTAGTGTGAGGGTTAAGGTTAGTTTGATTTTTAGGGATAGTGATAGGGTTATGATTAGGGTTAGGGTGAGGGTGAGGGTGAGGGTTAGTGTTAGGTTTAGGCTTAGGCTTAGGCTTAGGCTGAGGGTGAGGATGGGAGTGAGCGTTTGTGTTACAGTGAGGATGAGGATTAGAGTTAGGGTGAGGGTTAGAAGGGGGGTTAGGGTTACAGTGAGTTTGAGGGTTAGGGTTAGGGTGAGGGTAACTTTTAGGATTAGGGTTAGGGTGAAGGTGAGGGTTAGGATTAGGGTTAGAGTTAGGTTTATTGTTAGTGTTATGGTTAAGGTTACTTTTGGAGTGAGGGTGAGGCTGAGTGTGAGGGTTAGGGTTAGGATTAGGGTTAGGGTTAGGATTAGGGTTAGGGTGAGGGTGAGATTGAGGATGAGGTTGAGGGTTAGGGTTAGGTTTAGGGTGAGATTTACGTTTAGGATTAGGGTTAGAGTTAGGGTTAGGTTTAGGGTGAGGGTAAGTGTTAGGGTGAGGTTTATGTTTAGGGTTAGGTTTACAGATAGGTTGAGGGTTAGGTTTCCTGCTAGTGTTAATTTTAATTTTAAGTTTATTGTTACGTTGAGGGTGAGGGTGAGGGTGAAGGTTATGATTAGGGTTAGAGTGAGGTTTAAAGTTAGGATTAGGGTTAGAGTTAGGGTTAGGGTTAGGTTGATTTTTAGGGTTAGAGTTAGGCTTAGGGTTAGGTTGAGGTTTAGGGTTAGAGTTAGGCTTAGGGTGAGGGTTAGTGTGAGGGTTAGGGTTAGGGTTAGTGTTAGGTTAGGGTTAGGGTGAGGGTTAGTGTGAGGGTTAGGGTTAGGTTTAGGTTGAGGTTTAGGTATAGGGTTAGGGTTAGAGTTAGGGTTAAGTTGATCGTGAGGTTTAGGGTTAGAGTTAGAGTTAGTGTTAGGGTTAGGTTTAGGGTGAGGGTTAGGGTGAGGGTTAGATTTCGGGTTAGGCTTAGGCGGATTGTGAGTGTGAGGGTTAGGGTTAGGGTGAGGGTTAGCGTTAGGTTTAGGGTGAGGGTTTGGATGAGGTTTTTGGTTATGGTTAGGTTTAGTGTTACTTTTAGGGTTAGGGTTATGGTTAAATTTAGGTTTATGGTTAGGGTTAAGGTGAGGGTTAGGTTTAGGGTTAGGCTTAGGTTTAAGGTTAGGGTTATTGTTAGTGTTATGGTCACTGTTAAGTTTGCAGTGAGGGTGAAGCTCAGGTTGATGGTTATGGTTAGTGTTAGTGTTAGGGTTAGGGTTAAGGTTAGTGTTATTGTTAGGGTTAGAGTTAGAGTTATGGTCACGGTGAGAGTGAGGGTGAGGGTGAGGGTTAGGTTGAGGTTTAGGGTGAGGTTTAGGTTTAAGGTTAGGGTTAGGGTGCTGGTGAGCTTTAGGTTTATAGTTAGGGTTAAGGGGAAGGATAGGGTGAAGGTTAGATTTAGGGTTAGTTTTATAGATAGGTTGAGGGTTAGTGTTCCTGCTAGGATTATTTTCAATGGTAAGTTTAGGTTTACGTTGAGGGTGAGGGTGAGGGTGAGGGTTAGGGTTAGGGTTAGGGTGAGGGTTTAGGTTAGGATTAGGGTTAGAGTTAGGGTTAGGGTTAGGGTGAGGTTTAGGGTTAGAGTTCGGCTTAGGGTGAGGTTTAGTGTGAGGGTTAGGGTTAGGGTTAGTGTTAAGTTAGGGTTAGGGTGAGGGTTAGTGTGAGGGTTAGGGTTAGGTTTTGGTTGAGGTATAGGTATAGGGTTAGGGTTAGAGTTAGGGTTAGGTTGACCGTGAGGTTTAGGGTTAGAGATAGGGTTAGTGTTAGGGTTAGTTTTAAGGTGAGGGTTAGGGTGAGAGTTAGAGTTCGGGTTAGGCTTAGGCAGATTTTGAGGGTGAGGGTTAGGGTTAGGGTGAGGGTTAGCGTCAGGTTTAGGGTGAGGGTTTGGATGAGGTTTTTGGTTATGGTTAGGGTTAGTGTTACTTTTAGGGTTAGGGTTAGGGTTAGGTTTATGTTTAGGGTTAAGGTGAGGGTTAGATTTGGGGTTAGGCTTAGGGTTAATGTTAGGGTTATTGTTAGTGTTATGGTTAGTGTTAAGTTTGCAGTGAGGGTGAGGCTCAGGTTGACCGTGATGGTTAGTGTTAGGGTAAGGGTTAGTGTTAAGGTTAGTGTTATTGTTAGGGTTAGGGTTAGAGTTACGGTCACGGTGAGAGTGAGGGTGAGGCTGAGGGTTAGGGTGAGGTTTAGGGTGAGGTTTAGGTTTAAGGTTAGGGTTAGGGTGCTGGTGAGGTTTAGGTTTAGAGTTAGGGTTAAGGGGAGGGTTAGGGTGAGGGTTAGGTTTAGGTTTAGTGTTAGCATTAGGGTGAGAGAGAGGGTTAGGTTGAGGTTCAGAGATAGGGTTAGGGTTAGGGTTAGGTTAGGGTCAGTGTGAGGTTGAGGGTTAGGGTTAGGGTTAGGCTTAGGCTTAGGCTTAGGCTAAGGGTGAGGATGGGAGTGACTATTAGGCTTAGGGTGGTGGTTAGGCTTAGGTTAGTGTTATTTTAGGGTTAGAGTCAGAGTTACGGTGAGGGTGAGGGTGCGCGTGAGGTTTAGGGTTAGGGTTAAGGTAAGGTTTAGGGTTAGGTTAAGAGATAGAGTTAGGGTGAGGGTGAGGTTTAGGGTTAGAGTTAGTGTTAGTGTTAGGGTTAGGATTAGGGTTAGGCTGAGCCTGAGGGTGGGGGTGAGGATTAGGGTTAGGGTTAGGGATAGAGTTAGGGTTAGGGTTAGGGTTAGGGTTAGGGTTTGGGTTATTTTTAGAGTTATAGTTAGGGTTAAGTTTGCAGTGAGAGTGAGGCTGAGGGTGAGGTTTATGGTTCGGGTTAGGGTTAGGATTAGGGTTAGGGTAAGGGTGAGTGTGAGGGTTAGGGTTAGGGTTAGGCTTAGGCTTAGGGTTAGGCTGAGGGTGAGGGTTAGTGTTATGTTGAGGGTGAGGATTAGGGATTGGGTGTTGGTTAGGATGAGGGTTAGTGTTATGGTGAGGGTAAGGTTTAGAGTTAGGGTGAGGGTTTGGGTTAGGATTAGGGTGAGAGTGAGGGTGATAGTTAGGGTTAGGGTTAGGGTTAGGGTGATTGTTAGTGTTATGGTTAAGGTTACCTTTGCAGTGAGGGTGAGGCTGAGGGGGAGGTTTAGGGTGAGGATTAGGGTTAGGGTGAGGTTGAGGGTTAGGATTAGGGTTAGGGTGAGGTTTAGGGTTAGGGTGAGGGTTAGGGTTAGTGTGAGGGTTAGTGTTAGGGTTATGGTTAGGGTTAGGGTCAGGGTTAGTGTTAGGTTCAGGGTTAGGGTTAGGGTTAGTGTTAGGGTTAGGGTTAGGGTGAGGGTTAGTTTGAGGTTTAGGGTTAGGCTTAGGTTTAGGATTAGGTTTGGGTGAGGGTGAGTGTGAGGGTTAGGGTTACGCTTTGGCTTAGGCTGACGGTGAGGGTGGGGGTGAGGATTAGTGTTTGGTTATAGTTAGGTTTAGAATTAGAGTGACGGTTAGGATGAGGTTTAGGGTTACGATTAGGGTGAGGGCTAGGGTGAGGGTGAGGGTTAGTGTTAGGGTTAGGGTTAGGCTGAGGTTTAGGCTGAGGGTGAGATTGAGGGTGAGGGTTAGGGTTAGGTTGATGGTTAGGGTTCGGTTAGCTTGAAGGTTAGAATGAGGTTTAGGGATAGGGTGAGTGTTAGGGTTAGGGTGATGGTAAGGGGAAAGTTGAGGGTTATGCTGTGGGTGAGGGTTAAGATAAGGGTGAGAGTTAGGGTTAGGGTGAGGGTTAGGGTAAGTGTGAGGGTTAGGGGATAGGGTGAGGATGAAGGTTAGGTTTAATGTGAGGTTTAGGGTGAATATGAGGGTTAGGGTTAGGTGAGGGTAAGGGTTAGAATTAGAATTAGGGTGTGGGCTAGGGAAAGGGTGAGGTTTAGGGTTAGGGTTAGGGTTAGGGTGAGGTTTAGTATTAGGGTGAGTGTTAGGGTTAGTGTGAGGGTTAGGGTTAGGGTTAGGGTCAGTGTTAGGGTGAGGGTAAGTGTTAGGATGATGGTTAGGTTTAGGGTGAGGGTTACAGTTCGGGTAAGGTTTAGGTTTAGTGTTAAGGGTATTTTTAATTTTTGGTTTAGGGTTAGATATAGGGTGAGTGTCAGGGTGTTGGTTAGGGTTAGGGTTAGGGTGAGCTTTAGGGTTAGGATTAGTGTTAGAGTTAGGGTTAGGATTAGGGTGAGGTTTAGGTTTAGAGTTAGGCTTAGGGTGAGGGTTAGTGTGAGGTTTAGGGTTAGGGTTAGTGTTATGTTACGGTTAGAGTGAGGGTTAGTGTGAGGGTTAGGGTTAGATTTAGGGTTACGGTTAGGATTAGAGTTAGGGTGAGGGTTAGGATGAGGGTTAGGGATAGGATGAGGGTTAGGGTGATTGCTGGGGTGAGGGTGATGTTTTGAGTTAGGGTTAGGGTGAGGTGTAGGGTTAGGTTGAGGGTGAGGTTTAATTTTAGAGTTAGGATTAGGGTGAGGGTTAGGGTTAGGGTTAGTGTTTGGGTTAGGGTTAGGTTTAGTGTTAATGTTAGGTTGAGGGTCAGGGTTATGGTTAGGATTAGGTTTAGGGTGAGGGTGAGGGTGAGTGTGAGGGTTAGGGTTATGGTTAGGCTTAGTGTTAGGCTGAGGGTGTGGGTGAGGGTTAGGGTTTGGGAGATGTATAGGGTTAGAGTTAGTGTTAGTGTGAGGATTAGTGTTAGGGTTAGGTTGTGGGTGAGGGTTAGGGTTAGGGTGATGCTTAGGGTTACGGTCAGGGTGAGGTTTAGGATGAGGGTTAGGGTTAGTGTGAGGGTTAGGGTGACGGTGACAGTAAGGTTAAAGCAGAGGGTTAGGCTGAGAGTGAGGATTACAGTAAGGGTGAGGGTTAGGTTTCGGTGAGGGATAGGTTTAGGGTTAGGGTGAGGGTGTGGTTTAAATTGAGGATTAGGGTTAGGGTTAATGTGAGGTTTAGGGTGAGCATGAGGGTTAGGGTTTGGTTGAGGGCTAGATTGAGGGTGAGGTTTAGGATTATGGTTAGCGTGAGTGTTAGCCTTAGGGTGATCATTAGGGTTAGTGTGAGTGTTAGTGTTAGGGTTAGAGTTAGTGTTAGGGTGAGGGTAAATGTTAGGTTGAGGTTTAGGGTTAGGGTGAGGTTTATGTTTAGAATGTGTGTTAGGGTTAGGTTTAAGATAATTTTTAGGGTTAGGGTTAGGGTTAGGATGAGGGTCAGGGTTAGGTTTAGGGTTAGGCTGAGGCTGAGGGTGAGGTTGAGGGTTAGGTTTAGCATGATGGTTAGGGTTATGGTTAGGGTAAGGGTTAGGATGAGGTTTAGGGTTAGGGTGACGGTTAGGATGAGGTTTAGGGTTAGGATTAGGGTTAGGATGAGGGCAAGGGTGAGGTTGAGGTTTTGGGTTGGCATTATGGCAAGGTTTAGGATTAGGGTTAGGTTTAGGGTTAGGGTGAGTGTTTGGGTTAGGGTTACGGTGAGGTTGAGGTTTGGGGTTAGGGTGAGAGTTAGGGTTAGGGTTAGGGTTAGGGTGAGGGCTTGGGCAAGGTTTAGGGTTACAGTGAGGATGATGGTTAGGGTGAGTGTTAGGGTTAGGTTTATTTTTAGGGTTAGGGTTAGAGTTATGGTGAGGGTGAGGGTGAGGGTGAGGTTTAGGGTTAGGGTGATGGTGAGGTTTCGGGTTAGAGTTAGGGTTAGGGGCAGAGTTAGGGTGAGGTTTAGGGTCAGGTTTAGTGTTAGGGTTAGGGTTAATGTTAGGAGTAGTGTTAGAGTTATGGTGAGGGTGAGGGTTAGGCTTAGGCTTAGGGTTTGGGTATAGGCTAGTTTGAGGGTAAGGATTAGGGTTAGGGTTAGTGTGACGGGTAGGGTGAGGGCTAAGTTTAGTGTTAGGGTTAGGGTTGGGGATAGGGTGAGTTTTAGTGTAAGGTTGAGGGTTAGTGTTAGAGTTTGGATTAGGGTTAGGGTTAAGGTGAGGGTGAGTGTGAGGTTTAGGATTAGGGTTAGGGTTAGGTTTAGAGTTAGGGTGAGGGTGAGGGTGAGTGTTACGGATATGGTGAGTGTTGGCGTTAGGTTTAGAGTGATGGTTAGGGTGAGGGTTAGTCTTAGGCATAGGGTTCGGGTATGGGCTAGGTTGAGGGTGAGGGTTAGGGTTAGGGTTAGGGTGAGAGTTAGGGTGAGGGTTAGGGTGAGTGTGATGTTTAGGGTTAGGGTAATGATTAGAGTTAGGGTGAGGGTGAGGGTGAGGGTTACAGGTAGGGTGAGTGTTGGTGTTAGGTTTAGAGTGAGGGTTAGGGTGAGTGTTAGGCATAGGCTTAGGGTTTGGGTATGGGCTAGGGTGAGGATGAGGGTTAGGGTTAGGTTTAGGGTGAGCGGTAGGGTGAAGGGTTAGGGTTAGTGCTAGGGTTAGGGTTGCAGTTAGGGTTAGGCTTAATGTTAGGCGGAAGGTGAGGGTGAGGGTGAGGTTTAGGGTTAGGGTGAGGGTGAGGATTAGGGTAAGAATTAGGGTTAGGGGGAGGGTTAGTGTGAAGGTTAGGGTTAGGTTTAGTGTTACGGTTAGGTTTAGGGTGATGTTGAGCGTGAGGGTCAGGATTAGTCTTAGACTGAGGCGGAGGCTTAGGCGGAGCGTGAGGGTGAGGGTGAGTGTTAGGGTTAGGGTTTTAGGGTTAAGGTGAGTGTTAGGATGAGTGTCGGGTTAGCATTAGGGTTAGGGGGAGGGCTAGAGTTAGGGTGAGGGTTAGGGCTAGCGTTACGGTAAGGTTTAGGGTTAGGGTTAGGGTTAGGGTTAGGGTGAGGCTGAGGGTTAGGATTAGGATTAGGGTGAGGGTTTGTTTTAGGGTTAGAGTTACCGTGAGGGTCAGGGTTTGGGTTAGGTTTAAGGTTAGTGTTATAAGTTAAGTTTAGGCTTAGAATTACATTAAGTGTGAGGGTGAGGGTGAGGGTTAGGATCAGGGTTAGGGTGAGGTTTAGTGTTAGGATTATGGTTAGAGTGAGGGTGAGGTTTAGGGTTAGAGTTAGGGTTAGGGGGAAGGTTAGGTTGAGTGTTAGGGTTAGGGTTAGTGTTAGGGTTAGGGTGAGGGTTAGGTTGAGGTTTAATGTTAGGGTTAGGGTTAGGTTTAGGATTAGGGTGAGAGTCAGGGTGAGTTTGAGGGTTAGGGTTAGGGTTTGGCTTAGGCTTAGGGTTAGGCTGAGGTATGGGTGGAGGTGAGGATTAGGTTTAGAATGATGGTTAGGGTTATGGTTAGGTTAAGGGTTAGTATAAGTGTTAGTGTTAGGATTAGGGTTAGGGTGAGGGCTAGGGTGAGGGTGAGGGTTAGGGTTAGGCTTAGGCTTAGGCTTAAGTTTAGGCTGAGGCTGAGGGTGAGGGTGAGGGTTAGGGTTAGGTTGATGGTTGAGGTTGCCGTAAGGGTGAGGGTTAGGATGAGGATTTATGTTATGGTGAGGGTTAGGGTGAGGGTGAGCGTTACGGTAAGGTGAGGTTTAGGATTAGGGTGAGGTTGAGGTTTAGATTCAGGATTAGTGTTAAGGTTAATGTGAGGTTAACGGTGAGGATGAGGTTTAGGGTTAGGTTGAGGCCTAGGTTGAGGGTGAGAGATAGGGTAAGGGTGAGGTTTAGGGTTAGGTTGATGGTTAGGGTTAGTGTGACGGTTAGTGTTATGGTTAGGGTTAGTGTTAGGGTGAGGGAAAGTGTTAGGGTGATGGTTAGGTTTAGGGTGAAGGTTATGGTTAGGATGAGGGTTAGGGTTAGGGTTAGGTTTATTGTTAGGTTAGGGTTAGGGTTAGGGTTATGTAGAGAGTGAGTGTGAGAGTGAGGGTTAGGGTTAGGATGAGGTTTAGGTTTCAGATTAGGGTTAGAGTTAGGGTTAGGGTGAGGGTGAGGTTTAGGGTTAGAGTAAGGGTTAGTGTTAGTGTTACGATTAGGGTGAGGGTAAGTTTGAGGGTTAAGGTTAGGGTTAGGTTTAGGCTTAGCGTTAGGCTCAGGGTGAGGGTGGGGATGAGGAATAGGTGTAACGTGATGGTTAGGGTTAGGGTTAAGTTTAGGGTTAGGATTAGGGTTACGGTTAGGGTTAGCGTTAGGTTGAGGGTGAGGGTTAGATTGAGGGTTAGGGTTATGTTGAGCGTTATGGTTAGGGTGAGGGTTAGGTTTAGTGTTAGGGTTATTGTTAGGGTTAGGTTTAGGGTTACAGTGAAGTTGAGGGTGAAGGTTAGGTTTAGAGTTAGGATGAGGTTCAGTTTTAGGGTTAGGGTTAGAGTTAGGTTTAGGGTGATGGTGAGGTTTAGGTTTAGTGTTAGGGTTATTGTTAGGGTTAGGGTTAAGGTGAGGGTTAGGGTGAGGGTTAGCGTGAGGGTAAGGGTTAGGTTTAGTATGAGTGTTAGGATGAGGTTTAGGTTTAGGTTTAGGGTTAGTGTTAGGTTTAGTGTTAGGGTTAGGATTAGGTTTAGGGTTAGGGTTAGGGTTTTGGTGAGTGTTAGGGTTAGGGTTAGGGTTAGGCTTAGGCTTACGCTTAGGTTTAGGATTATTGTTAATGTTATGTTTAGTGTTAATTTTGCGGTGAGGGTAAGGCACAGGGTGAGGTTTATGGTTATTGTTAGGTTTAGGGTTAGGGTTACTGTTATTGTTAGGGTTAGGGTTAGAGTTACGGTCACTGTGAGAGTGAGGTTGAGGGTGAGGGTTAGGGTGAGGTTTAAGGTGAGGTTTAGGGTTAGGGTTAGTTTTAGGGTGCTGGTGAAGTTTAGGGTTAGAGTTCAGGTTAGGGGGATGGTTTAGGGTGAGGGTTAGGTTTAGGTTTAGTGTTAGCATTACGGTGAGGGTGAGGGTTAGGTTGAGGTTTAGGGATAGGGTTAGGGTTAGGATTAGGGTTAGGGTGAGAGTGAGGGTGAGGGTTAGGGTTAGTGTTAGGCTTAGGCTAAGGGTTAGGCTGAGGGTGAAGGTGGGGGTGAGGATTAGTTTTAGGGTGATCGTTAGGTTTAGGGTTAGTGTCATTGTTGGGGTTAGGGTTAGAGTTATGGTGAGGCAGAGAGTGCGGTTGAGGGTAAGTGTTAGGGTTAATGTGAGTGTTAGGATGAGGATTAGGGTTAGGATTAGTGTTAGGGTGAAGGCTAGGATGACTCTGAGTGTTAGGGTAAGGGTTAGGCTGAGGTTTAGGGTTAGGGTTAGGGTGAGGGTGACGTTTAATTTTAGAGCTAGGGTTAGGGTGAGGGTTAGGGTTAGTGTTTGGGCTAGGGTTAGGGTTAGTGTTAGGGTTAGGTTGAGGGTTAGGGTTAGGGTTAGGATTAGGTTTAGGGTGAGGGTGAGGGTGAGTGTGAGGGTTAGGTTTAGGATTAGACTTAGTGTTAGGCTGAGGGTGAGGGTGATGGTGAGGCTTAGGTTGAGGGTGAGGTTTAGGGTTAGAGTTAGTGTTAGTGTGAGGGTTAATGTTAGGGTTAGTTTGAGGGTGAGGGTTCGGATTAGGGTGATGCTTACGATTACGGTCAGGGTCAGGTTAGGATGAGGGTTAGGGTTAGTATGAGGGTTAGGGTGAGGTTGACAGGACAGTAAGGGTAAAGTTGAGGGTTATCTGAGAATGAGGATTACGGTAAGGGTGAGGGTTAGTGTTAGGGTGAGTGTTAGGTTTAGGTTTAGGGTGAGGGTGTGGTTTAGATTGAGGATTAGTCTTAGGGTTAGTGTGAGGTTTAGGGTGAGGATGAGGGTTAGGGTTAGGTTGAGGGCTAGGTTGAGGGTGACATTTAGTGTTAGGGTTAGCGTGAGTGTTAACCTTAGGGTGATCATTAGGGTTAGTGTGAGTGTTAGTGTTACGGTTAGGGTTAGTGTTATGGTGAGGGTTAGGTTTAGGGTTAGGATTAGGGTTAGGGTTAGGGTTAGGTTTAGGGTTGTTTTTAGGGTTAGGGTTAGGGTTAGGATGAGGGTCAGGGTGAGGATTAGGGTTAGAGTGAGGGCTAGGTTGAGGGTGAGGATTAGTGTTAGGGTTAGGCTTAGGCTTAGGTTTAGGCTGAGGCTTAGGGTGAGGTTGAGGGTTAGGGTTAGCATGATGGTTAGGGTCATGGTTAAGGTGAGGGTTAGGATAAGGGTTAGGGTTAGGGTGAGGTTTATGGTGAGGATGACAGTAAGTGTCATGGTGAGGGTTAGGGTGAGGATTAGGATTAGGGTTAGGGTGAGGGTGAGGCTAAGATTGAGGATTAGTGTTAAGGTTAGAGTGAGTTTTAGGGTGATAATGAGGGTTAGGGTTAGTGTGAGAGCTATGGTGAGGGTGAGGGTTAGGGATAGGGATAGGTTGAGTTTTTGGGCTAAGGTGATGGTTAGGGTTAGTGTGAGGGTTAGTGTTAAGACTAGGGCTAGTTTTAGGGTGAGGGTTAGTGGTAGGGTGAGTTATAGCGTTAGGGTGAGGGTTATGGTTAGGGTTAGGGTTAGTGTTAGGTTTAGGGTAATTGTTAGGGTTAGGGTTAGCATTAAGGTTACAGTGAAGGTGAGGGTGAGGGTAAGGGTTAGGGTTAGGGTGAGGCTTAGGTTTAGGGTTAGGGTTAGAGTTAGGGTTAGGTTGAGGGTGAGGTTTAGGTTTAGAGTTAGGGTTAGGGTGAGGGTTAGGGTGATTGTAAGGGTTAGGGTTAGGGTTAGGTTTAGTGTTAGGATTAGGGTTAGGGTGAGTTTGAGTGTGAGGGTTAGCGTTAGGGTTAGGCTGAGTTTGAGGTTGAGTGTTAGGGTTAGGGTGAGGGATTGGGTTAGGGTTAGGATTAAGGTGAGGGTTAGGATGAGGTTTAGTGTAAGGATTAGGGTTAGGATGAGGGCAAGGTTTAGGGGGACAGTTAGGGTTAGAATTATGGCGAGATTTAGGATTAGGGTTAGGTTTAGGGTTAGGGTGAATTTTAGGGTTGGGGTTAGTGTTAGGTTGAGGGTGAGGGTTAGGATTAGGTTTAGGGTTAGGGTTATTGTTAGTGTTATGATTAATGTTAAATTTAAGGTGAGGGTGAGGCTGAGGGTGAGGTTTAGGTTTAGGGTTATGGTGAGGTTTAGGGTTAGGGTTAAGGTTAGGTTTAGGGTGAGGGCTTGGGTTAGGGTTAGGGTTAGGGTGAGGGTGAGGGTTAGGGTTAGGGTTTGAGTTAGGGTTATTCTAGGGTTTGGGTAATGGTTAAGCTGAGGGTGAGGGTGAGGGTTAAGTTAGGGTTAGGGTGAGCTTTAGATTTAGGGTTAGGTTTAGAGTTAGGTTTAGGGTGATGGTGAGGTTTAGGGTTAGAGTTAGGGTTAGTGTTAGGGTTAAGGTTAGTGTGAGGGTTAGGGTGAGGGTTAGAGTTAGGGTTAGGGTTAGGTTTAGGATGAGGGTTAGGGCTATGTTTAGGGTGAGGTTTAGGATGAGCTTTAGTGTTAGGTTGAGGTTTAGGGTTAGTTTTACTGTTAGGATTAGAGTTAGGGTTAGGGTGAGTGTTAGGGTTAGGGTTTGGCTTAGGGATAGGGTTAGGGTTATTGTTAGTGTTATGGTTAGTGTTAAGTTTGCGGCGAGGGTGAGGCTCAGGGTGAGGGTTATGGTTAGTGTTAGGGTTTGGGTTAGGTTTAGTATTATTATTAAGGTTAGGGTTAGAGTTTCGGTCATGGTGAGTGTGAGGGTGAAGGTTAGGGTGAGGTTTAGGGTGAGTATTAGGGTTAGGGTTAGGGTTAGGTTTAGGGTACTGGTGAGGTTTAGGTTTAGAGTTAGGGTGAGGGGAGGGTTAGGGTGAGGGTTAAGGTTAAGTTTAGTGTTAGTATTAGTGTGAGGGTGAGGGTTAGGTTGTGGTTTAGGGATAGGGTTAGGGTTAGGATTAGGGTTAGGGTGAGGGTAAGGGTGAGGGTTATGTTTAGGCTTAGGCTTAGGGTGAAGCTGAGGGTGAGGCTGGGGGTGAGGATTAGGATTAGGGTGATTGTTAGGGTTAGGGTTAGTGTCATTTTTAGGGTTAGGGTTAGAGTTACTGTGACTGTGAGGGTGCGGGTAGGGTTAGGGTTAGGTTTAGGCTGAGGTTTAGGGTTAGGTTTAGTGATAGTGTTAGGGTGAGGGTGAGGTTTAGGGTTAAATTTAGGGTTAATGTTAGGGTTAGGTTTAGGGTTTGGATGAGGTTGACAGTGGGGGTGAGGACTAGGGTTAGGTTGAGGGTTAGAGTTAGGGTTAGGCTTAGGGTAAGGGTTAATGTTAGTGTTATGGTTAGGCTTAAGTTTGCAGTGAGAGTGAGGCTTAGGGTAAGGTTTATGGTTAAGGTTAGGGTTATGGTTAGTGTTATTGTTAAGGTTAGGTTTAGAGTTTCGGTGAGGGTGAGGGTGAGGGTTAGGGTTACGATGAGATTTAGGGTAAGGTTTAGTGTTAGTGTTAGGTTGAGGGTGAGGATTAGGTTTAGAGTTAGGGTTATTGGGAGGGCTAGGTTTAGGGTTAGGGTTAGGTTGATTTTTAGGGATAGGGTTAGGTTTAGGATTAGGGTTAGGGTGAGGGTGAGTGTGAGGGTTATGGTTAGGGTTAGGCTTAGGCTTAGGGTTAGGCTGAGGGTGATGTTGGGGGTGAGGGTTAGTTTTACAGTGAGGGAGAGGATTAGGGTTAGGGTGAGGGTTAGGATGAGGGTTAGGGTTACAGTGAGGGTGAGGGTTAGGGTTAGGGTGAGGGTTAAGGTTAGGATTAGGGTTATGGTGAGGTTGAGGGTTAAGATTGGGGTTAGGGTTAGGTTTATTGTTAGTTTTATGGTTAAGGTTACTTTTGGAGTGAGTGTGAGGCTGAGGGTGAGGGTTAGGTTTAGGATTATGGTTAGGGTGAGGTGGAGGGTTAGGATTGGGGTTAGGGTTATGTTTATTGTTAGTGTTATGGTTAAGGTTACTTTTGGAATGAGGGTGAGGCTGAGGGTGAGTGTTAGGTTTAGGATTAGGGTGAGGGTGAGGTGGAGGGTTAGGATTGGGTTTAGGGTTAGGTTTATTGTTAGTGTTGTGGTTAAGGTTACTTTTGGAGTGAGCATGAGGCTGAGGGTGAATGTTAGGGTTAGGATTAGGGTTAGGGTTAGGATTAGGGTTAGGGTGAGGGTGAGATTGAGGGTGAGGGTTAGGGTTAGGGTGATGGTTAGTGTTTTGGTTAACTTGAAGTTTAGGATGAGGTTTAGGGATAGACTGAGTGTTAAGGTGAGGGTGAAGGTAAGGGAAAATTTGAGGGTTAGGCTGTAGGTGAAGGTTAAGATAAGGGTGAGGGTTAGGGTTACAGTGAGGGTTAGGGTAAGTGTGACGTTAGGGGCTAGGGTGAGGGGGTGGGTTAGATTGAGGATTAGGGTTAGGGTTAGTGTGAGGTTTAGGGTGAGGATAAGGGTTGAGGGTTAGGTTATGGTAAGAGTTAGAATTAGGGTTAGGGTGAGGGCTAGGGTGAGGTTGATGGTAAGGGTTAGGGTTAGGGTTAGGGTGAGGTTTAGGGTTAGTGTGAGGGTTAGTGTTAGGGTTAAGGTTAGTGTTAGGGTGATGGTTAGGGTTAGGATGAGGTTTACAATTAGGTTGAGGGTTAGGGTTCGTGTAAGGGTTATTTTTAATTTTAGGTTTAGGGTTACGTTGAGGATGAGGGTGAGGGTGAGGGTGAGGGTTAGGGTTAGGGTTAGGGTTAGGGTGAGGTTTAGGGTTAGGATTAGAGTTAGAGTTAGGGTTAGGGTTAGGGTGAGGTTTAGGGTTAGATAGGCTTAGTGTGAGGTTTAGGTTGACGGTTAGAGTTAGGGTTAGTGTTAGGGTAGGATTAGGATAAGGGTTAGTGTGAGGGTTAGGGTTAGGGTTAGGTTTAGGATTAGGGTTAGGGTGAGGGTGAGTGTGTGGGTTAGGGTTAGGTTAAGGGTTAGGCTTAGGGTTAGGCTGAGGGTGAGGTTGAGGGTGAGGGTTAGGTTTAGGGTGAGTGTTAGGATTAGGGTTAGGGTGAAGGTTAGGTTGAGGGTTAGTGTTACGATTAGAGTTAGGCTGAGGGCTAGTGTGAGGGTGAGGTTTAGGGTTAAGTTTAGGGTGAGGTTTATGTTTAGGGTTAGTTTGAGGGTGAGGTTTAATTTTAGAGTTAGGGTTAGGGTGAGTGTTAGGGTTAGGGTTAGTGTTAGGGTTAATGTTAGGGTTAGTGTTAGGGTTAGGGTGAGGGTTATGGTTATGGTTAGGATTAGGATTAGGGTTACTGTGAGGTTGAGTGTGATAGTTAGGGTGAGGGTTAGGGTTAGGCTTAGGGTTAGGCTGAGGTTGAGGGTGAGTTTGAGGGTTAGGGTTAGGGTGAGGGTGAGGTTTAGGGATAGAGTTAGTGTTAGTGTGAGGGTTAGTGTGAGAGTGTGTGTTAGGTTTAGGTTGTGGGTGAGGGTTAGGATTAGGGTGATGCTTG
Organism: Dipodomys merriami; assembly: GCF_024711535.1. Lineage (NCBI taxonomy): Eukaryota > Metazoa > Chordata > Mammalia > Rodentia > Heteromyidae > Dipodomys > Dipodomys merriami. The sequence continues at coordinate 4,261,502 of NW_027206335.1, read as the reverse complement.
CTTAGGGTTATGGTCACGGTGAGGGTTAGGATGAGGGTTAGGGTTAGTGTGAGGGTTAGGGTGAGGTTGACAGTAAAGGTAATGTTGAGGGTTAGGCTGAGAATTAGGATTACAGTCAGTGTGAGGGTTCGGGTTACGGTGAGGTTTAGGGTTAGGGTTAGGGTGTGGTTTAGATTGAGGATTAGTTTTTGGGGTTAGTGTGAGGTTTAGAGTGAGGATGAGGGTTAGGATTAGGTTGAGGTGTAGGGTGAGGATAAGGGTTACATTAGGGTTAGGGTGAGTGTTAAGGTTAGGGTGATCTTTAGGGATAGTGTGAGGGTTAGTTTTAGGGTTAGGGTTAGTGTTAGGGTGACGGTAATTGTTAGGGTGAGGTTTAAGGTTAGGGTGAGTGTTATGGTGAGAATGAGGGTTAGGGTTAGGTTTAGGGTTATTTTTAGGGTTAGGGTTAGGGTTAGGATGAGGGTCAGGGCTAGGATTAGGGGTAGGGTGAGGTCTAGGGTGAGGGTGAGGATTAGGGTAGAGTTAGGCATAGGCTTAGGGTTAGGCTGAGGCTGAGGGTGAAGTTGAGGGTTAGGGTTAGCATGATGATTAGGGTCATGGTTAGGGTGAGGTTTAGGATGAGGATTTGTGTTAGGGTGAGGGTTAGGGTGAGGGTGACAGTAAGGGTCAAGTTGAGGGTTAAGGTGAGTATTAGGTTTAGGGTTAGGGTTAGGGCTATTGTTAGTGTTATGGTTAGTGTTAAGTTTGCGGTGAGGCTGAGGCTCAGGGTGAGGTTTATGGTTAGTATTACGGTTAGGGTTAGGGTTAGGGTTAGTATTATTGTTAGGGTTAGGGTTAGAGTTATGGTCATGTTGAGAGTGAGGGTGAGAGTTAGGGTGAGTTTTAGGGTGAGGTTTAGGGTTAGGGTTAGGTTTAGGGTTAGGGTGCTGGTGAGGTTTAGGGTTAGAATTCGGGTGAGGGGGAGGGGGAGGGTTAGGGATAGATTTAGGGTTATGATTAGGGTTAGGGTGAGGGTGAGGGTGAGGGTTAGGCTTAGGCTTAGGCTTACAGTTAGGCTGAGGTTGAGGATGGGGGTGAGGATTAGGTTTAGGGTGATGGTTAGGGTTAGGGTTAGTGTTATTGTTAGGGTTAGGGTTAGAGTTACCATGAGGGTGAGTGTGGGGTTAGGGTTAGGGTTAGGGTTAGGCTGAGGTTTAGGGTTAGTTTTAGAAATAGGGTTAGGGTGAGGGTGAGGGTTAGGGTTAAAGTTAGGGTTAGGGTTAGGGTTAGGCTTAGGGTTAGGCTGAGGGTGAGGGTGGGGTGAGGATTAGGGATAGGGTTAGGGTTAGAGTTAGGGTTAGGGTTAGGGTAAGGGTTAATATTAGTGTTATGGATACGTTTAAGTTTGCAGTGAGGGTGAGGCTGAGGGTGAGATTTATGGTTAGGGTTAGGGTTATGGTTAGTGTTATTGTGAGGGTTAGGTTTAGAGTTACGGTGAGGGTGAGGGTGAGGGTGCGGGTTAGGCTTACGGTGAGATTTAGGGTGAGGTTTAGGTTTAGGGTTAGGTTGAGGGTGAGGATTAGGTTTAGAGTTAGGGTTAGTGTGAAGGCTAGGGTGAGGGTTAGGGTTAGGCTTAGGTTTAGGCTGAGGGTGAGGGTGATGGTGAGGGTTAGGGTTAGGTTGAGGGTGAGGTTTAGGTTTAGAGTTAGGGTTGGGGGAGGTTTAGGTTGAGGGTTAGTGTTAGGGTTAGTGTTAGTGTTAGGATTAGGGTTAGGGTTAGGATGAGGTTGAGTGTGAGGGTTAGGGTTCGGGTTAGGCTTAGGCTTAGGGTTAGGCTGAGTGTGAGGGTGAGGGTTAGTGTTAGGGTCAGGTTTAGGGTTAGGATTAGGGTGAGGGATTGGATAAGGTTTAGGGTTAGGATTAGGGTTAGGATGAGGGCAAGGTTGAGTGTGAGGGTTAGGGTTAACATTATGGCAAGGTTTAGGATTAGGGTTAGGTTTAGGGTTAGGGTGAGTGTTAGGGTTAGGGTTACGGTGAGGTTGAGGTTTAGAATTAGGGTGAAGTTTAGGGTTAGGTTTAGGGTGAGGGTGATGGTTAGGATTAGGGTTAGGATTAGGGTTATTGTTAGTGTTATGGTTAAGTTTTCGGTGAGGGTGAGGCTGAGGGTGAGGGTTAGGGTTAGGGTTAGGGTGAGGGCTTGGGTTAGGTTTAGGTTTACGGTGAGGATGAGCGTTAAGGTTAGTGTTAGGGTTAGGGTTATTGTTAGGGTTAGGGTTAGAGTTATGGTGAGGGTGAGGCTGAGGCTGAGGTTTAGGGTTAGGGTGAGGGTGAGGTTTAGTTTTAGAGTAAGGGTTAGGGAGATAGTTAGGGTGAGGGTTAGGGTTAGGTTTAGTGTTAGGGTTAGGGTTAGGGTGAGGGTAGGTTGAGGTTTAGGGTTAGCGTTAGGGTTAGGTTTTGGATTAGGGTTATGGTGAGGGTGAGTGTAAGGGTTAGGGTTAGGGTTAGGCTTAGACTTAGGGTTAGGCTGTGGGTGAGAGTGTGGATGAGGATTAGGTTTTGGGTGATGGTTAGGGTTAGTGTTAGGTTTAGGGTTATGATTAAGGTTAGGGTTAGGATTAGGGTTAGGGTGAGGGCTAGTGTGAGGGTGAGGGTTAGTGTTAGGTTTACGCTTAGGCTTTAGGGTTAGGCTGATGGTGAGGTTGAGGGTCAGGGTTAGGGTTAGGGTGATGCTTAGGATTATGGTCAGGGTGAAGGTTAGGAAGAGGGTTATGGTTAGGGTGAGGGATTTGGGTGAGGGTGACGGTAAGGGAAAAATCTGAGGGTTAGGCTGAGTGAGGATTAAGGTAAGGTCTAGGGTTAGGGTTAGGGTTAGGGTGAGGGTGAGGTTAAGATTGATGATTAGGTTTAGGGTTAGTGTGAGGTTTAGAGTGAGGATATGGGTTAGGGTTAGGGTGAGGGCTAGGTTGAGGGTGAGCGTTAGGGTTAGGCTTAGGGTGAGGTTTAATGTTAGGGTCATGGTTAGGGTTAGTGTGAGTGTTAGTGTTAGGGTTAGGGTTAGTGTTAGGGTGAGGGTAAGTGTTAGTTTGAGGGTTAGTTTAGGGTGAGGGTTATGATTAGAATGAGGGTTAGGGTTAGGGTTAGGGTTATTGTTAGGTTAGGGTTAGTGTTACATTTACGGTGAGGTTGAGAGTTAGGGTTAGGTTTAGGGTGTGGTTTATGTTTAGGGTTAGTGTTAGAGTCAGGGTTAGGGTGAGGGTGAAGTTTAGGGTTAGAGTTAGTGTTAGTGATATTGTTAGGGTTAGGGTGAGCGTCAGTGTGAGGGTTAGGGTTAGGCTTAAGCTTTGCGTTAGGCTTAGGCTTAGACCAAGTGTGAGTGTGAGGGTTAGGGTGAGAGTTAGGGTTAGGTTTAGGGTTAGTGTTGCTGTTAGGGGTATTGTTAGGGTGAAGGTTAGGGTGAAGGTGAGGATTAGGGTTAGGATTAGGATTAGGACTAAATTGAGGGTGAGTGTGAGGGTTAGTGTTAGGGTTAGGGTTAGGGTGAGCTTGAGGCTTAGGGTTAGGGTTAGGGTGAGGGTTAGGGTTAGGGTTAGTGTTAGTGTTAGGGTTAGGGTGAGGGTTAGGGTTAGGGTTAGGGTTAGTGTTAGGGTTGGGGTTAGGGTGAGGGTTAGGGTTAGGGTTAGTGTTAGGGTTGGGGTTAGGGTGAGGGTTAGGATGAGGGTGAGGGTTAGGGTTAGGGTTAGGATTACGATTAGGGGTAGTGTTAGGGTGAGTGCTTGGGTTAGGCTTAGGGTTAGGATTAGTCTTAGCATTAAGCTGAGAGTGAGGTTGAGGGTTAGGGTTAGGGTTCAGTTTAGGGTTAGCATTTGGGTGACAGTTATGGTTCGGTTTAAGTTTAGGGTTACGGTGAAGGTTTTGAGTTAGGTTTTCAGTTAAGGATTAGGGGGAGAGTTAGGATGAGGATTAGGTTTAGGATTAGGGTTAGGGCGAGGGCTAGGGTGAGGGTGAGGGTTAGGGTTATTTTTAGGGTGAGGTTAAGGGTTAGTGTTAGGGTTAGGGTGAGGGTTAGAATGAGGGTTAGGGTTATGGTGAGGGAGAGGGTTAGGGTTAGGGTTAGAGTTAGGTTGAGGATGAGGGTTAGGGTGAGGGTGAGGGTTAGGATTAGGGTTAGGGTTAGGATTATTGTTAGTTTTATGGTTCTGGTTACCTTGGCAGTGATGGTGAGGCTGAGGGTGAGGGTTAGGGATAGGATTAGGGTTAGGTTAAGTTTCGAGTTAGGATTAGTGTTATTGTTAGGGTTAGGGTTAGAGTTAAGGTGAAGGTGAGGGTGAGGGTAAGCGTTAGGGTTAGGGTTAGGCTTAGGGTGAGGTTTAGTGTCAGGGTTAGGATTAGGGTTAGGGTGAGGGTGAGTATGAGGGTTAGGGTTAGGGTTAGGATTAGGCTTCGGTTTAGGCTGAGGGCGATTGTGAGTGTGAGGGTTGGTGTTAGTTTGAGGTTTAGGGTTAGTATTACATTGAGTGTCAGGGTTAGCATTAGTTTGAGGGTTACAATTAGGTTTAGGATTAGGGTGAGGTTTAGGGATAGTGTTAGGGTTTGGGTTAGAATGAGGTTTAGGGTTACAATTAGGGTTAGGGTGAGGGCTAGGGTGAGGGTGAGGTTTAGTGTTAGGGTTAGGGTGAGGTTTAGGTTTAGGCGTAGGGTTAGGGGGAGGGTTAAGTTTCGGGTTACATTGAGGGTGAGGGTTAGGTTTGAGGTGAGGGTTATGTTGAGGACTAAAGTGAGGGTGAGGGTTAGGGTTAGGGTTACGGTGAGGGTTAGTTTGAGGGTTAGGTTTAGGGTTAGGTTTAGGATTAGGGTTATGCTGAGGGTGAGTGTGAGGGTTATTTTTTGGGTTAAGTTTAGGCTTAGGGTTAGGCTGAGGGTGATGGTGGGGATGAGGATTAGGTTTAGATTGATGCTTCTGGTAATGGTTAGGTTGAGAGTTAGGATGAGGGTTAGGGTTAGGCTTAGGCTTAGGGTTAGGCTGAGGCTGAAGTCGAGGGTGAGGGTTAGGGTTAGGGTGATGGTTAGGGTTATGGTTAGTGTGAGGGTTAGGATGAGGGTTAGCTTTGGGGTGAGGTTTAGGATGAGGGTGACAGAGTAAAGTTGAGGGTTAGGCTGAGGGTGACGGTTATTGTAAGGATGAGGGTTCTGGTTAGGGTTAGGGTGAGGTTGAGTTAGATTGAGGATTAGTGTTAGGGTTAGTGTGAGGTTTAGGGTGAGGATGCGTGTTAGGCTTAGGGTGAGGGCTAGGGTGAAGTTGAGGGTTAGCGTTTGGGTTAGGGTGAGGTTTAGGTTTAGGGTGATTGTTAGCGTTAGTGTGAGTGTTAGTGTTAAGGTTAGTGTAAGTGTTAGGGTGAGGGTAAGTGTTAGGGTAAAGTTTAGATTTAGGGTGAGGTTTAGGATTAGGGTTAGGGTTAGGGTTAGGGTGAGGGTGAGATTTAGGGTTAGAGTTAGGGTTGGGGTGAGGCTGAGGTTTAAGGTTAGGGTTAGGGTTAGTGTTAGGGTTAGAGTTAGGGTGAGGTTTAGTGTGGGTGTGAGGGTTAGTGCTAGGGTTAGGATTAGGGTTAGGGTTAAAGTGAGGGTGAGTGTGAGGTTTAGGGTTAAGTTTAGGGTTAGGTTTAGAATTAGGGTGAGTGTGAGGGTGATGGTTACGGTTAGGGTGAGTGTTGGGGTTAGGGTTAGAATGAGGGTTAGGCTTAGGCTTAGGGTTTGGGTATGGGCTAGGTTGAGGGTGAGGGTTAGGGTTAGGGTTAGTGTGTGGGGTATGGTGAGGGTTAGGGTTAGTGTTAGGGTTAGGGTTGGGGATAGGGTGAGTTTTAGTGTGGGGTTGAGGGTTAGTGTTAGTTTGGATTAGGGTTAGGGTTAAGGTGAGGGTGAGTGTGAAGGTTAGGGTTAGGGTTAAGGTTAGGTTTAGAGTTAGAGTGAGAGTGAGGGTGAGGGTTATGGTTAGGGTGAGTGTTGGGGTTAGGGTTAGAGTGAGGGTTAGGATGAGGGTTAGGCTTAGGTTTAGGGTTTGGGTATGTGCTAGGGTGAGGGTGAGGGTTAGGGTTGGGGTGAGGGGTAGGTTGAGGTGTAGGGTTAGTGTTAGGGTTAGGGTTGGGGTTAGGGTTAGGCTTAATGTTAGGCAGATGGGGAGGGTGTGGGTGAGGTTTAGGGTTAGGGTGAGGGTGAGGTTTAGGGTTAGAATTAGCATTAGGGTAAGGGTTTGTGTGAGGGTTAGGGTTAGGGTTAGTGTTACTGTTAGGGTTAGGATGAGGGTGAGTGTGAGGGTCAGGGTTAGTCTTAGACTGAGGCTGAGGCTTAGGCAGAGCGTGAGGGTGAGGGTGAGGGTTTGGGTTAGGGTTTTAGGGTTACGGTGAGTGTTAGGATGAAATTTAGGTTTAGCATTAGAGTTAGGGTGAGGGCTAGAGTTAGAGTGAGGGTTAGGGTTAGTGTTAGGGTTAGATTTAGGGTTAGGTTTACGGTAAGGGTTAAGGTGAGGCTGAGGGTTAGGATTAGGGTTAGAGATATGATGAGGGTCAGGGTTTGGGTTAGGGTTAGCGTTAGGGTGAGAGTTAGGGTTCGGGTTTAGTTTAGGGTTGGATGAGGTTTAGGGTTCAGGTTACAGTGAGGGTGAGGGTTAGGGTTAGGTTGAGGGTTAGGGTTTGGATTACGGTTAGGGTGAGGTTTAGGGTTAGGGTTAGGGTGAGGTTTAGGATGAGGATTAGGGTTAGGATTAGGTTTAGGGTGAGGGCTAGGGTGAGGGTGAGGGTTAGGGTTATTGTTAGGGTGAGGTTTAGGTTTAGGTTTAGGGTTAGGGTTAGGGTTAGGATGAGGGTTAGGGTTATGGTGAGGGTGAGGGTTAGGGTTAGGGTGAGGGTTAGGGTGAGGATGAGGGTTAGGGTGAGTGTGAGGGTTATGGTGAGGGTTAGGGTGAGTGTTAGAGTGAGGGTTAGGGTTAGGATTAGGGTTAGGGTGAAGGCTAGGGTGAGGGTGAGGGTTAGGGTTATTGTTAGGGTGAGGGTTAGGATGAGGGTTAGGGTTACGGTGAGGTTAGGGCTAGGGTTAGAGTGAGGATTAGGGTTAGGATTAGGGTTAGGGTGAGGGTGATTGTTAGGATTAGGGTTAGGGTTAGGAGTATTAGTGTTATGGTTCTGGTGACTTTTGCAGTTATGGTGAGGCTGAGGGTGATGGTTATGTATAGGATTAGGGTTAGGTTTAGGTTTCGAGTTAAGATTAGTGTTATTGTTAAGGTTAGGGTTACAGTTACGGAGAGGGTGAGGGTGAGGGTAAGGGTGAGGGTTAGGGTTTGGGTTAGGGTGAGATTTAGTGTCAGGTTTAGGATTAGGATTAGGGTGAGTGTGAGGTTTAGGATTAGAGTTAGGTTTAGTGGGAGGGTTAGTGTTATGGTTAGGGTTAGGGTGAGGGTGTGTGAGGGTCAGGGTTTGTCTTAGGCTGAGGCGGAGGCTTAGGCAGAGCATGAGGGTGAGGGTGAGTGTTAGTGTTAGGGTTTTAGAGTTAGGGTGTGTTAGGATTATGTTTAGGTTTAGCATTAGGATTAGGGGGAGGGCTAGAGTTAGCGTGAGGGTTAGGGTTAGCGTTAGGGTGATGTTTATGATTAAGGTTAGGGTTATGGTGAGGGTGAGTGTTAGGGTAGGGTGAGGGTTAGGGTTAAGGTGAGGCTGTGGGTTACTATTAGGATTAGGGTGAGGGTTTGTGTTAGGGTTAAAGTTACGATGAGGTTCAGGGTTTAGGTTAGGTTTATGGTTAGTGTTATAGTTAAGGTTAGGGTTAGAGTTACAGTAAGGGTGAGGGTGAGGGTGAGGTTTAGGATCAGGGTTAGCGTGAGGTTTAGTTTTAGGATTATGGTTATGGTGAGGGTGAGGTTTAGGGTTAGAGTTAGGTTTAGGGGGAGGGTTAGGTTGAGTGTTAGGGTTAGTGTTAGGGTTAGGGTGAGGGTTAGGTTGAGGTTTAATGTTAGGGTTAGGGTTAGGTTTAGGATTAGGTTGACAGTAGGGTGAGTGTGAGGGTTAGGGTTAGGGTTTGGCTTAGTCTTACGGTTAGGCTGAGGGTATGGGTGTGGATGAGGATTAGGTTTAGAATGATGGTTAGGGTTATGGTAGGTTAAGGGTTAGGATGAGGGGTAGGGTTAGGATTAGGGTGAGGGTGAGGGTGAAGGTGAGGGTTAGGGTTAGGGTGACTGTAAGTGTAAAGGTGAGGGTTAGGCTGAGGGTGAGGGTTATGGTAAGGTGAGGGTTAGGGTTAGGGTGAGGTTGAGGGTTAGATTCAGGATTAGTGTTATGGTTAGTGTGAGGTTAAGGGTGAGGATGAGGGTTTTGCTTAGGTTGAGGGATAGGTTGAGGGTGAGAGTTAGGGTTAGGGTGAGGTTTAGGGTTAGGGTGATGGTTAGGGTTAGTGTGAGGGTTACTGTAATGGTTAGGGTTAGTGTTAGGGTGAGGGTAAGTGTTAGAGTGAGGGTTAGGGTTAGGATGAAGGCTATGGATATGATGAGAGTTAGGGTTAGGTTTAGGGTTATTGTTAGGGTTAGGGTTAGGGTTATGTTGAGGGTGAGGGTGAGCGTTAGGGTTAGGGGAGGTTAAGGTTTCCGGTTAGGGTTAGAGTTAGGGTGAGCGTGAGGGTGAGGTTTAGGGTTAGAGTTAGGGTTAGTGTTAGTGTTAGGGTTAGGTTTAGGTTTAGAATTAGGGTTAGGGTTAGGATTAGGGTTAGGGTTAGGTTGAGGGTTACGGGGAGGGTTAGGGTTACGTTTAGGGTTAGGGTGAGAGGGAGGGTTAGGGTTACGGTTTGGGTGAGGGTGAGGGTTAGATTGAGGGTTAGGGTTATGTTGAGGGTTATGGTTAGGGTGAGGGTTAGGTTTAGTGTTAGGGTTATTGTTAGGGTTAGGGTTAGGGTTACGGTGAGTTTGAGGATGAGGGTTAGGTTTAGGGTTAGGGTGAGGATTAGTTTTAGTGTTAGGGTTAGAGTTAGGGTTAGGGTGATGGTGAGGTTTAGGGTTAGAGTTAGAGTTAGGGTTAGTGTTAGGGTTAGGTTAAGGTGATGGTTAGGGTGAGGTTTAGAGTTCGGGTTAGGCTTAAGCTTAGGCTTAGGCTTAGGCCGAGAGTGAGGGTTAGGGTTAGGGTTATGTTTAGGATGAGTCCTAGGATGAGGTTTATGGTTAGGGTTAAGGTTAGGATTAGATTTAGTGTTAGGGTTAGTGTTAGGGATAGGGTGTGGGTTAGGGTTAGGGTTAGGTTTAGGGTGAGGGTTAGGTTTAGGGTTAGGGTTAGGCTTAGGCTTAGGCTTAGTGTTATGTTTAGGGTTATTGTTAGTGTTAGGGTTAGTGTTATGTTTGCGGTGAGGGTGAGGCACAGGGTGAGGATAATGGTTATTGTTAGGGTTAGGGTTAGGTTTACTGTTATTGTTAGGGTTAGGGTTAGAGTTACGGTCACTGTGAGAGTGAGGGTGAGGGTGAGGATTAGGGTGAGGTTTATGGTGAGGTTTAGGTTTAGGGTTAGTTTTAGGGTGAGAGTGAGGGTGAGGGTTAGTGTTAGGGTGAGGGTTAGTGCTTAGGCTGAGGGTGAGGGTGGGGGTGAGGGTTAGGGTTAGGGTGATCCTTAGGTTTAGGGTTAGTGTTATTGTTAGGGTTAGGGTTAGAGTTACAGTGAGGCGGAGTGTGGGGGTGAGGGTTAGGATTAGGGTCAGGGTGAGGTTTAGGGTTAGGTTTAGAGAGGGTTAGGGTGAAGGTCAGGTTTAGGGTTAGAGTTAGGGTTAATGTTAGGGATAGGCTTAGGGTTAGGCTGAGGGTGAGGGTGGGGTTGAGGATTAGGGTTAGGGTTAGGGTTCGGGTTAGGGTTAGAGTTAGGGTTAGGGTAAGGGTTAGGGTTAGGATTAGGATTAAGGTTAAGTTGAGGGTGAGTGTGAGGGTTAGATTTAGGGTTAGGGTTAGGATTAGGGTTAGGGTATGTGCTAGCATGAGGGTTAGGGTTAGGTTTAGGGTTAGGGTGACGTTTAGCGTTAGTTTTAGTTTCAGAGTTAGGGTTAGGGTGAGGGTTTGGGTTATGGTTAGAGTTACGGTGAGGTTGAGGTTTAGGGTTAGGTTTAGGGTTAGGGTTATTCTTAGGGTTAGGGTTAGGGTTAAGGTTAAGGTAAGGGTGAGATTGAGGGTGATGTTGAGTGTTAGGGTTAGGGTTAGGATGAGATTTTCAGTTAGGGTTAGGGTTAGAGTTAGGGTCAGGGTGAGGTTAGGGTTAGAGTTAGGGTTAGGGTTAGGGTTAGTGTGAGTGTTAGGGTTAAGGTTAGTGTTACAGTTAGGGTTATGGTGAGGGATAGTGTGTGGGTGAGGGTTAAGGTTAGCGTTAGGCTTTGGCTTTGCGTTAAGGTGAGGGTGAGGGTGAGGGTGAGTGATAGGGTGAGGGTGAGACTGAGATTTAGGGTTAGAGTTAGTGTTAGGGTGAGAGTTATAGTTAGGGTTAGGGTGAGGGTCATGGTTATGGTAAGGGTGAGGCTTAGGTTTAGGGTGAGGTTTAGCGTTAGGATGAAGGTTAGGGTGAGGGTGAGGGTTAGGATTAGGGTTCCAGTTAGGATTATTGTAAGTGTTATTGTTCTGGCTACCTTTGCAGAGACGGTGTGACTGAGGGTGAGGTTTAGGTATAGGATTAGGGTTAGGGTTTGGTTTAGGGTTAGGATTAACGTTATTGTGAGGTTTAAGGTTAGAGTTACGGTGAGGGTGAGGGTGAGGGTAAGGGTCAGGTTTAGGATTAGGGTTAGATTGAGGTTTAGGGTCAGGGTTAGGATTTGGGTTAGGGTGAGTGTGAGGTTTAGGGTTAGAGTTAGGGTTAGGGGGAGGGTTCGCGTGAGGGTTAGGGTTAGGGTTAGTTTTAGGGTTATGGTTAGGGTGAGTGTTAGGGTTAGGATTAGGGTTAGGGTGAGGGTGAGTGTGAGGGTTAGGGTTAGCGTTTGGGTTAGGCTTAGTGTTAGACTGAGGGTGAGATTGAGATGAGGGTTATGGTTAGTGTGAAGGTCGGGGTTAGTGTTAGGGTGAGAGTGAGGTTTATGTTGAGGATTAGTGTTTGGGTTAGTGTGAGGTTTAGTGTCAGGATGAGTGTTAGGGTTAGGTTGAGGGCTAGGGTGAAGGTGAGGGTTAGCTTTAGGGATAGGGTGAGGTTTAGGTTTAGGGTGATTGTTAGCGTTAGTGTGAGGGTTAGTGTTAGGGTTAGTGTTAATGTTAGGGTGAGGGTAAGTGTTAGGGTAAAGTTTAGGTTTAGGGTGAGGTTTAGGATTAGGGTTACGGTTAGGGTTAGTGTGAGTGTGAGGGTTAGGATAAGGGTTAGGGTTAGGGTTAGAGTTAGGATGAGGTTGAGGGTGAGGGTTACGGTTAGGGTGAGTGTTGGGGTTAGGGTTAGAGTGAGGGTTAGTGTGATGGTTAGGCTTATGCTTAGGGTTTGTGTATGGGCTAAGGTGAGTGTGAGGCTTAGGGTTAGGTTTAGGGTGAGGTGTAGGGTGAGGATTAGGTTTAGTGTTAGGGTTAGAGTTGGGGTTAGGGTTAGGCTTAATGTTAGGCAGAGTGTGAGGGTCAGGGTGAGATTTAGGGTTAGGGTGAGGGTGAGGTTTAGGGTTATAGTTAGGGTGAGGGTTAGTGTGAGGGTTAGGGTTAGGGTTAGTGTTAGGGTTAGGGTTAGGGTTAGGGTGAGGGTGAGTGTGAGGGTCAGGGTTTGTCTTAGGCTGAGGCGGAGACTTAGGCAGAGCATGAGGGTGAGGTTGAGTGTTAGTGTTAGTGTTTTAGGGTTAGGGTGAGTGATAGGATGAGGTTTAGGGTTAGCATTAGTTTTAGGGGGAGGACTAGAGTTAGGGTGAGGGTTAGGGTTAGGTTTAGGGTGAGGTTTAGGGTTAAGTTTAAGGTGAGGCTGAGGGTTAGGATTAGGATTAGGGTGAGGGTTTATGTTAGGTTTAGAGTTAGGGTGAGGTTCAGGGTTTGGGTTAGGTTTAGGGTTAGTGTTATAGTTAAGGTTAGGGTTAGAGTTACAGTAAGAATGAGGGTGAGGGTGAGGGTTAGGATCAGGGTTAGGGTGAGGTTTAAGTTTAGGATTATGGTTAGGGTGAGGGTGAGGTTTAGGGTTAAAGTTAAGGTGAGGGGGAGGGTTAGGTTGAGTGTTATGGTTAGTGTTAGTGATAGGGTTAGGGTGAGGGTTAGTTTGAGGTTTAATGTTAGGGTTATGTTTAGGTTTAGGATTACGTTGAAAGTGAGGGTAAATGTGAGGGTTAGGGTTAGGGTTTGGCTTAGGCTTACGGTTAGGCTGAGGGTATGGGTGGGGATGAGGATTAGGTTTAGTATGATGGTTAGGGCTATGGTTAGGTTAAGGGTTAGGATGAGGGTTAGGGTTAGGATTAGGGTTAGGGTGAGGGCAAGGTTGAGGGTGAGGGTTAGGTTTAGGGTTAGGCTTAGACTTAGCATTAGGCTTAGGCTGAGGGTGAGGGTGAGGGTTAGGGTTAGGGTGGTGGTTGGGGTTGCCGTTATGGTGAGGGTTAGGATGAGGATTTATGCTATGGTGAGGGTTAGGGTGAGGGTGACCGTAAGGGTAAAGGTGAGGTTTAGGATGAGGGTGAGGGTTATGGTACTGGTGAGGGTTAGGATTAAGGTGAGGGTGAGGGTTAGATTCATGATTAGTGTTAGGATTAGTGTGAGGTTAAGGGTGAGGATGAGCGTTAGGGTTAGGGTGAGGGCTAGGGTGAGGGTGAGAGTTAGGGTTAGGGTATGGTTTATGGTTAGGGTGATTGTTAGGGTGAGTGTGAGGGTTAGTGTTATGGTTAGGGTTTGTGTTAGGGTGAGGGTTAGGGTTAGGGTGAAGGTTATGGTTAGGATGAGGGTTAGGGTTAGGGTTAGGGTTATTTTTAGGGTTAGGGTTAGGGTTAGGGTTATGTTGAGGGTGAGGGTGAGGGTGAGGGTTAGGGTTAGGTTGAGGTTTAGGTTTCAGTTTAGGGTTAGTGTTAGGGTTAGGGTGAGGGTGAGGTTTAGGTTTAGAGTTAGGGTTAGGGTTAGGATGAGATTTAGGTTTAGGATGAGGGTTAGGGTTAGTGTGAGGGTTAGTGTTAGGGTTAGGGTTAGTGTTAGGGTGAGGGTAAGTGTTAGGTTGAGGGATAGGATTAGCGTGAGGGTTATGGTTATGCTGAGGGTTAGGGTTAGGTTTATGGTTATTGTTAGGTTTAGGGTTAGGTTTACGGTTACGGTGAGGTTGAGGGTGAGGGTTAGGGTTAGTTTAGGATGTGGTTTAGTGTTAGTGTTAGAGTTAGAGTTAGGGTTAGAGTGAGGGTAAAGTTTAGGCGTAGAATTAGGGTTAGGGTGAGGTTTAGGGTGATTTTTAGGGTTAGAGTGAGCGGTAGTGTTAGCGTTAGGTGAGGGTAAATATTAGGCTGAGGGATAGGGTTAGGGTGAGGGTTAGGGTTAGGGTTTGGGTTATTGTTAGGGTTAGGTTTATACGGGTACGGTGAGGGTGAGGGTGTGGGTTAGGTTTAAGGTTAGGATGAGGTTTAGGTTTCGGTTCATGTTAGAGTTAGGCTTAGGATGAGGGTGAGGTTTAGGGTTAGAGTTAAGGTTAGTGTTAGGGTTAGGGATAGGGTGAGGGTTAGTGTTAGGATTTGGCTTAGGCTTAGGCTTAAGCCGAGCATGAGGGGGAGGGTTAGGGTTCGGGTTAGGGTGAGGTTTAGGGTTAGGATTAGCGTGAGTGTTAGGATGAGGTTTAGGGTTAGGATTAGGTTTAGTGTGAGGGCTAGGATGAGGGTTAGGGTGAGGGTTAGGGTTAGGATAGGGTCATGTATAGGATTTGGGATAGGGTGAGGGTGAGTGTGAGGGTTAGGTTTGGGTTAGGCTTAGGGGTAGGGTGATGGTTAGGGTTATGTTTTGGGTTAGGGTGAGGGTGAGGCTGAGGATTAGGTTTAGGTTTAGGGTTTGGTTTAGGGTTATGGTTTGTGTTAGGGTTAGGGTTACGGTTATGGTTACAGTGAGGTTAGGTTTTGTGTTAGGGTTAGGGTTAGGGTTACGGTGAACGTTAGGTTTAGGGTTAGGGTTAGGGTTAAGTTAGGGTTAGGCTGAGGGTTATGGTGGGGCTGAGGATTAGGGTATGGTTAGGGTTAGGGTTAGGGTTATTGTTAGGGTTATTGTTAGGGTGAAGTTTGCAGTGAGGGTGAGGCTGAGGGTGAGGGTGAGGGTTATGGTTAGGGTGTGGGTTAGGGTTAGTGTTACAGTTATTGTTAGGGTTACGGTTGGAGTTACAGTGAGGTTGAGGGTGGGGTTGAGGGTTAGGGTTAGGGTTAGTTTTAGGATTAAGGTTAGGGTTAGGGTTAGGGTGAGGGTGAGGTTTAGGGTTAGAGTTAGGTTTGCGGGAGGGTTACGGTGAGATTTAGGGTTAGGGTTACTGTTAGGGTTAGTTTGAGGGTGATTGTTAGTTTGAGGTTTAGAGATAGGGTTAACTTTAGGACTAGGGTTAGGGTGAGGGTGAGTGTGAGGGTTAGGTTGAGGGTTAGGACGGGGGTGAGTATTAGGGTTAGAGTGATGATTAGGTTTAGGGTTAGGCTTATTGTTAGGGTTAGGGTTAGTGTTATGGTGAGGGTGAGGGTGTGGGTGAGGGTTAGGGTTATGGTTAGGGTGGGGTCTAGGGTTAGGGTAGGGTGAGGATGAGGTTTAGGGTTAGATATAGGTTTAGGGGGAGGGTTATGGTGAGGGTTAGGTTTAGGGTTAGTGTTAGGGATAGGGTGAGGCTGAGGGTTCGGTCGAGGTTTAGGTTTAGGGTTAGGGTTTGGGTTAGGGTTAGTGTTAGGATGAGGGTAAGTGTTAGGGTGAGGGTTTGGGTTTGGGTGATGGTTAAGTTTTGGGTGAGGGTGAGGGTTAGTATTCGGGGTGGAGTTAGGGTTATTGTTAGTGTTATGGTTAAGGTTAAGTTTACGGTTGGGGTGAGGTTGAGGTTGAGGGTTAGGTTTAGGGTTAGGGTGAGGTTTAGGGTTCAGGTTAGGGTTAGGGTTAGGTTTAGGAGTAGGGTGAGGGTTTGGGTTAGGTTTAGGGTTACGGTGAAGGGGAGGGTTAGGATGAGGTTTAGGGATAGGGTGAGGGTTAGGGTGAGGGTGAGGTTTAGAGTTCGACTTAGGGTAGGGGGGAGGGTTAGGTTGAGGGTTAGGGCTAGGGTTATTGTTAGGGTTAGGATTAGGGTGAGGGTTAGGTTGAGGTTTATGGTTAGGGTTATGCTTAGGATTAGGATTACTGTTATGATGAGGATGAGTGTGAGGGTTAGGGTTAGGTTTAGGCTTAGATTTAGGCTGAGGGTTAAGGTGAGGGTAAGTTTTACGTTTAGGGTTAGGGTTAGGGTGAGGGTTAGGGTTAGGGTTAGGGTGAGGGTGAGGGTTCGATTGAGGGTTAGGGTTATTTTGAGGGTTATGGTGAGGGTGAGGGTTAGGTTTAGTGTTAGGTTTATTGTTAGGGTTAGGGTTAGGTTTAAGGTGAGGTTGAGGGTGAGGGTTAGATTTAGGTTTAGGGTGAGGTTTAGTTTTAGGTTTAGGGTTAGAGTTAGGGTTAGGGCGATGGTGAGGTTTAGGGTTAGATTTAGGGTTAGTGTTAGGGTTAGGTATAAGGTGAGGGTTAGGGTGAGGTTTAGAGTTCGGGTTAGGCTTAGGCTTAGGCTTAGGCTTTGGCCGAGAGTGAGGGTGAGGGTAAGGGTTAGGGTTAGGGTGAGGATTAGGGTTAGGTTTAGGGTGAGGGTTAGGATGAGTTTTAGTGTTAGGGTTAGGGCTAGGGTTAGGTTTTGTGTTAGGGTTAGGGTTAGTTTTAGGGTTAGGGTTAGGGTTAGGGTGAGGTTTAGGGTTAGGGTTAGGCTAAGGCTTAGGCTTAGGGTTATGTTTAGGGTTATTTTTAGTGTTATGGTTAGAGTTAAGTTTGCGGTGAGGATGAGGCACAGGGTGAGGGTTTTATGGTTATTGTTAGGGTTAGGGTTACTGTTATTGTTAGGTTTAGGGTTAGAGTTACGCTCACATTGAGAGTGAGGGTGAGGGTGACATTAGGGTGAGGTTTACGGTGAGGTTTAGGGTTAGGGTTAGGTTTAGTGTAAGGGTGCTGGTGAGGTTTAGGGTTTGAGTTCAGGTTAGGGGGAGGGTTAGGGTGAGGGTTAGGGTTAGGTTTAGTGCTAGCATTAGGGTGAGGGTGAGGGTTAGGTTGAGGTTTAGGGATAGGGTTAGGGTTAGGATTAGGGTTAGGGTGAGAGTGAGGGTGAGGGTTAGTGTTAGGGTTAGGCTTAGGCTTAGGGTTAGGCTGAGGGTGAGGGTGGGGGTGAGGATTTGGTTTAGGGTGATCGTTAGGTTTAGGGTTATTGTTATTATTAGGGTTAGGGTTAGAGTTACGGTGAGGCTGAGTGTGCTGGTGAGGGTTAGTGTTAGGGTCCGGGTGAGGTTTAGGGTTAGGTTTAGAGATAGCGTTAGGGTGATGGTGAGGTTTAGGGTTAGAGTTAGGGTTAGTGATAGGGACAGGCTTAGGGTTAGGCTGAGGGTGAGGGTGGGGTTGAGGATTAGGTTTAGTGTTAGTGTTAGGGTTAGGGTTCTAGTTAGGGTGACAGTTAGGTTGAGGGTTAGGATTAGTATTAAGTTTAAGGTGAGGGTGAGTGTGAGGGTTAGTGTTATTGTTAGGGTTAGGATTAGGGTTAGGGTGAGGGTGAGTTTTATGGTTAGGGTTAGGTTTAGAGTGAGGTTTAGGGTGAGGGTTAGGGTTAGGGTTAGTTTTAGGGTTAGGTTTGGGGTTAGTGTTAGGATTAGTGTTACTGTGACTGTGAGTGTGAGGCTTAGGGTTAGGGTTAGTGTTAGGCTGAGGCTGAGGGTGAAGTTGAGGGTTAGATTTAGGGTTAGGGTATGGTTTATGTTTAGAGTGAGGGTTAGAGTGAGGGTTAGGGTTAAGATTAGGGTTAGGGTATGTGCTCGGGTTAGGGATACGGTTAGGGTTCGGTTTTGGGTTAGGGTTAGGGTTAGGGTTAGGGTTAGGGTTAGGGTTAGGGTTAGGGTTAGGGTTAGGGTCAGGGTAGGGTTTAGGGTTAGAGTTAGGGTTAGGTTTAGGGTTAGTGTGAGTGTTAGGGTTAGGGTTAGTGTTACAGTTAGGGTTATGGTGAGGGATAGTGTGAGGGTGAGGGTTAGGGTTAGTGTTAGGCTTTGGCTTTGGGTTCAGCTGAGGGTGAGGGTGAGGGTTAGGGTGAGGTTGAGGGTTAGTGTTAGTGTTAGAGTTAGGGTTAGGGTTAGTGTTAGTGTTAGGGTTAGGGTGAGGGTTAGGATGAGGGTAAGGGTTAGGGTTAGGGTTAGGATTAGGATTAGGGTTAGTGTTAGTGTGAGTGCTTGTGTTAGGCTTAGGGTTAGGGTTAGGCTTAGCATTAAGCTGAGGGTGAGGGTGAGGGGTTAGGGTAAGCATTCCGCTTAGGGTTATCATTTGGGTGAGAATTATGGTTCGGGTTAAGTTTAGGGTTAGGGTGAGGGTTAGGATTAGGGTTACAGCGAAGGTGAGGCCTAGGGGTAGGTTGAAGTTTTGGGTTAGTATTAGGGATAGGGTGATGGTTAGGATTAGGTTTAGGGTGAGAGTTAGGATGAGGATTAGGTTTAGAATGGTGGTTAGGGTGAGGGCTAGGGTGAGGGTGAGGATTTGGGTTAGTGTTAGGGTGAGGTTTAGGGTTAGGGTGAGGGTTAGGATGAGGGTTAGGGTTACGGTGAGGGTTACGGTTAGGGTTAGAGTGAGGATTATGTTTAGGATTAGGGTTAGGGTGAGGGTTAGGTTTAGGGTTAGGGTGAGTGTTAGGATGAGGATTAGGGTTAGGTTTATTTTTAGAGTGAGGGCTAGGGTGAGGGTGAGGGTTAGAATTAGTGTTAAGGTGAGGTTTAGTGTTAGGGTTATGGTGAGGGTTAGGGTTATGGTGAGGGTGAGGGTGAGGGTTAGGGTTAGGGTTAGGGTGAGATTTAGGGTCAAGGTTAGGATTTGGATTAGGGTGAGTGTGAGGTTTAGATTTAGAGTTATGTTTAGCGGGAGGGTTAGGGTGTGGGTTAGGGTTAGGGTTAGTTTTAGGGTTAGGGTTAGGGTGAGGGTTAGGTTGAGGTTTAGGGTTAGGGTTAGAGTTAGTGTTAGGATTACTGTTAGGGTGAGGGTGAGTGTGAGGGTTAGGTTTAGGGTTTGGGTTAGGCTTAGTGTTAGGCTGAGGGTGAGGTTGAGGTGAGGGTTATGGTTAGGGTGAGGGTCGGGGGTAGGTTTAAGGTGAGGGTTAGAATTAGGATTAGGGTTAGCGTGTGGCTTAGTGTTAGGGTGAGGGTAAGGTTTTGGATGAGGTTTAGGGTTACAATTAGGGTTAGGGTGAGGGCTAAGGTGAGGGTGAGGGTTAGCGTTAGGATTAGGGTCAGGTTTAGGGTTAGGGGTAGGGGTAGGGTTAGGGTCAGGGTTAGCGTTTGGGTTACGGTGAAGATGTGGGTTAGTTTTGAGCTGATGGTTAGGGTGAGGACTAAAGTGATGGTGAGGGTTAGGGTTAGGGTTAGGGTTAGGGTGAGGGTTAGGTTGAGGCTTAGGTTTAAGGTTAGTGTTAGGATTAGGGTTAGGCTGAGGGTGAATATGAGGGTTAGGGTTAGGGTTAGGCTTAGGCTTAGGGTTAGGCTGAAGGTGAGGGTGGGGATGAGGATTAGGTTTAGAGTGATGGTTCTGGTTATGGTTAGGTTGAGGGTTAGGATGAGGGTTAGAGTTAGGATTAGGGTTAGGGTGAGGGCTATGGTGAGTGTGAGGTTTAGGGTTAGTTTTAGGCTTAGGCTTAGGGTTAGGCTGAGGCTAAAGGTGAGGGTGAGGGTTAGGGTTAGGGTGATGTTTAGGGTTACGGTTAGGGTGAGTGTTAGGATGAGGGTTAGGGTTAGGGTTAGGGTGACGTTAGGTTTAGGGTGATGGTTAGCGTTAGTGTGAGGGTTAGTGTTAGTATTAGTGTTACTGTTAGGTTGAGGGTAAGTGTTAGGGTAAGGTTTAGGTTTAGGGTGAGGTTTAGGATTAACGATAAGGTTAGGATTAGGGTCAACGTGAGGTTTAGGGTTAGAGTTAGAGTTAGGGTGAGGTTTTGGGTTAGGGTTAGGGTTAGGTTTAGTGTTAGAGTTAGGGTTAGGGTGAGGTTTAATAGGGGGTGAGGGTTAGTGTTAGGGTTAGGATGAGGGTTAGGGTTAGTGTGAGGGTTAGGGTGAGGGTGACAGTAAGGTTAAAGTTGAGGGTTAGGCTGAGAGTGAGGATTTCGGTAAGGGTGAGTGTTAGCATTAGGGTGAGGGTTATGGTTAGGTTTAGGTTGAGGGTGTGGTTTAGATTGAGGATTAATTTTAGGGTTAGTGTGAGGTTTAGGATCAGGGTGAAGGTGGGGGTTAGGATTAGATTTAGGCTTAGGCTTAGGCTTAGGGTAGGGTTATTGTTAGTGTTATGGTTAGCGTTAATTTTGTGGTGAGGGTGAGGCTGAAGGTGAGGTTTAGAGTTAGGGTTAGGGTTAGTGTTATTTTTAGTGTTAGGGCTAGAATTACGGTGATGTTGAGGGTGAGGATGAAGTTTAGTGTCAGGGTGAGTTTTAGGGTTAGGGTTAGGGTAAGGGTGAGGGTGAGGTTTAGGATTAGAGTTAGGGTTAGGGATAGGGTTAGGTTGATGGTTAGGGTTAGGGTTAGGGTTAGGGTGAGGGTTAGATTGAGGATTAGGGTTATAGTTAGGGTTAGTGTGAGGTTTAGGGTGAGGATAAGGGTTAGGGTTAGGTTGAGGGTGAGGGTAGGACTTAGGGTTAGGGTGAGGGCTAGTTTGAGGGTTAGGGGGGTTAGGGTTAGGATCAGGTTTAGAATTAGGGTGAGGGTAGGGTTAGTGTGAGGGTTAGTGTTAGGGTTAGGGTTAGTGGTAGTGTGAGTGTAAGTGTTAGGGTGATGTTTAGGGTTAGGGTGAGGGTTATGGTTAGGTTGAGGGTTAGGGTTAGGGTCACGATTATTGTTAGGTTTATTGTTAGGGTTACGGTTACATTGAGGATGAGGGTGAGGGTTAGGGTTAGTGTTAGGGTGAGGTTTAGTGTTAGGGTTAGTGTTAGAATTAGGGTGAGGGTGAGGGTGAGGTTTAGGGTTAGATATAGGTTTAGAGTGAGGGTTAGGGTGAGGGTTAGGGTTAGGGTGAGTGTTAGGGTGGGGGTGACAATAAGGGTAAAGATGAGAGTTAGGCTGAGGGTGAGCGTTACAGTAAAGATGAGGGTTATTGTTAGGGTGAGGGTTAGGTTTAGGGTTAGGGTGAGGGTGAGGGTTAGATTGAGGATTAGTGTTAGGGTTAGTGTGAGCGGTAGTGTTAGCGTTAGGGTTAGTGTTAGGTTGAGGCTAAATATTAGGGTGACGTTTAAGGTTAAGATGAGGGTTATGGTTAGGGTGAGGGTTAGGGTTATGGTTAGGGTTATTGTTAGTGTTAGGGTTATATGGTTACGGTGAGGGTGAGGGTGTGGTTTAGGGTTAGGTTTAGGATGAGGTTTAGCTTTCGGGTTAGTGTTAGAGTTAGGGTGAGGGTGAGGGTGAGTTTTATGGTTAGATTTAGGGTTAGTGTTAGAGTTAGGGATAGGGAGAGGGTTAGGCTTAGGCTTAGGCTTAAGCTTAGCCTTAGGCCGAGCATGAGGGGGAGGGATAGGGTTCAGTTTAGGGTGAGATTTAGGGTTTAGGGTTAGCGTGAGTTTTAGGATGAGGTGTAGGGTTAGGAATAGGTTTAGGGTGAGGGCTAGGGTGAGGGTGAGTTTTAGGGTAAGGACAGGGTTAGGTATAGGATTTGGGTTAGGGTGAGGGTGAGTTTGAGGGTTAGGGTTATGGTGAGGGTTAGGGTTAGGGTTAGGGTTAAGTTAGGATTAGGCTGAGGTGAGGGTAGGGGTGAGGATTAGGGTTATGATTATGGTTAGGGTTAGGGTTATTGTTAGTTTTATGGTTAGGGTTAAGTTTGCAGTGAGGATGAGGCTGCTGGACAGGGTTATGGTTAGGGTTAGAGTTAGGGTGAGGGTGAGGGTTAAGGTTAGGTTGAGGATTAGCGATAGGGTTACATTTAGGACTAGGGTTAGTGTAAGGGTCAGTGTGAGGTTTGGTTGAGGGTTAGGCTGAGGCTTAGGGTTAGGCTGAGTTTCACGGTGGGGGTGAGGATTAGGGTTAGGGTGATGGTTATGGTTAGGGTTATGGTTATTGTTAGCATTAGGGTTAGGGTGAGGGTTACAATGAGCGTTAAGGTTAGGGTTAGGATTATGTGTAGTATGAGGGCTAGGGTGAGGATGAGGGTTAGCGTTAGTGTTTGGGTGAGGTTTACGGTTAGCGTTAGGGTTAGGATGAGGGTTAGGGTTACGGTGAGCGTGAGGGTTAGTGTTAGGGTGAGGGTTAGGGTTAGGATTTGGGTTAGGGTTAGGGTGAGTTTTAGGGTTACATTTAGGGTTAGGGGGAGGGTTAGGTTGAGGGTTAGGGTTAATGTTAGGGTTAAGGTTAGGGTGAGGGTTAGCTTGGGGTTTAGGGTTAGGTTTAGGATTAGGATTAGCGTGAGGGTGAGTGTGAGGGTTAGGGTTAGGGTTAGGCTTAGGCTTAGGGTTAGGCTGAGGGTGTGGGTTGGGGTGAGGATTAGGGTGAGGTTGATGGTTAGGTTTAGGGTGAGGGTTAGGATGAGGGTTAGGTTTAGGATTAGGGTTAGGCACAGTGCTAGGGTGAGGGTGAGTTTGTGTGTTAGGGTTAGGTTTAGGGTTAGGCTTTGGGTTAGGCTGAGGGTGAGGTTGAGTTTGAGGGTTAGGGTTAGGGTTAGGGTTAGGGTGAGTGTGAGGTTTAGGGTTAGAGTTAGGGTTAGGTTGAGGCTGAGGGTGAGGTTTTGGGTTAGGGTTAGTGTTAGGTTTAGGGTTAGTGTTAGGGTGAGGGTTAGTCTGTGGGTGAGGGTTAGGGTTATGTTTAGGATTAGGAATAGGGTTAGGGTTAGGGTGAGTATGAGGGTTAGGGTTCCGGTTAGTGTTAAGCTGAGGTTTAGGGTGAGGGTGAGGATTAGGGTTAGGATGTGGGTTAGGGTTAAGGTTATGGGGAGAGTTAGGATGAGGGTTAGTGTTAGGATTAGGGATAGGGTGAGGGCTATGGTGAGGGTGAGGTTTAGGGTTAGGGTTAGGGTGTGGTTTAAAGTTAGGTTAAATTTAGGGTTAGGGTGAGGGTGAGGTTTACGGTTAGAGTTAGGGTTAAGATGAGGCTGAGGTTGAGGGTTAGGGTTAGCGTTAGTATTAGGATTAGGATAAGGGTTAGAGTGAATGTCAGTGTTAGGGTTAGGGTTCGGGTTTGGCTTAGGGTTACATTGACGGTGAGGGTGAGGGTGAGGTTTAGGGTTAGCATTAGGGTTAGGGTGAGGGTGAATGTGTGTGTTAGGGTTAGGTTTAGCGTTAGACTTAGTGTTAGGCTGATGGTGAGGTTGAGGGTGAGGGTTAGGGTTAGTGCGAGGGTTATGTTAAGAGTTACAGGGAGGGATAGGATGAGGGTTAGGGTTAGGTTGAGGTTTAGGGTTAAGATTAGGGTTAGGGTGAGGGTGAGGGTTAGGGTTAGGGTAAGGGTTACTGTGAGGGTGAGGGTTAGGGTTAGGTTGAGGGTTAGGGTTAGGATTTGTGTTAGGCTGCGGGCTAAGATTAGGGTGAGGGTTAGGGTAAGGGTTTGGCTTAGGCTTAGGGTTAAGCTGAGGGTGAGGTTAAGGGTGAGCGTTAGGGTTTGGGTTAGTGTAAGTATTAGTGATAGGTTTAGGGTTAGAGTTCCGATTAGGGTGAGGGTGAGATTTAGGTGTAGAGTTAGTGTTAGGGTGAGGGTTAGGATTAGGGTGAGGGTTAGGGTGGGGGTGACAGTAAGGTTAAGGTGAGGGTTAGGCTGAGTGTGAGGGTTAGGGTTAGGTTGAGGGTTAGGGTTATGGGTAGGGTGAGGGTGAGGGTTAGATTGAGGATTAGTGTTAAGGTTAGTGCTAGGTTTACCGTCAGGATGAGTGTTAGGGTTAGGGTTAGGTCTAGGGTTAGGTTGAGGTTTAGCGTTAGTGTTATGTTGAGGTTTAGGTTTAGGGTGATGGTTAGAGTAAGTGTGAGGCTTAGTGTTCAGATTACAGTTAGTGATAAGGTGAGGATAAGTGTTAGGGTGAGGGTTAGGTTTAGGGTGAGGCTTATGTTTAGGGTGAGGGTTAGGGTTAGGATTAGGGTTTTTGTTAGGTTTAGGGTTAGGGTTACCATTACGGTGAGGGTGAGGGTTAGGGTTAGAGTCAGGATTTGGATTAGGGTTAGTGTTAGGGTGAGGGTAAGTGTTAGGGTGAGGGTTAGGGTGAGGGTTATGGTTAGGGTGAGGGTCATGTTTAGGCTTAGGGTTACGTTGACTGTGAGGGTTAGGGTTAGGTTGAGGGTTAGGGTTAGGTTTCGGGTGAGGTTAGGGTTAGGGTTAGTGTGAGGATTAGTGTTAGTGTTAGGGTAAGTGGTAGGGTGAGGGTAAGTGTTAGGGTGAGGTTTAGGGTTAGGGTGAGGATTATGGTTAGGGTGAGGGTTAGGGTTATTGTTAAGGTTAAGGGTAGGGCTAGAGTTAGTATTAGGGTAAGGGTGAGATTTAGGGTTAGAGTTAGGTTTAGTGTTAGGGTTAGGGTTAGGGTGAGGGTTAGGGTTAGGCTTAGGCTTAGGCTTAGGCTTAGGCCGAGCATGAGGGTGAGGGTTATGGTTCCGGTTAGGGTGAGGTTTAGGTTTATGTTTAGTGTCAGGTTTAGGATGAAGTTTAGGGTTAGGGTTATGGTTAGGTTGAGGGCTAGGGTGAGGGTTAGGGTTAGCGTTAGGGATAGGGTTAGGTTTAGGATTAGGGTTAGGGTGAAGGTGAGTGTGAGGCTTAGGGTTAGGGTTAGGGTTAGGCTTAGAGTTAGGGTAAGGGTTAGCGTTAGGGTTTGGGTTAGGGTGCAGGTGAGGCTGAGGATTAGGGTTAGGTTTAGGGTTAGATTTAGGGTTAGGTTTAGGGTTAGAGTTAGTGTTATGGTTATGGTTAGGGTTAGGGTTATGGTGAGGGTTAGGTTTAGGTTTAGGGTTAAGCTGAGGGTGACTGTGTGGGTGAGGATTAGAATTAGGTTTAGGGTTAGGCTTAGGATTAGGGTTATTGTTAGTGTTATGGTTACGGTTAAGTTTGCTGTGAGGGTGAGGCTGAGGGTGAGGGTTAGGGTTAGGGTTAGGGTTAGGGCTATTGTTAGGTTTAGAGCTAGAATTACGGTGAGGTTGAGGGTGAGGGTGAAGTTTAGGGTTAGGGTGAGTTTTAGGGTTAGGGTTAGGGTTAGGATGAGGGTTAGGGTTAGGGTTAGGGTTAGGGTGAGGTTAGGGTTCGGGTTAGTTTGAGGGTTCGTGTTGGGGTTAGGTTAATGTTAGGGTGAGGGTAAGTGTTAGCGTCAGGTTTTGGGTTAGGGTGAGGTTTATGGTTAGGATTGACGGCTAGGATTAGGGTTAGGATTCTTGTTAGAGTTAGGTTTAGTGTTAAGTTTATGGTGAGGGTGAGGGTGAGTGATAGGGTAAGGGTTAGGTTGAGGTTTAGCGTTTGCGTTAGGGTTAGAGTTAGCTTTTTGGTGACGGTGACGTTTAGGTTTAGAGTTAGGGTTAGGGTGAGTGTTAGGGTTAGGGTTAGGGTGAGAGTAGTAGGGTTAGGGTTAGGGTGAGAGTAGTAGGGTTAGGGTTAGGGTTAGGGTTAGGTTTAGGATTAGGGTTAGGGTGAGGGTGAGGGTGTGTGTTAGGGTTAGGTTTAGGGTTAGGCTTAGAGTTAGGCTGAGGGTGAGGTTGAAGGTGAGGGTTAGGGTTAGGGTGAGGGCTAGGGTAAGGGTTAGGGGGAGCGTTAGGAAGAGTGTTAGGATTAAGATTAGTTTTAGGGTGAGGGCTTGGCTAAGGGTGAGCTTTAGCTTTAGGTTTAGGGTGAGGGTTAGGGTTAGGGTTAGGGTGAGAGTTAGGGTTCGGGTTAAGTTTAGTGTTAGGTTGAGGGTTAGGGTAAGGGTTATGTTGAGGGTGAGGGTCAGGTTTAGGTTGAGGGTTAGGCTGAGGCTTAGGGTTAGGTTGAGCGTGAGGGTGGGGGTGAGTATTAGGGTTAGGGTGATGGTTAGGTTTAGGGTTAGGGTTATTGTTAGGGTTAGGGTTACAGTTATGTTGAGGGTGAGGGTGTGGGTGAGGGTTAGGGTTAGGTTTAGGGTGGGGTTTAGGGTTAGGGTTAGGGTGAGTGTGAGGGTGAGGTTTAGGGTTAGATATAGGTTTAGGGGGAGGGTTAAGGTGAGAGTTAGGTTTAGGGTTATTGTTAGGGTTAGGGTGAGGTTGAGGGTTAAGTTTAGGCTTAGGGTTAGTGTTAGAGTGAGGTTTATGGTTAGGGTTTGGATGAGGTTTAGAGTTACTCTGAGGGTGGGGTTGCAGGTGAGTGTGAGGGTTAGATTGAGGATTAGTTTTAGGGTTAGAGTGAGTTTTATTATGAGAACGAGGGTTAGGGTAAGGGTGAGGGCTAGGGTGAGGGTGAGGGTTAGGGATAGGGTTAGGTTGAGGTTTAGGGTTAAGGTAGTGGTTAGGGTTAGTTTGAGGGTTGCTGTTAGGATTAGGGTTAGTTTTAGGGTGAGGTTAAGGGTTAGAGTTAGGGTTAGGGTGAGAGTGAGTTTTAGGTTTACAGTTAGGGTTGGGGGAGGGTTAGGGTGAGGGTTAGGGTTAGGGTTAGTGTTAGTGTTAGTGTTAGGGTTAGGGTGAGGTTGAGTGTGAAGGTTAGGGTTAGGGTTAGGCTTAGGCTTAGGGTTAGGCTGAGGGTGAGGGTGAGGTTTAGGGTTAGGGTGAGGTTTAGGGTTAGGATTAGGGTCAGGGATAGGATGAGGTTTAGGGTTAGGATTAGGGTTAGGATGAGGGCAAGGGTGTGTGTGAGGGTTAGGGTTAGCATTATGGCAAGGTTTAGGATTAGGGTTAGGTTTAGGGTTAGGGTGAGTGTTAGGGTTAGGGTTATGGTGATGTTGAGTTTTTGGGTTAGGGTGAGGGTTAGGGTTAGGGTTAGGGTGTGGGTGAGGGTGAGGGTGAGGGTTAGGATTAGGGTTAGGGTTAGGGTTATTGTTAATGTTATGGTTAAGTTATGTTTTCGGTGAGGACGAGGCTGAGGGTGATGGTTAGGGTTAGGTTTAGGTTTAGGGTGAGGGCTTGGGTTAAGTTTAGGGTTACGGTGAGGGTGAGTGTTAGGGTTAGTGTTAGGGATAGGCTTATTGTTAGGGTTAGGGTTACAGTTATGGTGATTGTGAGGGTGAGGGTGAGGTTTAGGGTTAGGGTGAGGGTGAGGTTTAGGGTTAGAAAAAGTGTTAGGGGGAGAGTTAGGGTTAGGTTTAGTGTTAGGCTTAGGGTTATTGTTAGGGTTAGTGTTAGAGTTATTGTGAGGGTGAGGGTGAGGGTGAGGTTTAGGGTTAGGGTAATGGTGAGATTTAGGGTTAGAGTTAGTGTTAGAGAGACAGTTAGGGTGAGGGTTATCTTAGGTTTAGTGTTAGGGTTTGGGTTAGGGTTAGGGTTAGTTTGAGGTTTAGGGTTAGGTTTAGGTGTAGGTGTAGGATTAGGATTATGGTGAGGGTGAGTGTGAGGGTTAGGGATAGGTTTAGGCTTAGGCTTAGGGTTAGGCTCTGGGTGAGAGTGGGGTAAGGATTAGATTTTGGCTGATGGTTAGGGTTAGTGTTAGGTTTAGGGTTATGATAAGTTTAGGGTTAGGATTAGGGTTAGGGTGAGGGCTAGGGTGAGGGTGAGGGTTAGTGTGAGGGTTTGGCTTAGGCTTTAGGGTTAGGCTGTTGGTGGGATTGAGGGTGAGGGTTTGGGTTAGGGTGATGCTCAGGATTATGTTCAGGGTTAAGGTTAGTATGAGGGTTAGGGTTAGGGTGAGGGTTAGCGTCAGAGTGACCTTAAGGGTAAAGCTGAGAGTTAGGCTGAGTGTGAGGATTAATGTAAGGTCTAGGGTTAGGGTTAGGGTTAGGGTGAGGGTGAGGTTAAGATTGATGCTTAGGTTTAGGGTTAGTGTGAGGTTTAGAGTGAGGATGAGGGTTAGGGTTAGGGTGAGGGCTAGGTTCAGGGTGAGGGTTAGGGTTAGGCTTAGGGTGAGGTTTAATATTAGGGTGATGTTTAGGGTTAGTGTGAGTGTTAGTGTTAGGGTTAGGGTTAGTGTTAGGGTGAGGGTAAGTGTTACTTTGAGGGTTAGGTTTAGGGTGAGGGTTATGGTTAGAATGAATGTTAGGGTTAGGGTTAGGGTTAGGGTTATTGTTAGGGTAGGGTTAGGGTTACATTTATGGTGAGGGTGAGGGTTAGGGTTAGGGTGTGGTTTATGTTTAGGGTTAGGGTTAGAGTTAGGGTTAGGGTGAGGGTGAAGTTTAGGGTTAGATTTAGCGTTAGTGATAGGGTTAGGGTTACGGTGAGGGTCAGTGTGAGGGTTAGGGTTAGGCTTAAGCTTAGGGTTAGGCTTAGGCTTAGACCAAGCGTGAGTGTGAGGGTTATGGTTAGGGGTAGGGTTACACTTAGGGTTAGGGTGAGAGTTAGTGTTAGTGTTAGGGGTAGGGTTAGGGTGAAGGTGAGCATTAGGGTTAGGATTAGGATTAGGATTAAGTTGAGGGTAAGTGTGAGGGTTAGTGTTAGGGTTAGGGTTAGGGTGAGTGTGAGGGTTAGGTTGAGGGTTAGGGTGAGGTTTAGGGTTAGGGTTAGTGTTAGGGGTAGGGTTAGGGTGAGGGTTAGGATGAGGGTGAGGGTTAGGGTTAGGGTTAGGTTTACGATTAGGGATAGTGTTAGGGTGAGTGCTTGGGTTAGGTTTAGGTTTAGGATTAGGCTTAGCATTAAGCTGAGGTTGAGGGTGAGGGTTAGTGTTAGGGTGAGAGTTAGGGTGAGGGTGAGGGTTAGGCTTAGGGTTAGGATTAAGATTAGGGTAAGGGTTAGGGTGAGTGTGAGGTTTAGGGTTAGGGTTAGGGTGACAGTATGTATTAGGGTGAGGGTTAGATTTAGTGTGAAGTATATGGTTAGGATGAGGGTTAGGGTTAGGCTTATTGTTAGGGTTAGGATTAGGCTTATGGTTACGGTAATGGTGAGGGTGAAGGTTAGGTTGAGGTTTAGGTTTAGGGTTAGGGTTAGAGTTAGGGTTAGGGTTAGGGTTAGTGTTAGGTTTATGGTTAGGTTGTGACTTAGCGTGAGGTTGAGGGTTAGGGTTAAGGTTAGGATTAGGACTAGGGTTAAGGTGAGGGTGAGTGTGAGAGTTAGGGTTAGGGTTTGGGTTAGCATTAGAGTTAGGGTGAGGGTGAGGGTTGGGGTTAGGGTTAGAGTAACGGTTAGGGTGAGGGTTAGGCTTAGGCTTTGGTTTAGGGTGTTGGTTAGGGTGAGGTTGAGGGTTAGGGTGAGGGTTAGGCTGAGGGTTAGGATTAGGCTTAGTGTTAGGGTTAGAGTTGGGGTTAGGCTTAGGCTTAGTGTTAGGCGGAGGGTCAGGGTGAGGGTGAGGTATAGGGTTAGGTGAAGGTGAGGTTTAGGGTTAGATTTAGCATTAGATTGAGAGCTAGTTTGAGGGTTAGGGTTAGGGTTCTTGTTAGGTTTAGGGTGATGGTGTGTGTGAGGGTTATGGTTAGTCTTAGGCTTAGGCTTAGGCTTAGGCTTAAGGCCAAGCGTGAGGTTGAGTGTGAGGGTTAGGGATAGTGTCAGGGTTAGGGTTTTAGGGTTAGGGTGAGGGTTATGATGAGGTTTAGGGTTAGGATGAGGGTTAGGCTGAGGGCTAGAGTGAGGTGAGGCTTATGGTTAGCGTTAGGGTGAGGTTTAGGGTTTGGGTTATTGTTAGTGTTAGGGTTAGAGTTAAGTTCAGTGTTAGGGTGAGGGTGATGATTAGGTTTAGGGTTAGGGTGAGGTTTAGGGTTAGGGTTAGGGTGAGGGTGAGGTTTAGGGTTAGGATTAGGGTGAGTTTTAGGATGAGGTTTACGGTTAGGATTAGGGTTAGGGTACGGGCTAGGGTGAGGTTTCGTGTTAAATTTAGAGTTAGGGAGAGGGTTAGGGGTAGGGTTAGGCTTAGGTTTATTGTTAGGGTTAGGGTGAGGGTTAAGTTGAAGTTTAGGGATAGGTTTAGGGTTAGGATTAGGGTTAGGGTGAGGCTGAGAGTGAGGGTTAGGGCTAGGGTTAGGCTTAGGCTTAGGGTAAGGCTGAGGGTGAGTGTGGGGTTGAGAATTAGGATTAAGGTGATAGTTAGGTTTAGGGTTAGTGTTATTGTTTGGGTTAGGGTTAGAGTTACTGTGTGGGTGAGGGTGCGGGTGAGGTTTAGGATTAGAGTTGGGATTAGGGGGAGAGTTAGGGTGAGGTTTACAGTTAGGGTTAGTGTTAGGGTTTGGGTGAGGCTTAGGATTACTGTTAGGGCTATTATTAGGGTAAGGTTTATGTTTATGGTTATGGTTAGGTTGAGGGTTAGAGTTAGTTTTAGGGTGAGGTTTAGGGTTTGGGTTAGGGTTAGAGTTAGGGTGAGGGTGAGGGTGAGGTTTAGGGTTAGAGTCAGGGTTAGGATCAGCGTTAGGTTGAGGGTTAGGTTTAGGGTTAGGATTAGGGTTAGGATGAATTTGACTGTGTGGGTTAGGTTTAGGTTTAGATTTTGGCTTAGGGTTAGGCTGAGGGTGAGGGTCAGGGTTAGGGTTAGTGTTAGGTGTAGGTTTAGGGTTAGGGGTAGGTTAGGGTTAGGGTTAGTGTGAGGTTTAGTGTTAGGGTTAGGGGTAGGGGTAGGAGGAGGGTAAGTGTGAGGGTGAGGTTTATGGTTAGGGTGAGTACTATGGTTAGGGTGAGGGTTAGGGTTATTGTTAGGGTTAGGGTTAGAGTTAAAGTTAGGGTTAGGGTGAGGGTGAGATTTAGGGTTAGAGTTAGGGTTAGTGTTACGGTTAAGATGAGGTTTAGGGTTAGGGTTAGAGTTAGGGTGAGGGGTAGGGTTAGGTTTAGGATTAGGTTTAGGGTGAGGGTGAGGGTGGGGCTTAGGTTTAGGGTTAGGATTAGGCTTAGAGTTAGGGTGAAGGTTAGGGTTAGGGTTTAGTTTAGGGTGCAGGTGAGGCTGAGGATTAGGGTAGGTTTAGAGTTAGATTTAGGGTTAGGTTTAGGGTTAGGGTTAGGTTTAGGTTTATGGTGAGGGTGAGGGTTAGGGTTAGGCTTAGAGTTAGGCTGAGGGTGACTGTGGGGGTGAGGATTAGAGTTAGGGTTAGGCTTAGGCTTAGGGTTAGGGTTATTGTTAGTGTTATGGTTAGGGTTAACTTTGCGGTGAGGGTGAGGCTGCGGGTGAGGGTTAGGGTTAGTGTTAGGGTTAGTGTTATTTTTAGGGTTATGGCTAAAGTTACGGTGAGGTTGAGAGTGAGGGTGAAAGTTAGGGTTAGGATGAGTTTTAGCGTGAGGCTTAGGGTTAGGGTGAGGGTGAGGTTTAGGGTTAGAGTTAGGGTTAGTGTTAGTGTTAGGGTGAGGTTTCTGGTCAGGGTTAGGGTTGGGGTTATGGTGAGGGTGAGGTTTAGAGTTAGAGTTAGGGTTAGGTTGAGTCTGAGGGTGAGGGTTAGGGTTAGGGTTAGTGTTAGGTTTAGGGTTAGGATTAGGGTGAGGCTTAGGATGAGGGCGAGGGTTAGGGTGAAGTTTAGGATTAGGATTAGGGTGAGGGTTAGGGTTAGGATTAGGGTTAGGCTTAGGATTAGGCTAAGGGTGAGCTTTAGGGCTAGAGTTAGGGTTACGGACAAGGTTAGATTTAAGGTTAGGTTTAGGGTTAGGGTTATTGTGAGAGTTAGGTGGTGTGTTAGGTTTAGGGTTAAGTATAGGATTAGGGTTAGAGTGAGGGGGAGTGTGTGTGTTAGGATTAGGTTTAGGCTTAGGCTTAGGGTTAGGCTGAGGGTTAGGTTGAGTGTGCGGTTTAGGGTTAGGGGAAGGATTAGGATGAGGTGTAGGGTTAGGATGAGGGTTAGGGTAAGGGCTAGGGTGAGGGTGAGGTTTAGATTTATTGTTAGGGTGAAGTTTAGGGTTAGGGTTAGGGTTAGGGTTAGGGTGAGGTTGAGGTTTAGGTTTATAGTTAGGGATAGGGTGAGGCTGAGGTTGAGGGTCAGGGTTAGGGTTAGTGTTAGGTGTAGGGTTAGGGTTAGGGTGAGGGTTAGTCTGAGTGTGAGGATGAGGGTTAGGGTTAGGATTAGGATTAGCATTAGTGTTAGATTGAGTGTGAGTTTTGCGGTTAGGACTAGGGTTAGGGTTAGGCTTAGGGTTAGGCTGAGGATTAGGGTAAGGGTCAGGGTTAGGGTTAGGGTGAGCATTAGGGTTAGGGTTATGGGGAGGGTTTTGATGAGGGTTAGGGTTAGGATTCGGGTTATGGTGAGGGCTAGGGTTAGGGTGAGTGTGAGGGTTAGGGTTAGGGATAGGCTTATGCTTAGGGTTAGGTTGAGGGTGAGGGGGGTCAGGATTAGGGTTAGGGTGATGGTTAGATTTAGGGTTAGGGGGAGGGTTAGGATGAGGGTTAGGGTTAGTATTAGGGTTAGGGTGAGGGATAGGTTGAGGTTGAGGTTTAGGGTTAGTGTTAGGGTGAGAGTTAGTGTTAGGGTTAGGGTGAGAGTAGGATTCGGGTTAAGTTTAGAGTTAGGGTGAGGCTTAGGGTAAGAGTTACGGTGAGGTTGAGGGTTAGGGTTAGGTTGAAGTTTAGGGTTAAAAGTCGGGTTAGGGTGAGGGTGACGGTTAGGGTTAGGGTAAGGGTTACGTTGAGGGTGAGGGTTAGGGTTAGGTTGAGGGTTAGGGTTACGATTTGTGTTAGGGTGAAGGCTAGGGTGAGGGTGAGGGTTAGGGTTAGGGTTAGTGTGAGGTTTAGTGTTAGGGTTAGGGTTAGAGTTAGGATTAGGTTGAGGGTGAGGTTTAGGGGTAAAGTTAGTTTTAGGGTCAGGGTTAGGCTTAGGGTGAGGGTTAGTGTAAGGGTGACAGTAAGGGAAAGGTGAGGGTTAGGCTGAGGGTGAGGGTTACAGTAAGGGTGAGGGTTAGGGTTAGGGTGAGGGATAGGGATAGGGTTAGTGTGAGGGTGAGGGTTAGATTGAGGATTAGGGTTAGGGTTAGGGTTAGGGCTAGGGTTAGGTTGAGGTTTAGGGTTAGTGTTAGGGTGAGGTTTAGGTTTAGGGTGATGCTTATTGTTAGTGTGAGTATTAGTGTTCGGGTTACGGTTAGTGTTAAGTTGAGGGTAAGTGTTAGGGTGAGGGTTAGGTTTAGGGTGAGGGTAATGGTTAGGGTGAGGGTTAGGTTTAGGGGGTTTGTTAGGGTTAGGGTTAGGGTTACGGTGAGGGTGAGGGTTAGGTTTAGGTTTAGGATTAGGATTAGGGTTAGGGCTAGGGTGCGGGTAAGTGTTAGTGTGAGGGTTAGGGTGAGGGTGAGGGTTATGGTTAGGGTGAGGGTGAGGGTTAGGTTTAGAATTACCTTGAGCGTGAGTGTTAGGTTTAGGTTGAGGGTTAGGGTTAGGGTTAGGGTTAGGGTTAGGGTTAGTGTGAGGGTTAGTGTTATGGTTAGGGTTAGTGGTAGGGTGAGGATAAGTGTTAAGGTGAGGTTTACGGTTAGGGTGAGGATTATGTTTAGGGTGAGGGTTAGGGTTATTGTTAGGGTTAGTGTTACATTTAGAGTTAGTGTTAGGGTGAGGGTGAGATTTAGTGTTAGAATTAGGGTTAGTGTTAGGGTTAGGGTTAGGGTGCGGGTTAGGCTTAGGCTTAGGCTTAGGCTTAGGCTTAGGCCGAGCTTGAGGGTGAGGGTTAGGATTCACGTTAGGGTGAGGGTTAGGGTTATGTTTAGTGTCAGGTTTAGGATGAGGTTTAGGGTTAGGGTTAGGCTTATGGTGAGGGCTAGGGTGAGGGTTAGGGTGAGGGTTAGGGTTAGGGATAGGGTTAGGTTTAGGATTAGGGTTAGGGTGAGGGTGAGTGTGAGGCTTAGGGTTAGGCATAGGGTTAGGCTTAGAATAAGGGTGAGGGTTAGGTTTCAGGTTTGAGTTTGGGTGCAGGTGAGGCTGAGGATTAGGGTTAGGTTTAGGGTTAGATTTAGGGTTAGGATTAGGCTTAGGGTTATTTTTAGTGTTAGGTTTGCGGTGAGGGTTAGGTTTAGGTTTAGTGTTAGGCTGAGGGTGATTGTGGGGGTGAGGATTAGAGTTTGGTTTAGGGTTAGGCTTAGTTTTAGGGTTATGTTTAGTGTTATGGTTAGGGTTAAGTTTGCAGTGAGGGTGAGGCTGAGGTTGAGGTTTAGGGTTAGGGTTAGAGTTAGTGTTATTGTTAGGGTTAGGGCTAGAATTACGGTGAGGTTGAGGGTGAGGATGAAGGTTAGGGTTAGGTTGAGTTTTAGGGTCAGGTTTAGGGTCAGGGTGCGGGTGAGGTTTAGGGTTAGAGTAAGGGTTAGGGTTAGGGTTAGGGTGAGGTTGCGGGTTAGGGTTAGGGATGGTGTTATGTGAGGGTGAGGTTTAGTGTTAGAGTTAGGGTTAGGGTGAGGCTAAGGGTAAGGCTTAGGGTTAGGGTTAGTGTTAGGTTTAGGGTTAGGGTTAGGGTGAGGGTTAGGGTTAGAGTTAGGTTTAAGTTTAGGCTTAGGGTTAGGCTGATTGTGAGGGTGAGTGGGAGGGTTAGGGTTAGGATGATGGTTAGGGTTAGGGTTATGGGGAGTGTTAAGATGAATGTTAGGGTTAGGATTAGGGTTAGGGTGAGGTTAGAGTTAGGGTTATGAGGAGTGTTAGGATGAATTTTAGGGTTAGGATTAGGGTTAGGGTGAGGGTTAGGGTGAGGGTGAGTTTTAGGGTTAGGGTTAGGGTTAGGATTAGGGTGAATGTGAGGTTTAGGTTTAGAGTTAAGCTTAAGGTGAGGCTGAGGGTGAGGGTGAGGGTTGGGGTTAGGATTAGGATTAGGGTAAGCGTTAGGATGAGTGTGAGTGGATAAGGGTTAGGGTTACACTGAGGATGAGGTTGAGGGTGAGGGTAAGGTTTAGGATTAGGGTTAGGGTGAGGGTGAGTGTGTGGTAGGATTAGGCTTAGGGTTAGGGTGAGGGTGAGGTTGATGGTGAGTGTTAGGGTTAGGGTGATTGTTTGGGTAATGGTTAGGGGGAGGGTTAGGATGAGGGTTAGGGTCAGGATTAGGCTTAGGGTTCGGTTGAGGGAGAGGGTCAGGGTGAGGATTAGCTTTAGGTTGAGGGTTAGGTTTAGGGTTAGCTTGAGAATTAGGATTCAGGTTAAGTTTCGGGTTAGGCTGAGGGTTAGGGCTAGGTTTAGGGTGAGGGTTAGATTTAGGGTTAGGGTGAGGGTTAGGATGAGGATTAGGGTTACGATTAGGGTTAGGTTGAGGGCTAGGGTGAGGGTGAAGATTAGGGTTAGTGTTAGGGAAAGGTTTAAGGTTAGGGTTAGGTTTAGGGTGAGGGTTATGTTGACGGTTAGGGTTAAGGTGAGGGTGAGTGTTAGGGTTAGGGTGAGGGTGAGTGTTAGCATTAGGGTTAGGGTTAGGATTAGGTTTAGGGTTAGGATTAGTATTATTGTTAGGGTTAGGGTTAGAATTATGGTGAGTTTGAGGGTGAGGGTGAGGGTTAGGTTTAGGGTTAGGGTGAGGTTTAGGTTTAGGGGTAGGATTAGGGTTAGCATGATGGAAAGGTTTAGGGTTAGGTTTAGGGTTAGTTGGAGGGTTAGGTCGAGGGTTAGATTTAGGGTTAGTTTTAGGGTTAAGGTTAGGGTAAGGGTTAGGTTGAGGGTTAGGTTGAGGGTTAGTGTTAGAGTTAGGGCTAGGATTAGGGTTAGGGTTAGGGTTAGGATGAGGATTAGGGTTAGTGGTAGGATTAGGGTAAAGGTGAGGTTTCGGATGAGGTTTTCGATTAGGGTTAGGGTTAGGGTTAGAGTGAGGTTTAGGGTTAGGGTTTGGGTTAGGCTTAGAGTTACTGTGAGGGTGAGGGTGCAGGTGAGTGTGAGGGTTAGGATTAGCTTTAGGGTTAGGCTTAGGATTAGGCTTAGGATTATGCCGAGGGTGAGGGTGGGAATGAGGGTTAGGGTTAGGGTGAGGGTTAGTTTTAGGGTTATGGGGAGGGTTAGGATGAGGGTTAGGGTTAGGATTAGGGATAGGGTGAGGGCTAGGTTGAGGGTGAGTTTTAGGGTTAGGGTTAGGGTGAGGTTTAGGGTTAGGGTTTTGGATAGGGTTAGAGTTACTGTGAGGGTGAGGGTGCGGGTGAGTGTGAGGGTGAGGGTGAGGTTTAGGGTTAGTGTTAGGGTGAGAGTTAGGGTTCAGGTTAAGTTTAGGGTTAGGTTGAGTGTTAGGGTAGGCTTAAGTTGAGCGTGAGGGTCAGGGTTAGGTTGAGGGTTAGGGTTAGGTTTAGGGTTAGTGTGAGTTTCAGAGTTAGGGTTAGGGTGAGGGTTAGGATGAGGCTTAGAGTTAGGATTAGGGTTAGGTTGAGGGCTAGGGTGAGGGTGAGAGTTATGGTTAGTGTTAGGGTGAGGTTTAGGTTTAGGGTTAGGTTAGGGTTAGGTTGAGGGTTAGAGTTTGGATTAGGGTTACGGTGAGTGTGATATTTAGGGTTAGAATTAGGGTTAGGGGGAGGGTTAGGTTGAGGGTGAGGGTTAGGGTTAGTGTTAGGTAAGGGTTAGGGTGAGGATTAGGGTTAGGATTAGGGTCAGGGTGAGGGTGAGGGTTAGGTTTGGGGTCAGAGTTAGGGTTAAGATTAGGGATAGGATTAGGGTTAGGGTGAGTGTCAGTGTGTTTGTTAGGGTTAGGTTTAGGCTTAAGCTTAAGGTTAGGCTGAGGGTGAGTTTGAGAGTGAGGGTTAGGGTTAGGTTGAGGGTTAGTGTTAGGTTTAGGGGGAGTGTGAGGATGAGGGTCAGGGTTAGGTTTAGTGTTAGTGTAAGGGCTAGGGTGAGGTTGAGGTTTAGGGTTTAGAGTTTGTGTTAGGGTTAGGTTTAGTGTGAGGTTTAGTAGGGATAGTGTTAGGGTTAGTTTGAGGGTTAGGGTGAGGGTGAGGTTTAGGGTTAGGTTTAGGATTAGGATTAGGGTTAGGGTTAGGGTGAGTGTGAGGGTTAGGGTTAGGGTTAGTGTTAGGCTTAGGGTGAGGGTGAGGGTGAGGGTGAGGGTTAGGGTTAGGTTGAGGGTTAGGTTTAGGTTTAGTGTGAGAGTTAGCTTTAGGTTAAGTTTAGGGTTAGGGTGAGAATTAGGGTTAGGATTAGCGTTAGGGTGAGAGTTAGGGTTAGTTTTAGTGTAAGGTTTATGGTTTGGGTTAGGGTGAGGGTGAGGGTTAGGGTTAGGATTAGGGTTAGGGTGAGGGTGAGTGTTAGGATTAGGGTTAGGATTAGTGTTAGGGTTTGGTTTAGGGTTGGGATTATTGTTATTGTTAGAGTTAGGGTTAGAGTTATGGTGAGTGTGAGGGTGAGGGTTAGGAATAGGATTAGTGTTAGTGTTAGGGTGAGTGTGAGGTTTAGGGTTAGGATTAGGGTTAGGCTAAGTTTTAGGCTGAGGGTGATGGTGAGGGTGCGGATTATTGTTAGGGTGAGGGTTAGGGTTATTGTTAGGGTGAGGGTTAGGATGAGGTTTAGAATTTGTATTAGGGTTAGGTTGAGTGCTAGGGTGAGGGTGAGAGATAGGGTTAGTGTTATGGTGAGGTTTAGGTTTAGGGTTAGGGTTAGGGTTAGGTTGAAGGTTAGTGTTTGGATTAGAGTTAGGGTGAGTGTGAGGTTTAGGGTTATAGTTAGGTTTAGGGGGAGGGTTAGGTTGAGGGTTAGTGTTAGGGTTAGTGTTAGGGTTAGGGTTAGGGTTATTGTTAGTGTTATGGTTAGGGTTAAGTTTGCAGTGAGGTTGAGGCTGAGGTTGAGGGTTATGATTAGGGTTAGGGTGAATGTTAGGGTTACTCTTATTTTTCGGTTTAAGGTTAGAATTACAGTGAAGTTGAGGGTGAGGGTGAGGGTTAGGGTTAGAATGAGGTTTAGGATTAGGGTTAGGGTTAGGGTGACGGTGAGGTTTAGGGTTAGAGTTAGGGTTTGGGGGAGGGATAGAGTGAGGTTTAGGGTTAGGGTTAGTGTTAGGTTTAGGGTGAGCGTGAGTGTGTGGGTTAAGTTGAGGGTTAGACTTAGGCTTAGGTTTAGGCTAAGGGTCAGGGAGATGGTTAGGGTTAGGGTTAGTGTTATTGTTAGGGTAAGGGTTAGAGTTACAGTGAGGGTGAGGGTGCTGGTGAGAGTTAGGGTTAGGGTTAGTGTTGGGTTTAGGGTTAGGGTATGAGTTAGGGTTAGAGTTACTGTGAGGGTGAGGGTGCGGTTGAGTGTGAGGGTTAGGGTTAGTTTTAGGGTTAGGATTAGGGTGAAGGCTAGGGAGACGTTTAGGGTTAGGTTTGTGGTTAGATTTAGGGTTAGGGTGATGTGAGGTTTAGGGTTAGATTTAGGGTTAGGGTGAGTCTGAGGGTGAGGATTAGGGTTAGTGTTAGTGTTATGGTTAGGTTAGGGTTAGGGTGAGGTTAGGGGGAGGGGGAGGTTTAGGGTTAGGGTTAGGATTAGTGTTAGGGTTTGGGTGAGTGTGAGGGATAGGGTTAGGGTTAGGTTTAGGGTGAGGGTTAGGGTTAGGGTTAGGGTGAGAGTTAGGGTTCTGATAAGTTTAGGGTTAGGGTGAGGATTAGGGTTAGGATTAGGTTTAGGTTTGGGGCTAGAGTGATGGTGAGGGTGAGGGTTAGTTTTAGGGTAAGGTTTACGGTTAGGGTTAGGGTTTGGGTGAGGGTTAGGATGAGGGTTAGCATTGCGGTGAGGGTGAGGTTTAGGGGTAGGTTGAGGGTTAGATTTATGATTAGGGTTAGGGTAAGGGTGAGTGTTAGGATTATTGTTAGGATTAGGATTTGGATTAGGGTTAGTGTGAGTGTGAGGTTTAGGGTTAGGGTTAGGGTTAGGCTTAGGTTTAGTCTAAGGGTGATGGTGTGGGTGAGGGTTATTGTTAGGGTGAGGGTTAGGGTTAGGGTGAGAGTTAGGGTTCGGGTTAAGTTTAGGGTTAGAGTGAGGTTTAGGGTAAGGGTTAAAGTGTGAGTTAAGGTTAATGTTAGTGTGAGGAGTAGGATGAGGTTTAGGGTTAGGATTAGTCTTAGAATGAGGGCTAGGGTGAGGGTGAGGTTTAGGGTTAGTGTTAGGGTGACGTTTAGGTTTAGGTTTAGGGTTAGGGTAAGGGTGAGGGTGAGGTTTAAGATTAGAGATAGGGTTAGGGTGAGGTTGAGGGTGAAGGTTAGGGTTAGTGTTAGTGTTAGATTTAGGGTTTCGGTGAGGGTTAGGGTGAGGGTGAGTGTTAGCCTTGGTGTTAGGAATAGGATTAGGGTAAGGGTTAGGGTGAGTGTAAGGGTTAGTGTCACGGTGAGCGTGAGTGTTAGGGTTAGGTTGAGGGTTAGGGTTAGGCTTACGATTAGGGTGAGGGTGAGAGTGAGGATTAGGGTTAGGGTAAGGGTTATGTGTAGGGTTAGTGTGAGAGTTAGGGTTCGAGTTTAGGGTTTGGGTGTGATTTAGGGTTAGGATTACGTTGAGTTTGAAGGTTAGGCTTAGTTTGAGGGTTAGGGTTAGGCTTAGGATTAGGGTGAGTGTTAGGGTTAGGGTTAGGCTGAGGTTTAGGGTGAGGTTTTGGATTACGGTTAGGGTTAGTGTTAGGGTGAGTGTGAGGTTTTGGGTTAGAGTTAGGTTTAGGGGCAGGGTTAGGGAGAGTTTTTGGGTTAGAGTTAGTGTTATGGTTAGGGTGAGGTTTAGGGTTTGGGTTAGGGTTATTGTTAGTGTTATGGTTAGGGTTAAGTTTGTGGTGAGGGCGAGGCTGAGGGTGGGAGTTATATTTAGTGTTAGGTTTAGGGTGAGGTTTAGGGTTCGGGTTAGGGTAAGGGTTAGGGTGAGTGTGAGGTTTATGGTTAGATTTAGGGTAAGGGTTAGGATTAGGGTTAGGGTGAGGGTTAGGTTGAAGGCTTGGGTGGCGTTGAGGGTTATGGTAAGTGTTAGGGTTAAGTTTAGGGTGAGGGTTAGCTTGAGGTTAGGGTTAGGATTAAGGTTAGGATGAGGATTAGGGTGAGTATGAGGTTTAGGTTTAGAGTTAAGCTTAGGTGTAGGCTGAGGGTTAGGTTGAGCGTGAGGTTAGTGTT
Organism: Dipodomys merriami; assembly: GCF_024711535.1. Taxonomy (NCBI): domain Eukaryota; kingdom Metazoa; phylum Chordata; class Mammalia; order Rodentia; family Heteromyidae; genus Dipodomys; species Dipodomys merriami. Next base: position 4,222,443 of record NW_027206335.1, on the reverse strand, counting down.
AGGGGTTAGGGTTAAGGTGAGAGTTATGGGTAGTGTTAGGGTGAAAGATAGGGTTCAAGTTAAGTTTTGGGTTAGCGTTAGGTTTAAGGTGATGGTTAGGATGAGGATTAGGGTTAGGATTAGGTTTAGGGTGAGGGCTAGGGTGAAGGTGAGGGTTAGGGTTAGTGTTTTGGTGAGGTTTAGGGTTAGGGTTAGTGTTAGGATGAGGGTTAGGGTTACGGTGAGTGTGAGGGTTAGGGTTAGGGTAAGGGTTAGCGTAAGCATTTGGGTTAGGGTTAGGGTGAGTTTTAGGGTTACATTTAGGGTTAGGTCGAGGGGTAGGGTTAAGTTTAGTGTTAGGGTTAAGGTTAGGGTGAGTGTTAGCTTGAGGTTTAGGGTTATTTTTAGGGTTAGGGTTAGGATTAGAGTTAGGGTGAGGGTGAGTGTGAGGGTTAAGTTGAGGGTGATTGTTAGCTTGATGTTTTGGGTTAGGCTGAGGGTGAGGGTGGGGTGAAGATTAGGGGTAGGGTGAGGGTGAGTGTGAGGGTTAGGGTTAGGGTTAGGCTTAGGCTTAGGGTTAGGCTGAGGGTGAGGTTGGGGGTGAGGATTAGGGTTAGGGTGATGGTTATGGTTATGGTTAAGGTGAGGGTTGGGATGAGGGTTAGGTTTAGGATTAGGGTTAGGGAGAGGACTTGGGTGAGGGTTAGGGTAAGGGTTAGGCTTAGGCTTACAGTTAAGCTGAGCGTGAGGTTGAGGGTAAGTTTTAGGTTTAGGGTGATGGTTAGGTTTATGGTTAGGGTGAGGGTTAGGATGAGGTTTAGGGTTAGGGTGAGGATGATGGTAAGTGTAAAGTTGAGGTTTAGGCTGAGGGTGAGGGTTAAGATAAAGTTGAGTGTTAGGGTTAGGGTTAGCGTTAGGGTGAGTGTTAGATTGAGGTTTAGGTTTAGGGTTAGGGCTAGTGTGAGGTTTAGGGTGAGGGTGAGGGTTAGGGTTAGGGTGAGGGTGAGGATTAGACATCTGGTTAAGGTGAGGGCTTGGATGAGGGTTAGGGTTAGAGTTAGAGTTAGGGTTAGGGTGAGGTTTAGGATTAGGGTGAGGATTAGGGTTAGTGTGAGGGTTAGTGTTAGGGTTAGGGTTAGTGTTACGTTGAGGGTAACTGTTAGGGTGAGGGTGAGGCTTATGGTTAGGGTGAGGGTTAGGGTTAGGGTTAGAGTAATTTTTAGGTTTAGGATTACGGTTACAGTGAGGGTGATAGTTAGGGTTAGTGTTAGGGTGAAGTTTAGCGTTAGGGTTAGTGTTAGAGTTAGGGTTAGGGTGAAGTTGCGGTTTAGTGGTAGGATTAGGGTTAAGGTGAGGGTTAGGGTGAGGGTTAGGGTTAGGGTGAGGGTGAGGGTGGGGGTGACGGTAGGGGTAAAGATGAGGGTTAGGCTGAGGGTGAGCGTTACGGTAAAGGTGAGGTTTAGGTTTAGGGTGAGGGTTAGGTTTAGAGTTAGGGTGAGGCTGAGGGTTAGATTGAGATTTAGTGTTAGGGTTAGTGTGAGGTTTATGGTGAGGATGAGTGTTAGGGTTAGGTTGAGTGCTAGGGTGAGGTTGAGGGTTAAGTTTAGTGTTAGGATGGGGTTTAGGGTTAGGGTGATTGTTAGGGTTAGTGTGAGCATTAGTGTTAGCATTAGGTTTAGTGTTAGTGTGAGTGTAAGTATTAGGATGAGGGTTAGGGTTAGGGTGAGGGTTATGGTTAGGGTGAGGGTTAGGGTAAGGGTTAGGGTTATTGTTAGGGTTAGGGTTAGGGTTATATGGTTACGGTGAGGGTGAGGGTGTGGGTTATTTTTAGGGTTAGGATGAGGTTTAGGTTTCAGGTAAGGGTTAGAATTAGGGTTAGGGTGAGGGTGAGGTTTTGGGTTAGAGTTAGCATTAGTGTTAGGGTTAGGGATAGGGTGAGCGTTAGGGTTAGGCTTAGGCTTAGGCTTGGGCCGAGCATGAGGAGGAGGGTTAGGGTACGGGTTAGGGTGAGGTTTAGGGTTAGGGTTAAGCTGAGGGTTAGGTTTAGGTTTAGGGTTAGGATTAGGTTTGGGGTGAGGGCTAGGGTGAGGGTTAGGGTGAGGGTTAGGTTTAGGATAGGGTTAGGTTTAGGATTTGGGTTAGGGTGAGTGTGAGTGTGAGGGTTAGGTTTGGGTTAGGCTTAGGGTTAGTGTGAAGGTTAGGGTTAGTGTTTGGCTTAGGGTGAGGGTGAGGCTGAGGATTAGTGTTAGGTTTAAGGTTTGGTTTAGGGTTAGGGTTTCTGTTAGGTTTAGGGTTAGGGTTAGGGTTGCAGTGAGGGTTAGGTTTAGGGTTAGCGTTAAGTTAGGGTTAGGCTGAGGGTGAGGGTGGGGGTGAGGAATAGGGTTATGGTTAGGGTTAAGGTTATTGTTAGTGTTGTGGTTAGGGTTAAGTTTGCAGTGAGGGTGAGGCTGAGGGTGAGGTTTATGGTTAGGATTACGGTTAGGGTTAGGGTTACTGTTATTGTTAGTGTTGGGGTAAGAATTACTGTGAGGTTGAGAGTGAGGGTTTGGGTTAGGGTTAGGGTGAGGTTTAGGATTAGGGTTAGGTTTAGGGTTAGGGTGAGGGTGAGGTTTAGGGTTAGAGTTAGTGTTTGGGGGAGGGTTAGGGTGAGGTTTAGGGTTAGGGTTAGTGTTAGGGTTAGGCTGAGTGTGAGGTTTAGGTTGAGGATTAGGGATAGGGTTAAGTTTAGGTTTAGCATTAGGTTGAGCTTGAATGTGAGGGTTAGGTTGAGGGTTAGGCTTAAGCTTAGGGTTAGGCTGAGGGTGAGGGTGGGGGTGCGGATGAGGGTTAGGGTGATTGTTAGGTTTACGTTTAGTGTTATTGTTAGGGTATTGGTTAGAGTTAAGGTGAGAGTGAGGGTGCGGGTGAGACTTAGATTTAGGGTTAGGGTGTGTTTTAGTGTTAGGATTATGGTTAGGGTGAGGGTGAGGGTTAGGGTTAGTGTGAGGGTTAGGGTTAGGGTTTGGGTTAGGGTTAGAGTTACTGTGAGGGTTAGGGTACGGGTGAATGTGAGGGTTAGGGTTAGGTTTAGGGTTAGGGTCAGGGTTAGGGTGAGGGTTAGGGTGAGGGATGGGGTGAGGGTGAGTTTAAGGGTTAGGGTTAGGGTTTGGTTTAGGGTTAGGGTTAGGGTTAGGTTTAGGGTGAGTGTGAGGTTTAGTGTTAAAGTTAGGGTTAGGGTGAGGGTGAGGGTTAGGGTGAGGGTTAGCATTAGGGTTAGGGTGAGAGTTAGGTTTCAGTTTAGTTTAGGGTTAGGGTGAGGATTAGGGTTAGGATTAGGGTTAGGCTGAGGGCTAGGGTGAGGATGAGGGTTAGGGTTAGTGTTAGGGTAAGGTTTAGAGTTAGGGTTAGGGTTCGGGTTCGGGATAGGTTGAGGGTTAGGGTTTCGGTGAGTGTGAGCGTTAGGATTAGGTTGAGGGTTAGGGTTAGGATTAGTGTTAGGGTGAGGGTGACTGTTACAATTAGGGTTAGGATTAGGAGTAGGGTTAGGTTTAGGGTTAGGATTAGTGTTATTTTTAGGGTTTGGTTTATAGTTATGGTGAGGGTGAGGGGAGGGTTAGGATTAGGGTTAGGGTTATTGTCAGGTTCAGGATTAGGTTTAGGATTAGTGTTAGGGTGAGGGTGAGGTTTAGTTTTAGATTTAGGGTTAGTTGGAGGTTTAGGTGGGGGTTAATGTTAGGGTTAGTTTTATGGTTAAGATTAGGGTGAGGGTTAGGTTGAGGTTAAGGGTTAGGGTTAGGATTAGTGTTAGGATTAGGGTTAGGCTGAGGGTTAGTGTGAGGGTTAGGCTTAGGATTAGGCTTAGGCTTAGGGTAAGGCTGAGAGTGAGTGTGGGAGTGTGGATTAGGTTTAGGGTGATTGTTAGGTTTAGGCTTAGGGTGAGGGTTAGGATGAGAGTTAGGGTTAGGATTAGGGTTAAGGTGAGGGCTTGGGTGAGGGTGAGGGTTAGGGTAAGTGTTAGGCTTAGGCTTAGGGTTAGGCTGAGAATGAGGTTGAGGGTGAGAATTAGGGTAGAGTTAGGGTTAGGGTGAGTGTTAGGCTTAGGGTGACGGTTAAGGTGGGAGTGATGGTAAGGTAAAGGTGAGGGTTAGGCTGAGTTTGAGGGTTATTGAATGGGTTAGCGTTAGTGTTAGGGGGAGGCATAGGATTAGGCTGAGTGTGAGGGTGAGGGTTAGATTGAGGATTAGTTTTAGGGTTCGTGTGAGGTTTAGGGTGAGGATGAGGGTTAGGGTTAGGGTAAGGCCTAAGGTGAGGATGAGGGTTAGGGTTAGTGTTAGGGTGAAGTTTATGGTTAGGGTTAGGGTTAGGATTAATGTTAGAGTTAGGCTTAAGGTGAGGGTTAGGGTGAGGGTGAGGTTTAGGGTTAGGGTTAGGATTAGGATGAGGTTTAGGGTTAGGGTAAGTGTGACTTTTAGGGTTAGGGTTAGGCTTATGCTTAGGGTTAGGCTTAGGGTGATGGTGAGGGTGAGGGTTATTGTTAGGGTGAGGGTTAGGCTTAGTCTTAGGGTGAGAGGTAGGGTTCCGGTTATGTTTAGGTTTAGAATGAGTATTGGGTAAGGGTCACAGTGAGGGTGAGGGTTAGGATTAGGTTGAGGTTTCGGGTAAGGGTTTGGTTTAGGGTGAGTGTGAGGGTGAGGGAAAGGGTTAGGGTTAATGTTAGGGTAAGGGTTAGGATGAGGGTTAGGGTTAGGATTAGGGTTAGGGTTAGGGTTAGGGTTAGAGTTAAGGTTAAGTTGAGGGTGAGGGTGATGGTTAGGGTTAGGGTGGGTGTTAGGGTTAAAGTTATTGTTAGGGTTAGGGTTAGAGTTAAGGTTAGGTTGAGGGTGAGGGTGAGGGTTAGGTTTAGGGTGAGGTGTAGGGTGAGGTTTAGGGTTAGGGTTAGGGTTAGAGTTAGCGTGAGGGTGAGGTTTAGTTGTAGAGTTAGGGTTAGGGGGAGGGTTAGAGTCAGGTTTAGGTTTAGGGTTTGGGTGAGGATGAGGGTTAGGTTGAGTTTTAGGGATATGGTTAGGTTTAGGATTAGGTATCGTGTGAGGGTGAGTGTGATGGTTAGGGTGATGGTTAGGCTTAGGGTGAGGTTTAGGCTGAGGGTGAGGGTGGGGGTGACGATTAGGGTTAGGGGGATAGTAATGGTTAGGGTTAGGGTTATTGTTAGGGTTAGAATTAGAGTTACTGTGAGGGTGAGGTTGGCGGTGAGGGTTAGAGTTAGGGTTAGGGTGGGGTTTAGGTTTAGGGTTAGTGTTAGGGTTAGTGTGAGGTTGAGGGTTAGGTTGAGGTTTAGGGTTAGGTTTAGTGTTATTGTGAGGGTTAGGGTTAGGGTTAAAGTTAGTGTTAGGGTTACGGTAAGTGTTAGGGTGAGGGTTTGGGTTAGGGTGAGGGTTCTGTTTAGGGTGAGGGTTAGAGTTAGGTTTATTTTTAGGGTTAGGGTTAGGGTTAAGGTTACGTTGAGGGTGAGGATTAGGGTTGGGGTTAGGATGAGGTTTAGGTTTAGGGTTAGTGTTACAATTAGGGTTAGGGTGAGAGTGAGGTTTAAGGTTAGAGTTAGGGTTAGTGTTAGGGTTAGAGTGAGGGCTAGGGTAAGGGTTAGGGTTAGGTTTAGCGTGAGGGTTAGGATGAGGTTTAGGGTTAGGATTAGGGTTAGGGTTAGGGCTAGGGTAAGGGTTAGGGTTAGGGTTAGGGTTATGGATAGGGTTAGGTTTAGGATTAGGATTAGGGTGAAGGTGAGTGTGAGGGTTAGGTTTAGGTTTAGGGTTAGGATTAGGCTTAGGGTTAGGGTGAGGGTTAGGGTTAGGGTTTGGGTTAGGGTGAGGTTGAGGCTGAGGATTAGGGTTTGGTTTAGGGTTAGGGTTAGGGTTAGTTTTAGGGTTAGGTTTAGTGTTAGGGTTAGGTTTAGCGTTAGGTTTTGGTTGAGGTTGAGGGTGGGTGGTGAGGATTAGGGTTAGGTTTACGGTTCTGGTTATTGTTAGTGTTATGGTGAGGGTTAATTTTGCAATAAGGTTGAGTTTGAGGTTGAGTGTTATGCTTAGACATTGGGTTATGGTTAGGGTTAGTGTTATTGTTAGGGTTAGGTTTAGAGTTACGGTGAGCTTGAGGGTGAGTGTGAGAGTTAGGGTTAGGATGAGTTTTAGGGTGAGATTTGGGGTTAGGTTTAGGGTTAGGGTTAGGGTGAGTGTGAGGTTTAGGGTTAGAGTTAGTTTTAGGGGAAGGGTTAGGGTGAAGTTTAGGGTTAGGGTTAGTGTTAGTGTTAGGGAGAGTGGCAGGGTTAGGATGTGGTTTAGGGATAGGTTTAGGGTTAGGATTAGGGTCAGGGTGTGGGTGAGTGTAAGGGTTAGGGTGTAAGGGTTAGGCTTAGGCTTAGGGTTAGGCTGAGAGTGAGGATGAGGGTGAGATTTAGGGTTAAAATTAGGGTGGGGTTTAGGGTTAGGGTTAGGGTTAGGTTTTGGGTGAGGGTGAGGTTTAAGTTTAGATATAGGGTTAGGGGGGTGGTTAGGGTGAGGGTTATGGTTAGGGTTAGTTTTAGGGTTAGGGTGAGGGTGAGGGTTAGATTTAGGGTTAGGATTAGGTTTAGGGTGAGGGTGAACCTGTGTGTTAGGGTTAGGTTTAGGGTTAGGCTTAGGATTAGGCTGAGGGTGAGTTTGAGGTTGAGGGTTAGGGTTAGGGTGAGGGTTAGGGTTCGGGTTAAGTTTAGGGTTAGGGTGAGGGTTGGGGTAAGGGTTATGGTGAGGGCGAGGGTTAGCGTTAGGTTGAGTGTTAGGGTTAGGGTTAGGGTGCGTGTGAGGGTAAGGGTTAGGGTTAGGGTGAGGGTTAGGATGAGTGTTACGGTTAGAGTTAGATTTAGGGTGAGTCTGAGGGTGAGGGTTAGGGTGAGGGTGAGTGTTAGATTTAGGGTTATGGTGAGGGTGAAGGTGAGGGTGAGGGTTAGGGTTAGGGTTAGGGCGAGGTTTAGGGTTAGTGTTATGATTAGGGTTAGGATGAGGGTGAGGTTTAGGGGTAGAGTTAGTGTTAGGGTGAGGGTTAGGGTTAGTGTGAGGGTTAGGGAGGGGGTGATGTTGAGGGTAAATGTGAAGTTTAGGCTGAGGGTGAGTTTTACCATAAGGGTGATGGTTAGGGTGAGGATGAGTGTTAAGGTTAGCGTGAGTGTTAGGGAGAGGGTGAAGGTTAGGGTTAGTTGGAAGGTTAGGTCCAGGGTTAGGGTTAGGGTTAGTTTTAGGGTTAAGGTTAGAGTGAGGGTTAGGTTGAGGTTTAGGGTTCGTGTTACAGTTAGGATTAGGATTAGGGTAAGGGTTAGGCTGAGTGTGAGGTTTAGGGTTAGGGTTAGGGTTAGACTTAGGTTTAGGCTGAGGGTGAGGGTGAGGGTGAAGGTTAGGGTTAGGGTGAGGGTTAGGGTTAGGTTTAGGGAGAAATATAGGGTTTGGGTTAAGTTTAGGGTTAGGGTTAGTTTGAGATTTAGAGTTAGGGGTAGGGTGAGGGTGAGGGTTAGGGTTAGGATGAGGGTTAGGATGAGGATTAGGGTTATGATTAGTGTTAGGTTGTGGGCTAGAGTGATGGTGATTTTTAGGGTTAGGGTTTGGGTGAGGTTTAGTGTTAGGGTTAGGGTTAGAGTGAGTGTTAGGTTGAGAGTTAGTGTTACCATGAAGTTAGGGTTAGGGTTATGGTGATGTTGAGGGTTAAGAATTAGGTGTAGGGTGAGGGTGAGTGTTAGGATTAGGGTTAGTGTTAATTTAGGTTTAGGATTAGTGTTATTGTTAGGGGTAGGGTTAGACTTACAGTGAGGGTGAGGGTGAGGGTGCGGGTTAGAGTTAGGGTGAGGGTTAGGATTGGGGTTATGGGGAGGGTTATGATGAGGGTTAGGTTTAGGATTAGGTTTAGGGTGAGGGTTACGCTTACGGAAGGGTGAGGGTTAGGGTTAGGGTTAGGCTTAGGGTTAGGGTTAGGGTTATAGTTAGGGTTAGGGTTAGGGTTATGGTTACGGTGAGGGTGAGGGTTAGGGTTAAGTTTAGGGTGAGGTTTTTAGTGTTAGGGTTAGGGTTAGAGTTAGGGTTAGGGTGAGGGTGATGTTTAGGGGTAGAGTTAGGGTTACGGTGAGGGTCAACATGAGGGTTAGGGTTACGGTGAGGGTTAAGGAGGGGGTGATGGTAAGGGTAAAGATGAGGATTAGGCCTAGGGTGAGGGTTATGGTAAGGGTGAGGGTAACGGTTAGGGTGAGGATGAGAGTTAGGGTTAGGGTGAGTGCTAGGGTGAGGGTGAGGACTAGGTTTAGTGTTAGGGTGAGGTTAGGGTTAGTGAGGGGTATGGTTAGGGTTAAGGATAGGGTTAGGTTTAGGTTTATTGTTAGGGTTAGGTTTAGGGTTAGGGTAGGTTTAAGGATAGGGTTAGGGTTATTGTTAGGGTTAGGGATAGGATGAGGTTTATGTTTAGGGTTCAGGTTAGAGTTAGGCTTAGGGTAAGGGTGAGGTTTAGGGTTAGAGTTAGGGTTAGTGTTAGAGTTAGGGTTAGCATGAGGGTTCGGTTTAGGGTTAGGCTTAGTCTTTGGTTTAGGCTTAGGCCCCGCATGTGGGTGAGGGTTAGGCTTAGGGTTAGGGTGAGGGTAATCGATACGGAAGGGTGAGGGTTTGGGATAGGGTGAGGGTTAGGGTTAGAATTAGGGTTAGGGTGAGGGTGAGGGTTAGGATTAAGTTTAGGGTTAGGGTTATTGTTAGGGTTATGGTTAGGGTTACGGTGAGGGTGACGGTCAGGGTTAAGTTTATGGTGAGGTTTTTAGTGTTAGTGTTAGGGTTAGGGTCAGGGTTAGGGTGAGGTTTAGGGTTAGAGTTAGGGTTAGGTTTATGGTTAGGGTGAGGGTTAGGGTTAGGGTGAGGGTTAAGGTGGGGTGACGGTAAGGGTAAAGATGAGGGTTAGGCCTAGGGTGAAGGTTATGGTAAGGGTGAGGGTTAGGGTTAGGGTTAGGATTAGGGTGAGAGTCCGTGTTCAGGTTAAGTTTAGGGTTAGGGTGAGGTTTAGGGTGAGGATGAGGGTTAGGGTTAGGGTGAGGACTAGGGTGAGAGGGAGGATTAGGATTAGTGTTAGGGTGAGGTTAGGGTTAGGGTGAGGGTTATGGTTAGGGTTAGGGTTAGGGTTAGGGTTAGGGTTAGGTTTATTGTTAGGGTTAGTGGTAGGATTAGGATAGGGTTAAGGTTAGGTTTAGGGTTATTGTTAGGGTTAGGGTTAGGATGAGGTTTAGGTTTAGAGTTAGGGTTAGTGTTAGGGTTAGGGTAAGGGTGAGGTTTAGGGTTAGAGTTAGGTTTAGTGTTAGGGTTAGGGTTAGGGTGAAGTTTAGGGTCAGGGTTAGGCTTCAGCTTTGGTTTAGGCTAAGGCCCAGCATGTGTGTGAGGGTTAGGGTGAGGTTTAGGGTGAGGGTTAAGGTTAGGGTTCGGGTGAGGTTTAGGATGATTTTTAGGGTTAGGATTAGAGTTAGGGTGAGGGCAAGTTTTAGGGTTAGGATGATTATTCGGGTTAACGATAGTGTTAGATTTAGGATTAGGGTTAGGGTGAGGGTTAGAGTGAGGGTTAGGGTTAGCATTAGGGTTAGGCTTAGTGTTAAGGTGAGGGTTAGGTTTAGGGTTTGGTTAGGGTGATGGTGAGGCTGAGGAGTAGGGTTAGGTTGAGGTTTAGGTTTAGGGTTAGGTTTAGGGTTAGTTTTAGTGTTATATTTAGTGTTAAGGTTAAGTTTAGGGTTAGGATTAGTGTTATTGTTAGGGTTAGGGTTACAGTTAAGGTGAGGTTGAGGGTGAGGGTGAGGTTTAGGTTTAGGGTGAAGTTTAGGGTTAGGGTTATGGTTAGGGTTAGGGTGAGGTTTAGGGTTAGAGTTAGATTGAGGGGGGATGTTTAGGGTGAAATTGAGGGCTAGGTTTAGTGTTAGGATAAGGGTGAGGTATAGGTTGAGGTTTAAGGATAGGGGTAGTTTTAGGATTAGTGTTAGGGGGATGGTGAGTGTGAGGGTTAGGGTGAGGGATAGGCTTAGGCTTAGGTTTAGGCTGAGGGTGAGGGTGGGGGTAAGGATTAAAGTTAGGGTGATGATTAGGGTTAGGGTTAGTGCTGTTGTTAGGTTTAGGGTTAGAGTTATAGTGAGGTTGAGGGTGCGGGTGAGGGTTAGCATTAGGGTTAGGGTGGGGTTTAGGGTTAGGCTTAGTGTTAGGGTTAGGGTGAGGTTTAGGGTTAGATATAGGGTTAGGGGGAGGGTTACGGTGATGGTTAGGGTTAGGGTTAGTGTTAGGGTTAGAGTGAGGGTGAGGGTTAGGTTTAGGTTTAGGGTTAGGCTTAGGGTTAGGCTGAGGGTGATGGTGAGGGTGAGGGTTAGTGTTAGGGTGAGGGATAGGGTAAGGGTTATGGGGAGGGTTATGATGAGGGTTAGGGTTAGGATTAGGGTTTAGGGTGAGGGTTAGGATTACGGAAGAGGGAGGGTTAGGGTTAGGGTGAGGGTTAGGGTTAGGATTAGGGTTAGGGTGAGGGTGAGGTTTAGGATTAGGGTTAGGGTTAGGGTTATTTTTAGGGTTAGTTTTAGGGTTATGGTTACTGTGAGGGTGAGTGTTAGGGTTAAGCTTAGGGTGAGGTTTATAGTGTTAGGGTTAGGGTTAGAGTTAGGGTTAGGACGAGGGTGAGATTTAGGGTTAGAGTTAAGGTTAGTGTTAGGGTTAGGGTTAGGGTGAGGGTTAGGGTTAGGTTTAGGCTTAGGCTTTGGTTTAGGCTTAGGCCCAGTATGTGGGTGAGGGTAAGGGTTAGGGTTAGGTCGAGGGTTAGTGTTATTGGTAGGTTTAGTTTTAGATTTGCGGTGAGGTTGAGTCTGAGGTTTAGGGTTAAGTTTAGGGTGAGGTTTTTAGTGTTATGGTTAGTGTTAAGGTGAGGGTGAGGTTTAGGGGTAGAGTTAGGGTTAGGGTGAGGTTTAGGGTGAGGGTTAGGGTTAGGGTGAGTGTTAGGGTTAGGGGTAGGGTGAGAGTAAAGGGTAGATTGAGGATTAGTGTTCGTTTAGTGTGCGGTTTAGGGTGAGGATGAGGGTTAGGGTTAGGGTGAGGGTTAGGTTTAGGATTAGGGTGAGGTTTAGGGTTAGGGTGATGGTTAATGTTAGAGTGAGTGTTTGTGTTAGGATTAGGGTTAGTGTTAGGGTGAGTGTAACTGTTAGGTTGAGGGTTTGTGTGAGGATGAGGGTTATGGTAAGGGTGAGGGTTAGGATTAGTGTTAGGGTTACTGTTAGGGTTAGGGTTAGGATTTGGGTTGCATTGAGGTTGAGGGTGAGGGTTAGTGTTAGTGTTACTGTGAGGTTTAGGGCTTGGGTTAGGGTAGAGTTAGGTTTAGGGTGAGGGTGAAGTTTAGGGTTAGACTTAGGGTTACGGTGAGGGTTAGGATGAGGATTAGGTTTAGGGCTAGTTTTATGGTTTGGTTAGTGTTAGGCTTAGGCTTAGGATGAGCATGTGGGTGAGGGTTAGGGTTAGGGTTAGGGTGAAGGTTAGGTTTAGGGTTAGGGTGAGTGTTAGGATGATGTTTATCGTTAGGATTAGGTTTAGGGTGAAGGCTACGGTGAGGCTTTGGTTGAGGGTTAGGGTTAGATATAGTGTTAGGTTTAGGATTAGGGTTAGGGTGAGTGTGAGTGTGAGGGTTAGGGTTAGGGTTTGGCTTAGGTTTAGGGTGACCGTTATGGTTATGGTTAGGGTTAGGGTGAGGGTAAGGCTGAGGATTAGGGTTAGGATTAGGGTTACGGTTAGGGTTAGTGTTATTGTTAGGGTTAGAGTTAGAGTTACAGTGAGGGTGAGGGTGAGGGTTAGTATTAGGATTAGATTGGGGTTTAGGGTTAGGGTTAGGGTTAGTGTTAGTGTGAGGGTGAGGTTTAGGTTTAGATATATGGTTAGGAGGAGGGTTAGCGTGAGGATTATGGTGAGGGTCAGTGTTAGGGTTTGGGTTAGGGGGAGGGGGAGGCTGAGGATTAGTGTTAGGTTTAGGGTTTGGTTTAGGGTTACAGTTTGTGTTAGGTTTAGGGTTAGGGTTAGGGTTACGGTGAGGTTTAGGGTTTGGGTTAGGGTTAAGTTAGGGTCAGGCTGAGGGTGAAGGTGGGGGTGAGGATTAGGTTTATGGTTATGGTTAGGGTTAGGGTTATTGTTAGTGTTATGTTTAGGGTTAAGTTTGCAGTGATGGTGAGGCTGAGGGTGAGGGTTTGGTTAGGGTTAGGGTGAGGGTTAGGGTTACTGTTATTTTTAGGGTTACAGTTAGAATTACAGTGTGGTTAAGTTTGAGGGTGAGGGTTAGGGTTAGGGTTAGAATGAGGTTTAGGATTAGGAATAGGGTTAGGGTCAGGGTGAGGGTGAGGTTTAGGGTGAGATTTAGGGTTTGGAGTAGGGTTAGGGTGAGGTTTAGCGTTAGGGTTAGAGTTAGGGTGAGGGTGAGGTTTAGGTTGAGGTTTAGGGATAGGGCTACATTTAGGTTTAGGCTTTGGGTGAGCGTGAGTGTGTGGGTTAGGTGGAGAGTTAGGCTTAGTCTTAGGGTTAGGCTGAGGGTCAGGGTGGGGTTGAGGATTAGGGTTAGGGTGATGTTTAGGGTTAGGGTTAGTGTTATTGTTAGGGTAAGGGTTAAATTTACAGTGAGGGTGAGGGTGCTGGTGAGAGTTAGGGTTAGGGTGGGGTTTAGGGTTAGGGTTAGAGTTAAGGTGAGGGTGAGGGTGAGGGTTAGTTCTAGCGTTAGGGTTAGAGTGAGTTGTAGGCTTAGGTTTTGAGTTAGGGTTAGAGTTACTGTGAGGGTGAGGGTGCGGTTGAGTGTGAGGGTTAGGGTTAGGTTTAGATTTATGGTTAGGGTTAGGCTGAGGGCTAGGGAGAGGTTTAGGGTTAGAGTTAGGGTGAGGTTTCGGGGTAGGGTTAGATTTAGGGTTAGGGTGAGTGTGAGGTTTAGGGTTAGATTTAGTGTTAGGGTGAGGATGAGGGTGAGGTTTAGGGTTAGGGTTAGTGTGAGGCTGAGGTTTAGGATTAATATTAGGGTGAGGTTTAGGGTGAGGGTGAGGTTTAGGGTGAGGGTTAGGCTTAGGGTTAGGGTTAAGGTGAGTGAAGGGTTAGGTTTAGGGTTAGGGTTAGGGTTAGTGTTAGGGTTAGGGTTAGGATTAGGGTTAGGGTTAGGGTGAGTTTGAGGGTTAGGGATAGGGTTAGGGTGAGGGTTAAGGTTAGGGTTAGGGTGAGAGTTATAGTTCAGTTAAGTTTAGGTTTAGGGTGAGGATTAGGGTTAGGATTAGGTTTAGGGTGGGGGCTAGGGGGATGGTGAGGGTTAGGGTTAGTTTTAGGGTAAGGTTTACGGTTAGGATTAGGGTTCGGGTGAGGGTTAGGACGAGGGTTAGGCTTACGGTGAGGGTGAGGGTTAGGCTTAGGTTGAGGTTTAGGGTAAGGCTTAGGCTTAGGGTTAGGCTGAGCATGAGGTTGAGAGTGAGGGTTAGTGTTAGGGTGCTGTGTAGGTTTTAGGTTAGGGTGATTGTAAGGATGAGATTTAGGGTTAGGGTGAGGTTTAGGGTAATTATGATGGTAAGTGTAATGGTGAGGTTTAGGCTGAGGTTGAGGTTTAAGAGAAGGTTGAGGGTTAGGATAAAGTTTAGGGTTAGGTTAAGGTTTAGGGTTAGGCTTAGGGTGAGGTTTAGATTGAAGATTCGGTTTAGGGTTAGTTTGAGGTTTAGGGTGAGGATGAGGGTTAGGGTTAGGGTGAGGGTGAGCATTAGAATTAAGTTTAGGGTGAGGGCTAGGGTGAGGGTGAGGGTTAGGGTTAGGGTTAGGCTGAGGGCTAGGGTGATTGTTAGGGTGAGTTTTAAGGTTAGTGGTAGGGTTAGGTTTAGGGTTAGGGTTAGGGATAGGGTCAGGGTTACGGTGAGGCTTAGTGTTAGGGATAGGTTTAGGCTTAGGGTTAGGCTGAAGGTGATGGTGGGGGTGAGGATTAGGGTTAGGGTTAGTTTTAGGGTTATCGTTAGTGCTATGGTTAGGGTTAAGTTTGCCGTGAGGTTGAGGCTGAGGGTGAGAGTTATGGTTAGGGTTAGGGTTAGGTTTTAATGTTATTGTTAGGGTTAGCGTTAGAGTTATGTTTAGGTTGAGGGTGAGGGTGAGGGTTAGGGTTAAGGTGAGGTTTAGGGTTAGGGTTAGGTTTAGGGTGAGGGTAAAGGTAAGGGGTAGGGTATGGATGAGGTTTAGGTTTGAGTTAGGGTTAGGGGGAGTGTTAGGGTGAGGTTTAAGTTTTGGGGTAGTGTTAAGGTTAGGGTGAGGGTGAGGGTGAGGGTTAGGTTGAGGTTTAGGGTTAGGGTTAGGTTTAGTGTTATGGTTAGGGTGAGGGTTAGTGTGAGGGTTAGGGTGAGGGTTAGGCTTAGACTTAGGGTTAGGCTGAGGGTGAGGGTTGGGGTGAGGATAGGGGTTAGGTTGATGGTTAGGGTTAGTGTTAGTGTTATTTTTAGGGTTAGGGTTAGGGTTATGGTGAAGGTGTGGGTGCAGGTGAGGTTTCGGGTTAGGGTTAATGTGGGCTTTAATGTTAGTGTTAGGGTGAGGGTGAGGGTTAGATTGAGGATTAGTGTTAGGGTTAGTTTGAGTTTTACCGTGAGGATTAGTGTTGGGGTTAGGGTTAGTGCTAGGGTTAGGTTGAGTTTTAGGGTTAGTGTTAGGGTGAGGTTTAGGGTTAGGGTGATGGTTTGTGTTAGTGTGAGGCTTAGTGTTCGGGTTACGGTTAGTGTTAAGGTGAGGGTAAGTGTTAGGGTGAGGGTTAGGTTTAGGGTGAGGGTAATGGTTAGGTTGAGGGTTAGGATTAGGGTTTTTGTTAGGATTATGGTTAGGGTTACGGTTACTGTGAGGGTGAGTGTTAGGGATAGGGTTAGGATTAGTATTAGGGTTAGTGTTAGGGTGAGGGTAAGTGTTAGGGTGAGGTTTAGGGTTAGGGTGAGGTTTATGATTAGGGTGAGGGTCAGGGTTAGGGTTAGGTTTACATTGAGCGTTAGGGTTAGGGTTAGGTTGAGGGTTAGTGTTAGGGATAGGGTTAGGGTGAGTTTAGGGTTAGGGTTAGTGTGAGGGTTATTGTTAGGGTCAGGGTTACTGGTAGGGTGAGGGTAAGTGTTAGTGTGAGGTTTAGGGTTAGGCTGAGGATTATGGTTAGGGTGAGAGTTAGGGTTATTGTTAGGGGTAGGTTTAGGGTTAGAGTTAAGGTTAGGGTGAGGGTGATATTAAGTGTTAGAGTTAGGGTGAGTGTTAGGGTTAGGGTGAGGTTTAGGGTTAGGGTTAGGCTTAGGCTTAGGCTTAGGCCGAACATGAGGGTGAGGGTTAGGGTGCGGGTTAGGGTTAGGGTTAGGCTTATGGTTAGTGTCAGGTTTAGGATGAGGTTTAGGGTTAGGGTTAGGGTTAGGGTGAGTGCTAGGGTGAGGGTTAGGGTGAGGGTTAAGGTTAGGGATAGGTTTAGGTTTAGGATTAGGGTTAGGATGAGGGTGATTGTGAGGCATAGGGTTAGGGTTAGGATTAGGCTTAAAGTTAGGGTGAGGGTTAGGGTTAGAGTTTGGGTTAGGGTGCAGGTGAGGCTGAGGATTAGGTTTAGGTTTAGGGTTAGATTTAGGGTTAGGTTTAGGGTTAGGGTTAGTGTTAGGTTTAGGGTTACAGTGAGGTTTAGGGTAAGGGTTAAGCTTAGGCTTAGGGTTAGGCTGAGGGTGTCTGTGGGGGAGAGAATTAGAGCTAGGGTTAGGGTTAGGCTTAAGGTTAGGTTTATTGTTAGTGCTATGGTTAGGGTTAAGTTTGCAGTGAGGGTGAGGCTGAGGGAAACGGTGAGGGTTAGGGTTAGGGTTAGTGTTATTGTTAGGGTTAGGGCTAGAGTTACGTTGAGGTTGAGGGTGAGGGTGAATGTTAGGGTTAGGGTGAGTTTTAGGGTTACGGTTAAGGTTAGGGCAAGGGTGAGTTTTAGGGTGAGGGTGAGGTTTAATGTTAGGGTTAGGGTGAGAGTTAGGGTAGGGTTAGGGTGAGAGAAGGATTCAAGTTAAGTTTAGGGTTAGAGTGTGGGTTAGGGTAAGGGTTACGGTGAGGTTGAGGGTTAGGGTTAGGTTGAGATTTAGGGTTAAGATTAGATTTAGTGTTAGGGTGAGGGTTAGGGTAAGGTTTACGGTGAGGGTGAGGGTTAGGGTTAGGGTTAGAGTTAGGATTTGTGTTAGGGTGAGGGCTAGGGTGAGGCTGAGGGTTAGGGTAAAGGTTTGGCTTAGGCTTAGGTTTAAGCTGAGCGTGAGGTTGAGGGTGAGGTTTAGGGTTAGGGTTAGTGTGAGGTTTAGTGTTAGGGTTAGGGTTAGAGTTAGCATTAGGGTGAGGTTTAGGGGTAGAGATAGTGTTAGGGTGAGGTTAGGGTTAGGGTGAGGGTTGGGTTGTGGGTGACTGTAAGGGTAAGGTGAGGGTTAGGCTGAGGGTGAGGGTCATGGTAAGGGTGAGAGTTAGGTTTAGGGCGAGGATTAGGGTTAGAGTTAGGGTGAGGGTGAGGGTTAGATTGAGGATTAGTGTTAGCTTTAGTGTGAGGTTTACCGTGAGGATGAGTATTAGGTTTAGGGCTAGGGTTAGGTTGAGGTTTAGGCTTAGTGTTAGCGTGAGGTTAAGGGTTAGGGTGATTGTTAGATTTAGTGTGAGGCTTAGTG
Source organism: Dipodomys merriami (assembly GCF_024711535.1). Lineage (NCBI taxonomy): Eukaryota > Metazoa > Chordata > Mammalia > Rodentia > Heteromyidae > Dipodomys > Dipodomys merriami. Next base: position 4,205,801 of record NW_027206335.1, on the reverse strand, counting down.
TTCGGGTTAAGGTTAGTGTTAAGGTGAGAGTAAGTGTTAGGGTGAGGGTTAGGTTTAGGGTGAGGGTAATGATTAAGGTGAGGTTTAGGGTTGGGTTAGGGTTTTTGTTTGGTTTAGGGTTAGGGTTGTTGTTAGTGTTAGGGTTAGGGTTCCGGTTAAGGTGAGGGTGAGTTTTAGGGTTAGGGTTAGGATTAGGGTTAGTGTTAGGGTTAGTGTAAGTGTTAGGGTGAGTGATAGGGTTAAGGTGAGGGTTATGTTTAGGGTGAGGGTCAAGGTAAGGTTTAGGGTTACTATGAGCGTGACGGTTAGGGTTATGTTGAGGGTTAGGGTTAGGGTAAGGTTTAGGGTGAGTTTAGGTTTAGGGTTATTGTAAGGGTTAGTGTTATGGTTAAGGTTAGTGGTAGGGTGAGGGTAAGTGTTAGGGTGAGGTTTAGGGTTAGGGTGAGGATTATGGTTAGGGTGAGGGTTAGGGTTATTGTTAGGGTTAGAGTTAGGTTTAGATTTAGGGTTAGGGTGAGGGTGAGATTTAGGGTTAGAGTGAGGTTTATTTTAGGGTTATTGTTAGGGTGAGGGTTAGGGTTAGGTTTAGGCTTAGGCTTAGGCTTAGGCCGAGCATGAGGGTGAGGGTTAGTGTTCGGGTTAGGGTTCGGGTTAGGGTTATGGTTAGTGTCAGGTTTAGGATGAGGTTTAGGGTTAAGGTTAGGGTTAGGGTGAGGGCTAGGCTGAGGTTTAGGGTTAGGGATTGGGTTAGGTTTAGGATTACGGTTAGGGTGAGGGTGAGTGTGAGGCTTAGGGTTAGGGATAGGGTTGGGCTGAGTGTTAGGGTGAGGGTTTTGGTTAGGGTTTGGGTTAGGGTTAGGGTTAGGTTTACCGTGAGGGTCAGGGTTAGGTTAGGGTTAGTCTTAGGATTAGGCTTATTGTTAGTGTTATGGTTAGGGTTAAGTTTGCAGTGAAGGTGGGGCTGAGGGTGAGGGTGAGGTTTAGGGTTAGGGTTAAGGTTAGTGTTATTGTTAGGGTTAGGGCTAGAGTTACGGTGAGGTTGAGGGTGAGGTTCAAGGTTAGGGTTAGGGTGAGTTTTAGGGTTAGGGTTAGTGTTAGGGTGAGAGTGAGGTTTATGGTTAGAGTTAGGCTTAGGGTTAGGGTTAGGGTGAGGTTTCGGGTTAGGGTTAGGTTTGGGGTTATGGTAAAGGTGAGGTTTAGGGTTAGAATTAGGGTTAGGGTGAGGCTGAGGGTGAGGGTTAGGGTTAGGGTTAGTGTTAGCTTTAGGGTTAGGGTTAGGGTGAGGGTTAGGGTGAGGGTGAGGGTTAGAGTTAAGGTTAGGATTAGGATTAGTGTAAGGGTTAGGGTGAGTGTGAGGTCTAGGTTTAGTGTTAGGATTAGGGTTAGGCTTAGGGTTAGCCTGAGGGTGAGGTTGAGTGTGAGGGTTAAGGTTAGGGTGAGCGTTAGGGTTAGGATTATGGGGAGGGTTAGGATGACTGTTAGGGTTAGTATTAGGGTTAGGATGAGGCGTAGGGTGAGGGTGAGGTTTAGGGATAGGGTTAGGGTTAAGGTAAGGGTGAGGGTGAGGTTTAGGGTTAGAGTTAGGCTTGAGTTAAGCCTGAGGGTGAGGGTGAGGGTTAGGGTGAGGATTAGCATTAGGGTAAGGGTTAGGGTGAGTGTGAGTGTTAGGGTTAGGGTAGGATTAGGTTTATGGTTACACTGAAGTTGAGGGTGAGGGTGAGGGTAAGGGTTAGGATTAGGGTTAGGGTGAGCGTGACTGTTTGTGTTTAGGGTTAGGCTTAGGGTTAGGGTGACGGTGAGGTTCAGGGTGAGGGTTAGGGTTAGGGTGAGGATTAGGCTAAGGGTTAGGGGTAGGGTTAGGATGAGGGTTAGGGTTAGGATTAGGGTTAGAATGAGGGCTAGGGTGAGGTTGAGGGTTAGGGCGAGGGTTAGGGTTAGGGTTAGGGTGAGAGTTAGGATTTGGGTTAAGTTTATTTTTAGGGTGAGGGTTAGGATAAGGGTTACGGTGAGGTTGAGGGTTAGGGTTAGGTTGAGGGTTAGGGTTAGGATTAGTGTTAGGGTGAGGGTGAGGGTTAGGGTTAGTGTTAGGGTGAGGGTTAAGATGAGGTTTAGGATTAGGGTTAGTGTGAGGGTAGGCTGAGGTTGAGGTTTAGGATTAGGGATTTTTGAAGTTTAGTGTTAGGGTTATGGTTAGGGGTAGGGTAAGGGTGAGGTTTAGGGTTAGAGTTAGGGTAAATGTGAGGCTAAGGTTGAGGGTTAGGTTTAGGGTTAGTGTTAGAGTAACGGTTAGGTTGAGGATTAAGGTGAGGGTGAGGGTTAGGCTTAGGGTTATAATTAGGATTAGGCTAATGTTTACGGTGAGTGTGAGGGTTAGGTTTAGGCTTAGGCTTTGGGTTAGTCTGAGGGAGAGGGTGAGTGTGAGTGTTAGCTTTAGGTTGAGGGTTAGGATTAGGGTTAGCTTGAGAGTTAGGGTTCAAGTTATGTTTAGGGTTAGGGTTAGGGTTACAGTGAGGGTTATGTTTAGGGTTAGGTTGAGGGTTAGGGTGAGGGTTAGGGTGAGGGTTAGGATTAGAGTTAGGGTGAGGGTTAGGATTAGGATTAGGGTTACAATTAGGGTTAGGATGAGGGCTAGGGTGAGGGTGAGGATTAGGGTTAGTGTTAATGTAAGGTTTAAGGTTAAGTTTAGGTTTACAGTGAGGGTTAGTATAAGGGTTAAGGTTATGGTGAGTGTGAAGTTTAGGGTTAGGGTGAGGGTTAGGGTTAGGATTAGGGTTATGGTGAGGGTGAGTTTAGCATTAGGGTCAGGGTTAGGGTTAGGTTTAGGGTTAGGATTAGTGTTATTATTAGGGTTAGGGTTAGAGTTAAGGTGAGGGTGAGGGTGGGGGTGAGGGTGAGGGTTAGGTTTAGGGTTAGGGTGAGGTTTAAGTTTAGGGTTTGGATTAGGGTTAGGGTGAGTGTGAGGTTTAGGGTTAGGTTTCGTGTTAGTTGGAGCGTTAGGTAGAGGGTTAGAGTTAGTTTTAGGGTTAAGGTTAGGGTGAGGCTTAGGTTGAGTTTTAGGGTTAATTTTAGATTTAGGGTTAAGATTAGGGTTAGGCTGAGGGTGAGTGTTAGGGTAAGAGTTAGGCTTAGGCTTAGGCTTAGGGTTAGGCTGAGGGTGAGGGTGGGGGTGAGGATTAGAGTTAGGGTGATGGTTAGGGCTAGGGTTAGGGTGAGGGTTAGGATGACGTTTAGCGTTAGGATTAGGGTTAGGGTGAGGGCTAGGGTTAGGGTGTGGGTATGGTAAGTGTTTGTCTTAGGCTTAGGCTTAGGGTTAGGCTGAGGGTGAGGGTGGGGATGAGGATTAGAGTTAGGCTGATTGTTAGAGTTAGGGTTTGGGTGAGGGTTAGGATGAGGGTTAGGGTTAAGATTAGGGTTAGGGTGAGGGTGTGGGTAGGGTAAGTGTTAGGCTTAGGCTTAGGGTTAGGCTTAGCTTTTGGTTGAGGATAAGGGATGGGGTTAGGGATAGGGTGTGTTTTAATGTAAGGGTTAGGGTTAGAGTTAGGGTTAGGGTGATGGTGAGGTTTAAGGGTAGAGTTAGTGTTAGGGTGAGAGTTAGGGTTAGGGTGAGGGTTAGGTTGTGGTTGACGGTAAGGGTAAAGGAGTGCGTTAGGTGAGGTTGAGGTTGAGGGTGATGTTAAGGGTGAGGGTGAGGGTTAGGGTGAGGGTTAGGGTTAGGGTTAGGGTTAGAGTCATGGTGAGGGTTAGATTGAGGATAAGTGTTCGGGTTAGTGTGAGGTTTAGGGTGAGGATGAGGGTTAGGGTTAGGTTGAGGGCTAAGGTGAGGGTGAGGATTAGGGTTAGTGTTAGGGTGAGATTTAAAGTTAGGTGATGTTTAGGTTTAGTGTGAGTGTTAGTGTTAGGGTTAGGGTTAGTGTTAGGGTGAGGGTTAGTGCTAGGGTGAGCTTAGATTTAGGGTGAGGATTATGGTTAGGGTGAGGGTTAGGGTTTGGTTTAGCGTTATTGTTAGTGTTAGGGTTAGGGTTTCGGTTATGGTGAGGGTGAGGGTGAGGGTTAGGCTTAGGGTTAAGATTAGGATTAGGGTTAGTGTTAGGGTGAGGGTAAGTGTTAGGATGAGGGTTAGGGTAAGGGTGAGGGTTATGGTTAGGGTTAGGGTTACGTTGAGCGTAAGGGTTACTGTTTGATTGAGGGTTAGGGTTAGGGTTAGGGTGGGGTTAGGGTTAGGTTTAGTGTGAGGTTTCGTGTTTGGGTTAGGGTTAGTGTTAATGTGATGGTAAGTGTTAGGTTCAGGATTTGGGTTAGGGTGAGGGTTACGGTTACATTGAGGTTAAGGATTAGGTTTAGGGTTATTGTTAGGGTAATGTTTAGGGTTAAGGTTACGGTGTGGGTGAGGGTGAGGTTTAGGTTTAGGGTTAGGGTGAGGGTTAGGGTTAGGGATAGGGTGAGAGTTAGTGTTCGGTTTAAGTTTAGTGTTAGGTTGAGGTTTAGGGTGAGGGTTATGTTGAGGGTAAGGGTTAGGGTTAGGTTGAGGGTTAGGGTTATGATTAGGTTTAGGGTGAGGGTGAGGGTGAGGGTTAGGGTTAGTGTTAGGGTGAGGATTAGGATGAGGGTTAGGGTTAGGGTTAGGGTTAGCGTGAGTGTGAGGTTTAGGAACAGGTTTAGGGTTAGCCTTAGGTTTAGCCTGACGTTGAGGGTGAGGGTGTGGGTTGGGGTTAGCATGAGGGTTAGGGGTGGGGTTAGGTTGAAAGTTAGGGTTCGGTTTAAGTTTAGGGTTAGGGTAAGTGTTAGGGTTCGGATTACGCTGAGCATGATGATTAGGGATAGGTTGAGGGTTAGGTTTAGGCTTAGGATTAGGGTGAGGGTTAGGGTTAGGGTGAGGGTTAGGATGAGGATTAGGGTGAGGGTTAGGATAATGTTTAGGGTGAGGGCTAGGTTCAGGGTGAGGTTTAGGGATAGAGTTTGGTTTAGGATGAGGGTTTGGGTTACTGTGAGGGTGAGGTTTAGGGTTAGGGTGAGGGTTAGGGTTAGGATTTCGGTTAGGGTTAGGATGAGTTTAGGATTACATTTAGGGTTAGGGGGAGGTTTAGGTCGAGGGTTAGGGTTAGGATTAGTGTTAGGGATAAGGTTAGGGTGAGGTTTAGCTTGAGGTTTAGGGTTAGGTTTAGGATTAAGGTTAGGGTGAGGGTGAGCGTGAGGTTTAGGGTTAGGGTTAGGCTTAGGCTTAGGGTTATGCTGAGGATGAGGGTGTGGATGAGGATTAGGGTTAGGGTGATGGTTAGGGTTAGGGTTAGTGTGAGGGTTAGGATGATGGTTAGGTTTAGGATTAGGGTTAGAGAGAGGGCTAGGGTGAGGGTTAGGGTAAGGTTTAGGCTAAGGCTGAGTGTTAGGCTGACGGTGAGATTGTGGGTGAGGGTTAGGGTTAGGGTGATGGTTAGGTTTAAGTTTAAGGTGAGGGTTAGGATGACGTTTCGGGTCAGGATGAGGATGATGGTAAGGGTAAAGGTGTGGTTTAGGCTGAGGGTGAGGGTTAAGATAAGTGTGAGGGTTAGGGTTAGGTTTAGGGCTAGGGTATGGTTTAGCGTTAGGCTGAGGCTTAAATTGAGTATTAGGGTTAGGGTTAGTGTGAGTGTTAGTGTTAGTGTTAGGGTTAGTGTTAGGGGGAGGGTTATTGTTAGGGTGAGGTTTAGGGTTAGGGTTATTGTTGTGGTTATGGTTAGGGTTATGGTTATGGTGACGTTGAACGTGAGGGTTAGGGTTAGGGTGAGGGTTAGGGTTAGGGTTAGTGTTAAGGTTAGGGTGAGGGTTAGGGTTAGGGTTAGGGTTAGGGTTATTGTTAGTGTTATGGTTAGGGTGAAGTTTTCGGTGAGAGTGAGGCTGAGGGTGAGGTTTATGGTTATGGTTATGGTCAGTTTTAGGGTTAGTGTTATTGTTCGGGTTAGGGTTAGAGTTAAAGTTAGATTGAGGGTGAGGTTGAGGGTGAGTGTTAGGGTTAGAGTGAGTTGTATGGTGAGTTTTAGGGTTAGGGTTAGGGTTAGGGTGAGGGTGAGGTTTAGGGTTAGAGTTAAGGTTGAGGGGAGGGTTAGGGTTAGGTTTAGGGTTAGGGTTAGGATGAGGGTGAGGGTTAGGTTGAGGTTTAGGCATAGGATTTAGGCCTAGGGTTAGGGTTAGGATTAATATTATGGTTAGGCTTAAGTTGATGGTTAGAGTTACTCTTAGTGTGAGGGTGGGGGTGAGGGTTAGTGTTAGGGTTAGTGTGAGGTTTAGGTTTAGGGTTATTGTTAGGGGTATTGTGAGGGTGAAGTTTAGGGTTAGATATAGGGTTAAGGGGAGGGTTACGGTGAGGGTGAGTGTTAGGGTTATGGTGAGATTGAGGGTTAGGTTGAGGTTTAGGGTTAGGGTTAGGGTTAGGGTTAGTGTGAGGGTTAGTGTTAGGGTTAGGGTTAGTGTTAGGGTGAGGGTTATGGTTAGGGTGAGGGTTATGGTTAGGATGAGGGTTATGGTTAGGTTGAGGGTTAGGGTTAGGATTATTGTTAATGTTAGGTTTAGGATTATTCTGAGGGTGAGGGTGAGGGTGAGGGTTAGGGTTAGGGTGAGGGTTATGGTTATGGTTATGATAAGGGTTAGTGTTAGTGTTATTGTTAGGGTTAGGGTTAGAATTAAGGTTAGGTTGAGGGTGAGTGTGAGTGTTAGGGTTAGGCTGATTTTTAGGGTGAGGTTTAGGGTTAGGGTTAGGGTTAGGGTGAGTGTGAGGTTTAGGGTTAGAGTTAGGGTTGAAGAGAGGGTTAGGGTGAGATTTAGGGTTAGGGTTAGGATGAGGCTGAGGGTTAGGTTGAGGTTTAGGGATAGGGTTAGGTTTAGAATTAGGGTTAGGGTGAGGGGGAGTGTGAGGGTTAGAGTGAGGGTGATGATGGGTGTACGGATTAAGGTTAGGGTGATGGTAAGGGTTAGGTTGAGGGTGACGGTAAGGGTAAAGGTGAGGTTTAGACTGAGGGTGAGGGTTACGCTAAGGGTTAGGGTTAGGGTTAGGGGGAGGGATAGGGTTTGGGTTAGGGTGAGGGGGAGGGTTAGATTGAGGATTAGTGTTAGGGTTAGTGTGAGGTTTAGGGTCAGGATGAGGATTAGGATTAGGGTGAGGTGTAGGGTGAGGATGAGGGTTAAGGTTAGTGTTAGGGTGAGGATTAGGGTTAGGGTGATGGTTAGGGTTAGTGTTAGGGTGAGGTTTAGTGTTAGGTTTAGTGTTAGGATTAATGTTAGGGTTAGGCTTAAGGTGAGGGTTAGGGTGAGGGTGAGGTTTAGGGATAGGGTTATGATTAAGAATAGGGTTAGGTTTAGGGTGAGTGTGAGGTTTAGGGTTAGCGTTAGTGTTAGCGTTAGGCTGAGGGTGAGGGTGAGGGTGAGGGTTATTGTTAGGGTGAGGGTTAGGGTTAGGGTTAGGGTGAGAGTTAGGGTTCGGGTTAAGTTTATGGTTAGAGTGAGGATTAGGGTAAGGGTTACAGTGAGGGTGATGATTAGGGTTAGGTTGAGGGTTAGGATTAGGGTTATGTTTAGGGTGAGGGTGAAGATGAGGGTTAGGGTTAGTGTTAGTGTGAGGGTTAGGATGAGGGTTAGGGTTCGGATTAGGGTTAGGGTGAAGGCTAGGGTGACGGTGAGATTTAGGTTTAGGGTTAGGGTGAGGTTTAAGTTTATGTTTAGTGTTAGGGATAGGGAGAGGCTGAAGTTTAGGGTTAGAGTTAGGGTTAGGTTGAGGCTGAGGCTGAGGGTTAGGGTTAGGGTTAGTGTTAGAGTTAGGGATACGGTGAGCGTTACGGTGAGAGTGAGGTTTAGGCTTAGTGTTAGGATTTGGATTAGGGTAAGGGTTAGGGTGAGGGTGAGGGTGAGGGTGAGGGTTAGGGTTAGGGTAAAGGTTAGGGGTAGGATTAGGGTGAGATTTAGGATTCTGGTTAATGTTGGGTTAGGGTGAGGTTTAGGGTTAGGGTTACGTTGAGCGTGTGGGTTAGGGTTAGGTTGAAGGTTAGGGTTAGGCTTAGGATTAGGGTGAGGGTTAGGGTTAGGGTTAGGGTGAGGTTTTGGGTTAGAGTTAGGTTTAGGGGCAGGGTTAGGGTGAGGTTTAGGGTTAGGGTTAGTGTTAAGATTAGCCTGAGGCTTAGGTTTAGGGTTAGTGTTAGTGTTATTGTTAGTGTTATGGTTAGGTTGAAGTTTGCGGTGAGGGTGAGGCTGAGGGTGAGGGTCATGGTTATGTTTATGGTTATGGTTATGGTTAGTGTTATTGTAAGGATTAGGGTTAGAGTTAAATTAGGTTGAGGGTGAGGGTGAGTGTTATGGTTAGGGTGAGTTTTAGGGTGAGGTTTAGGTTTAGGGTTAGGGTTAGGTTTAGGGTGAGGGTGAGGTTTAGGTTTAGAGTTAGGGTTGAGGGGAGGGTTAGGCTGATGTTTAGGGTTAGGGTTAGGATGAGGGTGAGGGTTAGGTTGAGGTTTAGGGATAGGGTTAGTTTTAGGATTAGGGTTAGGGTTAGGGTGAGTGTGAGGGTTAGGGTGAGGCTTAGTCTTAAGGCTTAGGGTTTGTCTGAGGGTGATGGTGGCGGTGAGGATTAAGGTTAGGGTGATGGTAAGGGTTAGGGTTAGTGTTAATGTTAGGGTTAGGCTTAGAGTTAAGATTAGGGTGAGGGTGAGGTTTAGGGGTAGAGATAGGGTTAGGGTGAGTGTTAGGCTTAGGGTGAGGGTTAGAGTGGGGGTGACGGTAAGGGTAAAGGTGAGGTTTAGGCTGAGGGTGAGGGTTACTGTAAGGGTTAAGTTTAGGGTTATGGGGAGGGATAGGGTTAGGGTTACGGTGAGGGTGAAGGTTAGGGTTAGATTGAGGATTAGTGTTAGGGTTAGGATGAGAATTAGGGATAGGGTTATGTTTAGGGTTAAGGTTTGAGTTAGGGTGAGTATGAGGGTGAGAGTTAGGGTTAGGATTAGGGTTACGGTTAGTGTTAGGCAGAGGGTGAGGGTGAGGGTGAGGGTTAGGGTTAGGGTGAACTTTAGGGTTAAGGTTAGGGTGAAAGGTAGGGTTAGTGTTAGGGAGATTGTTAGGGTTAGGGTGAGGGTTTGGTTTAGTTTGAGGGTTAGGGTGAAGGTGAGTTTGAGATTGAGGGTTAGGGTGAGGGTGATGGTGATGGTGAGGGTTAGGGTTAGGATTCTGGTTAGGGTTAGGGTGAGGGTTAGGGTTAGGTTTAGGGTTAGGGTGAGGGTAAGTTTGAGGGTGAGGGTTAGGCTTATGGTTAGGTTTAGCGTTAGGGTTAGGTATCAGGTAAGGTTTAGGTTTAGGATGAGGGTTAGGTTTAGGTTTGGGGTGAGGGTTAGGGTTAGGGTTAGGTTTAGGGTGAGGGTTAGTTTTAGGGTTAGGGTGAGGGTGAGGGTTAGGTTGAGGTGTAGGGTTAGGGATAGGGTAAAGGTTAGGGTTAGGGTGAGGGTGAGGGTGAGGTTTAGGTTTAGGGTGAGGGTTAGGGTGATGTTTTGGATTAGGGTTAGGGTTAGGGTTAGGGTGAGGGTGAGGTTTAGGGTTAGCGTTAGGTTTAGGGGCAGGGTTAGGGTGAGGTTTGGGGTTAGGATTACAGTGAGCTTGGGGGTTAGGTTGAGGTTTAGGGTTAACCTTAGGATTAGGGTGAGGGTTAGTGTTAGGGTTAGGGTGAGGTTTAGGGTGAGGTTTTGGATTAGGGTTAGGGTTAGGGTTAGGGTGAGGGTGAGGTTTAGGGTTAGAGTTAGGTTTAGTGGCGGGTTTAGGGTGAGTTTTAGGGTTAGGGTTAGTGTTACGGTTAGGGTGAGGGTTAGGGTTAGGGTTGTTGTTTGGTTTAGGGTTATTGTTAATTTTATTGTTAGAGTTAAGTTTGCGGTGAAGGTGAGGCTGAGGGTGAGGGTTATGGTTAGTGTTAGGTTTAGGGTTAGTGTTATTGTTAGGGTTAGAGTTAGAGTTAAGGGTAGGTTGAGGGTGAGGGTGAGGGTAAGGGTTTGAGTGAGGTTTAGAGTGAGGTTTAGGGTTAGGGTTAGGGTTAGGGTTAGGGTGAGGGTGAGGTTTAGGGATAGAGTTAGGATTAGGGGGAGGGGTAGGGGTAGGTTTAAGTTTAGGGTTAGTGTGAGGATCAGGGTTCGCTTGATGTTTAGGGATAGGTTTAGGTTTAGGATTAGGGTTCAGGTGAGGGTGAGTGTGAGGGTTAGGGTGAGCGTTAGGCTTAGGCTGAGGGTTAGGCTGAGGGTGAGGGTGGGGGTGAGGATTAGGGTTAGGGGGATGGTAAGGATTAGGGTTAGTGTTATTGTTAGGGTTAGGGTTAGAGTTACTCTGAGGGTGAGGGTGGGGGTGAGGGTTAGTGTTAGGGTTAGTGTGAGGTTTATGTTTAGGGTTATTGTTAAGGTTATTGTGAGGGTGAGGTTTAGGGTTAGATATAGGAGTAGGGGAAGGCTTAGGGTGAGGGTGAGTGTTAGAGTTAGTGTTAGGGTTATGGTGAGTTTGAGGGTTAGGTTGAGGTTTAGGGTTAGGGTTAGGGTTAGGGTTAGTATGAGGGTTAGTTTTAGGGTTAGGATTAGTGTTAGGGTGAGCGTAAGTTTTAGGGTGCAGGTTTGGGTTAGGGAGAGGTTTATGGTTAGGGTGAGGGTTAGGGTTAGGATTATTGTTAGGGTTATTCTGAGGTTGAGGGTGAGGGTGAGGGTTAGGATTAGGGTGAGGTTTAGTGTGAGGTTTAGGGTGAGGGTTAGGGTTAGGGTTAGGGTTACAGTAAGCGTGAGGGTTAGGGTTAGTTTGAGGTTTAGGGTTAGGGTTAGGGCGGGGGTTAGGCTTAGGATGAGGGTTAGGATGAGGATTAGGGTTAGGATAAGAGTTAGGGTGAGGTCTAGGGTGATGGTGACCTTTAGGTTTACTGTTAGGGTGAGTTTTAGGGTTAGGGTGAGGGTTAGGATGAGAGTTAGGGTTACCGTGACATACAGGTTAGTGTTAGGTTGAGGGTGAGGGTTAGAATTAGGGTTAGGGTGAGGGTGAGTTTTGAGATTAGGGTTAGTGTTAAGTTTAGTGTTAGGATTAGTGTAATTGTTAGGGTTAGGGTTAGACTTACAGTGAGGGTGAGAGTGAGGGTGAGGGTTAGGGTGAGGGTTAGGGTGAGGTTTATTGTTAGGGTTATGATTAGGGTTAGGGTGAGGTTTATGGTTAGGGTTATGATTAGGGTTAGGGTGAGAGTTAGGGTTATGTTTAGGGTTAGGTTTAGTTTTATTGTTAGGGTTAGGGTTAGAGTTACAATTAGGTTGAGGGTGAGGGTGAGGGTTAGTTTTAGGCTGAGTTTTACGGTGAGCTTTAGTGTTAGGGTTAGGGATAGGGTTAGGGTGAGGGTGAGGTTTAGGGTTAGAGTTAGGTTTAGGGGGAGGGTTAGGGTGAGGATTAGGGTTAGGGTTAGTGTTCGGGTTAGGGTGAGGGTGAGGGTTGGGTTGAATTTTAGGGTTAGGGTTAGGTTTACGATTAGTGTTAGGGTGTAGGTGAGTGTGAGGCTTAGGGTGAGGGTTAGCCTTAGACTTAGGTTTAGGCTGAGGCTGAGGTTGAGGGTAAGGCTTAGGGTTGCGTGAGGTTTAGGGTAAGGGTTAGAGGGAGGGTTAGGATGAGGGTTAGGCGTAGGATTAGGGTTAGGGTGAGGGAAAGGGTGAGGGTTGTGGTGAGCGTGAGGGTTAGGGTTAGGTTGAGGGTTAGGGTTAGTGTTAGGGTAAGCATTAAGGTTAGGGTTAGGTTTAGGGTTAGGGTGAGTGTGAGGTTTAGGGGTAGAATTAGGGTTAGGGTCAGGGTTAGGGTTAGGGTGAGGTTTAGGGTGGGGGTGATGGTAAGGGTAAAGGTGAGGGTTAGGCTGAGGGTGAGGGTTATGATAAGGGTGAGGTTTAGTGTTAGGGTGAGGGTTAGTTTTAGGCTGTGTGTGAGGGTTAGATTGAGGATAAGTGTTAGGGTTAGTGTGAGGTTTAGAGTGAGTATGAGGGTTAGGGTTAAGGTGAGGTTTAAGGTGAGGGTGAGGTTTAGGGTTAGTGTGAGGGTTAGTGTTAGGGTTAGGGTTAGTGTTAGTGTGAGGGTAAGTGTTAGGGTGGGGGTTATGGTTAGGAGGAGGGTTATGGTTAGGGTGAGGGTTAGGGTTAGGATTAGGGTTATTGTTAGCATTTCGGTTAGGGTTACAGTTACAGTGAGGGTGAGGGTGAGGTTTAGGATTAGGGTTCGGGTTAGTGTTAGGGTGAGGGTAAGTTTTAGGATGAGGTTTAGGGTTAGTGTGAGGTTTAGGGTTAGGGTTATGGTTACGTTGAGCGTAAGGGTTAGGGTTAGGTTGAAGGTTGGGTTTCGGGTTAGGGTGAGGTTAGGGTTAGTGTGAGGGTTAGAGTTGGGGTTAGGTTTAGTGTTACGGTGAGGGTAAGTGTTAGGGTCAGGGTTTGGGTTAGGGTGAGGGTTATAGTTAGGTTGAGGGTTAGGATTAGGGTTAGGGTTATTGTTAGTGTTAGGTTTAGTGTTAAGGTTACAGTGAGGGTGAGGGTGAGGGTTAGGGTTAGGGTTAGGGTGAGGTTTAGGGTTTGCATTAGGGTTAGAGTTAGGTTTTGGGTGAGGGTGAGGTTTAGGGTTAAAGTTAGGGTTAGGGTGAGGGTTAGGTTGAGGGTTAGGGTTAGGGTTAGTGTTAGGTTTAGGGTTAGGGTGAGAGTTAGTAGGAGGTTTAGGGTTAGGGTTAGGTTTAGGATTAGGGTTAGGGTTAAGTTGAGTGTGTGTGTTAGCGTTAGGTTTAGGCTTAGGCTTAGGTTTAGGATGAGGGTGAGGTTGAGGGTGAGGGTTAGGGTTAGGTTGAGTTTTAGGGTAAGCGTTAGTTGGAGGGTTAGGATTAGTGTTAAGGTTAGGATTAGGGGTAGGGTGAGGGCTAGGGTGAGGGTGAGGTTTAGGGTTTGGGTTAGGGTGAGGTTTAGGGTTAGGGTTAGGGTGAGAGTTAGGGTTCGGGTTAAGTTTATGGTTAGGTTGACGGTTAGGGTAAGGTTTATGTTGAGGGTAAGGGTTAGGGTTAGGTTGAGGGTTAGGGTTAGGGTTAGGGTGAGGGTGAGGGTTAGGGTGAGGGTTAGGGTGATTATTAGGATGAGTGATATGGTTAGGATTAGGGTTAGGGTGAGGGCCAGGTTGAGGTAGAGTGTTCGGGTTAGGGTTAAGGTGAGATTTAGGGTTAGGTTTAGGGTTAGTGTTAGGGTGAGTGTGAGATTTAAGGTTAGAGTTAGGGTTAGGGTGAGGTTGAGGGTGAGGATTAGAGTTAGGGTTAGATTGAGGGTTAGGTTTGGGGTGAGTGTTAGGGTTTCGGTTAGGGTGAGGGTGAGGTTTAGCCTTAGCATTACGGTCAGAGTTAGGTTTAGGTTGAGTGTTACGGTTAGGGTGAGGTTGAAGGTTAGGGTTAGCATTAGGGAAAGGGTTAGGGTTAGGGTGGAGGTTAGGGTTAGAGTGAGGGTGAGGGTCAGGGTTAGGGTTAGGATTAGGTGTAGGTTTAGGGTGAGGCTGAGGGTGAGGGTGAGAATTAGGGTGAGCATGAAGGTGAGGGTTAAGTTTACCGTTATGTTTAGGGTGAGGTCTAGGGTGAGGGTGAGGGCTAGGGTGAGGGTTAGTGTGAAGGTGAGGTTTTCGGTTTGGAAAGGGTTAGGGTTAGTTTTAGGGTGCGGATTAGGGTGAGGGTGAGGTTTAAGGTGAGGGTTAGGGTTAGGGTTAGGTTGAGGGTTAGGGTTAGGGTGATGTTTAGGGTGAGGGTGAGGGTGAGAATGAGGGTTCGGGTAAGGGTGTGGGTTAGGGTGTTGGTGAAGGTTAGGGTGAGAGTGAGGATTCGGGTGAGGGTGAGAGTTAGGGTGTTGGTGAGGTTTCGGATTAGGTTGAGTTTTAGGGTTAGGGTGAGGTTTAGGGTGAGGGAGAGGGTTAGGGTTAGGGTTAGGGTTAGGATTAGGGTTAGGATTAGGTTGAGGGTTAAGGTGAGGGTTATGGTTAGGGTTATGTTGAGGATTAGGGTGAGAGTGAGGGTTAGGGTTTGATTAAGGGTTAGGTTGAGGGTTAGGTTAAGGGTTAGGGTTAGGGTTAGGGTGAGTGTGAGGGTTAAAGTTAGTGTTAGGGTGAGGGTTATGGTTGGGGTGAGAGTTAGGGTTAGGGTTAGGGTGAAGGTGAGGATGAGGGTGAGGATGAGTGTGTGTGTTAGGGTATGGGTTACGGTTAGGTTTAGGGTGAGGGTTAAGGTGATGGTGAGTGTTAATTTGAGGGTGAGTGTTAGGGTTAGTGTGAGTGATTGGGTGAGGTTTAGGGTCAGATTTAGTGTGAGGATTAGGGTTATAGTTACCCTTAGGGTTATGGTGAGCCTATCAGTTAGGGTGAGGTTTAGGGTGAGGGTGAGCGTTAGGGTTAGCGTTAGGGTTAAGTTGAGATTAGGGTGAGGGTTAGAGTTAGGGTGAGGATTAGGGTTAAGGTTAGGGTGACGTTTAGGGTTAGGGTGTGTGTTAGGGATAGGTTTATGGATAGGGTGAGAGTTAGGTATATGGTTAGGGTTCAAGTTAGGGTGAGTGTGAGTGTGAGTGTTACGGTTAGGATTAGGGTTAGTGTTAGTGTTTGGCTGAGGGTGTGGGTGAGGGTGAGGGTGAGGGTTAGGCTTAGGGTAATGTTTATTTAGGGTTAGGGATAGGTTGTAGGTTAGGGTTAGGCTTAGGATGAGGGTTAGGGTGAAGATTATGGTTAGGGTTAGGGTGAGGGTTAGGTTTAGTTTGATTTTTAGGGTTAGTGTCAGGGTAATCGTTAGGGTGAGGGTTAGGGTGAGAGTGAGGGATAGGTTTAGTGTTAGGGTTAGGGTGAGCGTTTGGGTGAGGGTTAGGATTAGGTTTAGGGTGAGCGTCAGGGTTAGGGTTGAGTTTAGGGTTAGGGTTAGGAGGAGGTTTAGTGTTAGTTTTAGGGAGAGGATTAGAGTTAGTGTGAGGTTTAGGGTTTCGTTTAGGGTTAGTGTGAGGATAAGGGTTAGGGTGAGGGTTAGGGTGCGGGTGAGGGATAGGCTTAGTGTAAGGGTTAGGGTGACTGTTTGGTGAAGGTTAGGTTTAGGTTTATGGTTAGGGTGAGGAGTAGGCTGAGGGTGTTATGGTGAGGTTTCAGGTGAGGTTGAGTATTAGGCTTAGAATTAGTCTTAGGGTGAGGGTTAGGTTTAGGTATAGCATTAGGCTTAGGGTTAGGTTGAGGGTGAGGTTTAGGACTAGGGTAAAGTTGAGGGTGAGGTTTAGGGTTAGAATTAGGTTTAAGGTTAGCGTTAGAGTGAGGGTGGGGGTGAGGATTAGGGTTAGGATTAGGTTTAGGGTTAGGTTGAGGCGGAGGTTGAGGATGAGGTTGAGTTTGAGGGTTAGGGTTAGGGTTTGGCTTAGGGTGAGGGCTAGGGTGAGGGCGAGGGTTAGGGTGAGGGTGAGGGTGAGGGTGCGGTTTTCGGTTAGGAAAGGGTTAGGTTTAAGTTTAGGGTGAGGATTGGGCTGAGGGTGAGGTTGAAGGTGAGCATTAGGGTTAAGGTGAGGTTTAGGGTTAGGGTTAGGCTGAGGTTTAGCGTTAGGGTGATGTTTAGGATGAGGGTGAGGGTGAGGGTGATGGTGAGTTTTAGGGTATAGTTGAGGGTTAGTTTTAGGGTGAGGTTTAGGTTGACGGTGAGGGTCAGGGTGAGGGTGTGGAAAAGGGTTAGGGTTAGGTTCAGGGTGAGGGTTAGGGTTAGGGTTAGGGTTAGGGTGAGGGTTCGGGTTAGTGTGAGGTTAGGGTTCGGGTTAGTGTGAGGAAAAGGTTTAGGATGAGGTTTAGGATGAAAGTAAGAGTTAAGGTTAGGTTTAGTGTTAGGGTTAAGGTGAGGTTTACTTTTAGAATTAGGGTTAGGGTTAGGTTGAGGGTGAGGGTTAGAGTTAGGGTTAGGTTGAGGGTTAGGTTTGGGGTGAGTGTTAGGGTTTCCGTTAGGGTGAGGGTGAGGTAGAGGTTTCGGTTTCGGGTGAGGGTTAGTGTGTGGGTGATGGTTAGTGTTCAAGTGAAGTTTAAGGTGACGGTGAGTGTTAGGGTGAGGGTGATGGTTAGAGTTAGTGTGAGTATTAGGTTTAGGGTTAGGGTTAAGGTTATTGTGAGGGTAAGGTTTAGGGTGCAGTTTAGGGTGAGGGTGAGGGATAGGGTTAGCATTAGGGTTATGGTGGGGGATAGGGTTAGGGTTAGGGTGAGATTGAGGGTTAGGTTTAAGTTTAGGATGAGGTTTAGGATTAGGGTGAGAATTAGGGATAGGGTTAGGGTTAGGGTTAGGGTTTGAGTTAGGGTTAGTATGAGGGTGAGAGTTAGGGTTAGGATTAGGGTTAGTGTTAGGCAGAGGGTGAGGGTGAGGGTGAGGGTTAGGGTTAGGGTGACCTTTAGGGTTAAGTTTAGGGTGAAAGGTAGGGTTAGTGTTAGGGAGATTGTTAGGGTTAGGGTGAGGGTTTGGTTTAGTTTGAGGGTTAGGATGAAGGTGAGTTTGAGATTGAGGGTTAGGGTGAGGGTGATGGTGACGGTGAGGGTTAGGATTAGGATTCTGGTTAGGGTTAGCATGAGGGTTAGGGTTAGGTTTAGGGTTAGGGTGAGGGTAAGGTTGAGGGTGAGGGTTAGGGTTATGGTTAGGTTTAGCCTTAGGGTTAGGTTTCAGGTAAGGTTTAGGGTTAGGATGAGGATTAGGTTTAGGTTTAGGGTGAGGGTTAGTGTTAGGGTGAGGGTGAGGGTGAGGGTGAGGGTTAGGTTGAGGGGTAGGGTTAGGGATAGGGTAAAGGTTAGGGTTAGGGTGAGGTTGAGGGTGAGGTTTAGGTTTAGGGTGAGGGTTAGGGTGAGGGTTAGTGTGAGGTTTAGGTTTAGGGTAAGGGTAAGGGTTAGGTTCAGGCTGAGCCTTAGTTTTCGGTTTAGGTTTAGGGATAGGGTGATGTTGAGGGTTAGGGTTCGGGTTAGTGTGAGGATAAGGGTTAGGGTGAGGATTAGGGTGAGGATGAGAGTTAGGGTTAGCATAAGGTTTATTGCGAGGGTTAGGGTAAGGGTTAGGGTTAGGGTAGGGTAAGGGTTAGGGGTATGGTTAGGTTTAGGTTTAGGGTTAGGTTTCAGGTAAGGTTTATGGTTAGGTTTAGGTTTAGGGTGAGGGTTAGGCTTAGGGTTAGGTTTAGGGTGAGGGTTAGTGTTAGGGTTAGGGTGAAGGTGAGGGTTAGGTTGAGGGGCAGGGTTAGGGATAGGGTAAAGGTTTGGTTTAGGGTGAGGGTGAGGGTGAGGTTTAAGTTTAGGGTGAGGGTTAGGGTGTGGGTTAGTGTGAGGTTTAGTTTTAGGGTAAGGGTAAGGGTTAGGTCCAGGGTGAGCGTTAGTTTTAGGTTTAGGTTTAGGGTTAGGGTGATGCTGAGGGTTAGGGTTAGGGTTAGTGTGAGGATAAGGGTTAGGGTTAGGATTTGGGTGAGGATGAGAGTTAGGGTTAGTTTAGGGTTAGGGTTAGGGTTAGGGTTAGGGTAGGGTAAGGGTTAGGGTTAGCATGAGGGTTAAGGTTAGGTTGATGTTTAGGGTGACGGTGAGGGTTAGGGTGAGGGTTAGGTTGAGCGTGAGGGTTAGGGTGAGGGAGAGCGTGAGTGGGAGGGTGACCATGAGGATTAGGGTTAGGGTTAGATTTAGGGTGAGGATAAGAGTTAGGGTACTATTAGGGTTAGGCTGAGGGTGAGGATGAGGGTCAGGGTTAGGGTTTCGGTTAGGTAAGGGTTAGGGTTATGTTTAGGGTGAGTATTATGGTGAGGGTGAGGATTACGGTTAGGTTGAGGGTTAGGCTTAGTGTGAGGGTTACAGTTAGGGTTAGGGTTAATGTGAGGATAAGTGTTAGGATGAGGGTTAGGTTGAGAGTGAGGGTTAGGGTTAGCGTTAGGGTTAGGGTGAAGTTTAGTGTGGGGGTTAGGGTGTGGATTAGGGTTCGGGTTAGGGTTGGGTGAGGGTTAGGGTGAGCGTAAGTTTTAGGGTGAGGGTTAGGTTGAGAGTGAGGGATAGGGTTATGGTGAGGGTAAGGGTTAGGGTTAGGGTGACTGTGAGGGTGATGTTAAGGGTAAGGGTTAGGGTCCAGGTTAGGGTGAGGGTGAGGGTTAGGGTTAGCATTATGGTTAGGGTTAGGTTTAGGTTGAGTTTTAGGGTTAGGGTTAGGGTTAGGTTTACGGCAAGGGTAAGGGTTAGGATGATAGTTAGGGTGAGAGTGAGGGTTAAGTTTAGGTTTAGGTTTAGGGTGAGTTTGAGGGTGAGGGTTAGGGTTAGGGTTAGGGTGAGTGTTAGGGTGAGGCTTAGGGTGAAGGTTAGGATTAGGGTTAGGCTTTGGGTTAGGGTGAGGGTTAGGGTGAGGGGAGGGGTTAGGGTGAGTGTTAGGGAGAGGCGAGGGATAGGGTTATGGTGAGGGTAAGTGTTAGGCTGAGGCTTAGGTTGAGAGTGGGCATTTGTGTTAGCATCAGGTTAGGGTTGAGGGTGAGGGTTAGAGTTAGGCTGAGGGGTAGTTTAAGGGTTAGGGTTAGGGTTAGGTTTCGGGGGATGTTAAGGGTTAGGGTGAGGGTGAGGTTTAGGGTTACACTTAGGTTGAGGGTGAGGATTAGGTTTAGGGTAAGTGTGATTGTGAGTGTGAGGGTTAGGTATAGGATTAGGGTTAGGGTTAGGCTGAGGTTGAGGGTATGAGTGAGGGTGAGGGCTAGGGTTAGGAGTAGAGGTAGGGTTAGGTTTAGGTTTAGAGTTAGTATTAGGGTTAGGGATAGGATTAGGCTGAAGGTGAGGGTGAGGGTGAGGGTGAAGATGAGGTTTAGGGTTAGATTTAGGATTACAGTTAGGGTTATGTTGAGTGCTAGGATGAGGGTGAGGGTTAGGGTTAGCGTTAGGGTAAGGGTGAGGCTTAGGGTGAGGGTTGAGTGTTAGGGTTAGGCTTAGGTTGAGGGTGACAGTTAGGATTAGGGATAGGGATAGCGTTAGGCTGAGGTTGAGGATCAGGGTGAGGTTTAGTGTTAGGATTACGGTTAGGGTGAGGGCTCGGGTGAGGGTGAGGGTTAGGGTGAAGGTGAGTGTGAGGGTGAGGGTCTTGATTAGGTAATGTTAGGGTTAGGGTGAGGATTAGGTGAGTGTTAGGGTGAGGGTGTGGGTTCGGGTGATGGTGAGGGTTCGGGTTAGCATTAGTGTTATGTTAGGTTTAGGTTGAGTGTTAGGGTTAGGGTTAGGGTGAGGGTATGCGTTAGGGTGAGGGTTACGGTGAGGGTGAGGGATAAGGTTAGTGTTAGGGTTAGGGTGAGCATTTGGATGAGGGTTAGGTTTAGGGTTAGGGTGAGGGATAGGGTTAGGGTTGAGTTAAGGTTAGCGTTAGTGTGAGGTGTAGGGTTAGGGTTAGGGTTAGTGTGAGTATAAGGGATATGGTGAGGGTTAGGGTGAGGGTGAAAAATAGGGTTAGTGTAAGGGTTAGGGTGAGTGTTTGGATGAGGATTAGGTTCAGGTTTAGGGTTAAGGTGAGGGTTAGGATGAGGGTAAGTGTTAGGGTGATGTTTAGGTTGTGGTTGAGTATTAGGGTTAGCATTAGTCTTAGTGTGAGGGTTAGGGTTAGGTATGGCATTAGGCTTAGGGTTAGGGTTAGGGTGAGGGTTAGGATTAGGGTTAAGGTGAGGGTCAGGTTTAGGGTTAGCATTAGGTTTACGGTTATGGTTACTGTGAGGGTTTGGGTGAGGGTTAGGTTTAGGATTAGGTTTAGGGTGAGGCTGAGGTTGAGGATGAGGTTGAGGTTGAGGGTTAGGGTTAGGGTTAGGCTTAAGGTGAGGGCTAGGGTGAGGGCGAAGTTTAGGATGAGGGTTAGGTTGAGGGTGCGGTTTTCGGTTAGTAAAGGGTTAGGGTTAGGTTTAGGGTGAGGATTAGGCTGAGGGTGAGGTTGAAGGTGAGGGTTAGGGTTAAGGTGAAGGTTAGGGTTAGGTTTAGGCTGAGGGTTAGGGTTAGGGTGATTTTTAGGGTGAGTGTGAGGGTGAGGGTTAGGCTGTAGGTGAGGGTTAGGTTTAGGGTGACAGTGAGGGTTAGGTTGAGGGTTAGGGCTAGTGTGAGGGTTAGGATTAGGGTTAGGGTGAGGAAAAGGTTTAGGGTGAGAATGAGGATGAGACTAAGATTTAGGGTTATGTTTAGCATTAAGGGTAGTGTGAGGTATAGGGTTAGAGTTCAGGTGTTGGTTAGGTTGAGGGTGAGGGTTAGAGTTAGGGTTAGTGTGAGGTTTAGGGTTGGGGTGAGTGTTAGTGTTATGGTTAGGGTGAGGGTGAGGGTGAGGGTTTGGTTTCGCGTGAGGGTTAGGGTGTGGGTTAGGGTTAAGGTTGTGGTGAGGGTAAGGGTTAGGGTGAGATTTAGGATGAGGGTTAGGTTTAGGTTGAGAGTTAGGGTGACGTTGAGGGTTAGGGTGACAGTGAGGGTTAGGTTCAGGGTTAGGCTTAGGGTGAGGGTTAAAGTGAGAGTTAGGGTTAGGGTTAGTTTTAGGGTTAGTGTGAGAATTAGGGTTAGTTTTAAGTTTATAGTGAGGGTAAGGGTTAAGGTGAGGTTTAGGCTGATGGGTAGGTTTAGGGTAAGGGTGAGGGAGAGGGTGAGGGTAAAGACTAGAGTGAGGGTTAGGGTGAGGTTGATGGTTAGGTTTAGCATTAGGTTTAGGGTTTGGGTTAGGGTGAGGGGTAGGGTTAGGGTTAGGGTGAGGATGATGTTTAGGGTTAGCATTAGGTTTAGGGTTAGCTTGAGGGTGAGGGTTAGGGTTAGGTTTAGGGTGAGTGTTAGGTTCAGGTTTAGGGTCAGGGGTAGAGTGAGGGTTAAAGTTAAGTTGTGGGTTCCAATTAGGGTGAGAGTGAGGCTAAGGATTCTGGTGAGGTTTAGGGTGTGTGTGAGGGTTAGGGTTTGAATTAGAGTTAGGGTTAGGGTGAAGGTGAGGGTGAGGGTTAGGGTTAGGGATAGGGTTAGAGTGAGGGTCAGGGTGAGGGTGAGGGTCAGGTTTAGGGTTAGGATTAGTGTAAGGTTGAGGGCCAGGTAAGGGTGAAGGTTAGGGTTTGGTTTAGGGTGAGGGTAAGTGTTAGGGTGACGTTTAGGGTTAGGGTTGGGATGAGGTTGAGGGTTAGGTTTAGTGTGAGGTTGTGGGGTAGGGTTAGGGTAAGGTTAAGGGTTAGAGTGAGGGTTAGGGTGAGAGTTAGAGTTAGGGTTAGTGTGAGGGTGAGGGTGAGGGTTAGGGTGATGTTTAGGCTGACAGTGAGGGTTAGGGTGAGGGTTAGTTTTAGGTTTATTGTTAGCGTTACAGTGAGGGTTAGGGTCATGGTTAGGATTAAGGTGAGGGTTAAAGTGAGGGTGAGGGTTAGGGTTAGGTTTAAGGTGTGGGTTATGGTTAAGGTTAGGATTAGGGTGAGGTTTAGGGTGAGGGGTTGGGTCAGGGTTATTGTGAGGTTTAGGGTTAGTGTGAGGTTTTGGGTTAGTGTGAGGATAAGGGTTAGAGTGAGGGATAGGGTTATTGTTAGGGTTAGGGTGAGGGTAAGTCATAGGATTGGGTTTAAGTTAAGAGTGCTTGTGAGGGTGATGGTTAGTGTTAGGTTGATGGTGAAGGTGAGGTTTTGGTTTAGGATTAGGGTTAGGGTTAGTTTTAGGGTGAGGGTGAGGGTTAGGTTTAGGATCAGGGTTAGGGTTAGGATAAGGTGAGGGTGAGGGTGAGGGTGAGGGTTAGGGAGAGGATTAGGTTTAGGTTTAGGGTTAGGGTGAGAGTGAGGGTTAGGTTGAGGTGAGCGTTCAGGTTTGGGTGAGGGTGAGGGTTAGGGTTAGAGTTAGGATGAGTGTTAGGGTTAATGTGAGGGGTAGGGTTAGGGTTAGGGTGAGGGTGAGGTTTAGGTTTAGTGTGAGGGTTAGGGTTAGTGTTAGGGGTAGGGTAAGATTAAGGGTTAGGG
Source organism: Dipodomys merriami (assembly GCF_024711535.1). Taxonomy (NCBI): domain Eukaryota; kingdom Metazoa; phylum Chordata; class Mammalia; order Rodentia; family Heteromyidae; genus Dipodomys; species Dipodomys merriami. The sequence goes on along the minus strand of NW_027206335.1, from coordinate 4,183,878 downwards.
TGAGGTTTAGCGTGAGGGAGAGGCTTATGATTAGGGTTAAGGTGAGGGTTAGGATGAGGGTGAGGTTTAGGGTGAGGTTGAAGGTTAGGGTGAGGGTGAGGTTTAGGGTTACGGTTAGGTTTAGGGTGTGGGTTAGGTTTAGTGTTAGGGTTAAGCTAATGGTTAGGTTTGGGGTTAGGGTAAGGGTGAGGGTGACGGTGAGTGTTAGGATTAGGTTTAGGGTGATTGTGAGGGTTAGGTTTAGGATTAGTGTTAGTATGATGGTGATGGTGAAGTTTACAGTTAGTGTTAGCTTTGGGGCAAGGGTGAGGGTGAGGGGGGGGTTTAGGGTGTGGGTGACGTTTAGGTTTAGGGTGAGGTTTAGGGTGATGGTGAGGGTTAGGTGAGGGTGAGATGTAGGCTTAATGTTAGAGTTAGGCTGAGGGTTAAGATCAGGGTCAGGATTAAGGTGAGGGTTAAGGTGAAGGTTAGGTTTAGGGTTAGGTTTAGGGTTAGTGTGAGGATTAGGTTTAGGGTGAGGGTAAGCTTTAGGGTGAGGGTTAGACTGAGGGTGAAGGATAGGTTTAGTGTTAGTGTTAGGGTGAGCATTTGGGTGAGGGTTAGGTTCAGGGTTAGGGTTAGGGTGTTAAGGTGAGGGCAAGTGTTAGGGTTAGGTTTATGTGGACGGTGAGGGATAGGGTTATGGTGAGGTGAGGGTGAGGGTGAGGGTGAGGGTTAGGGTTAGGGTAGGTTGAGGGGAAGGTATAGGTTGAGGGTAAGTACTAGGGTTAGGCTGAGGGTGAGGGTGTGGTTGAGGTTTAGGGTTAGGGTTAGGGTTAGTGTGAGGGTTAGTGTTAGTGATAGGGTTAGGGTTAGTGTGAGGGTAAGTGTTAGGGTGAGGGTTTGGGTTAGGGTGAGTGTTATGGTTAGGGTGAGGGTTAGGGTTAGGTTTATTTTTAGGGTTAGTGTTACGGTAACGGTGAGGGTGAGGTTTAATGTTAGGGTTAGGATGAGATTTAGGTTTAGGGTTAGGATGAGCGTTAGGCTGAGGGTTAGGTTTAGGGTTAATTGTGTGGGTTAGGGTTAAGGTTAGGGTGAGGGTGAGGGTTCGGTTTAGGGTTAGATTGAAGTTAGGTTTAGGGTTAGAGTTAGGGTGAGCATGAGGGCTAGGTTGAGGCGTAGGGTTAGGGTTAGGGTGAGGGTGAGGGTTACGGTTAGGGTAAGGTAAGGGTGAAGATGAGGGTGATTGTTAGGGTTAGGTTTAGGGTGAGGGTGACCATTAGATTTAGGATGAGGGTTAGGGTGAGTGTGAGGGTGAGGGTTAGGTTTAGGATTAGGGTTAGGGTTAGGCTTAGGGTGAGGGTCACGGTGAGGGTGAGGTTGACGGTAAGGGTGAGGGTAAGGGTTAGGGTTACGGTCAGGGTGAGGGTGAGGGTTAGGGTAAGGGTTAGGGTTATGGTAAGGTTGAGGGTGAGGGTTAGGGTTAAGGTGAGTGTGAGGTTAGGGTTAGAGTTAGGGTTAGCATGAGGGTTTTGGTTAGGGTTAGGGTTAGGGTGATGGTGAGGGTTAGGGTGAGTGTGAGGTTGAGCTGGAGGGTGAGGGTGAGGGTTAGGGTGTGGTTTAGGGTTAGGGTTAAGGTGAGGGTAGGGTTAAGGTGAGTGTGAGGGTTAGTTTTAGAGTTAGGTTTAGCATGAGAGTTATGGTTATGGTTAGGTTTAGGGTGATGGTGAGGTTGAGGGTGAGGTTGAGGGTGAGGGTGAGGACGAGGGTTAGAGTGAGGGTGAGCGTTAGGGTGAGAGTGTGGGATCCGGTGAGGGTGAGGGGGAGGGTTATGGTTAGGGTTCGGGTTAGAGTTAGGGTGAGGGTGTGGATGAGGGTTAGGTTTAGGATTAGGATTAGCTTTAGGGTTAGGCTGAGGGTGAGTGTTAGGGTGAGGTTAGGGTTTGGGTTAGGGGGAGGGTTAGGTTAATGTTAGGGTTAGGTTTAGGGTGAGGGATAGGGTTAGGGTTAGGGTTAGGATAAGGGTTAGGCTGTGGGGTAGGCTTAGGGTTAGGGTGAGGCTTAGGTTTAGTGTGAGTTTTAGGGTTAAGTTTAGGTTCATGATTAGGTTTATGGTGAGGAGAAGGGTTAGGGTGAGGGTTAAGATGAGGGTGAGGTTTAGGGTTTGGGATAGGGTTAGGGTAATTTTAGGGTGAGGGCTAGAGTGGGTGTGAGGGTTAGGGTTAGGGTTAGGTATAGGGTGAGGATTAGGTTTAGGGTTAGGGTTAGGGTTCGGGTGAGTCTTAGACTGAGGGGTAGGGTTATGGATAGGGTGAGGGTTAGGTTTAGTGTGAGGGTTAGGGTGTGGGGTAGGGTTAGGGTTAGGGTGAGGTTTAGGCTGATGGCTAGGGTTACAGTTAGGGTGAGGGTTAAGTTTATTGGGAGTTTTAGGGTTAGGTTTAGGGTTAGGGTTAGGGTTCGGTTGAGGGTGAGGGTTAGGGTTAGTGTGAGGTTTAGGGTTAGGGTTAGGGTGTTTGTGAGGGTTAGGTTGAGGCTTAGGATTAGCCTGAGTTTGAGGGTGTTGGTTAGGGTTAGGCTTAGTGTTAGGGTGACATTTAGGGTTTGTGTTAGTGTTAGAGTTAGGGATAGGGTGAGGTTGAGGTTTAGGTTTAGAGTTAGGGTTAGGGTGAGGTTTAGGTTGAGAGTTAGGGTAAGGGTTAATTTTAGGTTTAGGGTTAGAGTGAGAGTTAGGGGGAGGGTTAGGGTTAGTGTTAGGGATAGGATTTGGGTTAGAGTGAGGGTGAGTGTGTGTGTTAGGTTTAGGTTTAGGGTTAGGCTTAAGGTGAAGCTGAGGGTGACATTGAGGTTGACGGTTAGGGTTAGCAGGACGTTTAGGATTAGGGTTAGGGTTAGGATTAGAGTTAGAGTAAGGGCTAGGGTGAGTGTGAAGGTGAGGTTTAAGGTTAGGGTGAGGGTTATGGTGAGGTTTAGTGTTAGGGTTATGGTTAGAGTTACGGTCACGGTGAGGATGAGGTTTTGGGGTACAGTTAGGGTTAGGTTGCGGGTTAGCTTAGGGGTGAAGGTAAGGGTAAAATTGAGGGTTAGGCTGAGGGTGATGGTTACGGTAAGGTTTAGGGTTAGGGTTAGGGTGAGGGTTAGTGTTAGCTTTAGGGTGAGGCTGAGGGTTAGATTGAGGATTAGTGTTAGGGTTAGTGTGAGGTTTAGGGTGCGGATGAGAGTTAGGGTTAGGGTGAGGGCTAGGAAGAGGGTGAGGTTTAATGTTACTGTTAGGGTGAGATTTAGGTTTAGGGTGATGGTTAGGGTTAGTGTGAGGGTCAGTGTTAGGGTTAGAATTAGTGTTAGGTTGAAGGTAAGTGTTAGGGTGAGGGTTAGGGTTAAGGTGAGTGTTATGGTTAGGGTGAGGATTAGGATTGTTTGTAGCATTAGGGTTAGGGTTACCGTTATGGTGAGGGTGAGGGTGAGGCTTAGGTTTAGGACTAGGATGAGGTTTAGTTATAAGGTTAGGGTTAGGGTTGGGGTCAGGGTGAGGCTTAGTGTTAGAGTTAGGGTTAGGATGAGGCTGAGGGTGAGAGTTAGGTTTAGGATTAATTTTAGGGTTAGGCTTAAGGTGTGGGTTAGGTTGAGGGTGAGGGTTAGAGTTAGGGTTAGGAGTAGGATAAGGGTTAGGGTTTGGGAGAGTTTGAGGGGTAGGTTTAGGGTTAGGGATAGGCTTAGGTTTAGGCTGCGGTTAAGGGTGAGGTTTAGGGTTAGGGTGAGGGTTAGGGTTAGGGTTAGGATTACGAATAGGGTTAGGGTTAGGGTGAGTGTAAGGATTAGGGTTAGGTTTAGGGTTAGGCTTAGGGTTAGGCTGAGGATGAGTGTGAGGGTGAGGGTTAGGGTTAGGGAGAGGGTTAGGTTTAGGGTTATGGGGAGGGTTAGGATGAGGGTTAGGGTTAGGATTATTGTTAGAGTGAGGGCTAGGAAGAGGTTGAGGTTTAGGGTTAGGGTTAGTGTGAGGTTTAGGGTTCGGTTTAGGGTTAGGGTTAGGGTGAGTGTGAGGTATAGGGTTAGAGTTAGGGTTAAGCTGAGGCAGAGTGTGAGGCTTAGGGTTTGGGTTAGGATTAGGATTATGGTAAGGGTTAAGGTGAGGGTGAGTGAGTGTGTTAGGTTAGGTTTAGGTTTAGGTTAAGGGTTAGGCTAAGGATGAGGTTGAAGGTGAGGCTTAGGGTTAGGGTAAGGTTTAGGGTAAGGGTTAGGGGGAGGGTTAGGATGAGGGTTAGGGTTAGGATTGGGGTTAGGGTGATAGTGAGGGTGAGGGTTAGGCTTGGTGTTAGGGTGAGCGTTAGGATGAAATTTAGGATTAGGGTTAGGGTGAGGGTTAGGGTTAGGGTGAAGGTTTGGGTGAGGGTGAGGATTAGCTTTAGGGTTAGGACTAGGATTAGAGTAAGAGTTAGGGTGAGTTTGAGGGTTAGGGTTAGGGTTAGGTTTAGGCTTAGGGTTAAGCTGAGGCTGAGGGTGAGGGTGAGGGTTAGGGGTAGGGTTAGGGTGGTGTTTAGGGATAGGGTTATTGTTAGGTTGGGGATCAGTGTGAGTGTTATGGTTAGGGTGAGTATTACGGTTATGATGAGGGTGAGGGTGAGTGTGATGGTTAGGGTTAGGGTGAGAGTTAGGGTTCGGTTAAGTTTAGGGTGAAGGTGAGGGTTAGGGTTAGGGTGAGTGTCAGTTTTAGGGTTAGGTTTAGGGTTAGGGTTAGGGTAAGAATGAGGGTTAGTGTTAGGGTTCAAGTGAGGGTTAGGGTGAGGATTAGGGTTGCGATTAGGGTTAGGGTGAGGGCTAGGGTGAGCGTGTGGATTAGGGTTTGTTTTAGGGTAAGGTTTAGGGTTAGGGTTGGGGTTAGGGTGAGGGTTAGGATGAGGGTTAGGGTTACGGTGAGGGTGAGGGTTAGGGTTAGGGTGAGGTTTAGGGTTAGGATTAGGGTTAGGGTGAGGTTGAGTGTTAGCATTAGGGTTAGGGTTAGGTTTAGGGTTAGGTTTAGGGTTAGGATTAGTGTTATTGTTAGGGTTAGGGTTAGAGTTATGGTGAGGGTGAGAGTTAGGGTGAGGGTGAGGTTTATGTTTAGATTTAGGTTCAGTTGGAGGGTTGGTTCGAGGGTTAGGGTTAGGGTTAGTGTTAGGGTTAAGGTTAGGATGAGGGTTAGGTTGAGGTTTAGGGTTAAGGTTAGGTTTAGGTTTAGGATTAGGGTTAGGGTGAGGGTGAGTGTGAGGTTCAGGGTTAGGGTTATGGTTAGGCTTAGGGTTAGGCTGAGGTTTAGGGTGGGGGTGAGGATTAGGGTTAGGGTGATGGTTAGAGTTAGGGTTATGGTGAAGGTTAGTGTTAGGATTAGGGTTAGAGTTAGGGTTAGGTTGAGGATGAGGTTTAGGGGTAGAGTTAGGGTTAGGGTGAGGGTTAGCGTTAGAGTGAAGGTTAGGGTGGCGTTGACAGTAAGGATAAAGGTGAGGGTTAGGCTGAGGGTGAGGGTTACAATAAGGGTGAGGGTTAGGGTTAGGGTGAGGGTTAGTGTGAAGATTCAGGTGAGGGTGAGGTTTAGATTGAGGATTAGTGTTAGGGTTATTGTGAAGTTTAGGGTGAGGATGAGGGTTAGGGTTAGGGTGAGGGCTAGGGAGAAGGTGAGGTTTAGGGTTAGTGTTAGGGTGAGGTTTAGGGTTAGGATGAATGTTAGGGTTAGTGTGAGGATTAGAGTTAGGGTTAGGGTTAGTGTTAGGGTGATGGTAAATGTTAGGGTGAGAGTTAGGGTTAGGGTGAGTTTTAGGGTTAGGGTGAGGGTTAGGGTTAGGGTTAGGATTATTGTTAGCATTAGGGTTAGGGTTTCAGTTATGGTGTTGGTGAGGGTTAGATTTAGGGCTAGGATGACGTTTAGGGATAGGGTTATGGTTAGGGTTAGGGTCAGGTTGAGGTTTAGTGTTACAGTTAGGTTTAGGGTGAGTCTGAGGGTGAGGGTTAGGTTTAGGATTAATGTTAGGGTTAGGCTTAAATGAGGGTTAGGTTGAGGGTGATGGTTAGAGTTAGGGTTACGAGTAGGATTAGGGTTAGGGTTAGGGTGAGTGTGAAGGTTAGGTTTAGGGTTAGGGATAGGCTTAGGTTTAGGCTGAGGTTGAGGGTAAGGGTTAGGGTTAGGGTTAGGGTTAGGGTGAGTGTGAGGGTTATTGTTAGGATTAGGGTTAGGGTGAGGGTTAAAGTGTGTGTTATTGTTAGGTCTAGGGTTAGGCTTATGGTTACGCTGAGGGTGAGGTTGACGGTGAGGGTTAGCCTTAAGGTGAGGGTTAGGGTAGGGTTAGGGGGAGGGTTAGGAAGAGGGTTAGGGTTAGGGCTAGGGTTGGGTGAGGGCTAGGCTCAGGGTGAGGTTTAGGGTTATGTTTAGGTTGAGGGTGAGGGTTAGGGTAAGTGTGAGAGTTAGGGTTCGCGTTAAGTTTAGGGTTAGGTTGAGGGTTAGGGTAAGGTTTAGGGTGAGGGTCAGGTTTAGGGTTAGGTTGAGGGTGAGGTTTCGGGTTTAGGGTTAGGGTGAGGGTGAGAGTGAGGTTTACGTTTAGTGTTAGGGTGAGAGTTAGGATGAGGGTTAAAGTTAGGGTTAGGGTGAGAATTACTTTTCGGTTATGTTTAGGGTTAGGGTGAGGGTTAGGGTTAGCGTTAGGGTTAGGGTTCGGTTGAGGGCTAGGGTTAGGTTTAGGGTTAGTGTTAGGGTTAGGGTTAGGGTCACATTGAGGTTTAGGATTAGGGTTAGGGTTAGGGTTAGACTTAGGGTTATGCTGAGGGTGAGGGTGGGTGTGAGGATAAGAGTTCGGGTTAGGGTTACGGTTATTGTTATTGTTATGGTTACTGTTAAGTTTGCGGTGAGGGTGAGGCTGAGGGTGTGGGTGACGGTGAGGGTTATTGTTAGGGTGAGGTTTAGGGTGAGGATGAGGTTTAGGGTTAGAGTTAGGGTTAGGGTGAGGTTTAGGTTGAGGTTTAGGGTTAGGGTTAGTGTTAGGGTTAGGGTTAGAGTGAGAGTTATGGGGAGGTTTAGGGTTAGGGTTAGGGTGAGGGATAGGATTAGGTTCACGGTGCGGATGAGTGTGTTTGTTAGCTTAGGTTTAGTGTTAGGCTTAGGCTTAGGCTGAAGGTGAGGTTGAGGGTCAGGGTTAGGGTTCGGGTTAGGGTGAGGTTTAGGGTTAGGGATAGGGGTAGTTTGAGGTTTAGGATAAGGTTTAGGGTTAGGATTTGGGTAAGGCTGAGGGCTAGGCTTACATTGAGGGTTAGGATTAGGATTAGGGTTAGGGTTAGACTTAGGGTTAGGCTGAGGTTGAGGGTGTGTGTGATGATTAGAGTTAGGGTTAGGGTTAGGCTTAGGGTTAGGGTTATTGTTAGAGTTATGGTTAGGGTTAAGTTTGGGTGAGGGTGAGGCTGTGGGTGAGGGTTATGTTTATGGTTAGGGTTAGGGTTACGGTTAGGGTTAGGGTTATTATTATTGTTAGGGTTAGAGTTAGATTTACGGTGAGGGTGAGGATGCGGGTGAGGTTTAGGTTTAGGGTTAGTGTGGGGTTTACCGTTAGGGTTAGGATTAGGGTTCAGGTGAGGTTTAGGTTTAGAGTTAGATTTAGGGTTAGTGTTAGTGTGAGGGTTAGTGTTATCGTTAGTGTTAGTGTAACAGTGCCATTAAGACGTAGGTTGAGGTTTTGGGTTAGGGTGAGTGTTATGTTTACGGTGAGGGTGAGGTTTAGGGTTAGGGTTAGGGTGAGGTTTAGGGTGAGGGTTTGGTTTAGGGTTAGAGTTAGGGTTAGGGTAAGGGTTAGGTTGAGGGTTAGGGTTAGGGTTAGTGTTAGTGTTAGGGTTAGGGTGAGAGTTAGGGCGAGGTTTAGGGTTAGTGTTAGCCTGAAGGTTAGGATTAGTGTTAGCATGAGGGTGAGTGTGTGTGTTAGCGTTAGGTTTAGGGTTAGGCTTAGGTTTAGGGTTAGGGTGAGGGTGAGGTTTAGGGTTAAAGTTAGTGTTAGGGGGAGGGTCAGTGTGAGGTTTATGGTTAGGGTTAGTTTTAGTGTTAAGGGGAGGGTGAGGTATAGGTTGAGGTTTAGGGATAGGATTAGGTTTAGTATTAGGGTTAGGGTGAGGGTGAGTGTGAAGGTTAGGGTGAGGGTTAGGCTTAGGCTTAGGTTTAGGCTGAGTGTGAGGGTGGGGGTGAGGATTAGGGTTTGGGTGATGGTTCGGGTAAGGTTAATGTTATTGTTAGGATTAGGTTTAGAGTTACGGTGAGGGTGAGGTTGCAGGTGAGGTTTAGGGTTAAGGTTAGGTTGGGGTTTCGGGTTAGGTTAGGGTTAGTGTGAGGGTGAGGTTTAGGTTTAGATATAGGGATAGGGGGAGGGTTAGGGGGAGGGTTAGGCATAGGGTTAGTGTTCGGGTTAGGGTGAGGGTGAGGGTTAGGTTGAGGTTTAGGGTTATAGTGAGGGTTAGGGTTAGTGTGAGGGTTAGTGTTAGGGTTAGGGTTAGTGTTAGGGTGAGGGTAAGTTTTAGGGTGAGGGTTTTGTTTAGGGTGAGGGTTATGGTTTGGGTGAGGGATAGGATTAGGGTTAGGGTTATTATTAGGGTTAGAGTTAAGGTTTTGGTTATGGTGAGGGTGAGGGTGAGGTTTAGGTTTTGTGTTAGGGTTAGAGTGAGGGTTAGGATGAGGGTGAGGTTTACGGTTGGATTTAGGGTTAGGGTGCAGATTTGGGTGAGGTTTAGGGTTAGGGTTAGTGTTAGGGTTAGGGTTAGGGTGAAAGGTGAAGGATTAGGGTTAGGTTAAGGTTAGGGTTAGGTTTAGGGTTTCGGTTATAGTGAGTGTGATGGTTAGGATTAGGGTTAGGTTGAGGGTGAGGTTTAGGGTTAGAATCAGGGTTAGGGTGAGGCTGAGGGTGAGGGTGAGGCTGAGGTTTAGGGTTCGGGTTATGATGAGGTTTAGGGTTAGGTTTAGGTTGAGTGTGAGGGTTATGGTTAGGGTTAGGGTTAGCCTTAAGTTTAGGCTGAGGGTTTGGGTGAGGATGAGGGTTAGGGTTAGTTTGAGGGTTAGGGTTAGGGTGAGGTTTAGTGTTAGGGTTAGGGTAAGAGTTATGGTTAGTGTGAGGGTGAGATTTAGAGGTAGAGTTAGTTTTAGGCTGTGAGTTAGTTTGAGTGTTCGGGTTAGGGTTAGAGTTAGGGTAGGGGTAACGGTAAGGGTAAACGTGAGGGTTAGGCTGAAGGTGATGGTTACGGGAAGGTTGAGGGTTAGGGTGAGGGTGAGGTTTAGGGTTAAAGTTAGTGTTAGGGTGGGGTTTAGGGTTAGGGTTAGGGTTAGTGTGAGGGTGAGGTTTGGGGTTAGAAATAGGGTTATGTGGAGGGTTAGGATGAGGGTTAGTGATAGAGTTAGTGTTAGAGTTAGGGTGAGGCTGAGGGTTAGTTTGAGGTTAGGATTATGGTTTTGGTTAGGTTTACTGTGAGGGTTAGTGTTAGGGTTAGGGTTAGTGTGAGGGTGAGGGTAAGTTTTAGGGTTAGTGTTTGGGTTAGGGTGAGTGTTTGGATTAGGGTGAGGGTTAGGATTAGTGTTAGGGTTATTGTTAGGGTTAGGTTTAGGCTTTTGGTTTCCGTGAGTTTGAGGGTGAGGTTTAGGTTTAGGGTTAGGATGAAGTTTAGGGTTAGGGTTAATGTTAGGGTTAGGGTTTGGGTGAGAGTTAGGTGAAGAGTTAGGGTTAGCGTTAGGCTTAAGGTTAGAGTTAGGTTTAGGGTTTCGGTTATGGTGAGGGTGAGTTTCAGTGTTAGGGTTAGGGTGAGTGTGAGGATTAGGGTTAGAATTAGGGTTAGAGTGAGGATGAGCGGGAGGGTGAGGGTTAGGGTTAGGGTTAGGATTAGGATTAGGGTTAGGGTTAGGGTGAGTGTGAGGGTTATGGTTAGGGTTAGGGTTAGCCTTAGGTTTAGGCTGAAGGTTTGCGTGAGGGTGAGGGTTATGTTTAGTTTGAGGGGTAGGGTTAGGGTCAGGGTGAGTTTTAGTGTTAGGGTTATGGTTAGAGTTATGATTAGGGTGAGGGTGAGGTTTAGAGTAGAGTTAGTTTGAGGGTGAGGGTTATGGTGAGTGTGAGGCTATGGTGAGGGTTAGGGTAGGGGTGAAGGTAAGGGTAAACGTGAGGGTTAGGCTGAGGGTGAGGGTTACGGTAAGGTTGAGGGTTACGGTTAGGGTGACCGCTAGGGTTAGGGTTAGTGTGCGAGTTAGGGTACAGGTTAAGTGTAGGGTTAGGATGAGGGTTAGGGTAAGGGTTACGGTGAGGGTGAGGGTTAGGTTTAGGTTGATGGCTAGGTTGAGGTTGAGGGTTAGGGTTAGGGATAGGGTGAGCGCTAGGGTGAGGGTTAGGGTGAGGGTTACGGTTAGGGATAGGGTTAGGTTTAGGATTATTGTTAGTTTGAGGGTGAGTGTGAGGGTTAGGGTTAGGGTTAGGGTTAGGCTTAGAATTAGGGTGAGGATTAGGGGTAGGGTTTGGGTTAGGGTGAGGCTGAGGCTGAGGATTAGGGTTAGGTTTAGGGTTAGGGTTATGCTTAGGGTTAGGCTGAGGGTGAGTGTGGTGGATAGGATTAGAATTAGGGTTAGGTTAGGCTTAGGTTTAGGGTTATTTTTAGTGTTATGCTTCAGGTTAAGTTTGCAGTGAGGGTGAGGCTGAGGGTGAGGGTTATGGTTAGAGTTACGGTTAGGGTTAGGGTTAGGGTTACTGTTATTGTTAGGTTTAGGGTTAGAGTTACGGTGAGGTTGAGTGTGAGGGTGATGTTAGGGTTAGGGTGAGGTTTAGGGTTCGCGTTTCGGTTAGGGTTAGGGTGACGGTGATATTTAGGTTTAGAGTTAGAGTTACGCGGAAGGTTAGGGTGAGGTTAGGTTTATGGTTAGGGTTAGGGATAGAATGAGGATTAGTGTTAGGGTTAGGGTGAGGTGAGGGTTAGGTTGAGGTTTAGGGTTAGGGTTAGGTTTACTATTAGGGTTAGGGTGAGGTTTAGGGTGAGGGTTAGGCTGAGGGTTAGGCTTAGGCTAATGGTTCGACTGAGGGTGATGGTGGGGGTTAGGATTAGGGTTAGGGTGATGGTTTGGGTTAGGGTTAGGGGGAGTTTTAGGGTGAGGGTTAGGGTTAGGTTTAGGGTTAGGGTTAGGGTAAGGATGAGGGTTAGGGTTCAGGTTAGGGTTAGGGTTAGGGTAAGGGTGAGGTTTATGATTAGGGTTAGGGTTAGGGTTAGATTTATGGTCAGGGTGACGGTGCGGATGAGTGTGAGTTTTAGGTTTAGGCTTACGGTTAGGCTTAGGGTTAGTCTAAGGGTGAGGGTGAGGTTTAGGGATAGGGTGAGTGTTATGTGGGGGTTAGGATGAGGGTTAGTGTTAGGATTAGGGTTAAGGTGATTGCTAGGGTGAGGGTGAGGTTTAGGGTTAGGTTAGGGTGAGGTTTATGGTTAGGGGTAGGGTTAGGTTGACGTTGAGGTTTAGGGTTAGAGTTAGGATTAAGGTGAGGGTGAGGGTGAGGGTTAGAGTTAGGGTTAGGATTAGGATTAGGGTAAGGGTTAGGGTGAGTGTGAGTGAAAGAGTTAGGGTTAGGATTAGGCTTAGGGTTACACTGAGGGTAAGGGTGAGGGTTAGGGTTAGGGTGAGAGTTAGGGTTCAGGTTAAGTTTAGGTTTAGGTTTGAGGGTTAGGGTTAGCTTTAGGTTGAGTGTGAGGTTTAGAGTTAGGTTGAGGGTTAGGGTTAGGGTTAGGGTTGGGGTGAGGGTTAGGATTAGTGTTAGGGTGAGTTTTAGGGTTAGGGTTAGAGTTAGAGTGAGGTTAGGATGAGGGGAAGGTTAACGGTAATGGTGAGGGTTAGGGTTAGGGTGAGGGTTAGGGTTAGGTTTATGGTTAGGGTGAGATTGAGTGTTAGGATTAGGGTTAGGGTTAGGGTTATTTTTAGGGTTACGGTTACAGTGAGGGTGAGAGTGAGGGTTAGTGTTAAGGTTAGGTTCAGGTTTTTAGTGTTAGGGTTAGGGTTAGATTTAGGGTTAGGGTGAGGTTAGGTTTAGGGTTAGTTGTGAGGGTTAATGTTTGGGTTATGGTGTGCGTTACGGTGAGGGTTGTGGTTAGGGTTTGTGTTAGGATAAGGGTTAGGGTTACAGTAATGGTGAAGTTTAGGGTGAGTGTGAGGGTTAGGATTAGGATTAGGGTTTGGGTGAGTTTCAGGGTTAGGATAAGGGTTAGGGTTAGGGTTATTGTTAGGGTTAAGGTTATGGTGAGGTTGCTGGTGAGGATTAGGGTTATGGGTACGTTGAAATTTTTAGTGTTAGGGTTAGGGTTAGAGTTAGGGTTAGGGTGAGGTTAGGGTTAGGGTTAGTGTGAGGCTTAGTGTTTTGGTTAGGGTATGGGTTACGGTGATGGTTGTGGTTTGGGTGAGGTTTAGGATTAGGGTTAGGGTTATTGTTAGGGTTAGGTTTAGGGTTACGGTTACAGTGAGGGTGAGGTTTAGGGTTAGGTTTAGTGTTAGAGTTAGGGTTATGGTGAGGGTTAGGGTGAGGGTGAGGGTGAGGCTTAGTGTTAGAATTAAGATTATGGTAAGGTTTAGGGTGAGTGTGAGGGTTAGATTTAGGGTTAGCCTTAGGGTTAGGCTGAGCATGAGGTTGAGGGTGAGGGTTATTGTTAGGGACAGGGTGAGATTTAGTGTTAGGGTTAGGGTTAGAATTAGGGTTAGGTTGAGGGTGAGGTATAGGGGTAGGGTTAGGGTCAGGGTGAAATTTAGGGTTAGGGTGAGGGTTAGCGTGGGGGTGACGGTAATGGTAAAGGTGAGGTTTGGGCTGGGTGTGAGGGTTATGATAAGGGTGAGGGTTAGGTTTAGGGTGAGGGTTAGGGTTAGGATTAGGGTGAGGGTGAGGGTTAGATTGAGGATTAGTGTTAGGGTTAGTGTGAGGTTTGGGGTGAGAATGAGGTTTAGGTTTAGGTTTAGGGGTAGGATTAATATTAGGTTTAGGCTTAAGTTGAGGGTTAGGGTAAGGGTGAGGGTAAGGCTTAGTGTTAGGATTAGGATTAGGGTAAGGGTTAGGGTGAGTGTGAGGGTGATGGTTAGGGTTAGGGTGAGAGTTTGGGGTAGGGTTTTTGTGAGAGTTAGGGTTCGGGTTAAGTTTAGGGTTTGGGTGAGGGTTAGGGTTACAGTGAGGGTGAGGGTTATGGTTAGGTTGAGGGTTAGGGTTAGGCTTAGGATTAGGGTGAGGGTTAGGGTTAGGGTTAGCATGAGGTTTAGACTTAGTGTTAGGGTTAGGGTAAGGTTTAGGATGAGGATTAGGGTTAAGGTGAGGGTGTGAGTTAGGGTTTTTTGAGGGTTAGTGTTAGGATTAGGGTTACAGTGAGGGTGAGGGTTATTGTTAGGGTTAGCAATAGGGTTATGGTTACTGTGAGGGTGAGGGTTAGGTTTAGGGTTAGGGTGAGGTTTAGTGTTAGGGTTAGGGTAACAGTTAGGGTTAGGGTGAGGGTGTGGTTCAGGTTTACATTTAGGGTAAGTGTGAGGCTGAGGTTGAGGTTTGGGTATAGGGTTAGTATTAGAGTTAGGGTTAGGGTGAGGGTTAGGGCGAGGGTGAGGGTGAAGGTGAGGGTGAGGGTTAGGCTTAGGGTTAGGATTAGGATTAGGGTAAGGTTTAGGGTGAGTGTGAGGGTTAGGGTTACACTTAGTCTTAGGCTTAGGGTTAGGCTAAGAGTGAGGGTGAGGGTGAGGGTTAGGGTTGAGGTGAGGTTTAGGGATAGGTTTAGGGTGAGAGTTAGGGTTCAGTTAATTTTAGGGTTAGGTTGAAGGTTAGGGTTAGGATTAGGGTTAGGGTGAGGGCTAGGGTGAGGATGAGTATTAGGGTTAGTGTTAGTGTAAGGTTTAGGCTTAGGGTTAGGGTTTGTGTTAGGGTTAGGATGAGGGTTAGGGTTAAGATTATGGTTGGGGTGAGGGTGAGTGATAGGATTAGGGTTAGGGTTAGGGTTAAGTTTAGGGATAGGATTAATGTTATTTTTAGGGTTAGGGTTAGAGTTATGGTGAGGTTGAGGGTGAGTTTGAGGGTACGTTAGGGTTAGATTTAGGGTTAGTTGAAGGGTTAGTTCGAGGGTTACTGTTAGCGTTAATGTTAGGGTTAAGGTTAAGGTTAGGTTTAGGTTGAGGTTTAGGGTTAGGGTAAGGATTAGGGTTAGTGTGAGGGTGAGTGTGAGGGTTATGGTTAGGGTTAGGCTTAGGCTTAGGATTAGGCTGAGGGTGAGGGTGAGGGTGAGGATCAGGTTTAGGGTGATGGTTATGGTTAGGGTTAGGGTGAGGGTTAGGATGAGGGTTAGGGGTAGGATTAGGGTTAGGGTGAGGGTGAAGTTTAGGGTAAGTGTTAAGCTTTGGCTTAGGGTTAGGCTGAGCCTGAGGTTGAGTGTGAGTGTTAGGGTTAGGTATAGGGTGAGGTTTAGTGTTAGGGTTAGGGTTAGAGTTAGGGTTAGGTTGAGGGTGAGATTTAGGGGTAGGGTTAGGGACAGGGTGAGGCGTAAGGTTAGGATGAGGGTTAGGGTGGGGGTGATGGTAATGCTAAAGTTGAGAGTTAGGATGAGGGTGAGGTTTATGGTAAAGGTGAGGGTTAGGTTTAGGGTGAGGGTTAGGGTTAGAGTGAGGGTGAGGTTTAAATTTAGGATTTGTGTTAGGGTTAGTGTGAGTTTCAGGGTGAGCATGAGGGTTAGGGTTAGGGTGAGGGCGAGGGTGAGGGTTAGAGTGAGGGTTAGATTCAGGATTAGTGTTAGGGTTAGTGTGAGGTTTAGGGTGAGGATGAGGTTTAGGGTTCGGGTTAGGGTTAGGATTAATGTTAGGGTTAGGCTTAAGTTTAGGGTGAGGGTGAGGGTGAGGTTTAGGGTTAGTGTTAGGATTAGGATTAGGGTTAGGGTTAGGGTGAGTGTGAGGTTTAGGGTTAGTTTTAGGGTTAGGCTTAGTGTTTGGCTGAAGGTGAGGGTAAGGGTGAGGGTTATGGTTAGGGTGAGTGTTAGGGTTAGGGTTAGGGTGAGAGTTAGGGTTCACGTTAAGTTTAGGGTTAGGGTGAGTGTTAGGGTAAGGTTAAATTGAGGGTGAGGGTTAGGGTTAGGTTGAGTGTTAGGGTTAGGTTTAGTTTTAGGGTTAGGGTGAGGGTGAGGGTGAGGGGTAGGTTTATTGTTAGGGTGTGGGTTAGGATGAGGGTTAGCGTTAGGATTAGGGTTAGGGTGAGGGCTAGGGTGAGGGTGCCGTTTACGGGTAGGTTTAGGGTGATGTTTAGGGTTAGGTTTAGGGTTAGGGTTAGGGTGAGGTTGAGGTTTAGGGTGAGAGTTAGCGTTAGGGTGAAGCTGAGGGTGAGGGTTAGAGTTAGGGTTAGTCTTAGAGTTAGGTTTACGGTGAGGGTTAGGGTGAGGTTGAGGGTACGGCTTAGTGTTAGGATTAGGATTAGGTTAATTGTTAGGGTGAGTGTGAGGTTTAGGGTTAGGGTTAGGGTTATGGTTAGGCTTAGGGTGAGGGTGACGGTGAGTGTTAGGGTTAGGGTGAGAGTTAGGGGTAGGGTTAGGGTGAGAGTTAGGGTTCGGGTTAAGTTTAGGGTCAGAGTGACGGTTAGGTTTAGGGTTACATTGAGGGTGAGGGTTAGGGTTAGGGTTAGGTTGAGGGTTAGGATTAGGCTTAGGATCAGTGTGAGGGTTAGTGTAAGTGTTAGGGTGAGGGTGAGGATGAGGTTTAGGTTTAGGATTAGGGTTTGGGTGAGGGCTAGGGTGAAGGTGAGAGGTAGGGTTAGGGTTAGGGTGAGGTATAGGGTTAGGTTTAGGGTTAGGGTGAGGGTTAGGATGAGGGTTATTTTTAAGGTGTGGGTGAGAGTTAGGGTTATGTTGAGGGTTAGCGTAAGGATTAGGGTTACAGTGAGGGTGAGGGTTATTGTTAGGGTTAGGTTTAGGGTTATTTTTACTGTGAGGGTTAGGGTGATGGTTAGCGTTAGTGTGAGGGTTAGTGTTAGTGTTAGTGTTAGGGTTAGCGTAAGTGTTAGGGTAAGGTATATGTTTAGGGTGAGGTTTAGGATTAGGGTTAGGTTTTGTGTTATTGTGAAGGTGGGGTTTAGGGTTAGAGATAAGGTTAGGGTGAGGGTTAGGGTTAGGGTTAATGTTAGGTTACTGTTAGGGTTAGGGTTAAGGTGAGGTTTAGTGTTGGGGTGAGGGTTAGTTTTAGGGTTAGGATTAGGATTAGGGTTAAGGTGAGGGTGAGTGTGAGTGATAGGGTTAGGGTTAGGATTAGGATTAGAGTTAGGGTGAGGGTGAGGGTTATGGTTCGGGTGAGTGTTGGGGTTAGGGTTAGTGTGAGGGTTAGGGTGAGGGTTAATCTTAGGCTTAGGGTTTGGGTGTGGGCTAGGGTGAGGGTGAGGGTTAGGGTTAGGGTTGGGGTGAGTGTTAGGGTGAGGGTTAGGTTAGTGTTAGGTTTAGGGTTGGTATTAGGGTTAAGCGAAATGTTAGGCTGAGGGTGAGTGTGAGGATGAGGGTTATGGTGAGGGTGAGGGTTAGGGTTAGTGTTAGGGTGAGGTTTAGTGTTAGGGTTAGGTTTCGTGTTAGTCTTAGGGTTAAGGTGAGAGTTAGCGGGAGGGTTAGTGTTAGAGTGAGGCTTAGGGTTAGCATTAGGGTTAGGGTGAGGGTGAGGTTTAGGGATAAATTAGGGTTAGGGTGAAGCTGAGGGTGAGGGTTAATGTTAGGGTTAGTGTTAGGGTTAGGGTTAGGGTGAGGGTTAGATTGAGGGTGAGGATTAGGGTTAGGGTAGGATTAGGATTAGGATTAGCTTTAGGGTTAGTGTGAGGGTTAGGGTTAGGTTTAGCCTTAGGTTTAGGCTGAATATGAGGGTGAGGGTTAGGGTTAGGTTTAGGTTGAGGGTTAGGTTTAGGTTTAGGGTGAGGTTTATTGTTAGGGTTAGGGTTAGAATTAGGGTTAGGGTGAGGGTGAAGTTTATCGGTTAGGGATAGGGTGAGGGTTAGTGTGAGGGTTAGGTTTAGGGTGAGGGTTAGGGTGGCGGTGACCGTAAGGGTAAACATGAATGTTAGGCTGAGGGTGAGAGTTATTGTAAAGGTGAGGGTTAGGGTTAGGGTGAGGTTTAGGGTGAGGATGAGGGTAAGGTTTAGGGTGAGTGCTAGGGTAAGGGTGAGGGTTAGGGTTAGGGTTAGGGTGAGGGTGAGGGTGAGGGTTAGGTTTGAGGTGAGGGTTAGGGATAGGTTTAGGGTGAGAGTTAGGGTTCAGTTAATTTTAGGGTTAGGTTGAAGGTTAGGGTTAGGATTAGGGTTAGGGTGAGGGCTAGGGTGAGGATGAGTATTAGGGTTAGTGTTAGTGTAAGGTTTAGGCTTAGGGTTAGGGTTTGTGTTAGGGTTAGGATGAGGGTTAGGGTTAAGATTATGGTTGGGGTGAGGGTGAGTGATAGGATTAGGGTTAGGGTTAGGGTTAAGTTTAGGGATAGGATTAATGTTATTTTTAGGGTTAGGGTTAGAGTTATGGTGAGGTTGAGGGTGAGTTTGAGGGTACGTTAGGGTTAGATTTAGGGTTAGTTGAAGGGTTAGTTCGAGGGTTACTGTTAGCGTTAATGTTAGGGTTAAGGTTAAGGTTAGGTTTAGGTTGAGGTTTAGGGTTAGGGTAAGGATTAGGGTTAGTGTGAGGGTGAGTGTGAGGGTTATGGTTAGGGTTAGGCTTAGGCTTAGGATTAGGCTGAGGGTGAGGGTGAGGGTGAGGATCAGGTTTAGGGTGATGGTTATGGTTAGGGTTAGGGTGAGGGTTAGGATGAGGGTTAGGGGTAGGATTAGGGTTAGGGTGAGGGTGAAGTTTAGGGTAAGTGTTAAGCTTTGGCTTAGGGTTAGGCTGAGCCTGAGGTTGAGTGTGAGTGTTAGGGTTAGGTATAGGGTGAGGTTTAGTGTTAGGGTTAGGGTTAGAGTTAGGGTTAGGTTGAGGGTGAGATTTAGGGGTAGGGTTAGGGACAGGGTGAGGCGTAAGGTTAGGATGAGGGTTAGGGTGGGGGTGATGGTAATGCTAAAGTTGAGAGTTAGGATGAGGGTGAGGTTTATGGTAAAGGTGAGGGTTAGGTTTAGGGTGAGGGTTAGGGTTAGAGTGAGGGTGAGGTTTAAATTTAGGATTTGTGTTAGGGTTAGTGTGAGTTTCAGGGTGAGCATGAGGGTTAGGGTTAGGGTGAGGGCGAGGGTGAGGGTTAGAGTGAGGGTTAGATTCAGGATTAGTGTTAGGGTTAGTGTGAGGTTTAGGGTGAGGATGAGGTTTAGGGTTCGGGTTAGGGTTAGGATTAATGTTAGGGTTAGGCTTAAGTTTAGGGTGAGGGTGAGGGTGAGGTTTAGGGTTAGTGTTAGGATTAGGATTAGGGTTAGGGTTAGGGTGAGTGTGAGGTTTAGGGTTAGGGTTAGGGTTAGGCTTAGGTTTAGGGTGGGGGTTAAGTTTAGAGTTTGGGTTAGGGTGAGGGTGAGGATGAGGTTTAGAATTAGGTTTAAGGTTATGGTGAGGTTTTGGGTTAGGGTTAGTGTTAGGGTTAGGCTTTCATTGAGAGGGTTAGGGTTAGGGTTATGTTTTGGCTGAGGGTGAGGGTGGGGTGAGGATTAGGGTTAGGGTTAGGGTTTAAATTAGGGTTATTTTAGTGTTATGTTTTGGGTTAAGTTTGCAGTGAGGGTGAGGCTGAGGGTGAGGCTTATGGCTAGGGATAGGCTTAGGCTTAGGGTTAGGCTCAGGGTGATCTTGGGGGTTAGGAATAGGTTTTGGATGATGTTTAGGATTAGGGTTCGGGTGAGGGTTATGATGATGTTTAGGGTTAGGAATCGGTTTAGGGTGAGGGCTAGGGTGAGGGTGTGGGTGAGGTTTAGGGTTAGGGAGATGGATAGGGTTAGGGTTAGGGTGAGTATTTGGATGAGGGTTAGGGTTAGGGTGAGTGTTAGGGTGAGGGTGAGGGATAGATTGAGGATTAGGGTTAGGGTTAGTGTGAGGTTTAGTGTAAGGATGAGGGTTAGGGTTAGGGTGTGGGTTACGGTTAGAATTAAGTTTGGGGTGGGGACTAGGGTGAGGCTGAGGGTTAGGGTTAGGGTGAGGGTTAGGTTTAGGGTTAGGGTGAGAGTTAGGGTTACTGTCAGGTTTAGTGTTAGAGTTAGGGTTAGTGTGAGGGTAAGTGTTAGCGTGAGGGTTAGTGTTAGGTTGGGGGTTATGGTTAGGGTGACGTTTAGGGTTAGTTTTAGGGTTTTTGTGAGGTTTAGGGTTAGGGTTACGGTGAGGGTGATGATGAGGGTCAGATTTAGGGGAGGTTTAGGGTTCAGGTTAGGGTTAGAGTTAGGGTTAGGGTGAGTGTGAAGTGTAGGGTTAGAGTTAGGGTTCAGGTGAGGGTTAAGGATGAGGGTTAGGGTTAGGGTTAGTTTTAGGGTTAGGGTGAGGTTAAGTGCTAGAGTTATGGTTAGGATTAGGGTTAGGTTGAGGGTGAGTGGGTGGGTTAATGTTAGGTTTAGGGTTAGGCTTAGGTTTAGGCTGAGGGTTAGGTTGAGTGGAGGGTTAGGGTTCGGGTGAGGGTTAGGGTTAGGGTTAGTGTGAGGGTTAGGATGAAGGTTAGGTTTAGGATTAGGGTTAGGGTGAGGGCTAGGGAGAAGTTGAGGTTTATGTTTAGGGTTAGCGTGAGGTTTAGGGTTAGAGTTAGGGTCAGTGTGAGTTAGAGGTTTAGGGTTAGAGATAGGGTTAGGGTGAGTGTTAGGGTGAGGGTTTGGCTTAGTGTTAGTGTTAGAGTTAGGGTTAGGGTGAGGGTTAGGGTGAGGTTGTGTTTTAGGGTTAGGGTTAGGATTAGGATTAGGGTTAGGGAGAGGGGGAGTGTGAGGGTTAGAGATAGCCTTAGGTTTAGGCTGAGGGTGTGGGTGAGGGTGAGTGTTAGGGTTAGTTTGGGGGTTAGGGTTAGCATTAGGATGTGGTTTAGTGTTAGGATTAGTGTTAGAGTTAGGGTTAGGGTGAGGGTGAGGTTTAGGGGTAGAGTTAGGGTTAGGGTGAGTGCTAGGTTGATTGTTAGGGTTAGGGTGAGGTTTAGGGTGGGGGTGACGGTAAGGGTAAACGTGAGGGTTAGGCTAAGGGTGACGGTTAGCGTTAGGGTTAGGGTGAGGGTTAGGTTTAGGTTTAGGGTTAGGGTGAGGTTTAGGATTAGGGTTAGGTTTAAGGGGAGGTTTAGGGTTTGGGTTAGGGTTAGGCTGAGGGTGAGTGTGGGGGTGAGGATTAGGCTTAGGGTGATGGTTAGGATTAGGGTAAGGCTGAGGGCTCGGGTGAGGGTGAGGGTTAGGGTAAGACTTAGCTTAGGCTTAGGGTTAGGCTGAGGGTGAGGTTGAGGGTGAGGGTTAGGGTTAGCGTGATGGTTAGGTTTACGTTTAGGGTGAGGGTTGGGATGAGGTTTAGAGTTAGGGTGAGGTTAGGGTGAGGATAATGGTAAGGGTAAAGTTGAGGTTTATGCTGAGGGTGAGGGTTAAGATAAGGGTGAGGGTTAGGGTTAGGTTTAGGGTTAGTGTAAGGGTTAACATTAGGTATAGGATGAGGGTTAGATTGAGGATTAGTGTTAGGGCTAGTGTGAGGTTTAGTGTGAGGATGAGAGTCAGGTTCAGGGTGAGGGTGAGGGTTAGAATTAGGGTTAGGTTGAGGGCTAGGGTGAGGGTGAGGGTTAGGGTTAGTGTGAGGGTTAGTTTTAGGGTTAGGGTTAGTGTTAGTGTGACGGTAAGTGGTAGGGTGAGGGTTAGGGTTAGGGTGAGGGTTATAGTTAGTGTGAGGGTTAGGGTTAGGGTGAGGGTAAATGTTATGGTGAGTGTTAGGGTGAGGGTTAGTGTTACAGATAGGGTTAGGTTTAGGATTATGGTTAGGTTGAGGGTCAGTGTGAGGGTTAGGGTTAAGGATAGGCTTAGGGTTAGGGTGAGGGTTAGGTTTAGGGTTTGTGTCAGGATGAGGGTGAGGCTGAGGATTAGGGTTGGGTTTAGGGTTAGGTTTAGGGTTAGGGTTAGGGTTAGATTTTGGGTTAGGGTTAGGATTATGGTGATGGTTAGGGTAAGGGTTAGGCTTAGGCTTACGTTTAGGATGAGTTTGACGCTGAGGGTGAGGGTTATGGTTAGGGTTAGGGTGAAGGTTAGGGTTAGTGTAAGTGTTATTGTTAGGGTTAGGGTTAGAGTTATGATGAGGTTGATCGTGAGGTGAGGGTGAGGGTGAGGTTTAGGTTTAGGGTTAGGTTTAGAGTTAGGTTTAGGGTGAGGGGGTCGGAAACGTTAAAGGTAAGGGTTAGGCTGAGGGTGAGGGTTACAGTAAGGGTTGGGGTGAGAGTTAGGTTTCAGGTTAAGTTTAGGGTTATGTTGAGGGTTAGGGTAAGGGTTACGGTGAGGATGAGGGTTAGGGTTAGGGTGAGGGTTAGTGTTAGGATTAGGGTTAGGGTGAGAGTAAAGGTTCAGGTTAGTGATAGGGTGAGGATTAGGATGAGGGTTTGGGTTAAGATTAGGGTTAGGGTGAGGCCTAGTTTGAGGTTGAGGTTTAGGGTTAGCGTTAGGGTGAGGTTTAGTGTTAGGGTTAGGGTTAGGGTTAGGGTGAGGTTGAGGTTTTCGGTTAGAGTTAGGGTTAGGTTGAGGCTGAGATTGAAGGTTAGGGTTAGGGTTAATGTTAGATTTAGGATTAGGGTGAGGATTAGGTTGAGAGTGAGGGTTAGGCTTAAGGTTAGGATTAGGATTAGCATAAGGGTTAGGGTGAGTGTGAGGGTTAGGGTTAGGCTTAGGTGTAGGGTTAGGCTGAGGGTGAGGTTGAGAATGAGGGTTAGGGTTAGGTTTACGGTGAGAGTTAGGGTTTGATTAAGTTTAGAGTTAGGGTGAGGGTTAGGGTTAGGTTTATGGTGAGCTTGAGTGTTAGGGTTAGGTTGAGGTTTAGGGTTAGGATTAGGGTTAGGGTAAGGGTTAAGGTTAGGTTTAGGGTGAGGGTAAGAATGAGGATTAGGGATAGGGTGAGAGCTAGGTTGAGGGTGAGGTTTAGGGTTAGTGTTAGATTAAGGATTAGGGTTAGAGTTAGGGTTAGGGTGAGGGTTAAGTTGAGGGTTATGGTTACGGTGAGGGTGAGAATTAGATTTAGGGTTAGGGTTAGGGTGAGGATGGTAATGGTAAAGGTGAGGTTTAGGCTGAGTTTGAGGGTTAGGCTGAGGGTTAGTGTTAGGTTTAGGGTTAGGGTAAGGGTTAGTGTTAGGGTCAGGGTGAGGGTTAGATTGAGTATTAGGGTTAGGGTTAGTGTGAGGTTTAGGGTGAGGATGAGGGTTAGGGTTAGGGTGAGGGTCAGGTTTAGAAGTAGGGTTAGTGTGAGGGCTAGGGTGAATGTGAGTGTTATGGTTAGGGTGATGGTGAGGTTTAGGATTAGGGTGAGGTTTAGTGTTAGTGTGAGGATTAGTGTTTGGGTTAGGGTTAGTGTTAGGGTGAGGGTAAGTGTTGGGGTGAGGATTAGGTTTAGGGTTAGGTTTATGGTTAGGGTGAGGTTTAGGGTTAAGTGTTATTGTTAGGGTTAGGGTTAGGGTTATGGTTTCGTTGAGTGTAAGGGTGAGAGTTATGGTTAGTGTTAGGGTGAAGTTTAGTATTAGGGTTAGGGTTAGAGTTAGGGTTAAGGTGAGGGTGAGGTTTAGGGGTAGAGTTAGGGTTAGGGTGAGGGTTAGGGTGGGATTGAAGGTAAAGGTAAATTTGAGCGTTAGGCTGAGGATGAGGGTTACAGTAAGGGTGAGGTTTAGGGTTAGGGTGAGTGTTAGTGTTAGGGTTAGGGTGAGGGTGAGGTTAGATTGAGGATTAGGGTTAGGGTTAGTGCAAGGTTTAGGGTTAAGATGAGGGTTAGGGTTATTGTTAGGGTGAGGTTTACGGTTAGGGTGATGCGTAGGGTTAGTGTGAGCGTTAGTGTTAGCTTTTGGGTTTATGTTAGGTTGAGGGTAAGTGTTAGTGTGAGGGTTAGG
The DNA here is from genome assembly GCF_024711535.1 of Dipodomys merriami. Taxonomy (NCBI): domain Eukaryota; kingdom Metazoa; phylum Chordata; class Mammalia; order Rodentia; family Heteromyidae; genus Dipodomys; species Dipodomys merriami. The sequence goes on along the minus strand of NW_027206335.1, from coordinate 4,160,951 downwards.
GTTAGGGTGAGGGTTATGGTGAGGTTGAGGGTGACGGTTAGGGTTAGGGTTATTGTTAGGGTTAGGGTTAGTGTTAGGGTTAGGGTTAAGGTTAGTGTTAGGATGAGGTTTAGTTTTAGTGTTAGGGTTAGAGTTAAGGTTAGGGTGAGGGTGAGATTTAGGGTTAGAGTTAGGGTTAGAGTTAGTGTTAGGACTAGGGTGAGGGTTAGGGTTAGGGTTAGGCTTAGGCTTAGGCTTAGGCTTAGGCCGAGCATGAGGGTGAGGGTTAGGGTTCGGGTTAGGGTGAAGGTTAGATTGTGGTTTAGGTTTAGGATTAGGGTAAGGGTTAGGGATAGGGTTATGTTTAGGTTTAGGGTTAGGGTGAGAGTGAGTGGGAGGTTTAGGGTTAGGGTTAGGCTTAGAGTTAGGGTGAGGGTTAGGGTTAGGGTTTGGTTTAGTTTGAGGGTGAGGCTGAGGATTAGGGTTAGGTTTTGGGTTAGGGTTAGGGTTAGGGTTAGTGTTAGGGTTAGGTTTAGAGTTACGGTGAGGTTGAGGTTGAGGGTGAGGGTTAGGGTTAGGGTGTGGTTTAGGGTTAGGTTTAGGGTTAGGGTTAGGGTGAGGGTGAGGTTTAGGATTAGAGTTAGTTTTAGGGTGAGGTTTAGGGTTAGGGTTTGTGTTAGGATGTGGGTGGGGCTGAGGATTAGGTTTAGGTTTAGTATTAGGGTTAGGGTTAGGTTTTTATATTAGGGTTAGTGTTAGGGTCATGTTGAGGGTTAGGGTTAGGGTTAGGTTTAGGCTTAGGGTTAAGCTGAGGTTCAGGGTGGGTATTAGGATTAGGGTTAGGGTTAGGGTTAGTGTGAGGGTTATTGTTAGTGTTATAGTTAGGGTTAAGTTGGCTGTGAGGGTTATGATTATGGTTAGGGTTAGGGTTAGAGTTATGGTTAGGGTGAGGTTTAGAGTTACGATGAGGGTGAGTGTGAGGGTTAGGGTGAGGGTTAGTGTTCGGGATAGGGTTAGGTTTAGGATTATGGTTATGGTGAGGGGAGTTTGAGGGTTAGGGTTAAGGTTAGGCTTAGGGTTAGTGTGAGGGTGAGGTTTAGGGTTAGATTTAGGGTTAAGGTGAGTGTTAGGTCGAGGGTTAGGGTTAGGGTTAGTGTTTGGGTTAAGGTTAGGATGAGGGTTAGGTTGAGGTTTAGGTTTAGGGCTAGGCTTAGACTTAGGGTTAGGCTATGGGTGAGGGTTGGTGTGAGGATTAGGGTTAGGGTGATGTTTAGGATTACGTTAAGGGTGAGGGCTCGGGTGAGGGCTCGGGTTAGGGTAAGGCTTAGGCTTAGGCTTAAGTTTACGCTGAGGGTGAGGGTGGGTGTGAAGATTAGGTTAGGGTTGGGGCTAGGGTGAGGGTTAGGATGAGGGTTAGGATTAGGTTTAGGGTTAGGGTGAGATCTAGGGTGAGGGTGAGAGTTAGGGTAAGCGTTAAGCTTAGACTTAGGGTTATGCTGAGCGTGTGGTTGAGGGTGAGGATTAGGGTTAAGTTGATGGTTAAGTTTACGGTTATGGTGAGGGTTAGGATGAGGTTTAGGGTTAGGGTGAGGGTTAGGGTGAGGATGATGGTAAACGTAAAGGTGAGGTTTAGGCTGAGGTTGAGGATTAAGATAAGGGTGAGGGTTAGGGTAAGTTTTAGGGTTAATGTAAGGTTTAGGGTTAGGGATAGGATGAGAGTTAGATTGAAGATTAGTGTTCGAGTTAGTGTGAGGTTTAGGGTGAGGATGAGGATCAGGTTTAGGTTGAGGTTGAGGGTTAGAATTAGGGTTAGGGTGAGGGCTAGGATGAGGGTGAGGTTTAGGGTTAGTGTGAGGGTTAGTTTTAGGGTTAGGGTTAGTTTTAGGGTGACGTTAAGTGGTAGGGTGAGGGTTAGGTTAAGGGTGAGGGTTATGGTTAGGATGAGGGTTAGGGTGAGGGTGAGGGTAAATGTTAGGTTGAGTGTTAGGGTGAGGGTTAGTGTTAGGGATAGGGTTAGGTATAGGATTAGGGTTAGGGTGAAGGTGAGTGTGAGGGTTAGGTTTAAGGTTAGGCTTAGGGTAAGGCTGAGGGTTAGGTTTAGGTTTTGGGTTAGGGTGAGGGTGAGGCTGAGGATTAGGGTTAGGTTTAGGGTTAGATTTAGGGTTAGGGCTAGGTTTAGGATTAGGGTTAGCGTAGGATTATGGTGAGGGTTAGGGTTAGGGTTCGGTTTAGGTTTAGGCTCAGGGTGAGGGTGAGGGTGAGTGTTATGGTTATGGTTACGGTTAGGGTTAGGCTTAGGGTAAGTGTTATTGTTAGGTTTAGGGGTAGAATTATGGTGATTTTGAGGGTGAGGGTGAGGGTTAGTGTTAGGTTGAAGTTTAGGGTTAGGGTTAGGTTTATGGTGAGGGTGTCGGTAAGGTTAAAGGTGAGGGTTAGGCTGAGGGTGAGGGTTACGGTAAGGGTGAGGGTTAGGGTTAGGGTGAGGGTTATGGTTAGGGTTGGGGTGAGCTTTAGGTTTCGGGTTAAGTTTAGGGTTAGGTCGTGGGTTAGGTAAGGGTTATGGTGAGGGTGAGGGTTAGGGTTAGGTTGAGGGTTAGTGTTAGGATTAGGGTTAGCGTGAGGGTGAAGGTTAGGGTTAGTGTTAGGGTGAGGATTAGGATGAGGGTTAGGGTTAGGATTAGGGTTAGGGTGAGGGCTAGTTTGAGGTTGAGGTATAGGTTAAGCGTTAGGGTAAGGTTTAGACTTTGGGTTAGGGTTAGAGTGAGGGTTAAGGTGAGTGTGAGGTTTAGGGTTAGAGTTAGGTTTAGGGTGAGGGTTAGGTTGAGGTTGAGGGTTAGGTTTAATGTTAGGGTTAGGGTTAGGGTGAAAGTTAGAGGGAGGATTAGGGTTAGGGTTAGGGTTAGCCTTCGAGTAAGGGTGAGGTTGAGGTTTAGGGTTAGAATTAGGGTTAGGTTGAGGCTGAGGGAGAGGGTGATGGTTAGGGTTAGGGTTAGGATTAGGATTAGGGTTAGGGTTAGGGTGAGTGTGAGGGTTAGGCTTAGCCTTAAGTTTAAGCTGAAGTTGAGGTTGAGGTTAAGTATTAACGTTCGGGTTAGGGTTAGTGTTAGAGTTAGGGTTAGGGTGAGGGTGAGGTTGAGTGTGTAGGGTTAGGTTGAGTGTTAGGGTGGGGGTGATAGTAAGGGTAAACTTGAGGGTTAGGCTAAGGGTGATGTTTAGTGTAAGGGTGAGGGTTAGGGTGAGGGTTAGTGTTAGGGTTAGGGTGAGAGTTAGGGTTCGGGTTAAGTTTAGAGTTAGGGTGAGGGTTAGGGTAAGGGTTACGGTGAGGGTGAGAGTTAGGGTTAGTTTTAGGGTTAGGGTTAGGATTAGGGTTAGGGTGAGGGTTAGGGTTAGTATTAGGGTGAGGGATAGGATGAGAGTTAGGGATGGGATTAGGGTTAGGGTGAGGGCTAGGCTGAGGGTGAGGTTTAGGATTAGGGTTAGGTTGAGGTTTAGGCTTAGGGTTAGTGTGAGGTTGAGGTTTAGGGTTAGATTTAGGGTTAGGTTGAGACTGAAGTTGAGGGTTATGGTTAGGGTAAGTGTTAGAGTTAGGGTTAGGGTGAGGGTTAGGTTGAGGGTGAGGGTTAGGCTTAGGGTTTGGATTAGGATTAGGGTAAGTTTTAGGGTGAGTGTGAGGGTTAGGGTTGGGTTTAGGGTTAGGCTTAGGTTTAGGCTGAGGGTAAGGGTGAGGGTGAGGGTTAGGGTAAGGGTGAGTGTTAGGTTAGGGTTAGGGTGAGAGTTAGGGTTCGGTTAAATTTATGGTAAGGGTGAGGGTTATGGTTTGGGTTAGGGTTAGGGTTATTGTTAGGGTTAGGGTTAGGGTTAGGTTACAGTTACACTGAGGGTGAGAGTTAGGGTTAGGTTTAGAATGACGTTTAGGTTTAGGGTTAGGTTTACAGTTAGGTTTAGGATGAGGGTGAGATTTAGGGTGAGAGTTTGGGTTAGTTTTAGGGTTAGGCTTCGGGTTAGGGTGTTAGTGTTAGTGCTAGGGCGAGGATTAGATTGAGGTTTAGGGTTAGGATTAGGGTAAGGGTGAGGGCTAGGATTAGGGTTAGTGTTAGGGCTAGGGATAGGGATAGGGTTAGGTTTAGGATTAGGGTTAGGGTGAGGGTGAGTGTGAGAGTTAGTTTTTGGGTTAGGGTTAGGCTTAGAGTTAGGGTGAGGGTTAGGTTTAGGGTTTGGGTTAGGGTGAGGGTGAGGCTGAGGATTAGGGTTAGGTTTAGGTTTAGGGTTTGTGTTAGGGTTAGGATTCGGGTTCGGGTTATTGTGAGGGTTAGGTTTAGGTTTAGGGTTAGGGTTATGGTTAGGCTTAAGGTTAGGGTTATCGATAGGGTTATATTTAGGTTTAAGTTTGCAGTAAGGGTGAGGCTGATGGTGAGCGTTATCCTTAGTGTTAGGGTTAGGGATAGTGTTATTGTTACAGTTAGGGTTAGAGTTACGGTGAGGTTGAGGGTGAGGTTGAGGTTTAGGGTTACTGTGAGGTTTAGGGTTAGGGTTAGGGTTAGGGTGAGGGTTTGGTTTAGGGTTAGAGTTAGGGTTAGGGCGAGGGTTAGGGTGAGGTTTAGGGATAAGTTTAGTGTTTGGGTGAGTGTGAGGATGAAGTTTAGGTTGAGGTTGAGGGATATGGTTACCTTTAGGATTAGGTTTAGGTTGAGTGTGAGTGTGAGGGTTAGGGTGAGGGTTAGTTTTGTGGTTAGGGTGAGGGTTAGAATGAGGTTTAGGCCTAGGGTGAGGTTAGTGTGAGGATTATGGTAAGGGTAAAATTGAGGCTTATTTTTAGGGTGAGGGTGAGGTTTAGATATATAGTTAGGGGAAGGGTTAAGGTAAGTGTTAGGATTAGGGTTAGTGTTAGGGTTAGGTTGAGGGTGAGGGTTAGGTTGAGGTTTAGGGTTAGGGTTAGGGTTAGGGTTAGTGTGAGGGTTAGTTTTAGGGTTAGGGTTAGTGTTAGGATGAGGATAAGTGTTAGGTTTAGGATATGGGTTAGGGTGAGTGCTATGGTAAGTGTGAGGGTTAGGATTAGGGTTAGGATTATGGTTACGGTTAGGTTTAGGGTTATGGTTATGGTGAGGGTGAGGGTGAGGGTTAGAGTTAGGTTGAGGTTAGGGTTATAGTTAGGGTTTGGGTGAGGTTTAGGTTTATAGTTAGGCTTAGGGTGAGGGTTAGGGTTATGGTTAGGGTGAGAGTTAGGGGGAGGGTTGAGGTTAGGTTTAGGGATAGGATTAGGATTAGGTTGAGGGTGAGTGTGTGTGTTAGGGTTAGGTGTAAGGTTAGGCTTAGGTTTAGGCTGAGGGTGAGGGTGAGGTTGAGGGTTAGGGAGAGGGATAGGGTTAGGGTTAGGGGGAGGGTTAGTATGAGGGTTAGGGTTAGGATTAGGTTTAGGGTAAGGTCTCGGGTGAGGGTGAGGTTTAGGGTTAGGGTTAGGGTGAGGTTTATTGTTAGGGTTAGGGTTATGGTGACGGTGACTGTGAGGGTTAGGTTTAGCGTTAGGTTTAGGGTGAGGCTTAGTGTGAGGTTTAGGGTTAGGGTTAGTGTTAGTTTTAGGGTTAGGGTAAGGGTGAGTGTTAGGTTGGGGGTGAGGGTTAGGGATAGGTTTAGGATTAGGATTAGGGTTAGGGTTAGGCTGAGGGTGAGGGTGAGGGTGAGGGTTAGGGTGAGAATGAGGGTTAGTGGTAGGGTGAGGGCTAGGGTGAGAGTGAGGTAAGGAATAGGGTTAGAGTGAGGGTGAGCTTTAGGGTGATGGTTAGAGTTAGTGTTTGATTTAGTGTTAGTGTTAGTGTGAGGGTAAGTGTTAAGGTGAGGGTTATTGTTAGGGTTAGGGTTAGGGTAATGGTATGGTGAGGGTGAGGTTGAGAGTTAGGGTTAAGGTTAGGATGAGGTTTAGGTTTAGGTTTAGGGTTAGGGTAAGGGTTACCGTTAGGTTTAGGTTTAGGTTGAGGTTTAGGGTTTGGGTTAGGGTTAGAGTTAGGTTTAGGGTGAGCGGGAAATTTAGGGTTAGAGTTAGGGTTAGGGTGATGTTTAGGTTGAGGGTTAGTGTTAGTGTTAGCGTTAGGGTTATGGTGAGAGTTAGGGGGAGGGTTAGTGTTAGGGTTAAGGTTAGGTTTAGGATTAGGTTTAGGGTGAGGTTGAGTGTGTGTGTTAGGGTTAGGTTTAGGGTTCGGCTCAGGGTTAGGCTGAGGGTGAGGTTGAGGGTGAGGGTTAGGGTTAGGGTGAATGTTAGGGTTTGGGATAAGTTTAGGGTTAAGGGGAGGGTTAGGGTAAGGGTTATGGTGAGGCTTAGGGTTAGGGATAGGTTGAGGGTTAGGGTTCGGATTACGGTTAGTGTGAGGGTGAGGTTTAGGGTTAGCATTAGGGTTAGGGTGAGGCTGAGGGTGAGGGTTAGTGTTAGGGTTAGTGTTAGATTTTGGGTTAGGGTGAGGGTTAGGGTTAGGTTGAGGGTTAGGCTTAGGGATAGGATTAGGTTTAGGGTAAGGTTTAGGGTGAGTGTGAGGGTTAGGTTTAGGATTAGGGTTAGGCTAGGTTTAGACTGAGGGTGAGCATGAGGTGAGGGTTAGGGTTAGGTTGAGGGTTAGGTTCAGGGTTAGGGTGAGACTTAGGGTTTGGGTTAAGTTGAGGTTTAGGGTGAGTGTTAGGGTAAACATTAGGTTTAGGGTGAGGTTTAGGGTTAGGCTTAGGGTGAGGGTTAGGATGAGGATTAGGATTAGGATTAGGGTTAGGGTGAGGGCTAGGGTGAGGATGAGGGTTCGGCTTAGTGTTAGGATGAGGTTTAGGTTTTTTGTTATGGTTAGGGTGAGGGTTAGGATGAGAATTAGGGTTACGGTGATGTGAGGGTTAGGGTTAGGGTAAGGTTTAGGGTTAGTATTAGGGTTAGGGTGAGGGTGAGTGTTAGTATTAAGGTTAGGGTTAGGGTTAGGTTTAGGTTTAGGGTTAGGATTGGTGTTATTGTTAGGGTTATTGTTAGAGTAACATTGAGAGAGAGGGTGAGGGTGAGTGTGAGGCTTAGTGTGAGGGATAGGGTGAGGTTTAGGGTTAGGGTTAGGATTAGGGTTAGGGTTAGGGTGAGGTTTAGGGTTAGATTTAGGTTTAGGGGGAGTGTTAGGTCGAGGGTTAGGGTTAATGTTAGTGTTAGGGTTAAGGTGAGGTTGAGGGTTAGTTTGAGGTTTAGGGTTAGGGTTATGGTTAGTGTTAGGGTTAGGGTGAGTGTGAGGGTGAGTGTGAGGTTTAGGGTTAGGGTTCGGCTTAGGCTTAGGGTTAGGCTGAGGGCTCGGGTGAGGGTGAGGTTTAGGGTAAGGCTTAGGCTTAGGCTTATGTTTAGGCTGAGGGTGAGGTTGAGGGTGAGTGTTAGGGTTAGTGTGATGGTTAGGTTTACGGTTAGGGTGAGGGTTAGGATGAGGTTTAGGGTTAGGGTGAGGTTAGAGTGAGGATAATGGTAAATATAAATGTGAGGTTTATGCTGAGGTTGCGGGTTAAGATAAGGGTGAGGGTTAGGATGAGCTTTAGGGTTAGTGTAAGGGTTAGGTTTAACGATAGGATGAGGGTTAGATTGAGGATTGGTGTTTGGGTTAATGTGAGGTTTAGGGTTACCTTGAGGGTCAGGTTTATTGTGAGGGTGAGGGTTAGTATTAGGTTTAGGGTTAGGGTTAGAATTATGGTGAGGGTTAGGATTAGGGTTAGGCTTATGCTTACAGTTAGGATGAGGTTGAGGCTGAGGGTGAGGGTTATGGTTATGGTTAGGGTTAGGGTTAGGGTAAGTGTTATTGTTTGGGTTAGGGTTAGAGTTATGGTGAGGTTGAGGGTGAGCATGAGGTTAAGGGTTAAGGTGAGATTGAATATTATGGTTAGGGTTAGAGTTAGGGTGAGGGTGTCGGTAAGGTTAAAGTTGAGGGTTAGGCTGAGGGTGAGGGTTACAGTAAGGGTGAGTTTTAGGGTTAGGGAGAGGGTTAGGATTAGGGTTAAGTTTAGGGTTAGTTTTAGGGTTAGGGTAAGGGTTACGGTGAGGGTGAGGGTTAGGGTTAGGTTGAGGGTTAGTGTTAGTATTAGGGTTAGCATGAGGGTGAAGTTTAGGGTTAGTGTTAGGGTGAGGGTTAGGATGAGGGTTAGGGTTAGGATTAGGGTTAGGGTGAGGGCTAGTTTGAGGTTGAGTTTTAGTGTTAGCTTTAGAGTGAGGTTTAGGTTTAGGGTTAGGTTTAGGGTTAGGGTGAGGGCTAGTGTTAGGGTTGGGTTTAGAGTTAGGGTTCGGTTTAAGTTTAGGGTTAGGTTGAGGATTAGGGTAAGGGTTATGGTGAGGGTGAGGGTTAGGGTTAGTTTGATTGTTAGTGTTAGGATTAGGGTTCGTGTGAGGGCTAGTTTGAGGTTGAGCTTTAGCGTTTTTGTAAGGGTGAGGTTTAGGGCCAGCGTTAGGTTTAGGGTTAGGGTGAGGGTGAGGTTTACGGTTAGCTTTAGAGTTAGGGTGAGGCTGAGATTGAGGGTTAGGTTTAGGGTTAGTGTTAGAGTAAGGGTTAGGGTGAGGGTTAGGTTGAGGGTGAGGGTTAGGCTTAAGGTTAGGATTAGGATTAGCATAAGGGTTAGTGTCAGGGTGAGGGTTAGGGTTAGGGTTATAGGGAGGGTTAGGTTTAGTGTGAGAGGTATGGGTATGGTGAGGTAAGGGTTAGGTTGAGGGTTAGGGTAAGGTTAAGGGTTATGGTGGGGGTTAGGGTGAGGGATGGGGTTAGGGTTAGGGTTATGTTTATGATGAGGGTTAGGGTGAGGGTGAGGGTTAAGGTGAGGGTGAGGGTTAGGGTGACGGTGAGGGTGAGGGTTAGGGTGAGGCTGAGGTTTAGGATTAGGGTTAGGATGCGGGCTAGGGTGAGGGTGAGGCTTAGGGTTAGGGTTAGTGTTAGGTTGATGGTTAGGTTAGGGTGAGGGTTCGCTTGAGGGGTATGTTTAGGGTTAGGTTTAGGGTAAGGGTAAAGGTTAGGATGAGTTTTAGGGTGAGGATGAGGTTTAGGGAGAGGGTTAGGGTTAGGATGAGGGTTAGGTTTAGGAATAGAGTGAGGGAATGTGTTAGGGTGAGTTTTAGTGTGAGGGTTATTGTTAGGGTGAGGGTTAGGGATCCGGTTAGGGTTAGGGTTAGGGTGACGGTGAGGGTGAGGGTTAGTTTCAAGGTTAGGTTCAGGGTGAGGGTGAGGTTCCGTTTTAGGATTAGGGTTAGGGTTAGGGTTAGGTTGAGGGTTAGGTTTACCATTCGGTTGACGTTTACGGTTAGTGTGAGGGTTGGGTGAGCGTGAAGGTAAGGGTTAGGGTGAGAATTAGGGTGAGGGTGAGACTTAGGGTTAGTGATAGCGTTAGGGTGGGTGTTAGTGTGAGGGTAAGGGTTAGGGTTAGGTTTAGGGTTAGTGTGAAGTTTAGGGTTTGGGTGAGGGTTAGGGTTAGTGTGAGGGGTAGGATGACGGTGAGGGTAAGGGTTAGGGTGAGGGTCAGGGTGAGGCTGAGGTTTAGGGTTATTGTTAGTCTTAGAGTTACGGTTAGGTTTAGTTTGAGGGATAGGGTGAGGGTTAGGGTTAGGAATAGTGTTAGGATGAGGGCTAGGGTGAACGTGAGTGTTAGGGTTAGAGTTAGGGTTAGGGTGAGAGTTAGGGTTAGGATGAGGGTTCGGGTGAGGGGTAGGTTTAGGGTTAGGGTTAGGGTGAGGGAAAGTTTTTGGGTGATGTTTAGGGTGAGAGTGAGGTTTAGGGAGAGGGTTAAGGTTAAGGTGAGGTTTAGGGTGAGGGATAGCATTAGGATTAGTGTGAGGGTATGTGTGAGAGTGAGGGTTAGGGTTAGGGTTAGGATGAGGGTTTGGGAAAGGGTTAGGGTTGGGGTGACGATGAGGGTGAAGGTTACTTTTAGGGTTAGGTTCAGGGTGAGAGTGAGGTTCAGGGTTAGGATTAGGGTTAGGGTTAGTGTTAGGCTAAGGGTGAGGGTAAGGCTGAGGGTTAGGGTTAGGGTGAGGGTGAGGGTTAGGGTTAGGGTTAGGGTGAGGGTTAGGTTTAGGGTTAGTGTAAGGATTAGGGTTAGGGTTAGGGTGAGAGTAAGGGCTATGGTGAGGTTTAGGGTTTAGGTTAGTGTTCGGGTTAGCATGAGGGTGAGGAAGAGGTTTAGGTTTAGAATTAGGGTTAGGTTTACAGTTAGGCTTAGTGTGAGGGTCATGGTGAGTGTGAGGCTTAGGGTGAGGGTTAGGGTTAGGTTTAGGGTGAGGGTTAGGGTTAGGGTGATACTTAGGGTGAGGGTGTGGGTTATGGTGAGGGTGGCGGTTCGGGTGAGTGTGAGGGTTAGGGTGTGGGTTAGGGTTAGGATGACTGTGAGGGTTAGGGTGAGGGTGAGGGTGAGGGTGAGGGTTAGCATTAGGGTGAGGGTTAGGGTTAGGTTTAGGGTGAGGGTGAGGTTTAGGGAGAGGGTTAGGGTTAAGGTGAGGGTTAGGGTGAGTGATAGCGTTAGGATTAGGGTGAGGTTATGTGTTAGAGTGAGGGTTAAGGTTAGGGTTATTATGAGGGTTATGGATAGTGTTAGGGTTAGGGTTGGGGTGACGATGAGGATGAGGGTTAGTTTTAGGGTTAAGTTCAGGGTGAGGGTGAGGTTCAGGGTTAGGATTAGGGTTAGGGTTAGGGTTAGGCTAAGGCTGAGGGTAAGGCTGAGGATTAGGTTTAGGGTGAGGGTGAGGGTTAGGGTTAGTGTTAGGATGAGGGTTAGGGAGAAGTTAGGGTTAGGGCTAGGGTGATGGTAAGGTTTAGGGTGAAGTTTAGGGTGAGAGTGAGGTTTAGGGAGAGGGTAAGGGTTAAGGTGTTGGTTAGGGTGAGCGTTAGTGTTAGGGTTAGGGTGAGGGTAAGAGTTAGTGTGAGCGTTAGGGTGAGGGTTGAGGATAGGGTGAGGTTTAGGTATAGGGTTAGGGTTAGGGTTAGGGATATGCTGAGGGTGAGGGTGAGGTTTAGGTTTAGGGTAATCTTTAGGGTTTTGGCGAGGTTTAGTTTAGGATTAGTATGATGATTAGGCTGAGGTGTGGGGTTAGCATAAGGGTTAGGGTGAGGGTTAGGGTTAGGGTTAGGGTTAGGGTTATTGTTAGGGTTAGGCTTAGGGTTAGGGTGAGGGTGAGGGTGAGGATAAGGGGTAGGATTAGGTTTAGGAATAGGGTTATTGTTAGGGTTAGGAATAGCATTAGCGTGAGGGTGAGGGTTAGGATTACTGTGAGGGTTAGGTTTAGGGTTAGGTTTAGAGTGACGGTAAGTGTTAGGGTAAGGTTGCGCTTTAGGGTTAGCATTAGGGTTAAGTTAGGGTTAGGGTGATGGTTAGGGTTAGGGTTAGGGTTAGGGTGAGGGTGAGGGTGAGGGTTAAGATTAGGGTGAAGGTTAGGTTTAGGGTGAAGTTTAGTGTTAGGTTTTGGGTTAGGGTGAGGGTGAGGGTGAGGGTGACGTTGAGGGTGAGGGGATAGGTTTATGGTAAGGGAGAGGGTGAAGATGAGGATTCGGGTTAGAATTATGGTTCGGGTTAGGGTGAGGTTGAGGGTTAGGTTTACAGTTAGGTTGAGGTTTCGGGTTTGTGTGAGGTTTGGGTGAGCGTGAGGGTAAGGGTTAGTGTGAGGGTTAGGGTGCGGGTGAGACTTAGGTTTTGGGTTAGAGTTAGGGTGAGGGTTAGTGTGAGGATAAGGGTTAGGGTTAGGTTTAGGGTTAGTGTGAGGATTAGGGTTAGGGTGAGGTTTAGGGTTAGTGTGAGGGGTAGGATGACGGTGAGCGTAAGGGTTAGGGTGAGGGTTAGGGTGAGGCTGAGGATTAGGGTTATTGTTAGTGTGAGGGTGAGGATTAGGGTTAGGTTTAGGGTTAGGCTGAGGGTGAGGGTGAGGGTGAGGTTGAGGGTTAGGGTGATGTTTAGGGTGAGGGTGAGGTTTAGGTTTAGGTTTAGGTTTAGGATGAGGATTAGCCTGAGAGGTGGGGTTAGTTTTAGGGTTAAGGTGAGGGTTTGGGTTAGGGTTATTGTTAGGGTTAGGGTTAGGGTCAAGGTTAGCGTGAGGGTGAGGGTGAAGTTTAGGGTTAGGGATAGGATTATTGTTAGGGTTAGGGTAAGGGTGAGGGTTAGGTTTAAGGTTGTGTGAGGGTTAGGGTTAAGGTGAGGTTTAGGGTTCGGTTTTGGGTTAGGGTGAGGTTGAGGGTGAGGGTGAATTTGAGGGTGAGGGTGAGGGTTAGGGTTAGTGTTAGGTTTAGGTTTTGGCTTAGTGTGAGGGTTGGGTGAGTGTGAGTTTAAGGGATAGGGTGAGGGTTAAGGTGATGGTGAGAGTTAGGTTTAGGGTTAGGGTTAGGGTGAGGATTAGGGTTAGGGTTAGTGTGACGGTTAGGGTTAGTGTGAGGGATAGGGTGACTGTGAGTTTAAGGGTTAGGGTGAGGCTGAGGGTTAGGTTGATTGTTAGTGTTAGGGTCAGGGTTAGGGTTAGGTTTAGATTTATGGTGGGGGTTAGTATGAGGGTTGGGTTTAGGGTTAGGTTTATGGTTAGGATGAGGTTTAGGGATAGGGTGAGGTGAAGGTTAGGGTGAGGGTTAGGAATAGTGTTAGGGATAGGGTTAGGGATATGATGAGGGCTAGGGTGAGGGTGAGGATTAGGGTTAGGGTTCGGGTTCGGGTGAGGGGTAGGTTTAGGGTTAGGTTTAGGGTGAGGGTAAAGATTCGGGTGAGGTTTAGAGTGAGGGTGAGGTTTGGGGAGAGAGTGAGGGTTAGGGTGAGGGATAGCGTTAGGTTTAAGGTGAGGGTATGTGTTAGAGTGAGGGTTAGGTTTAGGGTTAGGATGAGGGTTAGGGATAGGCTTAGGGTTATGGTTGGGGTGACGATGAGGGTGAGGGTTAGTTTTAGGGTTATGATCAGGGTGAGGGTGAGGTTCAGTGTTAGGATTAGTGTTAGGGTTAGGGTTAGGCTGAGGGTGAGGGTAAGGCTGAGGGTTAGGGTTAGGGTGAGGGTGAGGGTTAGTGTTAGGTTTAGGTTAAGGGTTAGGGTTAGTGTGAGGATTAGGGTTAAGGTTAGCGTGAGAGTGAGGGTTATGGTGAGGTTTAGGGTTAAGGTTAGAGTTAAGGTTAGCATGAGGGTAAGGGAGAGGTTTAGGTTTAGAATTATGGATAGGTTTACGCTTAGGGTTAGGGCGAGGGTCATGGTGAGGGTGAGGCTTAGGGTGAGGGTTAGGGTTAGAGTGTTTCTTATGGTGAGGGTGTGGATTATGGTGGTGGTGACAGTTAGGGTGAGAGTGAGGGTTAGTGTGTGCGTTAGGGTTAGGGTGACGGTGAGTGTTAGGGTGAGGGTTCGGGTTCGGGTTCGGGTTAGGATTAGGGTTATGGTTAGGGTTAGGGTTAGTGTGAAGATTAGGTTTAGGTTTAGGTTTAGGGTGAGGGTAAAGGTTAGAGATAGGGTTAAGGTAAGGTTTAGTGTGAGGGTTAGGGTGAGTGTTAGGGTAAAGGTTAGGTTTAGTGTTAGGGTTAGGGTGAGGGTGAGGGTTAGGGTTAGGTTTAGGGTTAGGGTGAGGGTGAGGGTTAGGGTTAGGGATAGCTTTAGGGTAAGCATGAGTGTGAAGGAGGGAGTTAAGTTTAGGATTAGGGTTAGGTTTACGGTAAGGGTTAGGGTTAGGGTGATGATAAGGGTGAGGCTTCAGGTCAGGATTAGGGTTAGGGTAAGGGTGAGGGTTAGTGTTAGGGTGATATTTAGGGAAAGGGTGGTGGTTAATGTGAGGGTGAGGGTTAGGGTGATGGTGAGGATTAGGGTTTGGGTGAGGGTTAGGGTGACAGTGAGGGTTAGGTTTAGTATTAGGGTGACGGTTAGGGTTAGTATTAGGGTGAGGGTTTGGGTTAGGGTTATGTTGAGGGTGAGGTTTAGGGTTAGGGTTATGTTGAGGATGAGGGTTAGGGTGAGGGTTAGGGTTTGGTTAGCATTAGGGTTAGCATGAGGGTGAGGGAGAGGGTTAGATTTAGGATTAGGATTAGGTTTGGGGTTAGGATTAGGGTGAGGTTGATGGTGAGGGTGAGGCTTAGGGTCAGCTTTAGGGTTAGGGTTAGGTGAGGATTAGTGTAAGGGTTATATTTAGGGAAAGGGTGAGGGTTAGGAGGAGGGTGAGTGTTAGGGTGAGTGTGAGGGTTAGGGTTTGGGTGAGGGTTAGTGTTAGTGTGAGGATTAGGGTAAAGGTTAGGGTTATGGTTAGGGTGAGGGTAAGGTTTAGGATGAGGTTTAAGTTGAGAGTGAGGTTTAAGGAGAGGGTTAGGTTTAAGGTGAGGGTTAGGGTGAGGGTTACGGTTAGGGTTAGGGTGAGGGTATGTGTTAGGGTGAGGGTTTGGGTGAGGATTAAAGTTAGGGTGAGGGTTAGGGATAGGGTTAGGGTTAGGGTAAGGATGAGGGTGAGGGTGAGTGTTAGGGTTAGGGTTAGGTTTAGGGTGATGGTGAGGTTCATAGTTAGAATTAGGTTTAGGGTTAGGGTTTGGCTAGGGTGAGGGTGAGGGTGAGGGTTAGGGTTAGGGTGATCTTTAGGGTTAGGGCAAGGTTTAGGATTAGGTTTAGGTTTAGGATGAGGATTAGGCTGAGGGGTGGGGTTAGGATTAGGGTTAGGGTGAGGTTTAGGTTTAGGGTTATTGTTAGGGTTAGGCTTAGGTTTAGAGTTAGTGTTAGGGTGAGGGTGAATATGAGTGTGAGGATTAGGCTTAGGAATATGGTTTTTGTTATGGTTAGGTTTAGCGTTGGGGTGAGGGTGAGGGTTAGTTTTAGGGTTAGCATTAGGATTATTGTTAGGGTTAGGGTTAGGGTGAGTGTGAGGGTTAGGTTTAGAGTTAAGTTTAGGGTGAGGGTAAAGGTTAGGGTGAGTGTTCGGGTAAGGTTGAGCTATAGGGTTAGCATTAGGGTTAGGGTTAGGGTTAGGGTGAGGGTTAGGGTTAGGTTTAGGGTTAGGGTTAGGGTGAGGGTGAGGGTTAGGGTTAAGTTTAGGGTGAGAGTTAAGTTTAGGGTGAGGGTTAGGGTTAGATTTAGTGTTAGGGTGAGGGTGAGGGTTAGGATGAGGGTGAGGTTGCGGGTGAGGGTTAGGTTTAGGTTAAGGGAGAGGGTGAAGATGAGGTTTAGGGTTAGGATTAGGGTTAGGGTTAGGATGAGGTTGAGGGTTAGGTTAACGGTTAGGTTGAGGTTTAGGGTTAGGGTGAGGTTTGGGTGAGCGTGAGGGTAAGGGTTAGGGTGAGGGTTAGGGTGAGGGTGAGACTTAAGTTTAGGGTTAGTGTTAGGGTGAGGGTTAGTATGAGGGTAAGGGTTAGGTTTTGGTTTAGGGTTAGGGTTAGGGTTAGGGTTAGGGTGAGGTTAAGCATTAGGTTTAGAGTTATGGTGGGGGTTAGGGTGATGCTTGGGGTTACGGTTAGGGTTTTGTTTAGCACGAGGGTTAGGGTTAGGGTGAGGGTTAGGGTGAGTGTGAGGGTTAGGGTGAGGTTGAGTGTTAGGGTTAGGGTGAGGTTTAGGGTTAGGATTCGGGTTAGGGTCAGGGCTAGGGTGAGGGTGAGGTTTAGCGTTAGGGTTAGGGTAGGTTGAGGGTTTGGTTTAGCATGATGGTTCTGTTGAGGGATACGTTTAGGGTTAGGTTTAGGGTGAGGGTAAAAGTTAGGATGAGTTTCAGGGATAGGATGAGGTTTAGGCAGAGGTTTTGGGTTAAGATGAGGGTTAGGTTTAGGATTATGGTGAGGGTATGTGTTAGGGTGATTGTTAGGGTGAGGGTTAGGGTGAGGGTGAGGTTTAGGGGTAAGGTTAGGGTTAGGGTTAATGTGACGGTGAGGGTTAGGGTGAGGGTTCGGGTTCGGGTGAGTGTTAGCATTAGGGTGAGGGTTAGGGTTAGGTTAGGGTTAGGGAGAGGGTTAGGATTAGGGTTATGGTTAGAGTTAGGGTTATTGTGAGGATTAGTTTTAGGGTTGGGCTGAGGGTAAGGATTAGGGTTAGGGTTAGGGTAAGTTTTAGTGTGAGGGTTAGGGTTAGAGCGTGGGCTAGGTTTAGTGTGAGTGTTAGGGTGAGTGTTAGGGTGAAGGTTAGGTTTAGTTTTAGGGTTAGGGTGAGGGTGAGCGTTAGGGATAAGTTTAATGTTAGGGTTAGGGTTATTGTTAGGGTTAGGGTTAGGTTTAGGGTTAGGGTGAGGGTGAGTGTTAGGGTTAGGGATAGCATTAGGGTAAGCATGAGGGTGAAGGAGGGAGTTAAGTTTAGGATTAGAGTTAGGTTTACGGTTATGCTTAGGGCTAGTGTGATGGTTAGGCTGAGGCTTCAGGTCAGGATTAATTTTAGGGTTAGGGTGAGGGTTAGTGTTAGGGTGATATTTAGGGAAAGGGTGAGGGTTAAGGTGAGGTTGAACGTTAGGGTGATTGTGAGGGTTAGGGTTTGGGTGAGGGTTAGGTTGAAGGTGAGGGTTAGGGTTAGCATTATAGTGAGTGTTAGGGTTAGTGTTATGTTGAGAGTGAGTTTTAGGGTTAGGATTATGTTGAGGGTGAGGGTTAGGGTGAGGTTTAGGGTTAGGGTTAGCATTAGGGTTAGCGTGAGGGTGAGGGAGAGGGTTAGGTTTAGCATTAGGGTTAGGTTTGGGGTTAGGCTTAGTGTGAGTGTGATGGTGAGGGTGAGGCTAAGGGTCAGGTTTAGGGTTAGTGTTAGGGTGATGGTTAGGCTTAGGCTTCAGGTCAGGGTTAGGGTTAGGGATAGGGTGAGGGTTAGTGTTAGGGTGATAATTAGGGAAAGTGTGAGTGTTAAGGTGAGGGTGAGGGTTAGGGTGATTGTGAGGGTTAGGTTTTGGGTGAGGGTTAGGGTGACGGTGAGGGTAAGGGTGAGGGTGAGGGTTAAGGTTAGCATTAGCGTGAGCGTTAGGGTTAGGGTTATGTTGAGGGTGAGTTTTAGGGTTAGGGTTATGTTGAGGGTGAGGGTTAGGGTGAGGGTTAGGGTTAGGGTTAGCATTAGGTTTAGCATGAGGGTGAGGGAGAGGGTTAGGTTTAGGATTATGGTTAGGTTTGGGGTTAGGCTTAGTGTGAGGGTGAGGCTAAGGGTCAGGGTTAGGGTTAGTGTTAGGGTAAGGGTTAGTGTAAGGGTGATATTTAGGGAAAGGGTGAATCTTAGGGTGACGGTGAGGGTTAGGGTGAGGGTGAGGTTTAGGGTAAGGGTTAACATTAGGGTGAGGGTTAGTGTTAGGGTTAGTTTTAGTGTGAGTATTAGGGTTAGGGTTAGGGTGATGGTTAGTGTGAGGGTAAGCTTTAGGGTGAGGTTTAGGTTGAGAGTGAGGTTTAAGGAGAGGGTTAGGTTTAAGGTGAGGGTTAGTTTGAGGGTTAGGGTTAGGATTAGGGTGAGGGTATGTGTTAGGGTGAGGGTTAACATTAGGGTGAGGTTTTGGGATACGGTTAAGGTTAGGGTTAGGTTGATGGTGAGGGTGAGTGTTAGTTTTAAAGTTAGGTTCAGGGTGAGGGTAAGGTTCATGGTTAGTATTAGCGTTAGGGTTAGGGTTAGACTAGGGTGAGGGTGAGGGTTAGGGTTAGGGTTGGGGTGATCTGTAGGGTTCAGGCGAGGTTTAGGATTAGGTTTAGGTTTAGGCTGAGGATTAGACTGAAGGTTGGGGTTAGGATTAGGGTTAGGGTTAGGGTTATTGTTAGAGTTAGGCTTAGGGTTAGATTGAGGGTTAAGGTGAGGGTGAGGATGAGTGTTAGGATTAGGCTTAGGAATAGGGTTTTTGTTAGGGTTAGGGTTAGCGTTAAGGTTAGTGTGAGGGTGAGGGTTAGGTTTAGGGTTAGCATTAGGATTATTGTTAGGGTTAGGGTTAGGGTGAGGGTGAGGGTTAGGTTTAGTGTGAGGGTTAGGTTAAGGGTGAGGGTAAGGGTTAGGGTGAGGGTTAGGGTAAGGTTAAGCTTTAGGGTAAGCATTAGGATTAGGGTTAGGCTTAGTGTGAGGGTTAGGGTTAGGTTTAGGGTGAGGGTGAGGGTGAGGGTTAGGGTGAGGGTGAGGTTGAGGGTGTGGGTTAGGTTTAGGATAAGGGAGAGGGTGAAGATTAGGTTTAGGTTTAGGATTAGGGTTAGGGTTAGGGTGAGGTTGAGGGTTAGGGTTACCATTAGGTTGAGGTTTAGGTTTAGTGTGAGGGTAGGGTGAGCATGAGGGTAAGGGGTAGTGTGAGGGTTGGGGTGAGGGTGAGACTTAAGGTTAGGGTTAGTGTTAGGGTGAGGGTTAGTGTGAGGGTAAGGGTTAGGGTTTGGTTTAGGGTTAGAGTGAGGATGAGGGTTAAGGTTAGTGTTAGGGGGACGGTTAGGGTTAGTGTGAGGAGTAGGGTGAAGGTGAGGGTAAGGGTTAGGGTGAGGGTTAGGGTTAGGTTTAGGGTTATGGTGGGGGTTAGGGAGAGGTTTGGTGTTAAGGTTAGGGTGATGTTTAGGATGAGGGTTAGTGTGAGGGTGATGGTTAAGGTGAGGGTTAGGGTTAGGTTGAGGTTGAGGGTTAGGGTGAGGGATTGGGTGAGGTGTACGTTTAGGTTTAGGTTTAGGGTGAGGGTAAAGGTTAGGATGAGTTTTATGGTGAGGATGAGGTTTAGGGAGAGGTTTAGGGTTAGGTTGAGGGTTAGGGTTAGGATTAGGGTGAGGGTATGTTTTAGGGTGAAGGTTAGGGTGAGGGTTAGGGTTAGGGTGAGGGTTAGGGATATGGTTAGGGTTATGGTTACAGTGACAGTGAGAGTGAGTGTTAGTATTAAGGTTAGGATTAGGGATATGGTGAGGTTTAGGGTTAGGGTGACGGTGAAGGTTAGGGTTAGGGTTAGGGTTAGGGTTAGGGTGAGGGTAAGGTTTAGGGTGAGGTTTAGGGTGAGGGTGAGGGTGAGGTTTAGGGTGAAGGTTAGGGTGAGGATTAAGGTGAGGGTGAGTGTATGTGTTAGATTGAGGGTTAGGTTGAGGGTTAGGTTTAGGGTGAGGGTTAGTGATAGGTTTACGGTTAGGTTTAGGGTGAGGGTGAGGGTGAGGGTTAGGGTTAGGTTCAGGGTGAGGGTGAGGTTCAGGGTTAGGATTAGGGTTTGGGTTATGGTTACGGTTAGGCTGAAGGTGAGGGTGTGGGTGAGGGTTAGGGTTCGGGAGAGGGTGAGGATTAGGGTGAGTTTTAGTGTGTGGGTTAGTGTTAGGGTTAGTGTGAGGATTAGGGTTAGGGTTATGGTGAAGGTAAGGGTTACGGTTAGATTTAGGGTAAGGTTTAGTGTTACGGTTATGGTGAGAGTTTGGGTTATGTTTAGTGTGAGTGTTAGGGTGAGGTTTAGGTTTAGTGTTAGCTTTAGGGTGAGGGTGAGGGTTAGGTTGAGTGTGAGGGTTAGGGTTAGGGTTTGGGAGAGGGTTAGGGTGAACGTGAAAGTTAGGGTGAGGGTGAGACTTAGAGTTAAGGTTCAGGTTAGTGTGAGGATAAGGGTTAGGGTTAGGTTTAGGGTTAGTGTGAGGATTAGGGTTAGGGTGAGGGTTAGAGTTATGGTGAGGGTGAGGGTTAAGTTTAAGGTTGTGTGAGGGTTAGGGTTAGGGTGAGGATTAGGGTTAGGTTTTGGGTGAGGGTGAGGGTGAGTGTGAGGGTGAGGGTTAGGGTGAGGGTGAAGTTGAGGGTGATGGTGAGGGTTAGGTTTAGGGTTAGGTTGAGGTTTAGGCTTAGTGTGTGGGTTGGATGAGCATGAGGTTAAGGGATAGGGTGAGGGTTAAGGTGAAGGTGAGAGTTAGGGTTAGGGTTAGTGTTTTGGTGAGGGTTCGTGTGAGGGTTAGGGTTAGGGTTAGGTTTGGGTTAGTGTGAGGATTAGTGTTAGGGTGAGGGTAAGTGTTCGGGTGAGGGTTAGGATTAGGATGAGGGTTATGGTTAGGGTGAGGTTTTGGGTTAGGGTTATTGTTAGGGTTCGGTTTAGGGTTACAGTTACGGTGAGTGTGAGGTTGAGAGTTAGGATTAGGGTTAGGGTGAGGTTCATTGTTAGGGTTAAGGTTAGAGTTAGGGTTAAGGTGAGGGTGAGGTTTAGGGGTAGAGTTAGGATTAGGGTGAGGGTTAGGGTTAGGGTGTGTGTTAGGTTGGGGTTGTAGGTAAGGGTAAATTTGAGGGTTAGTCTGAGGGAGAGGGTTACAGTAAGGGTGAGGGTTAGGGTTAGGGTGAGGGTTAGTGTTAGGGTTAGGGTGAGGGTGAGGGTTAGTTTTAGGATTAGTGTTAGGGTTAGTGTGAGGTTTAGGGTGAAGATGAGGGTTAGGGTAAGTGTTACGGTGAGGTTTACGGTTAGGGTGATGCTTTGGGTTAGTGTGAGCGTTAGTGTTAGCGTTAGGGTTTATGTTAGGGTGAGGGTAAGTGTTAGGGTGAGGGTAAGTGTTCGTGTGAGGGTGAGTGTGAGGGTTAGGGTTAGGGTTATTGTTAGGTTTAGGGTTAGAGTTAGGGTTATGGTTAGGTTGGGATGAAGTTTAGTTTTAGGGTTATGGTTAGAGTTATGTTTAGGGTGAGGGTGAGATTTAGGGTTAGAGTTAGGGTTAGTGTTAGTGTTAGCATTAGGGTGAGGGTTAGGGTTAGGCTTAAGCTTAGTCTTGGGCTTAGGCCGAGCATGAGGGTGAGGGTTAGGTTTCGGGTTAGGGTGAAGTTTAGATTGTGGTTTAGGGTTAGGATTAGGGTAAGGGTGAGGACTAGGTTTAAGGTTAGGGTGAGGGCTAAGGTTAGGGATAGCATTAGGTTTAGGATTAGGGGTAGGGTGAGGGTGAGTGTGAGGTTTAGGGTTAGGGTTAGGCTTAGAGTTAGGGTGAGGGTTAGGGTTAGGGTTTGGGTTAGTGTGAGGGTGAGGCTGAGGATTAGGGTTAGGTTTAGGGTTAGGTTTAGTGTTAGGTTTATGGTTAGGGTTAGGGTTAGGATTAGGGGGAGGGTATGTTTTAGGTTGAGGGTTAGGGTGTGGGTTAGGGTTAGGGTGAGGGTTAGGGATATGGTCAGGGTTATGGTTAGAGTGATGGTGAGAGTGAGTGTTAGTTTTAAAGTTAGGGTTAGGCTTAGGCTTAGGGATAGTGTTAGGGATACGTTTAGTGTTAGGGTTAGGGTGACGATGAGGTTTAGGGTTACGGTTAGGGTAAGGTTTAGGGTGATGTTTAGGGTGAGGGTGAGGTTTAGGGTGAGGGTTAGGGTGAGGGTTAGTATGAGGGTGAGTGTATGTGTTAGATTGAGGGTTAGGTTCAGGGTTAGGGTTAGGGTGAGGGTGAGGCTTAGGGTTACGGTTAGATTCAGGGTGAGAGTGAGGTTCAGGGTTAGGGTTAGGGTGAGGGTTAGGTTGAATTTTAGTGTGTGGGTTTGTGTTAGGGTTAGTGTGGGGATTAATGTTAGGGTTATGGTGAAGGTAAGGGTTAGGTTAAGGTTTAGGGTAAGGTTTAGTGTTAGGGTTATGGTGAGAGTGAGGGTTAGGTTTAGTGTGAGTGTTAGGGTGAGGTTTAGGTTTAGTGTAATCTTTAGGGTGAGGGTGAGGTTTAGGGTGAGTGTGAGGGTTAGGGTTTGGGTGAGGGTTAGGGTGAAGGTGAAGATTAGGGTGAGGGTGAGACTTAGAATTAGGGTTAGGGTGAGGGTGAGGGTTAGTGTGAGGATAAGGGTTAGGGTTAGGTTTAGGGTTATTGTGATGATGAGGGTTAGGGTTAGGCTTAGGGTGAGGGTGAGGGTTAAGTTTAAGGTTGTGTGAGGGTTAGGGTTAGGGTGAGGTTTAGGGTTAGGTTTTGGGTTTGGGTGAGGGCGAGGTGAGGGTGAGGGTTAGGGTGAGGGTGAAGTTGAGGGTGATGGTGAGGCTTAGAGTTAGGGTTAGGTTGAGGTTTAGGCTTAGTGTGAGGGTTGGGTGAGCATGATATTAAGGGATAGGGTGAGGGTTAGGGTTAGGGTGAGGGTTATGTTTAGGGTGAGTGTGAGAGTTAGGGTTATTGTTATGGTTAGGGTTAGAGTTAGGGTTATGGTTAGGGTTATGGTTAGGATTAGGGTTAGAATGAAGTTTAGTTTTAGGGTTTGTGTTAGAGTTAAGGTTAGGGTGAGTGTGAGGGTGAGGGCTAGGGATCAGGTTAGGGTTCTGGTAAGTGTGAAAGTTAGATTGAGTTTTAGGGTTAGGATTAGGGTAAGGGTGAGGGATAGGGTTAGGGTTAGGGTTCTGGTTAGGGTGAAGGTTAGATTGAGGTTTAGGGTTAGGTTGAGAATTAGGGTTAAGGTTAGGGAATGGGTGAGAGTTAAGTTTAGGTTTAGGCTGAGGATAAAGATGAGGATTAGGGTTAGGATTAGGCTTAGGGTGAGGGCTAGGGTGAGGTTGATGGTTAGGGTTAGTGTTAGATTAAGGTTTAGGGTTTGGTTTATTGTTAGGGTGAGGTTTAGGTTCAGGATTAGGGTTATGTTGAGGGTGAGGATTAGGGTTAGGGTGAGGGTTAGGGTTGGTATTAGGGTTAGCATTAGGGTGACTGATAGGATTAGGGTTAGATTTAGGGTGCGGGTTAGGTTTAAGGTTAGGATTAGTGTTATTGTTAGGGTCAGGGTTAGAGTTATGGTGAGGGTGAGGGTGAGGGTGGGGGTGAGGGTTAGGGTTAGGGTGAGGTTTAGGGATAGGGTAGAATTAGAGTTAGGGTGAGCTTGAGTTTTAGGGTTAGATTTAGTGTTAGTTGGAGGGTTAGTTCGAGGCCTTGGTTAAGGTTAATTTTAGGGTTAAGGATAGGGTGAATGTTAGGTTGAGGTTTAGGGTTGTGGTTAGGGTTAGGTTTAGGATTAGGGTGAGGCTCACCCTCACCCTAATCCTAATCCTAATCCATAACCCTAATCCTAACCATCACGGTGAGTGTGAGGGTTAGGGTTAGGGTTAGGCTTAGGCTTAAGTTTAGGCTGAGGGTGAGGGTGGGGGTGAGGATTAGGTTTAGGGTGATGGTTAGGATTAGGGTTATGGTGAGGGTTAGGATGAGGATTAGAATTAAAATTAGGGTTAGGGTGAGGTCTAGGGTGAGGGTGATGGTTAGGTTTCGGGTGAGGTTAGGATGAGGTTTAGGGTTAGGGTGAGGTTTAGGGTGAAATTGATGGTAAGGGTAAAAGTGAGGTTTAGGCTGAGGGTGAGGGTTAAGTTAAAGGTGAGGGTTAGGCTTAGGTTTAGGGTTAGGGTGAGGTTTAGATTGAGGATTAGGGTTAGAGTTAGTGTGAGGTTTAGAGTGAGTATGAGGGTTAGGGTTACTGTGAGGGTGAGGGTTAGAATTAGGGTTAGGGTGAGGTCTAGGGTGAATGTGAGGGTTAGGATTAGGGTTATGGTTAGGGTGAGGTTTACAATTAGGCTGAGGGTTAGATTTAGTGTGAGGGTTAGTGTTAGGGTTAGGGTTAGTATTAGGATGAGGTTTAGTGTTAGGGTGAGGGTTAGAGTTAGGGTGAGGGTTATGGTTAGGTTGAGGTTTACGGTTCTGGTTAGGGTTATTGTTAGGTTTAGGATTAGGGTTCCGGTTCAGGTGAGGATGAGGGTTAGGTTTAGGGTTAAGGTGAAGTTTAGTGTCAGGGTTAGGGTTAGAGTTAGTGTTAGGGTGTGGGTGAGTTATAGGGGTACAGTTAGGTTTAGGATGAGGGTTAAGGTTAATGTGCGGGTTATCATGGGGGTGCAGGTAAGGGTAAAGATGAGGGTTAGGATGAGCTTGAGGGTTATGGTAAGGGTGAGGGTTAGGGTTAGGGTGAGGGATAGTGTTAGCTTTAGGATGAGGGTGAAGGTAATATTGAGGATTAGTGTTAGAGTTAGTGTGAGGTTTAGGGTGAGGATGAGGGTTAGGGTTAGGGTGAGGCTATGGTGAGTATGAGGGTTAAGGTTAGTGTTAGGGTGAGGTTTAGGTTTAGGGTGATTTTTAGGGTTAGTGTGAGATTTAGTGAGAGGGTTAGTTTTAGTGTTAGGGTGAGGGTAATTGTTAGAGTGAGGGTTAGGGTTAGGGTGAGGGTTAGGTTAGGGTTAGGTTTATTGTTAGGGTTAGGGAAAGGGTTAAGGTTACGGTGAGGGTGAGGGTTAGGGTTAGGGTTAGGATGAGGTTTAGGTTTAGGGTTAGTGTTAAAGTGAGGGTTAGGCTGAGGGTTAGGGTTAGGTTTAGGCTTAGGCTTTCGCTTAGTCTTAGGCTGAGCATGAACTTGAGTGTTAGGGTGAGGGTTAGGGTTAGGGATAGGGTTAGGGTGAGGGTTAGGATGTGGTTTCGGATTAGGATAAGTGTAAGGGTGAGAGCTAGGCTGAGGGTTAGGGTGAGGGTTAGGGTAAGGGATAAGGCTTGGTTTAGGATTAGGGTTAGGGTGAGGGTGAGTGTGAGAATTAGGATTAGGGTTAGGGTTAGGCTTAAAGTTAGGATGAGGGTTAAGGTTAGGGTTTGGGTTAGGGTGAGGGTGAGGCTGAGTATTAGGGTTAGGTTTAGGGTTAGGTTTAGGGTTAGTGTTAGGTTTAGGTTTATGGTTAGGGTTAGGGTTACGGTGAGGCTTAGGGTTAGGGTTAAGTTTAGCCTTAGAGTTAGGGTGATGGTTATGGTTAGGGTTAGGATTAGGTTTAGGGTAAGGGTTAGGGTGAGTGATAGCATTAGCGTTAGGGTTAGGGTTAGGCTTAGAGTTAGGCTAAGGGTGAGGATTAGGGTGAGGGTTAGGGTTAGGGTGAGTTAGGGATAGGGTTAGGGTGAGAGTTAGGGTTCGGTTAAGTTTAGGGTTAGGGTCAGTGTTAGGGTTAGCGTTACGGTGAGCGTGAGGGTTAGGTTGAGGGTTATGATTAGGGTTAGGGTTAGGGTGAGGGTTAATTTTAGGGTTAGGGTGAGGATAAGGATGAGGATTAGGTTTAACATTAGGGTTAGTGTGAGGGCTAAGGTGATGGTGATGGTTAGGGTTAGTGTTAGATTAAAGTTTAGGTTTATGGTTAGGGTTAGGGTGAGCGTTAGCTTGAGGGTTAGGGTTACGGTGAGGGTGAGGGTTAGGGTTATGATGAGGGTTAGGTTTAGGATTAGGGTTAGGGTGAAGGGGAGTGTTAGGATTAGGGTTAGGTTTATGGTTAGGGTTAGGTTTAGGGTTAGGATTAGTGTTATTGTTAGAGTTAGGATTAGAGTTATGGTGAGGGTGAGGTTGAGTGTTAGGGTTAGGGTTAGGGTGAGGTTTAGGATTAGGGTTAGGATTAGGGTGAGTGTGAGGTTTAGGGTTAGATTTAGGGTTAGTTGGAGGGTTGGGTCGAGGGTGAGGGTTAGGTTTAGTTTTAGGATTAAGGTTAGGGTGAGGGTTAGGTTGAGGTTTAGGTTTAGGGTTAGGGTTAGGGTAAGGATTAAGGTGAGGGTGAGTATGAGTGTGAGGGTTAGGGTTAGGCTTAGGCTTAGGCTTAGGGTTAGGCTGAGGGTTAGGGTGGGGGTGAGGATTAGGTTTAGGGTGATGGTTTGGATTAGGGTTATTCTGAGGGTCAGGATGAGGGTTCGAATTAGGATTAGGTTAGGGTGAGGGCTGGGTCAGGGGGAGGGTTAGGCTTAGGGTGACGGTTAGGTTTACGTTTAGGGTGAGGGTTAGGATGAGGTTTAGGGTGAGGATGATGGTAAGGGTGAAGGTGAGGTTTAGGCTGAGGGTGAGGGTTAAGTTAAGGGTTAGGGTTAGGGTTGGGTTTAGGGTTATGGTGAGGTTTAGGCTGAGGATGAAGGTTAGGGTTAGTGTGAGGTTGAGGGTTAGAACTAGGGTTAGGGTGAGGTCTAGTTTGAGGGTGAGGGTTAGCATTAGGGTTAGGGTTAGGTTGTGGTTGAGGATTAGGGTGAGGGTTAGGCTGAGTGTGAGGGTTAATGTTAGGGTTAGGGTTAGTGTTAGGATGAGGTTTAGTGTTAGGGTGAGGGTTAGGGTTAGGGTTAGGGTTAGGTTTAGGTTGAGGGTAAGGATGAGGGTTAGGGTTACGTAAGGGTGAGGGCTAGGGTTTGGGTGAAGGTCAGATTTAGGTTTAGAGTTAGGATGAGGGTGAGGGTTAGGATTAGGGTTAGGGTTAGGGTTATTGTTAGGGTTACGGTTACGGTGAGGGTGAAGGTGAGGGTGAGGGTTGGGGTTAGGGTTAGGTTGAGGTTTTTAGTGTTAGCGTTAGGGTTAGAGTTAGGGTTAGGGTGAGGTTAGGGTTAGGGTTACTCTGAGGGTTAGTGTTTGGTTTAGGGTATGGGTTACGGTGAGGGTTGTGGTTAGGGTGAGGGTTAGGATTAGGGTTAGGTTATTGTTAGGGTTAGGTTTAGGTTTTGGGTTAGGGTTAGAGTTAGGATTAGGGTGAGGGTGAGGTATAGAATTAGAGTTAATGTAAGGGTGAGGGTTAGCTTGAATGTTAGGGTTAGGGTTAGTGTTAGGGTTAGGGTTAAGTTTAAGGTGAGGGTGAGGTTAGGGTTGGGGTTATGGGGAGGTTCAGGATGAGGGTTAGGGTTAGGATTAGGGCTAGGTTAAGTGCTAGGTTGAGGGTCAGGTTTAGGCTTAGGGTTAGGGTGAGGTTTAGTTTTAGGGATAGGGTGAGGGTGAGGTTTAGGTTTAGAGTTAGGGTAAGGGTGAGGCTGAGGATGAGGGTTAGAGTTAGGGTTAGTGTTAGCATTAGGGTTAGGGTGAGGTTTAGGATTAGGGTGAGGGTAATGGTGAGGGTTAGGCTTAGGTTTAGGTTACGATTAGGATTAGGGTAAGGGATAGGTTAAGTGAGATGGTTAGGGTTAGGGTTAGGCTTAGGCTTAGGTTTAGGCTGAGAGTGAAGGTGAGTTTGAGGGTTAGGGTTAGGGTGAAAGTTAGGGTTAGGGTTAGGGTGAGACTTAGGATTCGATTATATTTAGGGTTAGGGTGAGGGTTAGGGTTAGGTTTAGGGTTAGGGTGAGGGCTAGGGTGAGGGTGAGGTTTAGGGTTTGTGTTAGGGTAAGGTTTAGTGTTAGGGTTAGGGTTTGAGTTACGGTTAGGATGAGGGTTAGGGTTACTCTGAGGGTGAGGGTTAGTGTTAGGTTGAGGGTTAGTGTTATGATTATGGTTAGGGTGAGGGTGAGTTTTAAGATTAGGGTTAGGGTTAGGGTTAGGTTTATTGTTAGGATTACTGTTATGGTTACTGTTAGGGTTAGAGTTATGGTGATGGTGAGGGTGAGTGTGAGGGTGAGGGTTAGGGTTAGGGTGAGGTTTAGGGTTAAGTTTAGGATTAGGGTTAGGATGACGGGGAGGTTAAGGGTTGGATTTAGGGTTAGTTGTAGGATTAGGTCCAGCGTTAATGTTAGGGATAGTGTTAGGGTTAAGGTTAGGGTGAGGTTTAGGTTGAGGATTAGTGTGAGGGTTAGTGTGAGATTTAGGGTTTAGGATGAGGTTTAGGGTTAGGGTTAGGTTTAGGATTAATTTTAGTGTTAGGCTTAAGTTGAGGGTTAGTGTGAGGGTGAGGTTTAGGGTTAGGGTTAGGATTTGGATTAGAATTAGGTTTAAGGTAAAAGATAGGTTGAGGGTTAGAGTTAGAGATAGGGTTAGGCTTAGGATTAGGATGAGGGTGAGGTTGAGGGTGAGGGTTAGGGTTATGGTGAGGGTTAGGATCAGGATAAGTGTGAGAGTTAGGATTCAGGTTAAGTTTAGGGTTACGGTGAGGGTTAGGGTAAAGGTTACAGTGAGGGTAAGGGTTAGGGTTAGGTTGAGGGTTAGGGTTAGGCTTAGGGTTAGTGTGAGGGTGAGGGTGAGGGTTACGGTCAGTGTTAGGGTGAGGGTTAGGATGAGGGTTAGGGTTAGGATTAGGTTTAGGGTGAGGGCTAGGGTGAGGTTGAGGTTTAGGTTTAGAGTTAGTGTGAGGTTTAGGATGAGGGATAGGGTTAGGATTAGGGTTAGGCTGAGGGCTCGGTTGAGGGTGAGGGTTAGAGTAAGTGTTAGGCTTAGGCTTAGGGTTAGGCTGAGCATGAGGTTGAGAGTGAGGTTTAGGGTTATGGTGATGGTTAGGTTTAAGGTTAGGGTGAGGGTTAGGATGAGGTTTAGGGTTAGGGTGAGGTTTAGGGTGAGGATGATGGTAAGAGTAAAGGTGAGGTTAAGGCTGAGGTTGAGGGTTAAGATAAGGGTGAGGGTTAGGGTTAGGTTTATGGTTATGGTTAGGGTTAGGATGAGGGTTAGATTGAAGATTAGGGTTAGAATTAGGGTTAGTGTGATGTATAGGGTGAGGATGAGGGTTTGGGTTATGGTGAGAGTGAGGGTTAGAATTAGGTTTAGGGTGAGGGCTAGGGAGAGGGTGAGGGTTAGAGTTAGGGTTAGGGTTAGGGTGAGGTTTAGGATTAAGGTGAGGGTTAAGGTTAGTGTGAAATTTAGTGTTAGGGTAAGGGTTAGTGTTAGGGTGAGGGTGTTAGGGTCAAGGTTAATGTTAGTGTTAGGGTTATGTTTAGGGTGAGGGTTAGTGTATGGGTTAGTGTTATTGTTAGGGTTAGGGTTAGGGTAACAATTACTGTGAGTGTGAGGCTTAGGGTTAGGGTTAGGGTGAGGTT
The DNA here is from genome assembly GCF_024711535.1 of Dipodomys merriami. NCBI lineage: Eukaryota > Metazoa > Chordata > Mammalia > Rodentia > Heteromyidae > Dipodomys > Dipodomys merriami. Next base: position 4,132,542 of record NW_027206335.1, on the reverse strand, counting down.
GAGACAGAGTTGGAGGGTAAGGTTTAGGGTTAGTTTTAGAGTTAGGGTTAGGGTGATGGTTAGGGTGAGGATGAGTGTGAGGGTGAGGGTTAATCTTAGGGTTAGGATTAGGATTAGTGTAAGGGTTCGGGTGAGTGTGAGGGTTAGGGTTAGGCTTAGGCTTAGGCTTAGGGTTCGGCTGAGAGTGACGGTGAGGTTGAGGGTTAGGGTTAGGGTGAGGGTGAGGGCTAGGTTGATGATGAGGGTTATTGTCAGTGTTTGGGTAAGGTTTAGGGTTAGGGTTAGGGTTTAGTTTAGGGTTAGGTTGAGGGTTATTGTTACCGTGAGTTTGAGGGTTAGGGTTAGGTTGAGGGTTAGGGTTAAATTATGCTTAGGGAGAGGGTGAGTGTTAGGATTAGGGTTAGAGTTATGGTTAGGTTTAGGGTTAGGGTTAGGGTTAGGGTGAGGTTTAGGTTTAGGGTTAGGGTGAGGGTGAAATTTAGCGTTAGATTTAGGCTTAGTTGGAGGGTTAGGTCGAGCGTTAATGTTAGGGTTAGTGTTAGGGTTAAGGTTAGGGTGAGGGTTAGGTTGAGGTTTAGGGTTAGCGTTAGGGTTAGGATTAGGCTTAGGGTGAGTTGAGTGTGAGGGTTAGGCTGAGGGTGAGGGAGTAGGTGAGGATTATGGTTAGGGTGATGTTTAGGGTTCCGGTTAATGTGAGGGTTAGGATGAGGGTTAGAGATAGGCTTAGGGTTAGGGTGAGGGCTAGGGTGAGGGTGAGGGTTAGGGTAAGTGTTAAGCTTAGTGTTAGGCTGAGCATGTGGGTGAGGGTGAGGTTTAGGGTTAAGTATAGGGTGAGATTTATTGTTAGGGTTAGGGTTAGAGTTAGGGTTAGGACGAGAGTGGGGTTTAGGGGTAGGGTTAGGGTCAGCGTGAGGGTTAGGGTTCGGGTGAGAGTTAGGGTGGGGGTGACGGTAAGGGTAAATGTGAGGGTTAGGATGAGGGTGAGGGTTATGGTAAGGGTGAGGGTTAGGTTTAGGATGAGCTTTAGGGTTAGGGTGAGGGTGAGGGTTAGATTGAGGATTAGTGTTAGGGTTAGTGTGATGTTTAGGATGAGGATGAAGGTTAGGTTTAGGGTGAGGGGTAGGGTGAGGGTGAGGGTGAATGTTAGATTGAGGACTAGTGTTTGGGTTAGTGTGAGGTTTAGAGTGAGGTTCAGGTTTAGGGTTAGGGTTAGGGTTAGGATTAATTTTAGGGTTAGGCTTAAGGTGAGGGTTAGGGTGAGGGTGAGCTTTAGTGTTAGAGTTAGGATTAGGATTAGGGTTAGGGTTAGGGTGAGTGTGAGGGTTAGTGTTAGGGTTAGGGTTAGCCTTAGTGTTAGGCTGAATGTGAGGGTGAGGGTGAGGGTTACGGTGAGGGTGAGGGTTAGGGTTAGGTTTAGGGTGAGAGTTAGGGTTAGGGTTAGGTTGAGGGTTAGGGTTAGGGTTAGGGTGAAGGTGAGGGTGAGGGTGAGGGTTAGTGTTAGGTTGAGGGTTAAGATGAGTGTTAGGTTTAGGATTAGGTTTAGGGTGAGGGCTAGGGTGAGGGTGAGGTTTAGGGTTAGGTTTAGGGTGAGGTTTAGGGTTAGGGTTAGGGTGAGGGTCAGGTTTAGGGTTAGTGTTAAGGTTAGGGTGAAGCTGAGGGTGAGGGTTAGGGTTAGGGTTAGTGTTAGAGTTAGGGTTACAGTGAGGGTTCGGGTGAGGTTGAGGTTTAGGCTTAGTGTTAGGATTAGGATTAGGGTACAGGTTAGGGTAAGTGTGAGGGTTAGGGTTAGGGTTAGGGTTAGCCTTATGTTTATGCTGAGGGTGAGGGTGAGCGATAGGGTTAGGATGAGAGTTTGTGGTAGGATTAGGGTGAGTGTTAGAGTTCGGGTTATGTTTAGGGATAGGGTGAGGGTTAGGATATGGTGAGGGTTAGGGTTAGTTTGAGTGTTAGGGTTAGAATTAGGATTAGGGTGAGGGTTAGTGTTAGGGTTAGGGTGAGGGTTGGATTAGTATTAGGGTTAGGATTAGGGTTAGGGTGAGGGCTATGGCGAGGGTGAGTGTTACAGTGAGGGGGTAGGGTTAGTGTTAGGGTGAGGATTAGGGTTATGATTTGGGTTAGCGTAAGGGTGAGTTTTAGGGTTAGATTTAGGGTTAGGGGGAGGGTTAGGTCGAGGGTTAAGGTTACGGTCAGTGTTAGGGTTAAGGTTATGGTGAAGGTTAGGTTGAGGTTTAGGTTTAGGGTTAGGGTTAGGATTAGGGTTAGGGTGAGTGTATGTGAGGGTTAGGGTTAGGCTTAGGCTTAGGGTTTGGGTTATCCTGAGGGTGAGGTTGGGGGTGAGTATTAGGGTTAGGGTGATGGTTAGGGTTAGGGTTAGGGTGATGGTTAGGATGAGGGATAATGTTAGGATTTGTTTTAGTGTCAGGGCTAGTGTGTGGGTGAGGTTTATAGTAAGGTATAGGCTTAGGTTTCGGTTAGGCTGAGCATGAGGTTGAGGGTGAGGGTTAGGGTTATGGTGATGGTTAGGTTTAAGTTTAGGTTGAGGGTTCGGATGAGGTTTAGGGTTAGAATGAGGATGATAATAAGAGTAAATGTGAGGTTTAGGCTGAGGGTGAGGAATAAGATAAGGGTGAGGGTTAGGGTTAGAGTTAGGGTTTGGGTGAGGCTGAAGGTGAGGTTTAGGGTTAGGCTTATTGATAGAGTTAGGGTTAGGGTTAGGGTGAGGTTTAGGATTAGGGAGGGGGAGGGTTGGGGTTAGGGTTAGGATTCAGATAAGGGTTAGGGTGAGTGTGAGAGTTAGGGTTAGGGCTAGGCTTAGGCTTAGGGTTTTGCTGAGCGAGAGGTTGAGCGTGAGGGTTAGGGTTAGGGTGATGGTTAGGATTATGGTTAGGGTGAGGGTTAGGAGGAGTTTTAGGGTTAGGGTGAGGGTTAGGTTGAGGATGTTGGTAAGGGTTAAGTTGAGGTTTAGGCTGAGGGTGAGGGTTACGATAAGGGTGGGGGTTTGGGTTAGGTATAGGGTTAGGGTTATGGTTAGGGTGAGGGTTAGATTGAGGATTAGGGTTAGGGTTAGGGTTAGTGTGAGGTTTAGAGTGAGGATGAGAGTTAGGGTTAGGGTGAGGGTGAGGGTTAGAATTAGGGTTAAGTTGAGGCCTAGGTTGAGGGTGAGGGTTAGAGTTAGGGTTAGGGTTAGGGTGAGGTTTAGGATTAGGGTGAAGGATAGGGATAGTGTGAGGGTTAGTATTAGGGTTAGGGTTAGTGTTAGAGTGAGGGTAGGTGTTAGGTTTTGGGTTAGTGTTAGGGTGAGGTTTATGTTTATGGTGAGAGTTAGGGTTAGGGTTAGGGTTATTGTTAGGGTTAGGGTTACGGTTACAGTTATGATGAGGGTGAGGGTTAGGGTAAGGGTTAGGGTGAGGTTTAGTGTTAGTGTTATTGTTAGAGTTAGGTTAAGGGTAAGGGTGAGGTGTAGGGTTAGAGTTAGGGTAAGGGTGAGGCTGAGTTTGAGGGTTAGGTGTAGGGTTAGTTTTAGAGTTAGGGTTAGGTTGAGGGTTTGTGTGAGGGTGAGGGTGAGGGTTAGGCTTAGGGTTAGGATTAGGATTAGGGTTAGTTTTAGGGTGAGTGTGAGCGTTAGGTTTAGTGTTAGGCTTAGGCTTATGGTTAGGCTGAGAGTGAGGTTGAGGTTGAGGTTTAGGGTTAGGGTGAGGGTTAGGGTTAGGGTTAGGGTGACAGTTAGGGTTCAGTTAATTTTACGGTTAGGGTGCGGGTTAGGGTAAGGCTTACAGTGAGGGTGAGGGTGCGGGTTAGGGTAAGGCTTACAGTGAGGGTGAGGGATAGGTTTAGGTTGAGCGTTAGGGTTAGGGTTAGGGTGAGGTTGAGGGTGAGGGTTAGGGTTAGTTTTAGGGTGAGGCTTAGGATGAGTGTTAGGGTTAGGATTAGGATTGGGGTGAGGGGTAGGGTGACGGTGAGGTTTAGGTTTAGGGTTAGAGTGAGGGTGAGTTTTAAGGTTCGAGTTAAAGTTAGGGTGAGGCTGAGGGTGAGGTTTAGTGTTAGGTTCAGTGTTAGTGTTAGGGTGACCTTGAGGGTTAGGGTGAGTGTAAGGGTTAGTCTTAGTGTTAGGTTTAGGTTTAGTGTAAGGGTTAGGGTGAGGGTTAGGGTTAGGGTGAGAGTTAGGGGTAGATTTAGGGTGAGAGTTAGGTTTTGGGTTAAGTTTAGGGTTATGGTGAGGGTTAGGGTTATTTTGAGGGTTAGGGTTAGGCTTAGGATTAGGGCAAGGGTAGGGTTAGGGTTAAGGTTGGCGTTAGGATGAGGAATAGGGTTAGGATTAGGGTTAGGGTGAAGGCTAGGGTGAGGGTGAGGGTTAGGGTTATTGTTTGGGTGAGATTTAGGGTTAGGGTTAGGGTTAGGGTGAGCTTTAGGATGAGGGTTAGGGTTACAGTGAGGGTGAGGTTTAGGGTTAGGATCCGGGTTAGGGTTAGGATTTTGGTTAGGGTGATGGTGAGTTTTAGGGTTAGATTTAGGGTTAGGTGGAGGTTAAGGTCCAGGGTTAGGGTTAGGATTAGTGTTAGGGTTAAGGTTAGGGTGAGGGTTAGGTTGATGTTATGTGTTAGGGTTATTGTTAGGGTTAGGATTATGGTGAGGGTTAGGGTATGTGAGGGTTAGGGTTATGGTTAGGCTTAGAGTTAGGGTTATGCTGAGGGTGAGGGTGGGGGTTAGGATTAGTGTTAGGGTGATGGTTACGTTTAGGGTTAGGGTGAGGGTTAGGATGGGGGATAGGGTTAGGATTAGGGTTAGGGTGAGTGCTAGGGTGAGGGTGAGGGTTAGAGTAAGTTTTAGGCTTAGGTTTAGGGTGAGGCTGAACTTGAGGTTCAGGGTGAGGGCTAGGGTTAGGGTGATGGTTAGGTTTAAGGTTAGATTGAGGGTTAGGATGAGGTTTAGGGTTAGGGTGAGCTTTAGGGTGAGGATGATGGTAAGGGTAAAGGTGAGGTTTATGCTGAGGTTGAGGGTTAAGATAAGGGTGAGAGTTAGGGTTAGGTTTATGTTTAGGAATAGGTTGAGGGTTAGATTGAGGATTAGGGTTAGGGTTATGGTTAGTGTGAGGTTTAGGGTGAGGATGAGGGTTAGAGTTACGGTGAGGGTGAGGGTTAGAATTAGGGTTAGGATGAGGGCTAGGGTGAGGGTGAGGGTTAGAGTTAGGGTTAGGGTTAGTGTGAGATTTAGTGTTAGGGTTAGGATTAGTGTTAGGGTGAGGGTAAGTGTTAGGGTGAGGATTAATGTTAGGATGAGGGTTAGAGTTATGGTTAGGGTTAGGGTTATTGTTAGGGTTAGGGTTAAGGTTTCTGTGAGGGTGAAGGTTAGGGTTAGGGTTAGGGTGAAGTTTAGTGTAAGGGTTAGGGTTAGAGTTAGGGTAAGTTTGAAGCTGAGCTTGAGGGGTAGGTTTAGTATTAGTGTTATAGTTAGGGTTAGAGTTATGGTGAGAGTGAGGGTGAGGGTGAGGGTGAGTGTTAGGTTTGGGTTAGGGTGAGGTTTAGGTTTATGTTTAGGGTTAGGGTTTGGCTGAGGGTGAGGTTTAGGGTTAGAGTTAGGGTTAGGGTGAGTCTGAGGTTGAGGGTTATGGTTAGGGTTAGTTTTAGAGTTAGGGTTACAGTGAGGGTTCGGTTGAGTGTGAGTGTTAGGCTTAGTGTTAGGATTAGGATTAGTGTAAGGGTTCGAGTGAGTGTGAGGTTTAGTGTTAGGGTTAGGCTTAGTCTTAGGGTTAGGCTTAGAGTGAGGGTGAGGGTGAGGGTTAGGGTTAGTATGAGGGTTAGGGTTAGGTTTAGAGTGAGAGTTAAGGTTCGGTTAATTATAGGGTTAGGGTGAGGATCAGGGTTAGGATTAGGGTGATGGTGAGGGCTAGGGTGATGGTGAGGGTTAGCGTTATTTTTAGGGTAGGGTTTTGGGTTAGGTTTTGGTTTTCGGTTACAGTTAGGATGAGGCTTAGGGTTACGGTGAGGGTGAGGGTTAGGGTTAGGTTGAGGGTTAGAGTTAAGTTTATGGTTAGTGTGAGGGTGAGTTTTAGGATTATGGTTAGGGTTAGGATTAGGTTTAGGGTTAGGATTAGTGTTATTGTTAGGGTTAGGTTTAGAGTTATGGTGAGGGTGAGTGTGAGGGTTAGGGTTAGTGTTAGCATGAGGTTTAGGGTTAGGGTTAGGATTAGGTTGAGGGTGAGGGTGAGGTTTAGGGTTAGATTTAGGGTTAGTTGGAGGGTAAGGTCGAGCGTTAATATTAGGATTAGTGTTCGGGTTAAGGTTAGGATGAGGGTTAGGTTGAGGTTTAGGGTTAGTGTTGGGGTTAGAATGAGGGTTAGGGTGAGGGTGAGTGTGAAGGATAGTGTTAGGGTTAGGCTTAGGATTAAGCTAAGGTTGAGGGTCGGGGTGAGGATTAGGGTCAGGGTGATGGTTAGTGTTTGGGTTAGGGTTATGGTTAGGATGAGGTTTATGGTTAGGCTTAGGGTTAGGGTGAGGGCTAGGGTGAGGGTGAGGGTTAGGGTAAGGGTAAGGGTTAAGCTTAGGCTTAGGGTTAGGCTGAGCATGAGGTTGAGGGTGAGGGTTATGGTTAGGGATAAGGTGAGGTTTAGTGTTAGGATTAGCGTTAGAGTTAGGGTTAGGGTGAGGGTAAGGTTTAGGGGTAGGGATAGGGTCAGGGTGAGGGTTAGGGTTCGGGTGAGGGTTAGGGTGGGGGTGACGGTAAGGGTAAAGGTGAGGGTTAGGCTGAGGGTGAGGGTTATGGTAAGGGTGAGGATTAGGTTTACGATGAGGGTTAGGGTTAGGGTTAGGCTGAGGGTGAGGGTTAGATTGAGGATTAGTGTTAGGGTTAGTGTGAGGTTTAGGGTGAGGATGAGTTTTAGGTTTAGGGTTAGGGTTAGGATTAATGTTAGGGTTAGGCTTAAGGTGAGGGTTTGGGTGAGGGTGAGCTTTAGTGTTAGTGTTAGGATTAGGATTAGCGTTAGGTTTAGGGTGAGTGTGAGGGTTAGTGTTAGGGTTAGGGTTAGGCTTAGTTTTAGGCTGAATGTGAGGGTGAGAGTGAGGGTTACGGTGAGGGTTAGGGTTAGGGTTAAGGTGAGAGTTAGGGTTAGGGTTAGGTTTATGGTTAGGGTTAGGGTTAGGGTTAGGTTTAGGGTGAAGGTGAGGGTTAGGGTTAGGGATAGGGTTAGCCTTATGTTTAGGCTGAGGGTGAGGGTGAGGGTGAGGGTTAGGGTGAGAGTTAGGGGTAGGATTAGGGTGAGTGTTAGGGTTCAGGTTAAGTTTAGGGTTAGGGTGAGGTTTAGTGTTTAGGATGAGTTTTAGGGTTAAGGTTAGGGTTAGGATTAATGTTAGGTTTAGGCTTAAGTTGAGGGTTAGGGTGAGGATGAGGTTTAGGTTTAGGTTTAGTATTAGGATTATGTTTAGTGTTAGAGTGAGGAATATGATGAGGGTTAGAGTTAGGGATAGGGTTAGGCTTAGGGTTAGGCTGAGGGTGAGGGTGAGGGTGAGGGTTAGGGTTAGGGTGAGGGTTAGGGTCAGGATAAGTGTGAGAGTTAGGGTTCGGTTAAATTTAGGGTTAGGGTGAGGGTTAAGTTAACAGTTACATTGAGGGTGAGGTTTATGGTTAGGTTGAGGGTTAGGGCTAGGGTTAGGGTTAGGGTGAGGGTGAAGGTTAAGGTTAGTGTTAGGGTGAGGGTTAGAATGAGGGTTAGGGTTAGGATAAGGGTTAGTGTGAGGGCTAGAATGAGGGTGAGGTTTAGTGTTAGGGTTAGGGTGAGGTTTAGCATTAGGTTTAGGGTTAGGGTTAGGGTGAGGGTGAGGTTTAGCGTTAGAGTTAGGGTTAGGGTTAGGCTGAGGGTGAGGGTTAGGGTTAGGTTTAGTGTTAGAGTTAGGGTCACAATGAGGGTTCGGGTGAGTGTGAGGGTTGGCTTAGTGTTATGCATAGGATTAGGGTAAGGGTTAGTGTGAGTGTGAGGGTTAGGGTTAGGGTTAGGCTTAGGCTTAGGTTTAGGCTGAGGTTGAGGGTGAGGTTAAGGGTTAGGGTTGGGGTGAGATTTAGGGTTATGGTTAGGGTGAGAGTTAGGGTTCGGTTCAAATTTAGGTTTAGTTTGAGGGTTAGGGTTAGAGGTACTGTGAGCATGAGGGTTAGGGTTAGGTTGAAGGTTAGGCTTAGGCTTAGGATTAGGGTGATGATAAGTGTTAGGCTTTGGATGAGGGTTAGGATGAGGATTAGGGTTAGGATTAGGTTTAGGGTGAGGGCGAGGGTAAGGGTGAGGGTTAGGGTTAGTGTTTGGGTGAGGTTTAGGGTTAGGGTTAGTGTTCGGGTGAGGGTTAGGATGAGGGTTAGGGTTACAGTGAGGGTGAGGGTTAGGGTAAGTGTGATGGTTAGGGTTAGGATTTGGGTTAGGGTGAGGGTGAGTTTTAGGGTTAGATTTATTGTTAGGGGGAAGGTTAGGTCGAGGGTTAGGGTTAGCGTTAGGGATAAGGTTTGGGTGAGGGTTAGGTTGAGGTTTAGGGCTGGGGTTAGGGTGAGGGTGAGGGTATGTGAGGGTTAGGGTTAGGCTTAGGGTTAGGCTGAGAGTGAAGGTGAGGTTGAGGGTTAGGGTGAGGGTGAGGGTTAGAGTTCGGTTCAGGGTGATAGTTAGGGTCCGGGTTAAGTTTAGGGTTAGGGTGAGGGTTAGGGTAACGGTTTCAGTGAGAGTGAGGGTTAGGGTTAGGTTGAGGGTTAGGGTAAGGTTTAGGGTTAGGGTGAGGGTGAGGGTGAGGGTTAGGGTTAGTTTTAGGGTGAGGGTTAGGATGAGGGTTAGTTTAAGGATTAGGCTTAGGGTGAGGTTTATGGTTTGGTTTAGGCTGAGGTTTAGGGTTAGGTTTAGGCTTAGGGTTAGGGTGAGGGTGAGGTTTAGGGTTAGACTTAGTGTTTGGGTGAGGCTGAGGGTGAGTGTTAGGGTTAAGCTTAGTGTTAGAGTTAGGGTTACGGTGAGTGTTAGTGTGAGGTTGAGGGTTGGGGTTAGGGTTAGGATTCAGGTAAAGGTTAGGGTGAGTGTGAGAGTTAGGGTTAGGGCTAGTCTTAGGCTTAGGGTTAGGCTGAGCGAGAGGTTGAGTGTGAGGGTTATGGTTAGGGTTATGGTTATCATTACAGTTAGGGTGAGGGTTAGGATGAGGTTTAGGGTTAGGGTGAGTGTTAGGTTGAGGATGTTGGTAAGTGTTAAGTTGAGGTTTAGGCTGAGGGTGAGGGTTAAGATAAGGGTGAGGGTTAGGGTTAGGTTTTGGGTTAGGGTTATGGTTAGGTGAGGGTTAGATTGAGGATTAGGTTTAGGGTTAGGTTTACTGTGAGGTTTAGACTGAGGATGAGTGTTAGGGTTAGGGTGAGGGTGAGGGTTAGAATTAGGGTTAGGATGAGGGCTAGGTTGAGGGTAAGGTTTAGAGATAGGTTTAGGATATGCGTGAGGTTTAGGATCAGGGTGAAGGTTAGGGTTAGTGTGAGGGTTAGTATTAGGGTTAGGGTTAGTATTAGAGTGAGGGTAAGTGTTAGGGTGAGGGTTAATGTTAGGGTGAGGGTTTATGGTTAGGGTTAGGGTTAGGGTTAGGGTTATTGTTAGGGTTAGAGTTACAGTTATGATGAGGGTGAGGGTTAGGGTAAGGGTTAGGTTGACGGATAGGCTTAGGTTAACTTTAGGGTTAGGGTTAGGGTGAAGGTGAGGGTGAGGTTTAGGATTAGTTTTAGGGTGAGGCTTAGGATGAGGGTTAGGGTTACGATTAGGGTTAGGGTGAGGTCTAGGGTGAGGGTGAGGTTTAGGTTTAGGGTTAGTGTGCGGTTCAGGGTTAGGTTTAGGGTTAGGGTTAAGGTGAGGGTGAGGTTTGAGATTAGAGTTAAGGTTAGGGTGAGGCTGAGGGTGAGAGTTAGTGTTAGGTTCTGTGTTAGAGTTAGGGTTACCTTGAGGGTTAGTGTGAGGGTAAGGGTTAGCCTTAGTGTTAGGATTAGGTTTAGGGTAAGGTTTAGGGCGAGTGTGAGGGTTAGGGTTAGGGTGAGAGTTAGGGGTTGAGTTAGGGTGAGAGTTAGGGTTCAGGTTAAGTTTAGGGTTACAGTGAGTGTTAGAGTTAGGTTGAGGGTTAGGGTTAGGCTTAGGATTAGCGTTAGGTTGAGTGTGAGGTATAGGGTTAGACTTAGGGTTAGGGGGAGGGTTATGGTGAAGGTTAGGGTTAGGGTTATGGTGAGGGCTAGGTTGATGTTGAGGTTTAAAGTTAGTGTTAGGGTGAGGTTTAGGTTTAGGGCTAGGGTTAGGGTTAGGTTGAAGTTTAGGTTTAGAGTTATGGTAAGTGTGAGGCTGAGGTTGAGGGTTAGGGTTAGGGTTAGTGTTAGATTTAGGGATAGGTTGAGGGTTAGGGTTAAGGTGAGTGTGAGGGTGAGGGTTAGGCTTAGGCTTAGGGTTAGGATTAGGATTAGGGTAACTTTAGGGTGAGTGTGATGGTTGGGGTTAAGGTTAGGTTTAGGCTTAGGGTTAGGTTGAGAGTGAGGGTGAGGGTGAGCATTAGGGTTAGGGTGAGGGTTAGGGTTAGGTTTAGGGTTAGGGTGAGGGCTAGGGTGAGGGTGAGTGTTAGGGTTAGTGTTCGGGTAAGGTTTAGGTTTAAGTTTAGGGTTTGGGTTAGGGTTATGATGAGGGTTAGGGTTACATTGAGGGTGAGGGTTAGGGTTAGGTTGAGGATTAGGGTTAAGATTATGGTTAGGGTGAGTGTCAGTTTTAGGATTAGGGTTAGTGTTAGGGTTAGGTTTAGGGTTAGGATTAGTGTTATTGTTAGGGTTAGGGTTAGAGTTATGGTGAGTGTGAAAGTGAGGGTTAGGGTGAGGGTTAGGTTTATCGTGAGGATTAGGGTTAGGGTTAGGATTAGGGTTAGGATGGGGGGAGGTTTAGGGTTAGATTTTGGGTTAGTTGTAGGGTTAGGGAGTGCGTTAATGTTAGGGTTAGTGTTAGGGTTAAGGTTAGGATGAGGATTAGGTTGAGGATTAGTGTGAGGGTTAGTGTGAGGTTTAGGGTTTAGGATGAGGTTTAGGGTTAAGGTTAGGGTTAGGATTAATGTTAGGTTTAGGCTTAAGTTGAGGGTTAGGGTGAGGGTGAAATTTAGGGTTAAGGTTAGGATTAGGATTAGGGTTAGTGTTAGGGTGAATAATACGATGAGTGTTAGCATTAGGGATAGGGTTAGGCTTTGGGTTAGGCTGAGGGTGAGGGTGAAGGTGAGGGTTAGGGTTAGTGTGAGGGTTAGGGTCAGGACAAGTTTGAGAGTTAAGGTTCGGTTAAGTTTAGGGTTAGGGTGAGGGTTAGGTTAACAGTTACATTTAGGGTGAGGGTTCGGGATAGGTTGAGGGTTAGGGCTAGCGTTAGGGTTAGGGTGAGGGTGAAGGTTAAGGTTAGTGTTAGGGTGAGGGTTAGGATGAGGGTTAGTGTTAGGATCAGGGTTAGGGTGAGGGCTAGGGTGAGGGTGAGGTTTAGGGTTAGGTTTAGGGTGAGGTTTAGCATTAGGATTACGGTTAGGGTTAGGGTGAGGTTGAGGTTTAGGTTTAGAGTTAGGTTTAGGGTTAGGCTGAGGTTTAGGGTTAGGGTTAGGGTTAGTGTTAGTGTTAGGGTTATAATGTGGGTTCGGGTGAGTGTGAGGGTTAGGCTTAGTGTTAGGAATTGGATTAGGATAAGGGTTAGTGTGAGTGTGAGGATTAGGGTTAGGTTTAGGCTGAGGGTGAGGGTGAGGGTAAGGGTTAGTGTTGGGTTGAGAGTTAGGGGTATGGTTAGGGTGAGTGTTAGGGTTCGGTTTAAGTTTAGGTTTAGGGTGAGGGTTAGGGTTAGAGGTACTGTGAACATGAGGGTTAGGGTTATGTTGAGGGTTAGGCTTAGGCTTAGGATTAGGGTCATGGTTAGTGTTAGGCTTAGGGTGAGGGTTAGGACGAGGATTATGGTTAGGATTAGGTTTAGGGTGAGGGCTAGGGTCAGGATGAGAGTTAGGGTTAGTGTTTGGGTGAGGTTTAGGATTAGGTTTACGGTTAGGGTGAGGGTTAGGATGAGGGTTAGGGTTACAATGAGGGTGAGGGTTAGGGTAAGTGTGATGGTTAGGGTTAGAATTTGGGTTAGGGTGAGGGTGAGTTTTAGGGTTAGATTTATTGTTAGGGGGAAGGTTAGGTCGAGGGTTAGGTTTAGCGTTAGGGATAAGGTTAGGGTGAGGGTTAGGTTGAGGTTTAGGGTTAAGATTAGGGCGAGGGTGAGGTTATGTCAGGGTTAGGGTTAGGGTTAAGCTTAGGGTTATGGTTAGGCTGAAGGTGAGGTTGGGGTTGAGGATTAGGGTTAGGGTGATGGTTAGGGTTAGTGTTAGGGTGAGGGTGGGGGTGAGAATTCGGGTTAGGATTAGGGTTAGGGTGAGGGTGAGGTTTAGAGTAAGGGTTAGGCTTAGGCTTAGGTTTAGGCTGAGCGTGAGGTTGAGGGTGAGGATTAGGCTTAGGGTGATGGTTATGTTTACCGTTAGGGTGAGGGTTAGTGTTAGTGTGAGGGTTCGTGTTAGGGTTAGGGTTAGTGTTAGGGTGAGGGTAAGTGTTAGGATGAGGGTTATGGTTAGGGTGAGGGTTAGGGTTAGGGATATTGTTTGGGTTAGGGTTAGGTTACGGTTACGGTGATGTTGAGGGTTAGGGTTATAGTTAGGTTTAGGGTGAGATTTAGGGTTAGGGTTAGGGTTAGGGTGAGGGTTAGGGTTAGGTTTAGGGTTAGGGTGAGGGTGAAGGTTAGGTTTAGGGTTAGGGTTATTGTTATTGTTAGGGTTAGGGTTAGAGTTACGGTGATGGTTATGTTTAGGGTTTGCATGAGGTTTAGGGTTCGGGTTACAGTGAGGGTGAGAGTAAGGGTTAGGTTGAGGGTTAGGGTTAGGATTAGGGTTAGGGTGAGGTTTAGGGTCAGGGTTAGTGTTATGGTGAGGGTGAGGGTTATGGTTAGGGTGAGGGTTAGGGATAGGATGAGGGTTAGGGTTAGGTTTAGGGTGAGGTTTAGCGTTAGGGTTAGGATTAGCGTTAGGTTGAGTGTGAGGTATAGGGTTAGAATTAGGGTTAGGGGGAGGGTTATGGTGAGGGTTAGGTTTTGCGTTAGTGTTAGGGTTAGGGTGAGGGTGAGTTTTAGGTTGAGGTTTAGGTTTAGGGTTAGGTTAGGTGTTATTGTTAAGGTTAGAGTTAGAGTTACGGTGAGGGTGAGGGTGAGGGTAACGGTAAGGGTTAGGGATAGCATGAGTGTTAGGGTTAGGGTGAGTGATAGGATGAGAGTGAGAGTTAGGGATAGGGTTAGGCTTAGGGTTAGGCTGAGAGTGAGGGTTAGGGTGAGGGTAAGGGTTAGGGTGAGGGTTAGGATTAGGGTTAGGGTGACAGTTAGGTTTCAGGTTAAATTTAGGGTTAGGGTGAGGTTTAGGGTAACGGTTACAGTGAGGGTGAGGGTTAGGGTTAGGTTGAGAGTTAGGGTTAGGTTTAGGGTTAGGGTGAGGGTGAGGGTCAGGGTTAGGGTTAGTGTTAGGTATTAGCTTAGGATGAGGTTTTCTTTTAGGATTAGTGTTAGGGTGAGGGCTAGGGTGAGGGTCAGGTTTAGTGGTTGGGTTAGGGTGAAGTTTAGGGTTAGGTTTAGGGTTAGGGTTAGTGTGAGGGTGAGGTTTAGGGTTAGAGTTAGGGTTGGGGTGAGGCTAAGGGTGAGGGTTAGCGTTAGGGTTAGTGTTATAGTTAGGGTTACAGTGAGCGTTAGGTTGAGGGTGAGTGTTAGGCTTATTGTTAGGATTAGGATTCCGTTAAGGGTTACGTTGAGGGTGAGGGTAAGAGTGAGGGTTAGGGTTAGGTTTAGGGGGAGGTTTAGGGTTAGTGTTAGGATTAGGGTTAGGCTGAGTAAGAGGTATAGGGTTAGAGTTTCGGTTAGTGGGAGGGTTATGGTGAGGGTTAGGGTTAGGGTTAGGGTTAGTGTTAGGGTTAGGGTGAGGGTGAGGTTTAGTTTGAGGTTTAGGGTTAGGCTTAGTGTTATTGTTAGGGTTAGGGTTAGAGTTACAGTGAGGGTGAGGATGAGGGTAAGGTTGAGGTTTAGGGATAGGATGAGGGTTAGGATTAGGGTGAGGTATAGGATGAGAGTTAGGGTTAAGGATAGGTTTAGGCTGAGGGTGAGGGTTAGGGTGAGGGTTAGGGTTAGGGTGAGGGTTAGGTTTAGGGTTAGGGTGAGAGTTAGGGTTCGAGTTAAGTTTAGGTTTAAGGTGAGGGTTAGGGTAAGCGTTACTGTGAGGGTGAGGAATAGGGTTAGGTTGAGGGTTAGGGATAGGGTTAGGGTGAGGTTTAGGGTTAGGTTTAGGGTTAGGGTTAGCGTGAGGGTGAGGTTTAGGGTTAGAATTAGGCTTAGGGTGTGGCTGAGGGTGAGGGTTAGAGTTAGGGTTAGTGTTAGAGTTAGTGTTACAGTGAGGGTTAGTGTGAGTCTGAGGGTTAGGCTTAGTGTTAGGATTAGGATTAGGGTGTTAGGGTGAGTGTGAGGGTTAGGGTTAAGGTTAGGTTTAGGGTTAGGGTTAGGCTTAGGGTAAGGTTGAGGGTGAGGGTTAGTGTTAGGGTGAGATTTAGGAGTAGGGTTACGGTGAGAGTTAGTGTTCGGGTCAAGTTTAGGGTTATTGTGAGGGTTAGGGTTAGGGTTACGGTGAGAGTGTGGGTTAGGTTTAGGTTGAGGGTTAGGGTTAGGGTTATGGTGAGGGTTAGATTGAGAATTAGGGTTAGGATTAGGGTTAGTGTGAGGGTTAGGTTGAGGATGAGGGTGAGGGCTAGGGTGAGGGTGAGGGTTAGAGTTAGGGTTAGGGTTAGGGTGAGGTTTAGGATTATGTGAGTCTTAGGGTTAGTGTGAGGTTTAGTGTTAGGGTTAAGTTTAGTGTTAAAGTGAGGGTAAGTGTTAAGGTGAGGGTTAATGTTAGGGTGACGGTTATGGTTAGGGTGAGGGTTAGGGTACAGTTAGGGTTATTTTAAGGGTTAGGGTTAGGTTTAATGTTACGGTGAGGGTGAGGGTTAGGGTTATGGTTAGGGTGAGGTTCAGTGTTAGGGTTAGGGTTAGAGTTAAGGTTAGGCTGAGGTTGAGGATTAGGGTTACAGATAGGGTAAAGGTGAGGCTGAGTTTGAGGGTTAGGTGTAGGGTTATTGTTAGAGTTAGGGTAAGGTTGAGGGTTTGGGTGAGGGTGAGGGTGAGGGTGAGAATTAGGCTTAGGGTGAGGATTCGGGTTAGGGTTAGGGTTAGGGTGAGTGTGAAGGTTATGGTTAGGGTTAGCCTAGGCTTCGGGTTAGGCTGAGAATGAAGGTGAGGTTGAGGTTTAGGGTTAGGTTGAGGGTTAGGGTTAGGGTTAAGGTGAGAGTTAGGGTTCGATTAAGTTTAGGGTTAGGGTAAGGGTTACTCTGAGGGTGAGGGATATGGTTAGGTTGAGGGTTAGGGCTAGGGTTAGGGTTAGGGTGAGGGTGAGGGTGAGGGTTAGGGTTAGTGTTAGGGTGAGGCTTATGATGAGATTTAGGGTTAGGATTAGGGTTAGGGTGAGGGCTAGGGTGAGGGTGAGGTTTAGGGTTAGGCTTAGGGTGAGGTTTAGGGTTAGGTTTAGGGTTAGGATTAGTGTGAGGGTGAGGTTTAGGGTTAGAGTTAGGGTTAGGGTGAGGCTGAGGGTGAGGGTTAGGTTTAGGGTTAGTGTTACAGTTAGGGTAACATTGAGTTTTAGTGTGAGGGTGAGGGTTAGGCTTAGTGTTACGATTAGGATTCGGGTGTTAGGGTGAGTGTGAGGGTTAGTGTTAGTGTTAGGTTTAGGGTTAGGGTTAGGCTTAGGGTAAGGGTGAGGGTGAGGGTTAGGGTTAGGGTGAGATTTAGGGGTAGGGTTAGGGTGAGAGTTAGGGCTCGGGTTAAATTTAGGGTTAGGGTGAGGGTTAGGGTTAGGGTTACAGTGAGGGTGAGGGTTATTTTTAGGTTGAGGGTTAGGGTCAGGCTTAGGTTTAGGGTGAGGGTTACGGTTAGGTTTAGGGTGAGGGTTAGGATGAGGATTAGGGTTAGGATTAGGGTTTGGGTGAGGGCTAGGGTGAGGTTTAGGATTAGTGTTTGGGTGAGGTTTAGGTTTAGTGTTAGAGTGTGGGTTAGGATATGTGTTAGGGTCACAGGGAGGGTGAGAGTTAGGGTTAGGGTGAGGTTTAGGGTTAGGATTTGGTTTAGGGTGAGGGTGAGTTTTAGTATTAAATTTAGGGTTAGGGGGAGGGTTAGGTCAAAAGTTAGGGTTAGGGTTAGTGTTACAGTTAGGGTTACATTGAGTTTTAGTGTGAGGGTGAGGGTTAGGCTTAGTGTTAAAATTAGGATTCGTGTGTTAGGGTGAGCGTGAGGGTTAGTGTTAGGTTTAGGGTTAGGGTTAGGCTTAGGGTAAGGGTGAGGGTGATGGTTAGGGTTAGGTTGAGAGTTAGGGGTAGGGGTAGGGTGAGAGTTAGGGCTCGGGTTAAATTTAGGGTTAGGGTGAGGGTTAGGATTAGGGTTACAGTGAGGGTGAGGGTTATTGTTAGGTTGAGGGTTAGGGTTAGGCTTAGGATTAGGGTGAGGGTTAGGGTTAGGTTTAGGGTGAGGGTTAGGATGAGGATTAGTGTTAGGATTAGGGTTTGGGTGAGGGCTAGGGTGAGGGTTAGGATTAGTGTTTGGGTGAGGTTTAGGGTTAGGGTTAGAATGAGGGTTAGGATATATGTTAGGGTCACAGGGAGTGTGAGAGTTAGGGTTAGGGTGAGGTTTAGGGTTAGGATTTGGGTTAGGGTGAGGGTGCGTTTTAGGATTAAATTTAGGGTTAGGGGAAGGTTTAGGTCAAGAGTTAGGGTTAGGGTTAGTGTCAGCATTAAGGTTAGGGTGAGGGTTAGGTTGAGGTTTAGTGTTAGTGTTAGGGTTAGGATTAGGGTTAGGGTTAGGGTATGTGAGGGTTAGGGTTAGGGTTAGGCTTTGGGTTAGGGTAACGCTGAGGGTGAAGGTGGGGGTGAGGATTAGGGTTAGGGGGATGGTTAGGGTTAGGGTTAGGTTGAGGGTTACGATGAGGGATAGGGTTAGGATTATTGTTAGGGTGAGGGCTAGGATGAGGGTGAGGGTAAGGGTAAGGGTTAGGCTTAGGCTTAGGTTTAGGCTGAGCGTGAGTTTGAGGGTGAGGGTTAGGGTTAGGGTGATGTTTATGTTTAAGGTTAGGGTGAGGGTTAGGATGAGGTTTAGGGTTAGTGTTAGGGTTAGGGTGAGGCTGAGTCTTAGGGTTACGGTTAGTGTTAGAGTTAGGGTTACACTGAGGGTTAGTGTGACTGTAAGGGTTAGGCTAAGTGTTAGGATTAGGATTAGGGTATGGGTTAGGGTGAGTGTGAAGGTTAGGTTACGGTTAGGCTTAGGCTTAGGGTTAGGCTTAGGGGGAGGGCGAGGTTTAGGGTTAGGCTGAGAGTTAGGGGTAGGTTTAGGGTGAGAGTTAGTGTTCGGGTTAAGTTTAGGGTTAGGGTGAAAGTTAGGGTTAGGATTATGGTGAGTGTGAGTGTTAGTGTTAGGTTGAGGTTTAGGGTTAGGCTTAAGACTAGGGTTGGGTTGATGGTTAAGGTTGGGGTTATTGGGAGGTTTGGGATGAGGATTAGGGTTAGGATTAGGGTTTGGGTGAGGGCTCAGGTGAGGGTGAGGGTGAAGTTTAGTGTTTGGGTGAGGTTTAGGTTTAATGTTAGGTTTAGGATGAGGGTGCGTGTTACAGTGAGGGTGAGGTTTAGGGTTAGGGTGAGGGTTAGGGTTAGGATTAGGGTTAGGGTGAGTGTATGTGAGGGTTAGTGTTAGGGTTAGGCTTAGGCTTAGGGTGAGGTTGAGGGTGTGGATGGGGGTGAGTATTAGGGTTAGGGTTACGGTTAGGGTTAGGGTTAGGGTGTGGTTTAGGATGAGGGATATGGTTAAGATTAGGGTTAGGGTGAGGGCTAGGGTGAGGGTGAGGGTTAAATTAAGGGTTAGGCTTTGGCTTATCTTTAGGCTGATCATGAGGTTGAGGGTGAGGTTTAGGGTTAGGGTGATGTTTATTTTTATGGTTAGGTTGAAGGTTAAGATGAGGTTTAGTGTTAGGGTGAGGATGATCGTAAGGGTAAAGATGAGGTTTAGACTGAGGGTGAGGGTTAAGGTAAGGGTGAGGGTGAGGGTTAGGTTTAGGGTTAGGGTTAGCATTAGGGTGATGGTTCTATTGAGGATTAGGTTTCGAGTTAGGGTTAGCGTTAGATTTAGGGTGAGGATGAGGGTTAGGGTTAGGGTGAGGATGAGGGTTAGATTTAGGATTAGGGTGAGGGCTAGGGTGAGGGTGAGGATTAGAGTTAGGGCTATGGTTAGGATGAGGTTTAGGATTAGGGTGCGTGTTAGGGTTAGTGTGAGGGTTAGTGTTAGGTTTAGGGTTAGTATTAGGATGACGGTAAGTGTTAGGGTGACGGTTAATGTTATACTGAGGGTTCTGGTTAGGATGAGGTTTAGGGTTTGGGTTAGGGTTATTGTTAGGGTCAGGGTAAGGGTCAGGGTTAGATTGAGGATTAGTGTTAAGGTTAGTGTGAGGTTTAGGGTGAAGATGATGATTAGGGTTAAGGTGAGGGCTAGGGTGAGGTACAGCATTAGTTTTAGGGTGAATTTTAGGGTTAGGGTGATGGTTAGAGTTAGTGTTAGCATTAGTGTTAGCGTTAGGCTTTGTGTTAGGGTGAGGGTAAATGTTAGGGTGAAGGTGAGGTTTAGGGTGAGGGTTATGTTTAGGGTGAGTGTTAGAGGTAGGGTTAGGGTTATTGTTAGGGTTAGTGTTAGGGTTACTGTTAGGGTGAGGGGGAGGTTTAGGGTTAGAGTTAGGGTTAGGATGAGGTTTAGGTTTAGGGTTAGGGTTAGAGTTAGGGTTAAGGTGAGGGTGAGGTTTAGAGATAGAGTTAGGGATAGTGTTAGGGTTAGGGATAGGGTCAGGGTTAGGGTTAAGCTTAGGATTAGGCTTAGGCTGAGGCTGAGCATGAGGGTGAGGTTTAGGGTTAGGGTTAGTGTGATTGTTAGGGTTAGGGTTAGGGAGAGGTTTAGGATGAGGTTTAGGGTTAGGATTAGGTTTAGGGTGAGGGCTAGGTTGAGGGTTAGGGTGAGGTTTAGGGATAGGTTGAGGTTTAGGATTTGGGTTAAGGTGAGGGTGAGTGTGAGGTTTAGGGTTAGGGTTAGGGTGAAGCTTAGGGTTAGGGTGAGGGTTAGTTTTAGTGTTTGGGTTAGGGTGTGGGTGAGGCTGAGGATTAGGGTTAGATTTAGGGTTAGGTTTAGGGTTTGGTTTAGGTTTAATGTTAGGGTTAGTGTTAGGGTTACCTTGAGGGTTAGGGTTAGGGTTAGGGTTAGGGTTAGGCTGTGGGTGAGGGTGGGTGTGAGGATTAGTTTTATGGTTAGTTTTAGGGTTATTGTTAGTGTTGTGGTTAGGGTTGAGTTTGAAGTTAGGGTGAGGCTGAGGCTGAGGGTTATGGTTAGGGTTAGGATTAGGGTTAGGGTTAGTGTTATTGTTAGGGTTAGGGTTAAAATTACAGTGAGGTTGAAGTTGAGGATGTGGATAAGTTTTAGGGTTAGGGTTAGGGTGAGGTTTAGTGTTAGAGTTATTGTTAGGGGGAGGGTTATGGTGAGGTTTAAGGTTAGGGTTAGTGTTAGGGTTAGGGTGAGGGTGAGGGTTAGGTTGAGGTTTAGAGATATGGTTAGGGTTAGGATTATTGTTAGGGTGACCGTAGTATGAGGGTTAGGGTGAGGTTTAGGCTTAGGCTTAGGGTTAGGCTGAGGGTGAAGGTGGGGGTGAGTATTAGGGTTAGGGTAATGTTTAGGGTTAGGGTTATTGTTATTGTTAGGGTTAGGTTTCGAGTTATTGTGAAGGTGCGGGTGTGGGTGAGGATTAGGGTTTGGGTTAGGGTGGAGTTTACGGTTAGGGTTAGGGTTAGTGTTAGTGTTAGGGTTAGGGTGAGGGTGAGGTTTAGGGTTAGATATAGGATTAGGGGGAGGGTTAGGGTTAGGCTTAGGGTTAGGGTTACAGTTAGGTTGAGGTTTAGGGTTAGGGTTAGTTTTAGAGTTAGACTTACTGTGAGGGTGAATGTTAGGGTTACGTTTAGGGTTAGTGTTAGGGTGAAGTTTAGGGTTAGTGTAAGGGTTAGGGTTATGGTGAGGGTTAGGGTGAGGCTAAGGCTTAGTGTTAGAATTAGGATTAGTGTAAGGGTTAGGGTGAGTTTGAGGGTTATGGTTAGGGTTAGGCTTAGGGTTAGGCTAGGCATGAGGTTGAGGGTTAGGGTTAGGGTTAGGGATAGGGTGAGGTTTAACGTTAGGGTTAGGTTTAGAATTAAGGTTAGGTTGAGGGTGAGGTTTAGGGGTATAGTTAGGGTCAGGGTGAGGGTTAGGGTTAGGGTGAGGGTTAGGGTGGGGGTGACGGTTAGGGTAAAGTTGAGTTTTAGGCTGAGGGTGAGGTTTATGGTAAGGGTGAGGGTTAGGTTTAGGGTGAGGGTTAGGGTTACGGTTTGGGTGAGGGTGAGGGTTAGATTGAGGATTAGTATTAGGGTTAGTGTGTGGTTTAGAGTAAGGATGAGAGTTAGGGTTAGGGTGAGGGCTAAGTTGAGGGTGAGGGTGACGGTTAGATTGAGGAATAGTGTTAGGGTTAGTGTGAGGTTTAGTGTGAGGATGAGTTTTAGGGTCAGGTTTATGGTTATGATTAATATTAGGGTTAGGCTTTAGGAGAGGGTTAGGGTGAGGGTGAGGTTCAGGATTAGTGTTCGAATTAGGATTAGGGTTAGGGTTAGGGTGAGTGTGAGGTTTAGAGTTAGGTTTAGGTTTAGGCTTAGTGTTTGGCCTTAGTGAGGGTGAGTGTGAGGGTTACCGTTAGGGTGAGAGTTAGGGGTAGGGTTAGGATGAGAGTTAGAGTTCAGGTTATGTTTAGGGTTAGGGTGAGGGTTAGGTTTAGGGTTACAGTGAGGGTGAGGTTAGGGTTAGGTTGAGGGTTAGGGTTAGGCTTAGGATTAGGTTGAGGTTTAGTGTAAGTGTTAGGGTGAGGGTTAGGATGAGGATTAGTGTTAGGATTAGGGTTCTGGTGAGGGCTAGGTTGAGGGTGAGGTTTAGGATTAGTGTTTGGGTGAGGTTTAGGGTTAGGGTTAGGGGGAGGGTTAGGATATGTTAGGGTGAGGGTTAGGTTCAGGATTTGGCTTATGGTCAGGGTGAGTTTTAGGATTATATTTAGGTTTAGGGGAGGGTTAGATCAAGGGTTAGTGTTAGGGTTAGTGTTAGGGTTAAAGTTAGGTTGAGGGTTAGGTTGAGGTTTAGGGTTAGGTTTAGGGTTAGGATTAGGGTTATGGTTAGGGTGTGTGAGGCTTAGGGTTAGGGTTAGGCTTAGGGTTAGGATTATGCTGAGGGTGAGGGTGGGGTGAGGATTAAGGTTAGGGTGATGGTTAGGGTTAGCATTAGGGTGAGGGTTAGGATGAGGGATAGGGTTAGGATTATTGTTAGGGTGAGGGCTAGTTGAGTGTGAGGGTAAGGGTAAGGTTAGGCTTAGGCTTAGGTTTAGGCTGAGCATTATTGTGAGGGTGAGGGTTAGGTTAGAGTGATGGTTAGGTTTACGGTTAGAGTGAGAGTTAGGATGAGGTTTAAGGTTAGGGTGAGGATGATGGTAATGGTAAAGGTGAGGATTAGGCACTGGGTGAGATTTAAGATTAGGGTGAGGTTTAGGATTAGGTTTAGGATTAGGGTTAGGTTTAGGGTGAGGGTTCGATTGAGCTTTAGGGTTAGGGTTAGGGTTAGTGTGAGGTTTAGGGTGAGGATGAGGGTTAGGGTTAGGGTGAGGGTGAGGGTTAGAATTTTGGTTAGGGTGAAGGCTAGGTTGAGGGTGAGGGTTAGAGTTAGTGTTAGGGTTAGGGTGAGGTTTTGGATTAGGGTGAGGGTTAGGGTTAGTGTGAGGGTTAGGGTTAGGGTTACAGTTAGTGTTAGGGTGAGAGTAAGTGTTAGTGTGACTGTTTATGTTATCGTGAGGGTTCTGGTTAGGGTGTCGTTTAGGGTTAGGGTTAGGGTTATTGTGAGTGTTAGGGTTAGGGTTAAGTTTACTGTGTGGGTTAGGATGAGGGTTAGGATTAGGTTAGGGGGAGGTTTAGTGTTAGGGTTAGGGTGAGAGTTAGGTTTAGGGTGAGGGTGAGGTTTAGGGCTAGAGTTAGGGTCAGGGTGAGTGTTAGGGTTAGGGTGAGGGTTAGGGTGTGGGTGACGGTAAGGGTAAAGTTGAGGGTTAGGATGAGGGTGAGGGTTAAGGTAAGGGTGAGGGTTAGGGTTAGAGTGAGGGTTAGGTTTAGGGTAAGGATGAAGATGAGGGTTAAATTGAGGATTAGTATTTGGGATAGTGTGAGCTTTAGGGTGAGGATGAGGATTAGGGTTAAGGTGAGGGCTATGGTGAGGGTGAGGCTTAAGGGTAGTGTTAGGGTGAGGTTTAGGGGTAGGGTGAAATTAGGGTTAGTGTGAGCATTAGTGTTAGCATTAGGTATAGTGTTAGGGTGAGGGTAAATGTTAGGGTTAAGGTGAGGGTTAGGGTGAGGGTTAGGGTTAGGGTTAGGGTTATTGTTAGGGTTAGGGTTAGGGTTACTGTGAGGGTGATGGTTAGAGTTAGTTGTAGGTTGAGGTTTAGGTTTAGGGTTAGGGTTAGAGTTGGGTTTAGCGTGAGGGTGAGGTTTAGGGTTAGAGTTAGGGATAGTGTTATATTTGGGGATAGGGTGAGGGTTAAGGTTAGGCTTAGGCTAAGGCTTAGGCTTAGGACCAGCATGAGTGTGAGGGTTAGGGTGATGGTTAGGGTGAGGGTTAGGTTTAGGGTTATAATGAGGTTTAGGTTGAGGTTTAGGCTTAGGATTAGTTTTGGGGTGAGGGCTAGTGTGAGGGTTAGGGTGAGGTTTAGGGATACGTTTAGGTTTAGAATTTGCATTATTTTGAGGGTGAGTGTGAGGGTTAGGGTTATTGTTAGGCTTAGGGTTAGGGTGAGGGTTAGTGTTAGGGTTTGTGTTAGGGTGAGGGTGAGGCTGAGGGTTAGGGTTAGCTTTAGGGTTTGTTTTAGGGTTAGGGTTATTGTTAGGGTTTGGGTTAGGGTTAGGGTTACCTTGAAGGTTTGGGTTAGATTTAGGGTTAGGGCTATGGTTAGGCTGAGGGTGAGGGTGGGTGGGGAGGATGAGGGTTAGGGTTAGGTTTAGGGTTATTGTTAGTGCTATGGTTAGGGTTAAGTTTGCTGTGAGGGTGAGGCTGAGGTTGAGGGTTATGGTTAGGGTTAGGATTAGGGTTAGGGTTAGTGTTATTGTTAGGGTTAGGGTTAGAGTTAAAGTGAGGTTGAGGTTGAGGGTGAGGTTTAGGTTTAGAGTGAGGTTTAGGGTTAGAGTTAGGGTTAGGGTTAGGGTGAGGGTGATGTTTATGGTTAGAGTTAGTGTTAGGGGAATGGTTAGGGTGAGGTTTAGGGTTAGGATTAGTGTTAGGGTTAGGGTGAGGGTGTGTGTTAGGTTGAGGTTTAGGGATAGGGTTAGGGTTAGGATTAGGGTTAGGGTCAGCTTGAGTATGAGGGTTAGGGTGAGGGTTAGGCTTAGGTGTAGGGTTAGGCTGAGGGTGAGGGTGGGGGTGAGGATTAGGGTTTGGGTGATTGTTAGGGTTAGGTTTAGTGTTATTGTTTGGGTTAGAGTTCGAGTTACGGTGAAGGTGAGAGTGGGGGTGAGGCTTAGGGTTTGGGTTAGGGTGGGGTTTAGGGTTAGTGTTAGGGTTACGGTTAGGGTGAGGGTGAGGTTTAGGATTCGATATAGGGTTACAGGGAGGGTTAGGGTGAGGTTTAGGGTTAGGGTTAGTGTTAGGGTTAGGGTGAGGATGAGGTTTATGATTAGATATAAGGTTAGGGTTAGGGTTACGTTTAGGGTGAGGTTTAGGGTTAGGGTTAAAGTTAGGGTTAGAGTTACGGTGAGGGTCAGGGTTAGGGTTACGGTTAGGGTTAGAGTTAGGGTGAGGTTTAGGGTTAGGGTTAGGGTTAGAATTACATGAGGGTGAGGGTGCAGGTGAGTGTGAGGTTTAGGGTTAGAGTTAGAGTTAGGTTTAGGCTGAGTGTTAGATTTAGGGTTAGTGTTAGATTTAGGGTTATGGTGAGGGTTAGGGTGAGGGTGAGGGTAAGGCTTAGTGTTAGGATTAGGATTAGGATAAGGGTTAGGGTGAGTGTGAGGTTTAGAGTTAGGGTTAGAGTTAGGCTTAGGGTTAGGCTGAGTATGAGGTTGAGTGTGAGGGTTAGGGTTAGGTATCTGGTGAGGTTTAGTGTTAGGGTTAGCTTTAGAGTTAGGGTTAGGTTGAGGGTGAGGTTTATGGTAGGGTTAGGGTAAGGGTGAGGTTTAGGGTTAAGGTGAGGGTGAGAGTTAAGATTAGGATTAGGGTTAGGGTGAGGGCTAGGGGGAGGGTGAGGTTTAGGGTTACTGTTAGGTTAAGTTTTAGGGTTAAGGTTAGTGTTTTGGTTAGGGTTAGGATGAGGGTAAGGGTTAAGATGATGGTTGGGGTGAGGGTGAGTGTTTGGTTTAGGGTTAGGATTAGGGTTAGGTTTAGAGTTAGGATTAGTGTTATTGTTAGGGTTAGGGTTAGAGTTATGGTGCGGGTGAGGTTGAGCGTGAGGTTGAGGGTTAGGTTTAGATTTAGGGTAAGTTGGAGGGTTAGTTCAAGTGTTGATGTTAGGGATAGTGTTAGGGTTAAGGTTAAGGTCAGTTTCAGGTTGAGGTTTAGGTTTAGGGTAAGGTTTAGGGTTAGGATTAGGGTTAGGCTGAGCGTGAGTGTGATAGTTAGGGTTAGGGTTAGGGTTAGGGTTAGGCTGAGGGTGAGGGTGGGGGTGAGGATTAGGGTTAGGGTGATGATTAGGGTTAAGGTTAGGGTGAGGATTAGGATGTGGGTTAGGGTTAGGATTAGGGTTAGGATGAAGGCTAAGGTGAGGGTGAGGTTTAAGGTAAAGGTTAAGCTTAGACTTTGTTTTAGGCTGAGCACGAGGTTGAGGGTGAGTGTTAGGGTTACAGATAGGGTGAGGTTTAGTGTTAGGGTTAGGGTTAGATTTAGGGTTAGGGTTAGGGTGAGGTTTAGGGGTAGGGTTAGGGTCAGGGTGAGGGGTAGGGATAGGGTGAGGTTTAGGGTGGGGTGACGGTATTGGTAAAGTTTAGAGTTACGCTGAGGTGAGGGTTATTGTAAGGTTGAGGGTTAGGTTTATGGTGAATATTAGGGTTAGGTTTAGGGTGAGGGTGAGGGTTAGATTGAGGATTAGTGTTAGGGTTAGTGTGAGGTTTAGGGTGAGGATGAGGGTTAGGGTTTGGGTGAGATCTAGGGTGAGAGTGAGGGTGAGGGTTAGATTGAGGATTAGTGTTAGGGTTAGTGTGAGGTTTAGGGTGAGGATGAGGTTTAGCTTTAGGGTTAGGGTTAGGATTAATATTAGTGTTAGGCTTAAGGTGAGTGTGAGGGTGAGTGTGAGGTTTAGGGTTAGTGTTAGGATTAGGATTAGGGTTAGGGTTATGGTGACGGTGAGGTTTAGGGTTACGGTTAAGGTGAGGTTTAGGGTTAGGGTTAAGGTTAGGGTTAGAGTTACGGTGAGGGTGAGGGTTAGGGTTAGGGTTAGGGTTAGAGTTAGGGTGAGGTTTAGGGTTAGATTTAGGGTTAGCATTACAGTGAGGGTGAGGGTGCCGCTGAGTGTGAGGTTTAGGGTTAGAGTTAGGGTTAGGATTAGGCTGAGTGTTAGTGTTAGGGTTAGTGGTAGAATTAGGGTTATAGTGAGGGTTAGGGTGAGGGTCAGGGTAAGGCTTACTGTTAGGATTAGGATTAGGGTAAGTGTTAGGGTGAGTGTGAGGGTTAGAGTTAGGGTTAGAATTAGGCTTAGGTTTAGGCTGAGCATGAGGTTGAGTGTGAGGGTTAGGGTTCTGGATAGAGTGAGGTTTAGTGTTAGGGTTACCTTTAGAGTTAGGGTTAGGTTGAGGGTGAGGTTTAGGGGTAGGGTTAGGGACAGGGTGAGGGTTAGGTTTAGGGTTAGGGTGACAGTGAGGGTTAGATTGAGGATTAGTGTTAGATTTAGTGTGAGGATGAGGGTTAGGGTTAGGGTGAGGGCTAGGGTGAGGGTTAGATTGGGGATTAGTGTTATGGTTAGTGTGCGGTTTATGGTGAGGATGAGGTTTAGGGTTAGGGTTAGGGTTAGGATTAATGTTAGGGTTAGGATTAAGGTGAGGGATAGGGTGAGGGTGAGGTTTAGGGTTAGTGTTAGGATTTGGATTAGGGTTAGGTTTAGGGTGAGTGTGAGGGTTAGGGTTAGGTTTAGGGTTACGCTTAGTGTTAGGCTGAAGGTGAGGGTGAGTGTGAGGTTTAGGATTAGGGTGAGTGTTAGGGTGAGAGTTAGGGTTCGGGTTAATTTTAGGGTTAGAGTGAGGGTTATGGTAAGGGTAACAATGAGGGTGAGTGTTAGGGTTAGGTTGAGGGTTAGGGTTAGGGTTAGGGTGAGAGTTAGGTTTTGATTTAAGTTTTGCTTAGGGTAAGGGTTATGGTAAGGTTTACAGTGAGGGTGAGTGTTAGGGTTAGGTTGAGGGTTAGGGTTAGGGTTAGAGTTAGGGTGAGGGTGATGGTGAGGTTTAGGGTTAGGGTTAGGGTTAGGGTGACGCTGATGGTTAGAGTTAGTGTTAGCCTTAGAGTTAGGGTTACATTGAAGGTTAGGGTGAGGGTGAGGGTTAGGCTCAGTGTTAGGATTAGGATTAGGGTAAGGTTTAGGGTGAGTGTGAGGGTTAGAGTTAGGGTTAGGTTTAGGCTTAGTGTTAGGCTGAAGGTGAGGGTTAGGGTGAAGTTTAGGGTCAGGGTGAGTGTTAGGGTTAGGGTTAGGGTGAGAGTTAGGGTAAGGGTTAAATTGATGGTGAGTGTTATTGGTAGGATGAGGGTTAGCATTAGGGTTAGGGTGAGAGTTAGGGTTCGGTTTAAGTTTAGGGTTAGGGTTAGGGTTACGGTAAGTGTGAGGGTTAGTGTTAGGTTGAGGGTTATGGTTAGGCTTAGGATTAGGGTGAGGGTTAGGGTTAAGGTGAGGTTTAGGGATAGGGTTAGTGTTATTGTTAGGGTTAGGGATAGGATGAGGGTTAGATTGAGAATTACTGTTAGGTTTAGTGTGAGGTTTA
This sequence comes from Dipodomys merriami, assembly GCF_024711535.1. NCBI lineage: Eukaryota > Metazoa > Chordata > Mammalia > Rodentia > Heteromyidae > Dipodomys > Dipodomys merriami. The sequence continues at coordinate 4,105,398 of NW_027206335.1, read as the reverse complement.
GGCTTAGGATGAGGATTAGGGTTAGGGTGAGGGCTAGGATGAGGGTGAGGGTTAGGGTTAGTGTTAGGGTGAGTATTAGGGTTAGGAAAATGGTTAGAGTTAGTGTGAGCATTAGTGTTGCGTTAGGGTTTGTGTTAGGGTGAGGGTAAATGTTAGGGTGAGGGTGAGGGATAGGGTTAGATTAGGGTTATTGTTATTGTTAGAGTTAGGGTTACTGTTACGGTCAGTGTGAGGGTTAGGGTTAGGTTTAGGGTTAGGGTGAAGTTTAGGTTTAGAGTTAGGGTTAGGGTGAGTGAGAGGTTTAGGGTTAGAGTTAGGGATAGTGTTAGGGTTAGGGATAGGGTGAGGGTTAGGCTTAGGCTTAGGCTTAGGCTAAGGCCGAGCATGAGGGTGAGGGTTAGGGTTAGGGAGACGGTTAAGGTTAGGGTTATTGTGAAATTCAGGATGAATTTTAGGGTTAGGATTAGGTTTAGGCTAAGGGCTAGGATTAGCGTAGCTTGAGGTTTAGGGATAGGTTTAGGTTTAGGATTTGGGTTAGGTTGAGGGTGAGTGTGAGGGTTAGGGTTAGGGTTAGGGTGAGATTTATGTTTAGGGTGAGGGTTCGTGTTAGGGTTTGGGTTAGGGTGAGGTTCAGGCTGAGGATTAGGTTTAGGTTTAAGGTTAGGTTTAGGGTTTTGTTTAGGTTTAATGTTAGTGTTAGGGTGAGGTTTACCTTGTGGGTTATGGTTAGGGTTAGGGTTAGGCTGAGTGTGAGGGCGAGTGTGAGGATTAGGGTTAGGGTTAGGGTTAGCATTATTGTTAGTGTTATGGTTAGGGTTAAGTATGCAGTGAGTGTGAGGCTGAGGGTGAGGGTTATGGTTAGGGTTAGGATTAGGGTTAGGGTTAGTGTTATTGCTAGGATTAGGGTTAGAGTTAGGGTTAGGGGGAGGTTTATGGTGAGGTTTAGAGTTAGGATTCGTATTAGTGTTAGGTTGAGGGTGAGGGTTAGGTTGCTGTTTAGGGATAGGGTTAGGGTTAGGATTAGGTTTAGGGTGGGTGTGAGTATGAGGTTTAGCCTGAGGGTTAGGCTTAGGCTTAGGGTTAGGCTTTGGGTGAGGGTGGGGGTGAGGATTAGGATTAGGGTGATGTAAAGGATTAGGGTTAGTGTTATTGTTAGGATTAGGGTTCGAGTTACAGTGAAGTTGAGGGTGCAGGTGAGGGTTAGGTTTTTGGTTAGGGTGGGGTTTAGGTTTATGTTTAGGGTTAGTGTGAGGGTGAGCGTGAGTTTTAGGGTTAGATATACGGTTAGGGGGAAGGTTAGGGTTAGGGTTAGTGTTAGGGTTAGGGTGAGGGTGAGGTTTAGGGTTAGATATAGCACTAGGGGGAGGGTTAGGGATAGCGTTAGAGTTAGGGCTAGGGTTATGTTTACGGTGAGGTTTAGGGTTAGGGTTAGGGTTAGAGTTACTGTGAGGGTGAGGGTTAGGGTTACGGTTAGGGTTAGGGTTAGGTTGAGGTTTAGGTTTAGGGTTAGGGTTAGGGTTAGAATTACTGTGAGGATGATGGTGCGGGTGAGTGTGAGATTTAGGGTTCGAGTTATGGGTAGGGTGAGGATGAGGGTTAGGGTTAGGGTTAGCGTTAGAGTTAGGGTTATGGTGAGGGTTAGGGTGAGGGTGAGGGTAAGGCTTAGTGTTAGAATTAGGATTAGGGTAAGTGTTAGGGTGAGTGTGAGGTTTAGGTTAGGGTTAGGCTTAGGGTTAGGCTGAGCATGATGTTGAGGGTGAGGGTTAGGGTTAGGGATAGGGTGAGGTTTAGTGTTAGTGTTAGTGTTAGAGTTAGGCTTAGCTTGAGGGTGAGGTTAAGGGGTAGGGTTAGGGTCAGGGTGAGGTTTAGGGTTAGGGTGAGGGTTAGCGTGGGGTTGACTGTATGGGTAAAGGTGAGGGTTAGGCTGAGGGTGAGGGTTAGTTTTAGAGTGAGGGTTAGGGTTAAGATTAGGGTGAGGGTGAGGGTTAGATTGAGTATTAGTGTTAGGATTCGTGTGAGGTTTAGGGTGAGGATTAGGTTTAGGGTTAGGTTTAGGATTAATATTAGGGTTAGACTTAAGGTGAGGGTTAGGCTGAGGGTGAGGTTTAGAGTTAGTGTTGGATTAGGATTAGGGTTAGGGTTAGGATGAGTGTGAGGGTTAGTGTTAGTGTTAGGTTTAGGCTTACTCTTAGGCTGAAGGTGAGGTTGAGGGTGAGGGTTAGGGTTAGGGTGAGTGTTAAAGTTAGGGTTAGGGTGAGAGTTAGGGTTCGGGTTCAGTTTAGGGTTAGGGTGAGGGTTAGGGTAAGGGTTGCAGTGAGGTTGAGGGTTAGGGTTAGATTGAGGGTTAGGTTTCGTGTTAGGGTGAGGGTTAGGATGTGGGTTAGAGTTAGGATTAGGGTTAGTGTGAGGGCTAGGGTGAGGGTGAGGTTTAGGTTTAGGGTTAGGGTGAGGTTTAGGGTTAGGTTTAGGGTGAGGGTTAGGGTGAGGGTGAGGTTTAGGGTTAGTGTTAGGGTTAGGGTGAGGCTGTGGGTGAGGGTTAGGGTTAGGGTTAGTGTTAGAGTTAGGGTTTCGGTGAGGGTTAGGGTTAGGATGAGTGTAAGGCTTAGTGTTAGGATTAGGATTAGGATAAGGGTTAGTGTGAGGGTGAGGGTTAGTTTTAGGGTTAGGGTTAGGTTTAGGGTTAGGCTTAGGATGAGGGTGAGGTTGATGGTTAGGGTTAGGGTGAGAGTTTGGGGTAGGGTTTTTGTGAGAGTTAGGGTTCAGGTTAAATTTAGGGTTAGGGTGAGGGTTAGGGTTAGTGTTACAGTGAGGGTGAGGGTTAGGGTCAGGTTGAGGGTTAGGGTTAGGCTTAGGATTAGGGTGATGTTTAGGGTGAGGGTTAGGATGAGGATTAGGGTTAGGATTAGGCTTAAGGTGAGGGCTCGGGAGAAGGTGAGTGTTAGGGTTTGGGTTAGGGTTAGGTTTAGGGTTAGGGTTAGGGTTAGGGTGAGGGTTAGGTTGAGGTTTAGGGTTAAGGTGAGGGTGAGAATTAGGGTTTTGGTGAAGGTTAGGGTTAGGATTAAGGTTACAGTGAGGGTGAGGGTTCGATTGAGCATTAGGGTTAGGGTTACGGTTAGTGTGAAGTTTAAGGTGAGGATGAGGGTTAGGGTTAGGGTGAGGGTGAGGGTTAGAATTAGATTTAGGTTGAGTGCTAGGGTGAGGGTTAGGGTGAGGGTTAGGATTAGGTTTCAGTTTAGGATTTGGATTAGAGTGAGGTTGAGTGTGAGGTTTAGGGTTAGGGTTAGGCTTAGGCTTAGGGTTAGGTGAGGATTAGTGTTAGGGTTTGGGTTAGAGGGAGGTTGAGGCTGAGGATTAGGGTTAGGTTTAGGGTTTGGTTTAGGGTTAGGGTTAGTGTTAGTGTTAGGGTTAGGGTTAGGGTTAACTTGAGGGTTAGGGTTAGGTTTAGGTTTAGGGTTAGGGTAAGGCTGAGTGTGAGGATGGGGGTGAGGATTAGGGTTAGGGTTAGGGTTAGGGTTGTTGTTAGTGTTATGGTTAGGGTTAAGTTTGCAGTGAGGGTGAGGCTGAGGGTGAGAGTTATTGTTACGGTTATGATTAGGGTTAGTGTTAATGTTATTGCTAGGGTTAGGGTTAGAGTTACAGTGAGGTTGAGGGTGAGGGTTAGGTTAAGGGTAAGGTTTAGGGTTAGAGTTAGGGTTAGGGTTAGGGTGAGGATGAGTTTTAGGGTTAGAGTTAGGGTTAGGGGGAGGTTTAAGGTGAAGTTTAGGGTGAGGGTGAGGGTTAGGATGAGGGTTAGGGTTAAGGTGAGGGTGAGAGTTAGGTTTATGTTGAGGGTTAGGGTTAGGATTAGGGTTACAGTGAGGGTGAGGGTTATTTTTAGGGTTAGGGTTAGGGTTATGTTTACTGTGAGGGTGAGGGTGAGGGTTAGGGTTAGATTTAGGGTAAGGGTGAGGCTGAGGTTGAGATTTGGGTTTAGGGTTAGTGTTAGAGTTAGGGTTAGGGTGAGGGTTAGGGTGAGGGTGAGGGTGAGGGTTAGGCTTAGTGTTATGATTAGGATTAGGTTAAGTGTTAAGGTGAGTGTGAGGGTTAGGGATACGGTTTGGCTTAGGCTTAGGGTTAGGTGAGAGTGAGGGTGAAGCTGAGGGTGAGGGTTAAGTTGAGGGTTAAGGTTAGTTTTAGGGTGAGAGTTAAGTTTCGGTTAAGTTGAGTGTTAGGGTGAGGGTTAGGGTTAGGATTAGGGTTAGGGTGAGGGCTAGGCTGAGGGTGAGGTTTAGGGTTAGTGTTAGGGTAAGATTTAGGGTTATGGTTTGGGTTTGGGTTAGGGTTAGGATGAGGGTTAGGGTTAAGATTATGGTTGGGGTGAGGGTGAGTGTGAGGTTGAGGGTTAGGGTTAGATTTAGGGTTAGTTGAAGGGTTAGTTCGAGGGTTAATGTTAGGGTTAATGTTAGGGTTAAGGTTAAGGTTAGGTTGAGGTTAAGGTTTAGGGTTAGGGTTAGGGTTAGGATTAGGGTTAGGGTGAAGGCTAGGGTGAGGGTGAAGTTTAGGGTAAGGGATAAGCTTAGGCCTAATTTTAGGCTGAGCATGAGGTTTAGAGTGAGGGTTACGCTTAGGGATAGGGTGAGGTTTAGTGTTAGGGTTAGGGTTAGAGTTAGGGTTAGGGTGAGGGTGAGGTTTAGGGGTAGGGTTTGGGTCAGGGAGAGGGCTAGGATTAGGGTGAGTGTTAGGATGGGGGTGACGGTAAGGGTAAAGGTGAGAGTTAGGCTGAGGGTGAGGGTTATGGTAAAGGTGAGGGTTAGGTTTATGGTGAGGGCTAGGGTTAGGGTTAGGGTGAGGGTGAGGGTTAGATTGAGGATTAGTGTTAGGTTTAGTGTGAGGTTTAGGGTGAGGATGAGGTTAAGTGTTAGGGTTAGGGTTAGGATTAATGTTAGGGTTAAGCTTAAGGTGAGGGTTAGGGTGAGGGTGAGGTTTAGGGTTAGTGTTAGGATTAGGATTAGGGTAGGTTTAGGGTGAGTGTGAGGTTTAGGTTTAGTTTTAGGTTTAGGCTTAGTGTTTGGCTGAAGGTGAGGGTGAGGGTGAGGGTTATGGTTAGGGTGAGTGTTAGGGTTAGGGTGAGAGGTAGGATTCAGGATAAGTTTAGGGTTAGGTTGAGGGTTAGGTTAAGGTTTAAATTGAGTGTGAGGGCTAGGGTGAGGGAGAGGTTTAGGTTTAGGGTTAGGGTGAGGTTTATGGTTAGGTTTAGGGTTAGGGTTAGGGTGAGGGTGAGGCTTAGGCTTAGAGTCAGCGTTAGGGTGAGGCTGAGGGTGAGGGTTAGGGTTAGGGTTAGTGTTGGAGTTAGGGTTACTGTGAGGGTTAGAGTGAGGTTGATGGTAAGGATTTGGATTAGGTTAAGTGTTAGGTTGTGTGTGAGGGTTAGGGTTATGGTTAGGCTTAGGCTTGGGGTTAAGCATAGGGTGAGGGTGAGGGTGAGTGTTAGGGTTAGGGTGAGAGTTAGAGGTAGGGTTAGGTTGAGAGTTATGGATCGGGTTAAGTTTAGGGTCAGAGTGACGGTTAGGGTTAGGGTTACAGAGAGGGTGAGGGTTAGGGTTAGGTTGAGGGTTAGGGTTAGGCTTAGGATTAGGGTGAGGGTTAGTGTAATGTTACAATGAGGGTTAGGATGAGGATTAGGGTTATGATTAGGGTTCGGGTGAGGGCTAGGGTCTGGTTGAGTGTTAGGATTAGTGATTGGGTGAGGTTTTGGGTTAGGTTTAGGGTGAGGTTTAGGATATGGGTTAGGGTTAAAGTGAGGGTGAGGGTTAGGGTTAGGTTGAGGTTTAGGGTTAGGATTTTGGTTAGGGTGAGGGTGAGTTTTAGGATTATATTTAGGGTTAGGGGGAGGGTTAGGTCAACGGTTAGGGTTAGGGTTAATATTAGGGTTAAAGTTAGGTTGAGAGTTAGGTTGAGGTTTAGGTTTAGGGTTAGGATTAGGATTAGGGTAAGGCTATGTGAGAGGGTTAGCCTTAGGCTTAGGGTTAGGGTTGTGCTGAGGGTGAGGGTGGGGGTGAGGATTGGGGTTAGGGTGATGGTTAGGGTGAGGGCTAGGGTGAGGGTGAGGGTAAGGGTAAGGGTTAGGCTTAGGCTTAGGTTTAGGCTGAGCATGATTTGAGGGTGAGGGTTAGCGTAGGGTGATGGTTAGGTTTATGGTTAGGGTGAGGGTTAGGATGAGGTTTAGTGTTAGGGTGAGGATGATGGTAAGGGTAAAGGTGAGGTTTAGGCTGAGGGTGAGGATTAAGATAAGGGTGAGGGTTAGGATTAGGTTTAGGGTTATGTTTAGGGTTAGTGTGAGGGTTCGATTGAGCATTAGGTTTAGAGTTACGGTTAGTGTGAGGTTTAGGGTGAGGATGAGGGTTAGGGTTAGGGTGAGGGTGAGGGTTAGAATTAGAGTTAGGTTGAGTGCTAGTGTGAGGGTTAGCGTGAGGTTTAGGGATAGGTTTAGGTTTAGGATTTGGTTTAGGGTGAGTTTGAATGTGAAGGTTAGGGTTCGGGTTAGGCTTAGGGTTAGGGTGAGGGTTAGTGTTATGGTTTGGGTTAGGGTGAGGTTGAGGCTGAGGATTAGGGTTAGGTTTAGGGTTTGGTTTAGGGTTAGGGTTAGGGTTAGTGTTAGGGTTAGGATTAGGGTAACCTTGAGGGTTAGGGTTAGGTTTAGGGTTAGGTTTAGGGTTAGGCTGAGTGTGAGTGTGCGGGGGAGGATTAGAGTTAGGGATAGGGTTAGGGTTATTGTTAGTGTTATGGTTAGGATTAAGTTTGCAGTGAGGGTGAGGCTGAGGGTGAGGGTTATGGTTAGTGTTAGGATTAGGGTTAAGGTTAGTGTTATTGTTAGGGTTAGTGTTAGAGATACAGTGAGGTTGAGGGTGAGGGTTAGGTTTAGGATGAAGTTTAGGTTTAGAGTTAGGGTTAGGGTTAGTGTGAGGGTGAGGTTTAGGGTTAGAGTTTGGGTTAGGGTGAGGTTTAGGGTTACTTTTTGGGTTGGGAGGAGGGTGTGTGTTAGGTTGAGGTTTAGGGATAGGCTTAGGGTTAGGATTAGGGTTAGGGTGAGCGTGAGTATGAGGTTTAGGTTGAGGGTTAAGCTTAGGCTTAGGGATAGGCTGAGGGAGAGGGTGGGGATGAGGTTTAGGGTTAGGGTGATAGATAGGGTTACGTTTAGTGTTATTGTTAGGTTTAAGGTTCATGTTAGGGTGAAGATGAAAGTACGGGTGAGGGTTAGGCTTAGGATTAGGGTGGGGTTTAGGGTTAGGTTTAGGGTTAGGGTGAAGGTGAGGGTGAGGTTTAGGGTTAGATATTGGGTTTGGTTGAGGGTTAGGGTGAGGGTTAGGGTTAGGGTTAGTGTTACGGTTAGGGTGAGGATGAAGTTTAGGGTTAGATATAGCGTTAGGGGGATGGTTAGGGTTAGGGTTAGGGATAAGGTTAGGGTGAGGTTTAGGTTTAGGGTTAAGGTTAGGGTTAGAATTACAGTGAGGGTGAGGGTTCAGGTTAGTCTGAGGTTTAGGCTTGGGTTAGGGTTAGGGTTAGGCTGAGTGTTAGGGTTAGTGTTAGTGTTAGAATTAGAGTTATACTGAGGGTTAGGGTGAGGGTGAGGGTAAGGCTTAGTGTTAGGATTAGGATTAGTGTAAGGTTTATTTTGAGTGTGAGGGTTAGGGTTAGGGTTAGTGTTAGGCTTAGGGTTAGGCTGAACATGAGGTTGAGTGTGAGTGTTAGGGTTAGGGATAGGGTGAGGTTTAATTTTAGGTTTAGGGTTAGAGTTAGGGTTAGGTTCAGGGTGAGTTTTAGGGATAGGTTTAGAGTCAGGGTGAGGGTTTAGGGTTAGGGTGAGGGTTAGGATGAGCGTCAGGGTGAGGGTTAGGGTTAGGGTGATAGTTAGGCTTTGGGTTAGGTTTAGGGTTAGGTTGAGGGTTAGGTTAAGGGTTACAGTGAAGGTGAGGGTTAGGGTTAGGTTGAGGGTTAGTGTTAGTGTTATTGTTAGGGTGAGGGTTAGGATGAGGGTTAGGGTTAGGATTAGTGTTAGGGTGAGGCCTAGGGTGAGGGTGAGGTTCAGGGTTAGGGTTAGGGTGAGGTTTAGGTTTAGGTTTAGGGTTAAGGTTAGCATTAGGGTGAGGGTTCGATTGAGGAATAGGGTACGGGTTAGGGTTAGTTTTAGGTTTAGGGTGAGCATGAGGGTTAGGGTTAGGGTGAGTTTGAGGTTTAGAATTAGGGTTATGATGAGTGCTAGGTTGAGGGTTAGTATGACGGTGAGGGTGGGGGTGAGCATTAGGGTTAGGGTGAGAGTTATTGTTAGGTTGAGGGTGAGATTTAGGGTTAGAGTTAGGTTTTGGGGGAGGGTTTGGGGGAGGTTTAAGGTTAGAGTTAGTGTTAGGGTAAGGGTGAGGGTGAGGGTTAGGTTGAGGTTTAGCGATAAGGTTGGTTTAGGATTAGGGTTAGGGTGAGCATGAGTATGAGGGTTAGGGTGAGAGTTAGGCTTAGGCTTAGGGTTATGCTGAGGGTGAGGGTGGGCGTGAGTATTAGGGTTAGGGTGATGTTTAGGGTTAGGGTTAGCGTTAGGTTTTGAGTTAGTGTGACGGTGAGGGTGGGGGTGAGGTTTAGGCTTAGGGTTAGGGTGGAGTTTAGAATTAGGGTTAGTTTGAGAATGAGGATGAGGTTTAGGGTTAGATATAGTGTTAGGGGGAGGGTTAGGGTTAGGGTTAGGGTTAGGTTTAGTGTTATGGATAGTGTGAGGGTGAGGTTTAGGGTTAGGGTTAGGGTTAGAATTTCCGTGAGGGTAAGATTGCGGGTGAGTGTGAAGTTTAGGGTTAAGTGTATGGTTAGGCTTAGGTTTATGCTTAGGGTTAGGCTGAGAGTGAGGGTGAGTGTGAGGGTTAGGGTTAAGTTGAGGTTTAGGGTTAGGGTCATGGGGAGGGTTAGGATGAGGGTTAGGGTTAGGATTAGGGTTAGGGTGAGGGCTAGGGTTATGTTTATGTTTAGGGTTAGGGTGAGGTTTAGGTTTAGGGTTAGGTTTTGGGTTAGGGTTAGGTTGAGGATTAGCGTTAGAGTTAGTGTTACGGTGTGGGTTAGGTTTATGGTTAGAGTTAGGTTTAGGGTGAGGTTTAGGTTGAGGGTTAGGGATAGGGTTAGTGTTAGGGTTAGGTTTAGAGTGAGTGTTAGAGAGAGGGTTTGGGTTAGGGTTAGGGTTAGGGATAGGATTATTGTTAGGGTAAAGGTGAGTGTGTTTTTTAGGGTTAGGTTTAAGGTTCGGCTTAGGGTTAGGGTGATGGTGAGCTTGAGGGTGAGGGTTAAGTTTAGGTTGAGGGTTAGGATTACGGTTAGGGGGAGGGTTAGGATGAGGGTTAGGGTTAGGATTAGGGTTAAGGTAAGGACTAGGGTGAGGGTGACGTTTAGGGTGAGGTTTAGCTTTAGGGTTAGGTTTAGGGATACGGTGAGTTTGAGGTTTAGGGTTAGAGTTAGGGTTAGGGTGAGGCTGAGTTTGAGGGTTAGGTTTAGGGTTAGTGTTAGGGTTAGAGGTAGGGTTAGGGTGAGGTTTAGGCTGAGGGTGAGGGTTAAGGTTAGGGTTAGGATTACAATTAGGGTTAGGGTTAGTGGGAGTGTGAGGGTTAGGTTTAGGTTTAGGGTTAGGCTTAAGGTTAGGCTGAGAGTGAGGGTGAGGGTGATGGTTAGGGTTAGGGTGAGGGTAAGTATTAGGGTTATGGGGAGGGTTAGGATGAGGGTTAGGGTTAGGTTTAGGGTTAGTGTGAGGGCTAGGGTGAGGGTTAGGTTTAGGGTTAGGTTTAGGGTGAGGTTTAGGTTTAGGGTTAGGGTTAGGGTGAGGGTGAGGTATAGGGTTAGAGTTATGGTAAGGTTGAGGCTGAAGTTGAGATTTAGTGTTAAAGTTAGTGTTAGACTTAGGGTTAGGGTGAGGGTTAGGGTGAGGGTGAGGTTTAGGCTTAGAGTTAGGATTAGGGATTGGGTAAGGTAAGTGTGAGTGTGAGGGTTAGGGTTAGGGTAAGACTTAGGCTTAGGGTTACGCTGTGGGTGAGGATGAGGGTGAGGATTAGGGTTAGGGTGAGGGTTAGGGTTAGGGTTAGGGTTAGGATTAGGGTTAGGGTTAGGCTGAGGGTGAGGGTGAGGGTGAGGGTTAGGGTTAGGGTTATGGTGAGGGTTAGGGTTGGGTGATGTTTAGTGTGAGGGTAAAGGTTAGGGTTAGGGTTAAGATTATGTTTAGGGTGAGTGTTAGGATTAGGGTTAGGGTTAGGGTTAGGTTTAGGGATAAGATTAGTGTTATTGTTAGGGTTAGGGTTAGAGTTATGGTCAGGGTGAGGGTGAGGGTGAGGGTGAGGGTTAGGGTTAGGGTTAGGGTGAGGTTTAGGTTTAGGTTTATTCTTAGAGTTAGGGTGAGGGTGAGGTTTAGTGTTAGATTTAATGTTAGTTGGAGGGTTAGATCCAGCGTTAATGTTAGGGTTAGTGTTAGGGTTAAGGTTAGGGTTAGGGTTAGGCTGAGGTTTAGGGATAGGGTTAGGTTTATGCTTAGGGTTAGGATTAGGGTTAGGTTGAGGGTGAGTGTGAGGGTTAGGGTTAGGCTTAGGCTTAGGCTTTGGGTTAGGCTGAGGGTGAGGGTGGGGTTGAGGATTAGGGTTAGGGTGATGGTTATAGTTAGGGTTATGGTGAGGGTTAGGATGAGGGTTAGGGTTAGGATTAGGGTTAGGGTGAGGGCTAGGAAGAGGGTGAAGTTTAGGGTAAGGGATAAGCTTAGACTTAGGGTTAGGCTGAGCATGAGGTTAAGGGTTAGTGATAGGGTGAGGTTTAGTGTTAGCGTTAGGGTTAGAGTTAGGGTTAGGGTGAGGGTGAGGTTTAGGGGTAGTTTCAGGGTCAGAGTGAGGGGTGGGTTAGGGTGAGGGTTAGGGTGGGTGTGACGGTAAGGTTAAGGGTGAGAGTTAGGTTGAGGGTCAGGGTTATGGTAAGGGTGAGGGTTAGGTTTAGGGTGAGGGTTAGGGTTAGGGTGAGGGTGAGGGTTTGGGTTAGATTGAGGATTAGTGTTAGGGTTAGTGTGAGGTTTAGGGTGAGGATGAGGGTTAGGGTTAGGGTGAGGGCTAGGTTGAGGGTGAGGTTGAGGGTTAGATTGAGGATTAGTGTTAGGGTTAGTGTGAGGTTTAGTGTGAGGATAAGGTTTAGGGTTAAGGTTAGGGTTAGAATTAATGTTAGGGTTAGTCTTAACGTGAGGGTTAGAGTGAGGGTGAGGTTTAAGGTTAGTGTTAGGATTAGGATTAGGGTTGGGTTTAGGGTGAGTGTGAGGGGTAGGGTTAGCGTTAGGGTTAGGCTTAGTGTTAGGCTGAAGATGAGGGTGAGTGTGAGGGTTAGGGTTAGGATGAGTGTTAGTGTTAAGGTTAGGGTGAGAGTTAGAATTCCGGTTAAGTTTAGGGTTAGAGTGAGGGTTAATGTAAGGGTTACAGTGAGGGTGTGGGTTAGAGTTAGTTTGAGGGTTAGGGTTATGGTTAGTGTTAGGGTGAGGTTTAGGATCAGGGTTAGGGTTAAGATTAGGATTAGGGTGAGGGCTAGGGTGAGGGTGAGGTTTAGGGTTAGGGTTAGGGTGAGGTTTAGTGTTAGGTTTAGGGTTAGGGTTAGGGTGAGCGTGAGGTTTAGGTTTAGAGGTAAGTTTAGGTTGAGTCTGACGGTGAGGTTTATGGTTAGGGTTAGTGTTAGAGTTATTTATACTGTGAGGATTAGGGTGAGGTTGAGAGTAAGGCTTCGTGTTAGGATTGGGATTAGAGTAAGGGTTAGGGTGAGTGTGAGGGTTAGGTTTAGGGTTAGGGTTAGACTTAAGGTGAGGTTGAGGGTGAGGGTTAGTGTTAGGGTGAGAGTTAGGTGTAGGGTTAGGGTGAGAGTTATTGTTCGAGTTAAATTTAGGGTTAGGGTTAGGGTTACAGTGAGGGTGAGGGTTAGGGTTAGGTTGATTGTTAGAGTTAGGGTTAGGATTAGGTTGAGGGTTAGGGTTATGGTTAGTGTTAGGGTTAGGGTAAGGGTGAGGTTTAGGGTTAGATATAGGGTTAGGGTGAGGATTAGGTTAGGGATAGGGTTAGGGTTTGGGTGAGGTTTAGGGTTAGGGTTAGAGTTAGGGTGAGAATTACAGTGACGGTGAGGGTGCAGGTTAGTTTGAGGCTTAGGTTTAGAGTTAGGGTTAGGGTTATGCTCAGTGTTAGGGTTAGGGTTAGTGTTAGAGTTAGTGTTACGGTGAGGAAGTAGGGGGAAGGGGAGGGTAAGGCTTAATGTTAGGATTAGGAATAGGGTAATGGTTTGGGTGAGTGTGAGGGTTAGGTTTAGGTTTAGTGTTAGGGTAAGGCTGAGCATGAGGTTGAGTGTGAGGGTTAGGGTTAGGGATATGGTGAGGTTTAGTGTTAGGGTTAGGGTTAGAGTTAGGGTTAGGGTTAGGATGAGGGTCAGGGTGGGGCTGAGGATTTGGGTTAGACTTAGGGTTATTGTTAGGGTGATGATGAGTTTTAGGGTTAGAGTTAGGTTTAGGGGGAGGGTTAGGTTGAGGTTTAGGGTTTGGGTTAGTGTTAGGGTTAGGGTGAGGGTGAGGATTCGGTTGAGGTTCAGGTATAGGGTTAGGTTTAGGATTAGGGTTAGGGTGAGCATGAGTATGAGGCTTAGGGTGAGGGTTAGGCTTAGGCTTATGGTTAGGCTGAGGGTGAGGGTGGGGGTGAGGATTAGAGTTAGCGTGATGTTTATGGTTAGGGTTAGTGTTATTGTTAGGGTTAGGGTTTGAGTTAAGGTGAGGGTGAGGGTTCGGGTGAGGGTTAGGTTTAGGGTTAGGGTGGGGTTTAGGGTTAGGGTTAGGTTTAGCGTGAGGGTGAGGTTTAGGGTTAGATATAGGGTTAGGGGGAGAGTTAGGGTGAGGGTTAAGTCAAGGGTTAGTGTTAGGTTTAGGGTCAGGTTGAGGGTTAGGTTTAGGTTTAGGGTTAGGGTGAGGGTGAGAGTGCAGGTGAGTGTGAGGTTTAGGGTTAGGTTTATGCTTAATCTTAGGTTTATGCTTAGGGTTAGGCTGAGGCTGAGGTTTAGGGTTAAGGTGAGGGTTAGGGTTAGGTATATGGGGAGGGTTAGGATGAGGTTGAGGGTTAGGATTAGGGTTAGAGTGAGGGCTAGGGTGAGTGTTATGTTTAGGGTTAGGCTTAGGCTGAGGGTTAGGGTTAGGATTAGCGTGAGGTTGAGATTTAGGTTTAGCCTTTGGGTTAAGGTGAGGCTTAGGGTGAGGTTTTGGATTAGGGTTAGGATTAGAATTACAGTAAGGGTTATGTTGAGTGTGAGTGTTAGGCTTACAGTTAGGGTGAAGTTTAGGGTTAGGATTATGGTTAGCATGAGGGATAGGATGAGGGTTAGAGTTACATTGAGGGTGAGTGTTAGGGTTAGGTTGATGGTTACGGTTAGGGTTACGGTGAGGTTTAGGGTTAGGGTTAGTGTGAGGGACAGGATGAGTATTAGGGTTAGGATTAGGGTTAGGGTGAGGGCTAGGTTGAGTGTGAGGTTTAGTGTTAGTGTTAGGGTGAGGTTTAGGGTTAGAGTTAGGGTTAGAGTGAGGGTTAGGGTGAGGGTTATGGTTAGAGTGAGGGTTAGCGTTAGGGTTAGTGTTATTGTTAGGTTTAGGGTTACTGTTATGGTGAGGGTGAGGGTTACACTTAGGGTTAGGATGAGGTTTAGATTTAGGGTTAGTGTTAGAGTTAGGTTTAGGGTGAGGGTGAGGGTTAGGGTTAGAGTTAGGGATAGTGTTAGGGTTAGGGATAGGGTGAGGATTAGGTTTAGACTTAGGCTTAGGCTGAGGCTTATGCCGAGCATGAGGGTGAAGGTTAGGGTTAGGGTGAGGGTTAGGGTTAAGGATAGGATGAGGTTTACAATGAGGTTTAGGGTTAGGATTAGGTTTAGGGTGAGGGCTAGGGTGAGGTTTAGGAATAGGTTTAGGTTTAGGATTTGGGTTAGGGTGAGGGTGAGTGTGAGGGTTAGGAGTAATGTTAGGGTTAGGCTTACGGTTAGTGTGAGGGTTAGTGTTAGGATTTGGGTTAGGGTGAGGGTGAGGCTGAGGATTAGGGTTAGGTTTAGGGTTTGGTTTAGGGTTAGTGTTAGGGTTAGGATTAGGGTTACCTTGAGGGTTAGGGTTAGGGTTAGGTTTAGGCTGAGGTTGAGTGTGGGGGTGAGGATTAGTGTTAGGGTTCGGGTTAGGGTTATTGTTTGTGTTTTGTTTAGGGTTAAGTTTGCTGTGAGGGTGAGGATGAGGGTGAGGGTTATGGTTAGGGTTAGGATTAGGGTTAGGGTTAGTGTTATTGTTAGGATTAGGGTTAGAGTTACAGTGAGGTTGAGGATGAGGGTGAGGGTTAGGCTTAGGGTGAGGTTTAGGGTTAGAGTTAGTGTTAGGGTTAGGGTGAGGGTGATGTTTAGGGTTAGAGTTAGTTTTAGGGGGAGGGTTATGGTGCGGTTTAGGGTTAGGGGTAGTGTTAGGGAGAGGGTGAGTGTGAGGGGTAGTTTGAGGTTTAGGGATAGGTTTAGGGTTAGGATTAGGGTTAGGGTGAGCATGAGTATGAGGGTTAGCCTGAGGGTTAGGCTTAGGCTTAGTGTTAGGCTGAGGGTGGGTGTGGGGGTTAGGGTTAGGGTTAGGGTTAGTGTTATTGATAGGGTTAGGGTTCGAGTTACGGTGAAGGTGAGAGTGGGGGTGAGGGTTAGTGTTAGGGTTAGGTTGGGGTTTAGAGTTAGGGTTAGGGTTAGGGTGAGGGTGAGGTTGAAGTTTGGTTTAGATATAGGGTAAGGATGAGGGTTAGTGTGAGGGTTAGGGTTAGAGTTAGTGTTAGTGTTAGGGTGAGGGTGAGGTTTAGGGTTAGATATAGGGTTCGGGGAGGGTTAGGGTTAGGATTAGGGTTGCGGTTAGGGTGAGGTTTAGGGTTTGGGATAAGGTTAGGGTTAGAATTACGGTTAGGGTGAGGGTTAGGGTTAGGGTTAGTGTTAGAGTTAGGGTGAGGTTTAGGGTTAGTGTTAGGGTTAGGTTTAGAATTACAGTGACGGTGAGGGTGCAGGTGAATGTGAGCTTTAGAGTTAGAGTTAGGGTAAGGGTTAGGCTGAGTGTTAGGGTTAGGTTTAGTGTTAAGCTTAGGGTTAGGCTGAGCATGAGGTTGAGTGTGATGGTTAGGGTTAGGGATAGGGTGAGGTTTCGGGTTAGGATTAGGTTTAGATTTAGGGTTAGGTTGAGGTTGAGTTTTAGGGGTAGGGTTAGGTTCAGGGTGAGGGTTAGGGTTAGGGTGAGGGTGAGGGTTAGATTGAGGATTAGTGTTAGGTTTAGTTTGAGGTTTAGGATGAAGTTGAGGAATAGGGTTAGGGTGAGGGCTAGGGTGAGGATGAGGGGGAGGGTTAGATTGAGGATTAGTGTTAGCGTTAGTGTGAGGTTTAGGGTGAGCATGAGGTTTAGGGTTAGGGTTAGGTTTAGGATTAATGTTAGGGTTAGGCTTAAGGTGAGGGTTAGGGTGAGGGTGTGGATTAGGGTTAGTGTTAGAATTAGGATTAGGGTTAGGTTTAGGGTGAGTATGAGGGTTAGGGTTAGGGTTAGGTTTAGGCTTAGTGTTAGGCTGAAGGTGAGGGTTATGGTGAAGGTTAGGGTTAGGGTGAATGTTAGGGTTAGGATTAGGGTGAGAGTTAGGGTTTGGGTTAAGTTTAGGGTTAGGGTGCTTGTTAGGGTAAGAATTACAGTGAGGGTGAGGGTTAGGGTTATGTTGAGGGTTAGGGTTAGGGTTAGTGTTAGGGTGAGGTTTAGGATGAGTGTTAGGGTTAGGAGTAGGTTTATGGTGAGGACTAGGGGGAGGGGGAGGTTTAGGGTTAGGATTAGGGTGAGGTTTAGGGTTAGGTTTAGGGTTAGGGTTTGGGTTAGGGTGAGGTTTAGGTATAGAGTTAGCTTTAGGTTGAGTCTGTGGGTGAGGGTTAGGGTTATGGTTAGTGTTAGAGTTAGGGTTACGGTGAGGGTTAGGGTGAGGGTAAGGCTTAGTGTTAGTATTAGGATTAGGGTAAGGTTTAGGGTGAGTGTAAGGGTTAGGTTTAGGGTTAGGGTTAGGCTTAGGGTTAGGCTTATGGTGAGGGTGATGGTGAGGGTTAGGGTTAGGGTGAGAGTTAGGGGTAGGGTTAGGGTGCAATTTAGGGTTCGACTTAAATTTAGGGTTAGGGTGAGGGTTAGTGTTAGGGTTACAGTGAGGGTGAGGGTTAGGGTTAGTTTGAAGGTAAGGGTAAGTCTTAGGATTAGGGTGAGGGTTAGGATTAGGTTTATGGTGAGGTTTAGGATGAGGATTTGGGTTAGGATTAGGGTTCGGGTGAGGGCCA
Source organism: Dipodomys merriami (assembly GCF_024711535.1). Taxonomy (NCBI): domain Eukaryota; kingdom Metazoa; phylum Chordata; class Mammalia; order Rodentia; family Heteromyidae; genus Dipodomys; species Dipodomys merriami. Next base: position 4,089,060 of record NW_027206335.1, on the reverse strand, counting down.
GGGTGAGGGTGAGAGTTAGGGTTAGTGTTTGGGTGAGGTTTAGGATTAGGGTTAGGGTTAGGTTGAGGGTGATGTTGGGGGTGAGGATTAGGGTTAGGCTTAGGGTTATTGTTAGGGTGAAGGTGAATTTTAGAGTTAGAGTTAGGTTTAGGGGGAGTTTTAGGGTAAGGTTTAGGGTTAGGGTTAGGGTTTGGGTTAGGGTTAGGGTGAGGGTTAGGTTTAAGATTATGTTTATGGTGAGGGCGAATGTTAGGATTAGGGTTAGGGTTAGGGTTAATTTTAGGGTTAGGATTAGTGTTATTGTTAGGGTTAGGGTTAGATTTATTGTGAGGGTGAGGGTGAGGGTGAGGGTTAGGGTTAGGGTTAGGGTTAGGGTTAGGGTTAGGGTTAGGATGAGGCTGAGGGTGAGGGTTAGGGTTAGGCTTAGTATTAGAGTTAGGGTGAGGGTGAGGTTTAGGGTTAGATTTAGGTTTAGTTGGAGCGTTAGGTCGAGGGTTAATGTTAGGGTTAGTGTTGGGGTTAATGTTAGGGTGTGGGTTAGGTTGAGGTTTAGGGTTAGGGTGAGGGCTATGGTGAGGGTGAGTTTTAGTGTTAGGGTTAGGGTGAGGTTCAGCGTTAGGTTTAGGGTTACTGTTAGGTTGAGGTTGAGGTTTAGAGTTAGAGTTAGGGTTAGGGTGAGGCTGAGTGTGAGGTTTAGGGTTAGGGTTAGTTATAGAGTTAGGGTTAGGGTGAGGGATAGGGTGTGGGTGATGGTTAGGCTTAGTGAAAGGATTAGGATTAGGTTAAGGGTTAGGGTGTTGTCATGGTTAGGGTTAGGATGAATTTTAGGTTTAGGGTTAGGGTTAGAGTTAAGGTAAGGGTGAGGGTGAGGTTTAGGGTTAGAATTAGGGTTAGTGTTAGGGTTAGGGTTAGGGAGAGGGTTAGTGTTTGGGTTAGGCTTAGGTTTAGGCTTAGGCTTAATCTTTGGCTGAGCATGAGGGTTAGGGTTAGGGTTAGGGTTACAGTGAGGGTTAGGATGAGGTTTAGGGTTAGGATTAGTGTTAGGGTGAGGGCTAGGCTGAGGCTGACTTTGAAGGTTGGGTTTAAGGATAGGGTTAGGATTAGGGTTAGGTTGAGGGTGAGTGTGAGGTTAGGGTTAGGGTTAGGCTTAGGGTTAGGGTGAGGGTTAGGTTTTGGGTTTGCATTAGGGTGAGGGTGAGGCTGAGGATTAGGGTTAGGCTGAGGTTTAGGGTTAGGGTTAGTGTTAGGGTTAGGATGAGGGTGAGGTTTAGGTTGAGGTTTAGGGATAGATTTAGCGTTAGGGTGAGGGTTAGGGGTAGCTTTAGTATTAGGATTAGGGTGAGGGTGAGTGTGAGGTTTAGGGTGAGGTTTAGGCTTTGGCTTAGGGTTAGGCTGAGGATGAGGGTGGGGCTGAGGATTAGGGTTAGTGTGATGGTTAGGGTTAGTGTTATTGTTAGGGTTAGAGTTAGAGTTATGGTGAGGGCGAGGGTGGGGTTGAGGGTTAGGTTTAGGGTTAGGGTGAGGGTTAGTGTAAGGGTCATGATGAGGGTGAGGGTTAGGGTTAGGTTGAGCTTTAGTCTTAGGTTTAGGGTTAGAGTGAGGGTGAGGGTTAGGGTTAGTGTGAGGGTGAGGATTAGGTTGAGGGTTAGGATTAGGATTATGGTTAGGGTGAGGGCTAGGGTGAGGGTGAGGTTTAGGGTGAGGTTTAGGGATAGGGTGAAGGTTAGATTTAGGGTTAGAGTTAGGGTTAGGATGAGGCTGAGGGTGAGGGTTAGGGTTAGGGTTAGTGTTAGAGTTAGGGTTAGGGTGAGGGTTAGGATGAGGGTGAGGGCTAGGCTTAGGGTTAGGATTAGGATTAGGGTAAGGGTTTGCATGAGTGTGAGGGTTAGGGTCCGGGTTAGGCTTAGGCTTAGTGTTAGGCTGAGTGTAAGGGTGAGGGTGATTGTTAGGGTTAGGGTGAGGGTTAGGGTTAGTGTTATTGTTAGGGTTAGGGTTAGATTTACGGTGAGGGTGAGGGTTAGGGTTAGGTTTTGGGTGGGATTAAGGGTTAGGGTTAGGGTTAGGCTGAGGGTGAGGGTTTGGATTAGATATAGTGTTAGGGGGAGGCTTAGGGTGAGGGTTAGGTTTAGTTTTAGTGTTAGTATTACTGTTAGGGTTAGTGTTAGAGTTGGGGTTAGGGTGATTTTTAGGGTTAGGGTTAGTGTAAGGTTTAGGGTGAGGGTGAGGGATAAGTTGAGGTTTAGGTATAGGTTTAGGTTTAGGATTAGGTTTAGGGTGAGGGTGAGTGTGAGTTTTAGGGTGAGCGTTAGGCTTAGTCTTAGGGTTAGGTTGAGGGAGAGGGTGGGGTTGAGGACTAAGGTGATGGTGATGGTTCGTGTTAGGGTTAGTGTTATTGTTAGGGCTAGGCTTAGTGTTACGGTTAGGGTGAGGGTGAGGGTTAAGTTGAGGTTTAGGGTTAGGGTTACAGTTAGGGTTAGTGTGAGGGTTACTGTTAGGGTTAGGGTTAGTGTTAGGGTGAGGTTAAGTGTTAGGGTGAGAGCTTGGTTTAGGGTGAGGGTTGTGGTTAGGGTGAGGTTTAGGATTAGGGTTAGGGTTATTGTTAGGGTTAGGTTTAGGGTTAATGTTACGGTGAGGTTGAGGGTTAGGGTTAGGTTTAGGGTGAGGTTTAGGGTTTAGGTAAGTTTAGAGTTAGGTTTAGGGTGAGGGTGAGGTTTAGGGTTAGAGTTAGGGTTAGGATGAGGCTGAGGGTGAGCGTTAGGTTTAGGGATAGTGTTAGGTTTAGGGTTAGGGTAAGAGTTAGGGTGAGGTTTAGGGTTAGGGTTAGGGATAAGTTTAGGCTTAGGGTGAGGGTTAGTGTGTGTGTTATGTTAACTTTTAGGGTTAGCCTTAGGGTTAGGATGAGGGTGAGGTTGAGGGTGAGGTCTAGGGTTAGGTTCAGGGTTAGGGATAGGTTTAGGGGGAGGGTTAGTATGAGGTTTAGAGTTAGGATTAGGGTTAGTGTAAGGGCTAGGGTGAGGGTGAGGTTTAGGGTTAGGGTTAGGGTGAGGTTTAGGATTAGGGTTAGGGTTAGGGTTAGGGTTAGGGTGATGGTGAGGGTGAGGTTTAGGGTTAGATTTAGGGTTAGGGTGAGGCTGAGGGTGAGGTTTAGGATTAGGGTTAGTTTTAGGGTTAGGGTTAGGGTGAGGGTTAGGCTGAGGTTGTGGGTTAGGATGAAGATAAGGGTTAGGTTTAGGGTGAGTGTGATGTTTAGGGTTAGTGTTAGGGTTAGGCTTAGTGTTAGACTAAGGGAGAGGGTGAGGGTGAGGTTTAGGGTTAGGGTGTGTGTTAGGGTTAGGGTCATGGCTAGGGTTATGATGAATGTTAGGTTTAGGATTAGGGTTAGTGTGAGAGCTAGGGTGAAGTTGATGTTTAGGGTTAGGTTTAGGGTGAGGTTTAGGATTAGGTTAGGGTTAGGGTTAGGGTGAGGGTGAGGTTTAGGTTTAGAGTTAGGTTTAGAGTGAGGCTGAGTGTGAGGGTTAGTGTTAGTGTTAGTGTTAGAGTTAGGGTTAAGGTGTGGCTTAGTTGAGGGTGAGGGTTAGTGTTAGTGTTGGGTTAGGTTTAGTAGGCTGATGTTGAGGGTGTGGGTTAGGGTTAGTGTTAGAGTGAGGGTTAGTTTTAGGATTAGTGTTAGGGTGAGGGTTTGGGTTAGGGTTAGGGTGAGGTTTAGGATGAGGATTAGGGTTAGGATTAGTGTTAGGGTGAGGGCTAGGGTGATGGTGAGAGTTAGGGTTAGTGTTAGGGTGAGGTTTAGGGTTATGGTTAGGGTGAGGTTTAGGATGAATGTTAGGGTTACAGTAATGCTGAGGGTTAGGGTTAGGGTGAGGATTATGATTAGGATTAGGGTTAGGATGAGGATGGGTGTTAATATTAGGGTTAGGGTTAAGGTAAGGATTAGGGTTAGGTTTAGGGTTAGGATTAGTGTTATTGTTAGGGTTAGTGTTAGAGTTATGGTGAGGGTTAGGGTTAAAGTTAGGGTTAGGGTGAGGGTGAGACTGAGGGTGAGGGTTATGGTTAGGGTTAGGCTGAGGGTGAGGGTGGGGTGGGGAATAGGTTTTGGGTGATGGTTAGGCTGAGGGTGAGGGTGAGGGTGATGGTCAGAGTTAGGGTGAGGTTGAGGGTTAGGGTTATGGGGAGGGTTAGGATGAGGGTTAAGGTTAGGATTAGGGTTAGGGTGAGGGCTAAGGTAAGGGTGAGGTTTAGGGTTAGTGTTAGGGTAAGGTGTAGGGTTAGTTGTAGGGTTTGGGTTAGGGTTAGGATGAGGCTTAGTGTTAAGATTATGGTTAGGGTGAGTGTTAGGTTTAGGGTTAGGTTTAGGATTAGGTTTAGGGATAAGATTAGTGTTATTTGTAGGGTTAGGGTTAGAGTTATGGTCAGGGTGAGGGTGAGGTTGAGGGTGAGGGTTAGGGATAGGGTTAGGGTGAGGTTTAGGGTTAGGTTTAGGATTAGAGTTAGGGTGAGGGTGAGGTTTAGTGATAGATTTAATGTTGGAGGGTTAAAGTTAGGGTTAGTGTTAGGGTGAGGGTTAGGATGAGGGTTAGGGTTAGGATTAGGTTTATGCTGAGGGCTAGGGTGAGGGTGAGGGTTAGGTTTAGGATTAGGCTTAGTCCTAGGGTTAGGCTGAGGGTGAGGATGAGGGTTAGGGTTAGGGTCATGGACAGGGTTAGGTTTAGGGTGAGTGTTAGGATGAGGGTTAGGGTTAGGATTAGGGTTAGGATGAGCGTGACGGTAAGAGTAAAGGTGAGGTTTAGGCTGAGGGTGAGTGTTCCCCTAAGGGTGAGCGTTAGGATTAGGGTGAGGGTTAGGGTAAGGGTTAGAGTGAGGGTTAGGGTAAGGGTGAGTTTTATATTGAGGATTAGGGTTAGGGTTAGTGTGAGTTTAGGGTAAGGATGAGGTTTAGGTTTAGGGTGAGGGTTAGGGTTAGAATAGGGTTAGAGTGAGGGCTAGGGTGAGGCTGACGGTTAGGGTTAAGGTGAGGTTTAGGGTTAGGGTGAGAGTTAGGGTTAGTGTGATGGTTAGTGTTATAGTGAGCGATAGTGTTAAGGTGAGGGTAAGTGTTAGTGAGAGGGTTAGGATTAGGATGAGTGTTTTGGTTAGGGTGAGGGTTAGGGTTAGAGTGAGGGTTATGGTTAGGGTGAGGGTAAGGGTTAGGGTGAGGGTTAGGGTTAGGGTGAGGGTTATAGTTAGGGTGAAGGTTAGGGTTATGTTGAGGGTTTGAGTGAGGGTTAGGTTTAGGGAGAGGTTTAGGGTTACCGTTAGAGTTGGGGTTAGGGTAAGGTTGAGGTTTAGGTTTAGAGTTAGGGTTCAGGTCAGGGTTAGGATGAGGGTTAGGGTTAGGGTTAATTTTATGTTTAGAGTTAGTGTGAGATTTAGGGTTAGGGTTATGGTTAGGATTAAGGTTAGTTTGAGGGTGAGTGAGTGGGTTAGGGTTAGGTTTAGGGTTAGGCTTAGGGTTAGTCTGAGAGTTAGGTTGAGGGTAAGGGTTAGGGTTAGGGTGAGGGTTAGGGTTAGGGTGAGGGTGAGGTTTAGGATGAGGGTTAGGTTTAGGAATAGGGTTAGGGTGAGGGTGAGGTTTAGGGTTAGTGTTAGGGTGAGGTTTAGGGTTAGGGTTAGGGTTAGGGTCAGTGTGAGTTTGAGGTTTACCATTAGAGATAGGGTTAGGGTGAGGGTTATTGTTAGGGCTGATGTTAGGGTTAGAGTTAGTGTGAGGATTAGGTTGAGGGTGTTTGTTAGGGTTAGGGTGAGGGTTAGGTTTAGGATTAGGGTTAGGGTGAGGGCTAGGGTTAGGGTGAGGTTTAGGATTAGGGTTAGGGAGAGGGTGAGTGTGAGGGTTATTGTTAGGATTAGGTTTAGGCTTAGGGTTAGGCTGAGGGTGAGTGTGAAGATGAGGGTTAGTGTTAGGTGAGTGTTAGTGTTAGGGTTATGGTGAGAGTTAGGGTTCGGCTTAAGTTTATGTTTAGTGTGTGGGTTAGTTTGACGGTGTCGTTAAAGTTAAAGCTGAGGGTTAGTCTGAGGTCGAGGGTTACGGTAACGGTGAGGTTTAGGGTTAGGGTGAGGGTTAGGGTTGGGATGAGGGTTAGGGTTAGGGTGAGGGTTAGTGTTAGAATTAGGGTTAGGGTGAGGGTTAGGGTTAGCGTTAGGGTGATGTTTAGGGTTATGGTGAGGGTTAGGTTTAGTGTGAGTGTAAGTGTTAGGTTGAGGGTAAATGTTAGGGTGAGGTTTAGCGTTACGGTGAGGGTTATGGTTAGGGTGAGGTTTAGGGTTAGGGTTAGGGTTATTGTTAGGGTTAGGGTTAGGTTTATGTTTATGGTGAGTTTGAGGGTGAGGGTGAGGTTTAGGATTAGGGTTAGGGTGAGATTTAGGGTTAGACTTAGGGTTAGATTTAGGGTTAGGGTGAAGTTGAGGTTTAGGTTTAGAGTTAGGGTTAGTGTGAGGGTTAGGGTGAGGGTTAGGGTTAGGGTTAGTGTTAGGGTTAGGCTTAGGGTGAGGGTTATGGTGAGGGTTAGGTTTACGGATAGAGTAAGTTTAGGATTAGGGTTAAGGTGAGGCTGAGTGTGCGGGTTAGGGTTAGTGTTAGGCTTAGGCTTAGGGTTAGGCTGAGGTTGACGGTGAAGCTTAGGGTTAGGGTTAGGTTGCGGGTTAGGGTTAGGTTTAGGTTTAGAGTTAGCCTGAAGGTGAGTTTTATGGTTAGGTTTAGGGTTCTGATAATGGTGAGGGTTAGAGTTAGCATCAGGGTTAGTGTGAGGGTTTGGGTTAGGGTTAAGGTGAGTGTTAGGTTTAATGTGAGGTTTAGGGTTGGGGTTAGGGTTAGGTTGAGGGTTAGGTTGAGGGTTAGGGTTTGGGTTAGGATTAGGCTGAGGGTGAAGTTTAGCGTAGGGTTTAGGTTAGGCTTAGTGTTAGGATTAGGGTGAGGTTAAGGTTTAGGGTGAGGGTTAGGCTTAGGGTTAGGGTGAGAGTTAAGATGAGGGTTAGGGTTTCAGTAAGGGTGAGGGTTAATGTTAGCGTGATGGTTAGGGTTAGGATTAGGGTTAGGGAGTGGGTGATGGTTACGATTTCGGTTAGGGTTGTTGTAAGTGTTATGGTTACTGTTACATTTGCAGTGAGGGTGAGGCTGTGAGTGAAGGTTAGGATTAGGGTTAGGGTTAGTTTTAGGGTTAGGATTAGTGTTAATGTTAGGGTTAGGGTTTGACTTTCGGTTTGGGTGAGGGTGAGGGTGAGGGTGAGGGTTAGATTTAGGGTTAGGGTGAGTTTTAGGCTTAGGGTTAGGATTAGGGATAGGGTCAGGGTGAGGTTGAGGGTTAGAGTTAGGTTGAGGGGGAGGGTTAGGGTGAGGGTCAGGGTTAGGGTTAGTGTAAAGGGTTAGCATTAGGTACAGGGTGAGGGTTAGGTTGAGGTTTAGGGTTAGGGTTGGGATTAGGGTTAGGATTAGGGTTAGGGTGAGGGTGAGTATGAGGGTTAGGGTTAGGATTAGGCTTAGGCTTAGGGTTAGGCTGAGGGTAAGGGTGGATATGAGTATTAGGTTTAGGGTGATGTTCATTCTTTGGGTTAGTGTGATGGTTAGCAGGAGGGTTAGGGATAGAATTAGGGTTAGGGTGAGGGCTCGGGTGAGGGTGAGGGTTAGGGTTAGGTTTAGGCATAGGTTTAGGCTGAGGGTGATGGTGAGGTTGAGGGTTAGTGTTATGGTGATGGCTAGGGTTAGGGTTAGAGGGAGGGTTAGGATGAGGGTTCGGTTTAGGGTGAGGGTTAGTATGAGCGTGATGGTAAGAGTAAAGTTGAGGGTTAGGCTGAACCTGAGGGTTACAGTAAGGGTGAGGGTTAGGGTTAGGGTGAGGGTTAGGGTAAGTGTTAGGGTTAGGGTTAGATTGAGGATTAGGGTTAGGGTTAGTGTGAGGTTTAGGGTGAGGATGAGGGTTAGGGTTAGAATTAGGTTTAGGTTGAGGGCTAGCATGAGGGTGAGGGTTAGGGTTAGGGCTAAGTTTAGGGTGAGGGTTAGGGTGAGGGGTAGGGTTAGGTTTAGGGTGAGGGTTAGGTTTAGTGTGAGTGTTATGGTTAGGGTGAGGGTCAGGGTGAGGGTAAGGGTTATGGTGAGGGTTAGGTTGAGGGTGGGGGTTAGGGTTATGATTAGGTTTAGGGTTAGGGTGAGGTTTAGGGTGAGGGTGAGGGTTCAGGTTAGGGTTAGGTTTGTGGTGTGGGTAAGTGATAGCATGAGGGTTAGGGTGAGTGTTAGAGTTAGCATTAGGGTTAGGGTGATGGTTAGGGTGAGGGTTAGGTATAGGGATTGGGTGAGGGTGAGGGTGAGAATGCGGTTTAAGGTGAGGATTAGGGTGAGTTTTAGGGTTAGGCTGAGGGTTAGGGTTAGGGTTAGCGTGAGGGTGACGGTTAGGGTTAGAGTTTTGGTGAGGGTTCGATTAAGTGTGAGGTTTATGGTGAGTATGAGGTTAAGGGTTAGTGTGAGGGTTAGGGTGCGTGTGAGGGTTAGGGTTAGGGTTTGGGTTAGGGTGAGGTTTAGTGTGAGGGTTAGGGTTAGGGTTATGCTTAGGGTTAGTTTGAGGGTTAGGCTGAGTGTTAGGATTAGGATTAGGGTGAGGGTTAGGTTGAGGGTTAGATTGAGGGTGAGGGTTAGTGTTAGGGTGAGGGTTGCAGTTATTATTAGGGTTAGGGTTAGGTTTAGGGTGACGGTGGTTTCGGGTGAGGGTTAGGGTGAGGGTTAGATTTAGGGTTAATGTGAGGGTTAGGATAAGGGGTAGGGTTATGTATAGGGTTAGGGTTAGGATTAGTGTGAGGTTAAGAATTAGGGTGACGGTTAGGGTGAGGGTGAGGTTTAGGGTTAGGAATAGTGATAGGGTTAGTGTTATGCTGAGGGTGAGGGTGAGGGTGAGGGTTGGGTTTAGGGTTGGGTGAGGGCTATGGTGAGGGTTAGGGTATGGGTGAGGGTTAGTGTGAGGGTGATTGTAAGGGTAAAAGTGAGGGTTAGGCTGAGGGTGAGAGTTAAGATAAGGGTGAGGGTTAGGGTTAGGGTGAGTGTTAGGTTAAGGGTTAGGGATAGAGTGAGGGTTAGATTGAGGATTAGAGTTAGGGTTAGTGTGAGGTTTGGGGTGAGGATGAGGGTTATGATTAGGTTGAGGGTTAGGTTTAGAATTAAGTTTACAGTGAGGGCTAGGGTGAGGGTGAAGTTTAGCTTTAGGGTTAGGATGAGGTTTAGGGTTAATTTGAGAGTTAGGGTTAGTGTGAGGGTTAGTGTTAGAGTTAGGGTTAGTGTTAGGGTGAGGGGAAGTGTGAGGGTGAGGGTTAGTGTTAGTGTGAGGGTTATGTTTGGGGTGAGGGTTAGTGTTAGGGTTAGGTTATTATTATGGTTAGGGTTATGGTGAGGGTGAGTGTGTGGGTTAGGGTTAGGTATAGGTTTAGGTTTAGGGTTAGGCTGAGGGTGAGGTTGAGCTTGAGGATTAGGGTTAGGGTGATGGTTAGGGTTAGGGTTAGAGTGAGGGTTAGGATGAGGGTTAGGATGAAGGTGAGGATTAAGGTTATGTTTAGGGTGAGGTTTAGGGTTAGGGTTAGGGTTAGGGTTAGGTTGAGGTTGAGGTTTAGGTTTTGAGTTAGGGTTAGGGTGACAGTTAGTGTTAGGGTTAGGGTTAGGTTTGGGGTTAGGGTGAATGTTAGGGTTAGGATTAGGGTTAGGGTTATGGTGAAGGTGAGGTTTAGGGTTATGGTGAGGCTTAGGGTTAGTATGAGGTTTAGTGTTAGGGTGAGGGTAAGTGTTAGGGTGAGGGTTAGGATTAGGTTTAGGGTTAGGGTGAGGTTTAGGGTGATGTTGAGTTTTAAGGTTAGGGATAGGTTTGTGGTGTGGGTAAGTGATAGCATGAGGGTTAGGGTGAGGGTTAGAGTTAGCATTAGGGTTAGGGTGAGGGTTAGGCTGAGGGTGCAGGTGTGAGTGAGGGTTAGGATGAGAATTAGGGTGAGGTTTAGGGTTAGGGAGAGGGTTAGGGTTAGGGTGAGTGTTAGGATTAGGGTTATCCTTAGGGTTAGGGTGAGGGTTAGGCTGAGGGTTAGGCTTAGAATTATGGTGAGGATTAGGGTGAGGGTTAGGGTGAGGGTGAGGGTTAGGGTTCTGGTGAGTGTTAGGATTATTATTAGGGTTAGAGTCAGCTTTAGGGTGACGGTGAGGTTTAGGTTGAGGGTTGGGGTGAGGTTTAGGGTTAGGGTTAACGTGAGTGTTAGGATAAGGGGTAGGGTTACAGTTATGGTGAGGGTTAGGTTTAGTGTGAGAGTTAGGTTTAGGGTTAGGGTTAGGATTAGTGTGAAGGTAAGAATTAAGGTGATGGTTAGGGTGAGGGTGAGGTTTAGGGTTAGGAATAGTGATAGGGTTAATGTTATGATGAGGGTGAGGGTGAGGGTGAGGGTGACGGTTAGGGTTAGGTTTAGGGTGAGGGCTAGGGTGAGGGTTAGGGATAGGGTGAGGTTTAGGGTGAGGGTGATGGTAAGGGTAAAGTTGAGGGTTAGGCTGAGTGTGAGGTTTAATATAAGCGTGAGGTTTAGTGTTAGGGTGAGGGTTAGGGTAAGGTTTCGAGTTAGGGTTAGGGTGAGGGTTAGATTGATTATTACGGTTAGGGTTAATGTGAGGTTTAGGGTGAGGATGAGGGTTAGGGTTAGGGTGAGGGTGAGGGTTAGAGATAGGGTTAGGGTTAGGGCTAGGGTGAGGTTTAGGGTTAGGTTTAGGGTTAGGGTGAGGTTTAGGTTTACGGTGAGGGTGAGGTTAATGTTTAGGGTGAGGGTTAGGGTTGGGGTTAGGGTTAGTGTGAGGATAAGGTTGAGGGTTAGGCTGAGTGTTAGGGTGACGGTGAGGGTGAGGGTTAGGGTTGGGGTTAGGGTTAGAGTGAGGGTTAGGGTGAGGGGTAGAGTTAGGGTTACAGTGAGGATTAGGGTTACTGTGAGGCTTAGGGTTAGAGTGAGGATAAGGGATTAAGGATAGGGTGAGGGTTAGCGTTAGGGTTAGGATGAGGGTTAGTGTTAGTTTGGAGTTTAGGTTTAGGGGGAGTGTTAGGTTTCGTGTGAGTGATAGGGTTAGGGTTAGAGTGAGGGTTATGGTTAGGGTGATGTGTAATATGAGGGTTAGGGTTAGGGTGAGATTTAAGGTAAGGGTAAGGTTTAGGGTGAGGCTGAGGGTAAGGGTTAGGATTAGGGTGAAGGTTAGTGTTAGGGTTAGGGTCTGAGTTAGGGAGAGGGGAAGGGTGAGGATAAGGTAAGAGTGAGGGTTGGGGTGAGGGTGAATGTTAGAGTGAGGATGAGGGTTCTGGAGTGTGTGAGGATTAGGGTTTGGGTGATGGTTAGGGTTAGTGTGAGTGTTAGGGTGACGGTGAGGGTGAGTTTTAGGGTTGGGATTAGAGTTAGAATGAGTAGTAGAGTGAGGGGTAGGGTTAGGTTTAGGGTGAGGGTTAGGGTTACTGTGAGGGTTCAAGTTAGGGTTTGGCTTAGTGTTAGGTTGAGGGTAAGGGTTAGGTTGAGGGTTAGGGTTAGGGTGAAGTTTAGGGTTAATGTGAGGGTTAGGTTTAGGGTGAGGGTTAGGGTGAGGGTTAGGGTTAGGTTGATGTTTAGGGTGAGGGTGAGAGTTAGGGTGAGGGTGAAGGTGAAGGTTGGGTTGAGTGTTTGGGTTAGGGTTAGGATGAGGTTGAGGGTGAGGTTGAGGCTTAGGGTTAGTTTTAGGGTAAGGTTGAGTGTGAGGGTTAGGGATAGGGTTAGTCTTAGGCTGAGGGTGAGGGTGAGGGTGAGGTTTAGGGTTAGGGTTAGGGTTAGCATTAGGGTTATGGTGAGGGTTAGGGTTAGGTTGGAGTTTATGGTTAGGGTGAGGGTTAGGTTTAGGGATAGGTTTAGGATGAGGGGGAGGGGGAGGGTTAGGGTTAGGATTAGGGTTATGGTGAGCCTGAGGGTGAGGGTTAGTGTGAGGGTTAGGGTTACGGTAGGGTTAGGCTAAGGGTTAGAGTGAGGGTTATGTTTAAGGTGATGATTAGGTTGATGGTGAGGGTTAGGGTGAGGTTGAGGGTGAGGATTCGGTTGAGGGTTTGGGTTAGGGTGAGGGTCAGGGTTAGGTTTAGAGTTAGGGTTATGCTTAGGATGAGGGTGATTGTGAGGGTTAGGTTTAGGGTTATTTTTAGGCTTAGGTTTAAGCTGAAGGTGAGTGTGAGTGTTAGGGTTAGGGTGAGTGTGAGCGTTAGGGTTAGGTTTAGGGATAGGCTGAGGGTTAGATGAGGGTGAGGCTTAGGGTTAGGGCGAGTGTTAGGCTTAAGGTTAGTGTGAGGGTTAGGGATAGTTTGATGGTTAGGGTAAGGTTTAGAGTTAGGGTAAGGGTGAGGGTGAGCGTGACTGTTAGGGTGCAGGTGAGGTTTAGTGTTAGGTATAGGGTTCGGGTGAGGGTTTAGTGTCAGGGTTAGGATGATGGTTAGGATGAGGGGTAGGGTTAGGGTTAGGGTGAGTTTTAAGGTGAGGTTTAGGGTTAGGTTTAGTGTTAAGGTGAGGGTTAGGGTGAGGGTAAGTTTTAGGGTGAGGGTTAGGGTGAGTGTGAGTTTAGGGTTAGGGTTATGGAGTGGTTTAGGGTTAGGTTTAGGATGAAGGTGAGGGTGAGAGTGTGGGTTAGGGATTAGTTTTAAGGTTAGGGTTAGTGTTATTGTTAGGGTTAGGGTTACGATTACAGTGAGGTTGCTGGTGAGGTGAGGTTTAGCGTTAGGGTTAGCATTAGTGTGAGGGTTAGGGTGAGGGTAAGTGTTGGGGTGAGGGTTAGGGTTAGGGAGAGGTTAAGGGTTAGGGTTAGGGTTAGGTTGAGGGTTAGGGTTAGCATTAGGGTTAGGTTGAGGACTAGGGTGAGGGATAAGATTAGGTTAGGGTGAGGGTTAGGGTTAGAGTGAGGATTAGAGTGAGGGTAAGAATAAGGGTAAGGGTGAGGGTTAGGGTGAGTTTGAGGGTTATGGTAAGAGTGAAGGTTATGATTAGGGTGAGGTTTAGTGTGAGGGTTACGATTAGTGTGAGGGTGAGATTGAGGGTTACTGTAAGGGTAAGGGTTAGGGTTAGGGTGAGGGTAAGATAAGGTTGAGGGTTAGGGTTAGGTTTAGGGTGAGGGTTAGAGTGAGTGTGAGGTTTAAGGTTAGGGTTAGTGTTAGGGTGAGGGTGTTAGGGTTTTGTATGGGTTTACGGTGAGGGTGCGGGTTAGGTTTAGGGTGAGGTTTAGGGTTAGAGTTAGGGTTAGGGTGAGGATGAGGGTTAGGATAAAGGTTAGGGTTAGGGTTATTTTTAGGGTTATGTTTAGGTTTATGATTACGTTGAGGGTGAGGGTTATGGTTAGGGTGAGGTTTAGGATTAGGGTTAGTTTTAAAGTTAGGGTTAGCATGAGGTTTAGCGTGAGTGGTAAGGTTAAGGTTAGGGTGAGGGTTAGGGTTAGTTTGAGGGTTACGGTTAGGGATAGGGTGAGGGTTAGGATGAGGGTTAGGGTGAGGGTAAGGTTTAGGGTGAGGTTTAGAGTCAGTGTGAGGTTTAGGGTTAGGGTTAGTGTTAGGGTGAGGGTAAGTGTTAGGGTTAGGTTTAGGTTTATGGTGAGGGTGAGGGTTAGGTTTAGGGTGAGGGTTAGGGTTAGGGTTAGGGTTAGCGTGAGGGTGAGGGTTAGGATAAAGTTTAGGGTTAGGGTTATTTTTAGAGTTATGTTTAGGTTTATGGTTATGTTGAGGGTGAGGGTTAAGGTTATGGTGAGGTTTAGGATTAGGGTTAGGTTTAGGGTTAGTGTTAGGATGAGGTTTAGGATGAGTGGTAGGGTTAAGGTTATGGTGAGGGTTAGGTTTAGTGTGAGTGTTTGGTTTAGGGTTAGGTTTAGGATTAGTGTGAAGGTAAGAATTAGGGTGACGAGTTCCGGGAAGATGGCGGAGGAGAAGCTGGAATCTGAACAAGCTCTCGCATAGAAAGCAGTTTTAGAATTCCAGTGAACAGTCCTAAGCCAGAGAATCACACCAAGTGTGCCATCACAGGACAGAGAGTTAGACAAGAGAAGGGAAGCCAAGGAAACACATCAGCTGCCGCTGCGGTGGCAGGGTCGCGGCAGCGACCACCGCCGCGGGGGTCATACCTGAGACTCAGAGAGTCCGGGACGAAGGAGCCAGACGCAGCGGACGAGCGGATTCTACTCAACACCAACAAGAACCAACAAGGAACGGACATCTTCATCCTGCTGTTTGCAGACCAGAGACGACCCAGTATCCAAGACTCGGCGTGAGTACAAGCCCGACATCCTCACTCCTTCTCAGGGAGCAGAGGAGGGAAGGCCACCCCTCCCCCCCCAGCACCGGTGATCTCCATCTTGGATACCGACCAAGCTCGGAGGAGCTGCCAGCTCCAGCTCAGGCCTTGGAATAAAACGAGTCATTTAGCAGGTCACAAGAACTTAATGGCGAAGTGACCTGCCAGACTCAGCTCCATCCAGGGAAAAGTCACCCAGCTCAGGCGCCAGCCATCGGAGTGCCTTGCCTCACTAGGTAACCAGAGCCAGAGGCTGCCCCTCCCTCTAGCAGCCACCACAATCAATTGAAAAACAGAAACCCTGAGAATGGCTCCAGGCTGGGCGCTGTGAGCTTTATCACAAAATAGCCCCAGGGAAAAGCTACTGTTTGTTGAAAGGCCTCAACTCTACCCAGAACCTAGCCTCATCACCACATCCCCCTCTTTTGTGATTCTCAAAGCAGATCACCCTCCCAGAAAACTAACCTGGGAGGGGGATCTCAAAAGCTTGGGTAAAGCAGAGCATTTTTCTGCTTCTTCCAACCAACCGACTTAAGAAACCAATCAAGCCACAGGACCTCAAGCTGACCAGAGACTCCAACAAGAGACTGGTTACAGACAAAAGGGAGATACAGGATTCTTCCCACTCCTCCCCCCCCAAAAAAAAATCAAAAGAATTTTTTTTCTTTTTTTTTTTTCTTCTTCTTCTTTTCTTTTTTTTGCTTGTTTTTTTTGTTACCTTATATATATATATATATATATATATATATATATATATATATATATATATATATAAATTTTTTCCCTTCTAAAACTTTTATTAATCTTTAATTTTTGCCTCTTCTGAAAAAATAATTGTTTTCCAGTAACTTTTTTTTTCTCATCTTATAATTTTTATTTTAGGAATATGTGAATGAGCGTTTTCCTTTCTTTTCTTGTCTTCTTTCTCTTTTTCTTTCTTTCTTAATTATCTTTTTTTTTTGTCTAGCTCTACTGAACTTCTGACCTTTTCTTCTCCCTTTCCCATCCTTAAAGTTTTTCACATCTCCTCTATGTCCCTCCCCTTCTCTGAACATATTCACATTCCTCTCTAAATAGACGGTCTTTTAACCTCTATAATAACATTAATTTTTACGTTTCTATTTTTTTTTCTGATCTCTCTTCATTCTCCTTTCCGTCTCTTCTTTTACTCTCTCTCTCTACTTGCATCCTTCCCAACCCATTTCCTACATTGTGATTAGGACATAGTTAACTCTCCCTGTGCCTCCCCACACCAATCTATTCCTATTTTTTACCCACATCTCTCCCTAATCCTAATACTTTCTGGTTTTCCAAATTCTTTTCTGTGGTTCGAAGTCCTTTAACATATAGTTGTTTGATGTTGAATAGATGTATCTGTTGAACTAGATTGTATCTGTAGACCATTGACTGTACAAACGCAAACTTTGGTTGATGGTTGCCTTAAGATAGTGTTCTAGCACAAAACTGGTGCAATCTTCATCTCAAATGGGCAGAGTAAGCCGGAAAAACACAAGAAAAATGGCAAATTCGGGTATCTCAATTCCCAATCTTGATAATCAGGGATTAGAACAGATAAAGAATAATCCAGAGGAGAGTTCCCAAATAGCTCTACAAACACTAATAGCAAACATGATAAATGAGAAGTTTGACAATGTACAAAGGACTCTGTATGAGCGTGATAGGGAGAGAGAGGAGGCATCCCAGAAGTTTATACAGGAATATCACAAGCGTGAGGAAGCTACTCAAAAACTGATACAGGATTTGCGTGAACAACTTGAGAATACTCAAAGAGAAAGGGAGGAATGGCGTGAGCAGGCAGAGAACACTCAAAGAGAACTGCAGGAATCCCACAGACGGGAGGAAGCTAATCAAAGAGTAATTCAGGAATTGAGATACCAGGTAGAGAATACACAAAGATCACTAAAGGCATTCATGGAATCCATTAACAAAGAGCTGAAGGAAGTCAGGGAGACCACAAAGGGAATGCTGAATGGAACCCAACAGAAGGAATGGGAGTCCAAAGAAACCATAACCAATCAACTAAGTGATTTGAGAACAAACACTGAACACCAAATTAAGGAAGTAAAGAAATTCATACAAGACCTAAAACAGAGCTTCAACAAAGAACTTGAAGCCATCAAAGCTGACCAATTAGAAGGAAAAGAGATAAAAAACAAAGTAGAGAGTCTTGACAGCAGGTTAGACCATGCAGAAGATCGAATCTCAGGGATTGAAGACAGCCTAGATATTATAGAGAAAGAACATACAACCATCCAAGACAAGTCCAAGAAATATGATAAGTCTATCCAACACCTGGAAGACACCATCAGAAGGCCCAATCTAAGGATAATGGGTGTAGAGGAGCACCTAGAAACAGAAGTTAATGGTCTAGGAAATTTGTTTAACAGGATCCTAGCAGATACAAGAAGCTTTTAGAACCCCAAATAGACCAGACCAGAATAGGACATCCCACCGTCACATTATAATCCACACAGGATCAACCCAGACCAAGGAAAAGATCCTTAAAGCTGTCAGGGAGAAAAGCGTAATCACCTATAAAGGGAAACCAATCAGAATTACCTCAGATTTCTCAGCAGAGACAATCAAAGCAAGAAGAGCCTGAAATGACGTATGCCATGCCCTAAAAACAAACAACTATCAACCAAGAATACTGTACCCAGCTAAACTCTCCTTCATAACTGAAGGCCAAATAAAAACCTTCCATAGCAAAGAAAAATTGAAACAATACATCTCCACCAAACCAGCCCTACAAAAGATTCTTAAAGATGTCCTACACATAGAAAACCAACAAGACCGCAACAAAGGCCAAGAAACTGCACCCAAACTGAGAATCCAAGAACCTTAGGAAGAACCCAGTTTTCGCAGCCCCCAAGAAGGTGGATAACATGGCAGGAACTCCCAAATACCTCTCAGTCCTATCTCTTAACGTTAACGGACTGAACTCTCCAATTAAGCGACATAGACTGTCTAGTTGGATTAAAAAACAAGACCCTTCTATCTGCTGCCTGCAGGAGTCACATCTTGCCCGTAAAAACAAACACATTTTCAATGTTAAAGGCTGGAACAAAATCTACCAAGCAAACGGCCCTCATAAACAGGCGGGAGTTGCAATCCTAATATCAGATGAAATAGACTTCAAATTAAAATTCGTGAGAAGAGATAAAGAAGGTCGCTACATACTAATTAAAGGATCTCTCCTTCAGGAGGATATTACAATTCTAAATATCTATTCGCCAAACAATGGAGCACCCAAATTTATCAAAGAAACACTACTTTCCCTCAAATCCCATATAGATCCAAAGACATTAATTGTTTGGGATTTTAACACACCACTCTCCCCACTAGATAGATTAACTCGGCAAAACTCAACAGAGAAACCGCAGATCTAAACAGCTGCATAGACCAACTAGACTTAACAGACATTTACCGAACATTTCACCCAGCAGCATCAGAATACACGTTCTTCTCAGCAGCACATGGAACGTTTTCTAAAATAGACCACATTTTAGGCCACAAAGAAAACTTGTCTAAATTAAGAAACATTGAAGTTATACCTTGCATTCTCTCTGACCACAAGGGAATAAAATTAGAACTCAACACCAAAAGCCACCAAAGAAAGTCCGGTATCACATGGAGGCTGAACAACACACTGCTGAATCATGAGTGGGTCATGGAAGTGATTAGAAAGGAAATTCAAATGTTCATGCTATTCAACAAAAATGAACACACAAATTACCAGCTCCTCTGGGACACAGCAAAGGCAGTACTCAGAGGCAAGTTTATAGCTCTGAGCTCCTACATCAACAAATTGGAGAGATCTGAAACTAACAATTTAATGACACATCTAAACCTCCTTGAAAAAGAGCAGCAAGATAAACCCCAATCCAGTAGACGGAAAGAAATAATCAAAATTAAATCAGAATTAAATGAATTAGAATCCAAAAAAACTATAGAAAGAATCAACAAAACAAAGAGTTGGTTCTTCGAAAAACTTAACAAAATTGACAGACCCTTAGCAAACCTTATCAGAAAAAGGAGAGAACACACCCAAATTAATAAACTCAGAGATGAGAATGGAAACATCACCACGGAAACAACCAAGATTCAGAACATTATAAGGGAATACTTCTCAAAACTTTATGCTAATAAGTTTGAGAACTTGACAGAAATGGACCTTTTCCTAGCAAATATTGACATGCCAAAACTAAACCAAGATGAGTTAAACCAGCTTAACAGGCCCATATCAAGCATTGAAATAGAAACAGCAATAAGAGACCTCCCAGCTAAGAAAAGTCCAG
Source organism: Dipodomys merriami (assembly GCF_024711535.1). Taxonomy (NCBI): domain Eukaryota; kingdom Metazoa; phylum Chordata; class Mammalia; order Rodentia; family Heteromyidae; genus Dipodomys; species Dipodomys merriami. Next base: position 4,070,437 of record NW_027206335.1, on the reverse strand, counting down.
GACCAGATGGTTTTACATCGGAATTTTACAAGGCCTTCAAAGCAGAGCTCACACCAATACTCCTCCAACTCTTCAATGAAATTGAAAGAGAAAGCTCACTACCGAACACATTCTATGAAGCCATCATAACCCTCATCCCAAAACCAGGCAGGGACTCATCAAAGAAAGAGAACTATAGACCCATTTCTTTGATAAACATTGATGCAAAACTTCTCTACAAAATTTTGGCCAATCGACTTCAACAATTCATCCAAAAAAATCATACACCATGATCAAACAGGATTCATTTCAGGGATGCAAAGCTGGTTCAATATACGCAAATCAATTAATATTATTCATCACATCAACAGGAGAAAGAATAAGAACCACATGGTTATCTCAATAGATGCAGAAAAAGCATTTGACAAGATCCAACACCCCTTTATGATGAAGGTTCTGGAAAAATTAGGAATCCATGGAACATTCCTCAATACAATAAAGGCTGTATATGACAAACCTACAGCCAGCATTATACTCAATGGTGAAAAACTAAAGCCATTTCCTCTTAACTCAGGAACAAGACAAGGATGCCCACTCTCTCCACTTCTCTTCAATCTAGTATTAGAATGCCTAACTACAGCAGTAAGACAAGATGCAGACATAAAGGGGATCCAAATAGGGAAAGAAGAAATAAAACTCTCCCTCTTTGCAGATGACATGATCTTGTATTTAAAGAATCCCATAGACTCCACTCACAAATTACTCAAGCTGATTCAAAACTTTGGCAAAGTAGCAGGTTATAAAATTAACCCCCAAAAATCAATGGCTTTTCTATATGCCAACAATGAGAAAAGTGTGGCTGAAATTAGGAAAGCAACTCCATTTGTAATAGCCCCACAAAAAATAAAATACCTAGGAATTAACTTAACCAAAGAAGTGAAGGACCTCTATGATGAAAACTTTAAAATCTTGAAAAAGGAAATCAACACAGAACTTAAAAAATGGCAAAACCTCCCATGCTCCTTGATTGGCAAGATTAACATCGTGAAAATGGCAATACTTCCCAAGGTTATCTACAAATTCAGCGCGATACCTATCAAAATTCCACCCTCATTCTTCAAGGAAATAGAAGAGGCAATCCAAAAATTCATATGGAACAATAAAAGACCCCGAATAGCAAAAACTCTCCTCAACGGAAAGAACACTGCTGGAGGAATATCAATACCAAATTTCAAACTCTATTATAAAGCCATAGTAATCAAAACAGCTTGGTATTGGCATAAGAACAGACCTCAGGACCAATGGAATAGAATTGAAAACCCAGAAATGAACCTACAGACCTATAGACATCTAATCTTTGATAAGGAAGCTAAAACAATAGAATGGAAGAAAGACAGCCTCTTCAGTAAATGGTGCTGGCAAAATTGGTTAACTACATGTAGAAAACTAAAGCTAGATCCTTATATATCACCCTGCACCAGAATCAACTCCAAATGGATCAAAGACCTTGAACTCAAAGCAGACACTCTGAAAACATTACAGGATGGAATAGGAGAAACCTTAGGTCTCCTTGGCTCAGGCAGAAATTTTCTGAATAGAGACCCGGAAGCACAACAAATCAAAGAAAGGTTGGGCAAATGGGATTGCATACGGTTGCAGAGCTTCTGCAGGGCAAATGACATAGCTAGCAAGATCAATAGAAAGCCCACCGATTGGGAGAAGATCTTTACTAGCCATACAACGGACAAGGGTCTCATATCTAAAATATACTTGGAACTCAAAAAATTAAACCCCCCAACAACAAATCCTCAAAGAAACAACTGCCCAATAAATAAGTGGGCGAAAGACTTAAAGAGAAGCTTCTCTGAAGAAGAAAGAAGGATGGCCAATAGACACATGAAGAAATGTTCAACATCCCTAGCCATAAAAGAAATGCAAATCAAAACAACATTGAGATATCACCTCACTCCAGTTAGAACAGCAAAAATCAAGAACTCTAACAACAACAGATGCTGGAGGGGATGTGGACAGAAAGGAACCTTACTTCATTGTTGGTGGGAATGTAAACTTGTTCAACCACTTTGGAAAGCAGTATGGAGGTTCCTCAAAAGACTTCACATAGATCTCCCCTATGATCCAGCAATCCCACTTTTGGGCATTTACCCAAATGTTTACAAACAAGACGACACTAAAGCTACCAGCACAACTATGTTTATTGCAGCATTATTTACCATAGCTAAGATATGGAACCAACCCAGATGCCCCTCAGTAGATGAATGGATCAAGAAAATGTGGTATATATACACAATGGAATTCTATGCCTCCATCAGAAAGAATGACATTTCCGCATTTGTTAGGAAATGGAAAGGTTTGGAAAAAATTATATTAAGTGAAGTAAGCCAGGCCCAAAGAAGCATAGGTCCCATGGTTTCCCTTATTTGCAATATCTAGTATAGGTATGAGTCAAGCGGAAAAGGTCAGATAATGTGATGTTAGGAAAATGAACCCTTAAATATGTATTTTAATGTTTTTGTTTCTTTCATGCATGTGTTTCTAACGCAGTTATAAGATTATTTCTTTGTTGCTTTGTATGTCCCTCCCCGACAGTGTAACCCGCGCTTTCACTATATTTGATGTCAGTATAACATGTGGAGGAGATGGGGACAAACAAGTCGTTTAAGGATTCAGGTGGACCTGTTGCAACAATGAGAAGTACAAAATGTCATGTCAAAACCAGCTTTACAATGTCGGTGTGGGGGGGGGGAGGGGGGTATAATTGGGTGGGGGGAGGGGGGAGGCTGGGAAGGGAGGTGAAGGGTAAACAAAGGAGGAGGCTGCAATGCTTGGTAAGAAATGTATGCATTATCCTGCCCATGTAATTGTAGCCACTCTGTACAGTATGTTCTCAAATAAAATAAAATAATATTTAAAAAATTAAAAAAAAAGAATTAGGGTGACGGTTAGGGTGAGGGTGAGGTTTAGGGTTAGGATTTGGGTTATCGTTAGTGTTACGCTGAGGGTGATGGTGAGGGTGAGGGTGAGTTTTAGGGTTAGGGTTAGGGTGAGGGCTAGGATGAGGGTTAGGGTTAGGGTGAGATTTAGGTTTAGGGTGAGGGGTCGGGTTAGGGTTAGGGTTAGTTTGAGGGTGGTATGAGGGTGAGGTTTAGGGTGAGAGATAGGGTTAGGGTTAAAATTAGGGTGAGGGTTAGGGTTAGGGGTAGGGTTACGGTTATGGGGGTATTAGGGTTAATGTGTGGGTTAAGGTTAGGGTGAGGATAAAGTAAGGGTTAGGGTTAGGGTGAGGGTGAGGTTTATGGTTACTGTTAAAGTGAGGGTTAGGGTTAGGTTTAGTGTTAAGATAAGGGTGAGGGTGAAGGTTAAAGTTAGGCTTATGGTTAAGGAGAGGGTGAGGGTGAGTGTGAGGTTTAATGTTAGGTTTAGGGTTAGGCTGAATATTAGGGTTAGAGTGTAGGTTAGGATTAGGGTTAGGGTGAGGGTTAGGTTTTGGGTTAGGCTGAGGGTTAGGGTTAGGATTAGGGTGAGGTTTAGGGTGAGGGTTAGGGGGAGGGGGAGGGTTAGGTTTAGAGTGAGGCTTAGGGTTAGGATTAGGGTTAGTGTCAGGGTTAGGGTGACTGTGAGGTTTAGAGTGAGGGTTATGTTTAGGGTTAAGGTGAGGGTTAGGATAAGGGGTAGGGTTACAGTGAGGGTGAGAGTTAGGTTTAGTGTGAGAGTAAAGGTTAGGGTAAGGGTTAGGATTAGTGTGAGGGAAAGAATTAGGTTGATGGTTATGGTGAGGGTGAGGTTTAGGTTTAGGAATAGGGATAGGGTTAGTGTTACGCTGAGGGTGAGGGTGAGCGTTAGGTTTAGGGTTAGGGTGAGGGCTAGGGTGAGGGTTAGGGTTAGGGTGAAGGCTAGGGTTAGGGTGAGGGTAAGGATTAGGTTTAGTTTGAGGGTGGTGTGAGGGTGAGGTTTAGGGTGAGGCTTTGGGTTAGGGTGAGGGCTAGGTTGAGGGTGAACTTTAGGGTTATGATGAAGGTTAACATTAGGTTTAGGGTGAGGGTTAGGTTTAGTGTGAGATTTACGGTTAAGGATAGGTTGAGGTTGAGGGTAAGGGTTATGGTGAGGGTTCTGGTGAAGGTGAAGGTAAGGGTTATGATTAGAGATAGGTTTAGGTTTAGTCTGAGGGTGAGAGTGAGAGTGCGGGTGAGGTTTAGGGTTAGGGTTAGGGTGAGGGTGAGGGCTAGGGTGAGGGTCAGGGTTAGGGTGAAGGTGAGGTTGAGGGTGAGGCTGAGGGTTAGGGTGAGGTTGAGGGTTTGGTTTAGGGTTAGGGTTAGGGTGAGGGTTAGGGTTAGAGTTACTGTATGGATGAGGGTTAGGGTTAGGTTGAAGGTTAGGGTTAGGTTTAGTGTGAGATTTAGGGTTAGGTTTAGGGTGAGGGTTAGGTTGAGGGTTATCGTTTGAATTAGGGTTAGGGTGCGGGATAGGTTGAGGGTGAGGTTTAGGGTTAGGGTTAGGCTTACGCTTAGGGTTAGGCTGAGGGTTAGGGTGGGGATGAAGAATAGGTTTTGGGTGATGGTTAGGGTTAGGGTTTGGGTGAGGATTAGGGTTAGGATTAGGTTTAGGGTGAGGGCTAGGGTGAGGGTGAGGGTTAGGGTTAGGTTTAAGGTTAGGTTGAGAGAGAGGGTGAAGTTAAGGTTTAAGTTTGGGGAAAGGGTTAGACTTAGGGTTAGGGTACGGGTTAGGTTAGGGTTAGGGTTGGAGTTAGCCTTAAGGTGAGGTTTATGGTTAGGGATAGGGTTAGGGTTCTGGTAAGGGTGAGGTTTAGAGTTAGCATGAGGGTTAGGGTGAGGGGTAGGGTTAGGGTTATGGTGAGAGTTAGGGTTAATGTGAGGTTTAGGGTTAGGTTTAGGGTTAGGCTTAGGGTGAGGGTTAGGTTGATCGTTAGGTTTTGGGTTACAGTTAGGGTGAGGGTGAGGGTTATTGTGAGTTTTAATTTAGGCTTAGTGTTAGGATTAGGGTGAGGTTAAGGGTTAAGGTGAGGGTTAGGTTTAGGGTGAGGGTGAGGCTTAAGATGATGGTGAGGGTTACAGTGAGGGTCAGGGTTAGGGTAAGGGTGAGGATTACGTTTAGGATTAGGGTTACGGTGAGGGTGATGGTTAGGATTAGGGTTAGGATCATTGTAAGTGTTATGGTTAGGGTTACATTTGCAATTAGGGTGAGGCTGAGTGTGAAGGTTAGCGTTAGGGTTAGGGTTAGTTTTAGGTTTAGGATTAGTGTTAATGTTAGGGTTAGGGTTAGAGTTACGGTTTGGGTGAGGGTGAGGGTGAGAGTTAGGGTTAGGATTAGTGTGAGGTTTAGGGATAAGGTTAGGATTAGGGATAGGGTGATGGTGAGGTTTAGAGTTAGAGTTAGGTTGAGGGTGAGGGTTATGGTGACTGTTAGGGTTAGTGTTAGTGTTAGGGTTAGCTTTAGGTCTAGGGTGAGGGTTAGGTTGAGGTTTAGGGTTAGGTTTAGGGTTAGGATTAGGTTTAGGGTGAGGGTGAGTGTGAGGGTTAGGATAAGGATTAGGCTTAGACTTAGGGTAAGGTTGAGGGTGATGGTTGGGGAGAGGATTAGGCTTAGGGTGATGATTAGCCTTAGGGTTAGGGTGAGGGTTAGGGTTAGGGTTAGGGTTAGGATTAGGGTTAGGGTGAGGGCTAGGGTGAGGGTGAGGGATAGGGTTAGGGTTAGGCTTAGGCATAGGGTTAGGATGAGGTTGAGTGTGAGGGTGGGGGTTAGGGTTATAGTGATGGATTAGTTTAGGTTTAGGGTGAGGGTTAGGATGAGCGTGACTGTAAGAGTAAAGGTGAGGTTTAGCCTGAGGTTGAGGGTTAGGGTAAGGGTTAGGGTTAGGGTTAGACTGAGGATTTGGGTTAGGGCTAGTGTGAAGTTTAGGGTGAGGATGAGGGTTAGGGTTAGAATTAGGGTTAGGGTGAGGGCTAGTGTGAGGGTGAGGTTTAGGGTTAGGGTTATGTTTAGGGTGAGGGGTAGGGTTAGGTTTAGGATGAGAGTTAGGTTTAGTGTGAGGGTTACGTTTAGGGTGAGGGTGAGGGTGGGGGGAAGGGTTATGGTGAGGGTTAGGGTGAGGATGAGGGTTAGGGTTAGGATTAGAGATAGGGGTAGGTTTAGGCTGAGGGTGAGCGTGAGGGTGAGGGTAAGGTTTATGGTTAGGGTTATGTTTATGGTTAGGGTGAGGTCTATGGTGAGGGTGAGGGTTAGGGTGAAGTTGAGGTTTAGGCTGAGGGTCTTTGTTTGGTAATGGTTAGGGTTAGCGTGAGAATTAGGTGAGGTTTAGGGTGAGGGTGAGCTTGAGCGTTAGGTTGTGGGTGAGGGTTAGGGTTAGGGTGAGGGTTCGGGTAATGGTGAGGGTTAGGGTGTCGTTGAAGTTTAGGGTTAGAGTTAGGTTAGGGTTAGGGTTAGGGTTAGGGATAGGGTGTGGGTGAGAGTTAGGATTAGGTTTAGGGTTAGGGTGAGGTTTAGTGTGAGGGTGAGGTTTAAGGTTAGGCTTAGGTTTGGGGTGTGGGTAAGTGATAACATGAGGGTTAGGGTGAGTTTTAGAGTTAGCATTAGGGTTAGGGTGAGGATTAGGGTGAGGGTTAGGGTGAGGATTAGGGTGAGGGTGAGTGTTAGGGTGAGGGTTAGGTGTATGGTTATGCTTAGGGTTAGGGTGAGGTTTAGGGTTAGGACTAGGGTGAGGGTTAGGGTGAGGGTGAAGGTTAGGTGTCAGGTGAGCGTTAGGTTTATTATTAGGGTTAGGGTCAGGTTTAGGATGACGGTGAGGTTTAGAGTGAGGGTTGGGGTGAGGGTTAGGGTTAGGGTTAATATGAGGGTTAGGATAAGGGTTAGTGTTAAGGTTAGGGTGAGGGTTAGATTTAGTATGAGAGTTAGGGTTAGGGTTAGGTTTAGGATTAGTGTGAGGGTAAGAATTATGGTGATGATTAGGGTGAGGGTGAGGTTTAGGGTTAGGAATAGTGATAGGGTTAGTGTTACACTGAGGGTGAGCGTGAGGGTGAGGTTTAGGTTTAGGGTTTGGGTGAGGGCAAGGGTGAGGGTTAGGTTTAGGGTGAGGGTTAGGTTGAGGGTGATGGTAATTGTAAATGTGAGGGTTAGGCGGAGGGTGAGGGTTAAGATAAGGGTGAGGGTTAGGGTTAGGGTGAGGATTAGGGTAAGGTTTCGGGTTAGGGTTAGGGTGAGAATTAGATTGAGGATTAGGTTTAGGGTTAATGTGAGGTTTAGGGTGAGGATGAGGGTTAGGGTTCGGTGGAGGGTTAGGGTCAGAATTAGGGTTAGGGTGAGGACTAGGGTGATGTTTTAGGTAAGGGTTAGGGTTAGGGTGAAGTTTAGGGTTAGGGTGACGGTGAGGTTATGGTTCAGGGTGAGGGTTAGGCTGAGAGTGAGGTTTAGGTTTAGGGTTAGAGTTAGGGTGAGGGGAAGGGTGAGGGTTAAAATGAGTGATAGGGTGACAGTGAGGGTGAGGGTTAGGGTTGGGGTTAGGGTTAGGCTGATGGTTAAGGTGAGGGGTAGGGTTATGGTAAGGGTGAGGATTAGGGATAGTGTGAGTGTTAGGGTTAGAGTGAGGGTAAGGGTTAGGTTCAGGGTTAGGGTTAGGGTGAGGGTTAGTGTTAGGTTGGAGGTTAGGGTGAGGGTTAGGTTGAGTGTTAGGTTTAGGGTGAGAGATAGGATTAGGGTTAGTGTGAGTGTTATGTTTAGGGTGATGTGTAGAATGAGGCTGAGGGTTAGGAGAGGTTTATGGTGAGGGTTAGGGTAGGGGTGATTGTTAGGGTGACGGTGAGGGTGAGGTTTAGGGTTGGGGTTAAGGTTAGAGTGAGGGGTAGGGTTATGGTTAGGGTGAAGATTAGGGTTACTGTGAGGGTTATGGTTAGGGTAAGGTTTAGGGTTACTGTGAGGGTTCAAGTTAGGTTTAGCCTTAGTGTTATGGTGAGGGTAAGGGTTAGGTTGAGGGTTAGGGTTAGGGTGAGGGTTAGGGTTAATGTGAGGGTTAAGGTTAGGGTGAGGGTTAGGGTTAGGGTGATGTTTAGGGTGAGGGTAAAGGTTAGGGTGAGGTTGAAGTGAAGTTTCGGTTGAGTGTTTGAGTTAGGGTTAAGTTGAGGTTGAGGGTCAGGGTGAGGCTTAAGGTTAGTTTTAGTGTAAGGGTGAGTGTGAGGGTTAGGGATAGGGTTAGGTTTAGACTGAGAGTGAGGGTGAGGGTTACGGTTAGGGTGAGGGTTAGCGTTAGGGTTATGGTGAGGGTTAGGGTTAGGTTGGAGGTTACGGTTAGGGTGACGGTTAGGGTTAGAAATAGGTTTAGGTTGAGGGTGAGGGTGAGGGTTAGGGTTAGGGTTAGGATTAGGGTTAGGGTGAGCCTGAGGGAGAGGGTGAGTGTGAGGGTTGGGGTTAGATTGAGGGTTCAGCTAAAGGTTAGGTTGAGGGTTAGGTTTAGGGTGACGTTTAGGTTGAGCGTGAGGGTTAGGGTGAGTTTGAGGGTGAGGATTCGGTTGAGGGTTTGGGTTAGGGTTAGGGTGAGGGTGAGGGTGAGTGTTAGGTTTAGGGTTAGGGTTAGGGTTAGGTTTAGGATGAGGGTGATTGTGAGGGTTTTGGTTAGGGTTATTGTTAGGCTTAGGTTTAAGCTGAGGGTGAGGGTGAGTGTGAGGTTTAGGGTTAAGGTGAGTGTGAGCGTTAGGGTTAGGGTTAGGGATAGGCTGATGGTTAGTTGCCGGTGAGGGTTAGGGTTAGGATGAGTGTTAGGCTTAGGGTTAGGGTGAGGGTTAGGTATAGGTTGATGTTTAGGGTGAGGTTGAGGGTTAGGGTGAGGGTGACGGTGAGCGTGATTGTTAGGGTGCAGGTGAGGTTTAGGATTAGGTTTAGGGTCAGGGTGAGGGTTTAGAGTTAGGGTTAGAATGATGGTTATGATGAGGGGCAGGGTTAGGGTTAGGGTGAAGTTCAGGGTTAGTTTAAAGGTTACGGTTAGTCTTGGGGTTAGGGTGAGGATTAGGGTTAGGTTTAGAGTTAGGGTGTGGGTTAGGGTGAAGATAAGTTTTAGGGTGAGGGTTAGGGTGAGTGTGAGGTTAGGGTTAGGGTGAGGGTTAGTGTTATTGTTAGGGTTAGGTTTAGGGTTACGGTTACGGTGAGGTTGTGGGTGAGGGGAGGTTTAGTGTCAGGGTTAGTGTTAGGGTGAGGGTTAGGGTGAGGGTAAGTGTTTGGGTGAGGGTTAGGCTTAGGGTGAGGCTTAGGGTGAGAGTGAGGGTTAGTTTTAGGGTTAGGTTTACGGTGAGGTTAAGGGTTAGTGTTAGAGTGAGGGTTAGGGTTAGCATTAGCTTTAGGTTGAGGGCTAGGGTGAGGGTTCAGGTTAGGTTAGGATGAGGGTTAGGGTTAGGGTGAGGGTTAGGGTGAGAGTAAGAATAAGTGTAAGGGTGAGTGTTAGGGTGAGATTGAGGGTTACGGTAAGAGTGAAGGTTATGGTGATGGTGAGGGTTAGGGTTAGAGTGAGGGTGAGGTTGAGTTTTTGAGTGTTAGGGTTAGGTTTAGGGTGAGGGTTAGGATTAGTGTTAGGGTGAGGTTTAGGGTGAGGGTTAGGGTTACGGTTAGGGTTAGGGTGTGGGATAGGCTGAGGGATAGTGTTAGGATTAGTGTGAGGTTTAGGGTGAGGGTAAGGGTCAGGGTGAGGTTTAGGGTTAGGGTGATGGTTAGGGTTAGGATTAGGGTTAGGGTCAGGTTTAGGGTGACTGTGAGGTTTAGGGTGAGGATTAGCTTTAGGGTTAAGGTGAGGGTTAGGGTAAAGGGTAGGGTTACAGTTAGGGTGACAGTTAGGTTTAGTGTGAGAGTTATGGTTAGGGTTAGGTTTAGGATTAGTGTGAGGGTAGGAATTAGGGTGATGTTTAGGGTGAGGGTGAGGTTTAGGTTTAGGAATATGGATAGGATTAGAGTTATGCTGAGGGTGAGGATGAGGGTGAGGGTGAGGGTTAGGTTTAGGGTTAGGGTTAGGGTGAGGATTAGGGTTAGTTTTAGTTTGAGACTGGTGTGAGGGTGAGGTTTAGGTTGAGGCTTGGGGTTAGGGTGAGGGCTAGGTTGAGGGTGAACTTTAGGGTTATGATGAGGGTTAGGGTTATGTTTAGGGTGAGGGTTAGGGTGAGGGTCAGCTTTAGTGTGAGGTTTACGGTTAAGGTTAGGGTGAGGGTTCGGATAAGAGTTATGGTGAGGGTTAGGGTGAGCGTGAAGTTTAGGGTTATGATTAGAGATAGGGTTAGTTTTAGGCTGAGGGTGAGGGTGAGGGTGCAGGTGAGGTTTAGGGTTAGCGTTAGGGTTAGGGTGAGGGCTAGTGTGAGGGTGAGGTTTAGGGTGAAGTTGAGGTTGAGGGTGAGGCTGAGGGGTAGGGTGAGGGTGAGGGTTTGGGTTAGGGTTAGTGTTAAGGTGAGGGTTAAGATTAGGTTTAGGGTTAAGGTTATTGTTAGGGTTAGAGTGGGGGTTACAGTTCAGTTTAGGGTGAGGGGGAAGGTGAGGGATATGGTTACGGTTAGGGTGAGGTTTAGGGTTAGGGTAAGGGTTAGTGTTAGGAGGAAGTTTAGGGTGAGGGGTAGGGTTAGAGATAGGGTGAGGGGTAGGGTTTTGGTTAGGGTTAAGGTGAGGGTTCGGCTTAGGGTGAGGTTTAGGGTTAGGGTTAGTGTTAGGATGAGGGTTAGGGTTAGCCATAGGATTAGTGTGAGGGTAAGGTGAGGGTGAGGGTTAGGGTTAGGGTTAGGTTTAGGGTGAGGGTTAGGCTTAGGCTGAGGGTTAGGGTTAGTAGGAGGGTTGGTGTTAGGGTTAGGCTTAGTGTTAGGGTGAGGATAAGGGTTAGAGTGAGGGTTAGGTTTAGGGTGAGGTTTAGCGTTAGGGTGAGGGTCAGGGTTAGGGTTAGGGTTATGCTGAGGGATAGGTTAGAGTTAGGGTTAGGGTTAGGGTAAGGGTTAGCGTTAAGGTGAGTGTTAGGTTTAGGATTAGTGTTAGAGTTATGGTTAGCTTTAGGTTGAGGCTTTCGGGTTAGGGTTAGGGTTAGGGTTAGTTTGAAGCTTAAGGTGAGGGTGAGGGTTACGGTTAGTTTTAGATTTATTGTGTGGGTAAGTGATAGTGTGAGGGTTAGGGTGAGTGTTAGAGTTAGCATTAGGGTTAGAGTGAAGTTTAGGGTGAGGGATAGGGTTAGGGTTAAGGTGAGCTTGAGGGTGAGGGTTAGAGTTAGCGTTAGGGTGGGTTTTAGGGTTAGGGTGAGGGTTAGGGTCAGTGTGAGCGTGAGGGTAAGGGTGACGGTTAGGGTTAGAGTTTGGCTGAGGGTTAGGTTTAGTGTGAGGTTTAGGGTGAGAATGAGGTTGAGGCTTATTGTGAGTTTTAGGGTAAGGGTGAGGGTTAGGGTTAGTGTTAGGGTGAGGGTTAGGGATAGGGTTAGGGTTAGGGATAGGGTTAGGGTTAGAGTGAGGGTTAGGGTAATGGGTATGGTTATGGTTAAGGTGAGGGTTAGGTTTAGTGTAAGTATTAGGGTTAGGGTTATGGTTAGGATTAGTGTGAAGGTAAGAATTAGGGTGACGGTTAGGGTGAGGGAGAGGTTTAGGGTTAGGATTAGGGTTATGGTTAGTGTTACGCTGAGGGTGATGGTGAGGGTGAGGGTGAGTGTGAGTTTTAGGGTTAGGGTTAGGTTTAGGGTTAGGTTGAGGGTAAGGATTAGTGTGAGGGTTAAGGTGAGGGTGAGTGTTAGGGTTAGGCGGATGGTAGGGGTTAGGGTGAGGGTTAGATTGGTAGTGAGGATTATGGTTAGCATTAGTGTTAGGGTTAGGGTGAGGGTTAGGGTTAGGGTTAGGGATAGGGTGAGTATTCGGGTTAGGATTAGTGTTAGGGTGAGCATTAGGCTGAGGGGTAAGTTTAGGGTTAGGCTTAGTCTTAGGGTTAGGCTTAGGGTGAGGGTGGGGTTGAGGATTAGGGTTAGGGTGATGGTTAGGGTTAGGGTTAGGGTGAGGCTTAAGATGAGGGTTAGGGTGAGGGTAAGGTTTAAGGTGAGAGTTAAGTTGAGGGTGAGGGTTATGGTTACCATTAGGGTTAGGGTTAGAGTTAGCGTGAGGTTTAGGTTTAGGTTTAGGTTTAGGGTGAGTGTGAGGGTGCGGGTTAGGTTGAGGGTTAGGATTAGCGTTAGGGTTAGGGTGTGGGTTACGGTTAGGGTTAGTGTGAGGGTGAGGGTGAGGGTTAGGGTGTGGGTGAGGGTGAGATTTAGGGTTAGGAATAGGGTGGGGGTGAGTGTGAGTGTGAGGGTTAGGGTGAGGAATAGGGATAGGGTGAGGATGAATGTTAGGGTGAGGTTTAGTGGTAAGTTAGGGTGAGGATTAGAGTTAGTGTGATGGTTAGTATGAGAGTTAGTTTAAGGTTAAGGGTCAGGGTTAGGGTGAGGGTTAGGGTTAGGATTAGTTTAGGGTGATGGTGAGGGTGAGCGTTAAGGTTAGCGTTAGGGTTAGGGATAGGTTTAGTTTTAGGGTGAGGTTTAGGATGAGGGTTAGGATTAGGGTTAGGGTTAGGGTTTACGTGAGGGTTAGGGTCAGGGTGAGGGTTAGTGTTAGGGTTAGATTTACGGTGAGAATAAGGGTTAGCATGAGGTTTAGGGTGAGTGTGAGGGTTAGAGTTAGCATTAGGGTTAGGGTGAGAGTTAGGGTTAGGTTTATGGTTAGGGTGAGGTGAGGGTGAGGGTGATTGTGAGGTTTATGGTTAGTGTTAGAGATAGGTTTAGGGTGAGGGTTAGGCTTTGGGTTAGGGTGCGGGTGAGCGTGAGGTTGACAGTGAGGCTTAGGCTGAGGGTGAGGGTGAGTGTGAGGGTTAGGCTTAGAGTTAGGTTTAGGGTTAGGGTTAGTGTGAGGGTGAAGGTGAGGGTTAGGGTTAAGAGTACGGTTAGGTTTAAATTTAGGCTGAGGGTGAGCGTGAGGGAGAGGGTAATGGTTTGGCTTAGGGTTAGGGTTGGTGTGAGGGTTAGGGTGAGGGTAAGGTTAAAGGTTAGGGTGAGGGTTAGGGTGAGGGTTAGGGTTAGGGTGAGGGTTAGGGTTAGGGTGAGGTTAGAGTTAGGGTGAGGTTTATTGTTAATGTGAGTGTTAGTGTTAGTGTTATGTTGAGGGTAAAGGTTAGGTTGAGGGTTAGGGATAGGGTTAGGTTTAGGGTGAGGTTTCGGGTTAGGGTGAGGGTTAGTGTCAGGGTGAGTGTTAGGGTTAGCATTATGTTTAGGGTGAGGGTTAGTGTGAGGGTTAGCGTAAGGTTAGTGTGAGGGTTAGGTTTAGGGTGAGGGTTACGTTGAGAGCGAGAGTAATGTTACGTGTGAGGGTTAGGGTTATGGTGAGGATTATGGTAAACTTGTGGGTTAGGGTGAGGGTTAGGTTTAGGTTTACAGTAAGGGTGAGGGTTAGGGTGAGTGTTAGGTTTGGGGTTAGGGTTAGGGTGAGGGTGAGATTGAGGGTTGGGAATAGGGTGAGGGTTAGGTTTAGGGTGAAGGTTAGGATTAGGATTAATTTTAGGGTGAGGCCTAGGGTGAGGGTGAGGGTTAGGGTTAGGGATAGGGATAGGTTGAGGGTTAGGGTTAGGCTGAGGATTAGGGTTAGTGTAATGGGTAGTTTTAGGGTTAGGGTTAGTGTTAGGGTGAGCGGAAGTTTTAGGGTTAGGTTTAGGGTTACGGTGAGGTTGAGGGTTAGGTTAAGGGTGAGGGTTAGGGTTAGGGTGAGGGTGAAGGTGAGGGTTAGGATAAGGGTTAGTGTTAGGGTTATTTTTAGGGTTAGGGTTAGGCTTATGGTTACATTGAGGGTGAGGGTGAGGGTGAGGGTTGGGGTTAGTGTGAGGTTTAGGGTTAGGGTTAGTTTTAGGGTTAGGGTTAGGATGAGGTTTAGGGTGAGGGATAGGGTTAAGGTTAGGGTGACGGTTAGGGTTACTGTGAAGGTTAGGGTTAGGGTTATGATGAGGGTTAGGTTGAGGGTTAGGTTTTAGATTAGGGTTAGGGTGAGAGTGAGGGTTAGGGTGAGGTTAAGGGTTAGCTTAGGTTTAGGGTTAGGGTGAGGGTAAGGGTTAGGCTGAGGGTTAGGCTTAGGGTGAGGTTTAGGGTGAGGTTGAGGGTTAGAGTTAGTGTTAGGTTGAGGTGAAGGTTTAGGGTAAGTTTTAGGGTGAGGGTGATTGTTAGGGTTAGCATTAGGGTTAGGGTGAGGTTTAGTGTGTTTTCGTTAGTTTAGGGTGAGGTTTTGGGTTAGTGTGAGGGTTAGGGTGAGGGTAACGTAAGGGTAATGGTGAGGTTTTTGGTGAGGGTGAGGGTTACGGAAAGGGAGAGGGTTAGGGTTAGGGTGAGGGTTAGAGATAGGGTTAGGAAAAGGATTAGTGTGAGGGATAAGGTGAGGGTGAGGATTAGGGTTAGGGTTAGGTTTAGGTTGAGGTTTAGGTTTAGGCTGAGTGTTAGGGTTAGTGTGAGTGTTGGTGTTAGGTTTAGGCTTAGTATTAGGGTGAGGGTAAAGTTTAGGGTGAGGATTAGTTTTAGGGTGAGGGTTAGGGTTAGGGTGAAGGTGAGGGTTAGGTTTAGGGTGAGGGTAAGGGTTTAGGTTAGGTCTAGGTTTAGGGTTATTGAGGGTTTTGTTGAGGTTTAGGATTAGGGTTAGTGTAAGGGTTAGGGTTAGGGTTAGTGTGAGGATTAGGTTGAGGGTTAGCTTGACGGTTAGGGTTAGTGTGAGGGTTAGGGTTAGGCTGAGGGTGAGGGTGAAGGTGAGAGTTAGTGTTAGGATTAGGGTTAGGGAGAGGTTTTGGGTTAGGTTTAGGGTTAGGATGAGGGTTAGGGTGAGGGGTAAGTTTAGGTTTAGGGTGAGGTTAGATTTATTGTGAGGGTTAGCGTTAGGGTAAAGGTTAGGGTGAGGGTGAGGATATGGTTTAGGGTGCGGGTTAGGGTTAGGGTTAGGGTTAGGGATAGGGTTAGGTTAAGGGTGACTGTTAGCTTGAGGGTTTGGTTTAGGTTTAGGGTTAAGGTTTCGGGTGAGGGTTCAGGTTCAGTTTAGGGTTAGGTTAAGGGTTTCGTGTTTGGGTTACTGTTAGGTTTAGGGTGAGGTTTATGGTGAGGGTGAGGGTTAGGGTTAGGTTTAGGTTTATGGTGTTTTTAAGTGATAGCGTGAGGGTTAGGGTGAGTGATAGAGTTATTAGCAGGGTTTGGGTGAGGGTGAGGGCGAGGGTTAGGGTTAGGGTTAGCATGAGGGTTAGGGTGAGGGTGACGGTTAGTGTTAGAGTTAGGGTGAGGGTTAGGTTTAGTGTGAAGTTTAGGATGAGGATGAGGTTAAGGGTTAGGGTGAGGGTTAAGGTAAAGGTGAGGGTTAGGGTTAGGGTTAGTGTGAGGGTGAGGGTTAGGGTGAGGGTTAGGGTTAGGTTTAGGGTTAGGGTGACGGGGAGGTTTAGGGTTAGGGTTAGGGTGAGGGCTAGGGTGCGGTTTAGGGTTAGGGTGAGGGTTAGGCTTAGGGTGAGGGTTAGGTTTAGGGTTAGTTTGTGGGTGGTGTAAGGGTGAGGTTTAGGATGATGGTTAGGATTAGGGTGAGGGCTAGGGTGAGGGTTAGAGTTAGCGTTGGGGTGAGGGTTAGGGTTAGGTTAGGTTGAGGTTTGGGGTGAGGGGTAGGGTTAGATTTAGGGTGAGGGTTAGGTTTAGTGAGAGCATTACGCTTAGGCTTAGGGTGAGGGTGGGGGTAAGGGTTATGGTGAGGTTTATGATGGGGTTGATGTTTAGGGTTAGGATTAGGGGTAGATTTAGGGTAAGGCTGAGCATGAAGGTGAGAGTGCTGGTGAGGTTTACGGGTAGGGTTACGTTTAGGGTGAGGGCTAGGGTGAGGGTGAGGGTTAGGGTGAAGGTTAGGGTGAGGGTGAGGGTCAGGGCCTTTGTTAGATAATGGTTAGGTTTAGGGTGAAGATTAGGTGAGGGTGAGGGTGAGCTTTAGGGTTAGGGTGTGGGTGAGTGTTAGATTTAGGGTGAGGGTTCAGGTGATGTTGAGTGTTAGAGTAAGGTTGAGATTTAGGGTTAGGTGAGGGTTAGGTTTAGGGTTAGGGTTAGAGTTAGGATGAGGGTTTGGGTGAAGGGTACTGTTAAGGTTAGGGTGAGCATTAGGGTTAATGTGAGGGTTAGGGTTAGGGTGAGGATAATGTTAGGGTGACGGTTAGGGTGAGAATGAGGGTTATGGTTACTGGTAGGGTGAGGGTTAGGGTTAGCTTTAGTGCTAAGTTGAGGGTAAGGGTGAGGGTTAGGGTTAGGCTTAGGGTTAAGGTGAGGTTGAGGGTGAGGATGTGGGTTAGCTTGAGGGTTAGGGTTAAGGTGAGGGTTAGGTTTATGATTAGGGTTATTGTTAGGATTAGGTTTAGGGTGAGGGTGAGGATGAGGGTGAGGGTGAGGGTGTGGGATAGGGTTAGGGTTAGGTTTATGGTGAGCATGAGGGTTAGGGTTAGGGTGAGGGGTAGGGTTTAGGTTAGTGTGAGGGTTAGGGTTAGTGTGAAGGTTAAGGTTAGGGTTAGGGTGAGGTTTAGGCTGAGGGTTAGGGTTTGGATTAGGGTTAGGTTGAGGGTGAGGGTTAGGGTGAGGTTTATGGTTAGCTTAGGGTTAGGTTTAGGGTGAGGGTTAGGGTGAGGGTAAGGATTAGGGTGAGGGTTAGTGTTACGGTGAGGTTTAGGGTGAGGTTGTGGGTTAGGGTTAGGTTTAGACTGAGGTTCAGGTTTATGGTGAGGGTTAGGGTGAGGGTGAGTGTTAGGGTTAGCATCAGGGTTAGGGTGAGGTTTAGTATGAGTGTTTTGATTAGGTTACGTTGAGGTTTTGGGTTAGTGTGAGGGTTAGGGTGAGGGTAAGGTAAGGATAAGGGTGAGGTTTTTGGTGAGGGTGAGAGTTACGGAAAGGGTGAGGGTGAGGGTGAGGGTTAGGGTTAGGGTTAGGGTTAGGGATAGGAAAAGGGTTAGTGTGAGGGATGAGGGTGAGGATTTGGGTTAGGGTTAGGTTTAGGTTGAGGGTTACGTTTAGGCTGAGGGTTAGGGTTAGTGTGAGCGTTTGTGTTAAGGTTAGGCTTAGTGTTAGGGTGAAGGTTAGGGTTAGGGTGAGGGTGAGGGTTAGGGTGAGGTTTAGGGTTAGCTTAGGGTTAGGTTTAGGGTGAGGGTTAGGGTGAGGGTAAGGATTAGGGTGAGGGTTAGGGTTACGGTGAGGTTTAGGTTGAGGTTGTGGGTTAGGGTTAAGGTTAGACTGAGGTTCAGGTTTAGGGTGAGGGTTAGGGTGAGGGTGAGTGTTAGGGTTAGCATTAGGGTTAGGGTGAGGTTTAGTGTGAGTGTTTTGATTAGGTTACGTTGAGGTTTTGGGTTAGTGTGAGGGTTAGGGTGAGGGTAAGGTAAGGGTAAGGGTGAGGTTTTTGGTGAGGGTGAGGGTTACGGAAAGGGTGAGGGTGAGGGTGAGGGTTAGGGTTAGGGTTAGGGATAGGAAAAGGGTTAGTGTGAGGGATAAGATGAGGGTGAAGATTTGGGTTAGGGTTAGGTTTAGGTTGAGGGTTAGGTTTAGGCTGAGGGTTAGGGTTAGTGTGAGCGTTTGTGTTAGGGTTAGGCTTAGTGTTAGGGTGAAGGTTAGGGTTATGGTGAGGGTGAGGGTTAGGGTGAGGTTTAGGGTTAGCTTAGGGTTAGGTTTAGGGTGAGGGTTAGGGTGAGGGTAAGGATTAGGGTGAGGGTTAGGGTTAGGGTGAGGTTTAGGGTGAGCTTGTGGGTTACAGTTAGGGTTAGAGTGAGGTTCAGGTTTAGGGTGAGGGTTAGGGTGAGGGTGAGTGTTAGGGTTAGCGTTAGGGTTAAGGTGAGGTTTAGTGTGAGTGTTTTGATTAGGTTAGGTTGAGGTTTTGGGTTAGTGTGAGGGTTAGGGTGAGGGTAAGATAAGGGTAAGGGTGAGGTTTTTGGTGAGGGTGAGGGTTACGGAAAGGGTGAGGGTTAGGGTTAGGGAAAGGAAAAGGGTTAGTGTGAGGGATAAGTTGAGGGTGAGGATTTGGGTTAGCGATAGGTTTAGGTTGAGGGTTAGGTTTAGGCTGAGGGTTAGGTTTAGTGTGAGGGTTTGTGTTAGGGTTAGGCTTAGTGTTAGGGTGAAGGATAGGGTTAGGGTGAGTTTTAAGGTTAGGGTGAGGGTAAGGGTTAGGGTTAGGACTAGGATTAGGGTTATTGAGGATTTTGGTGATGTTTAGGGTTAGGTTTAGTGTAACGGTTATGGTTAGGGTTAGTGTTGAGCATTAGGTTGAGGGTTAGCGTGATGGTTATTGTTAGTGTGAGGGTAAGGTTTAGGCTGAGGGTGAGGGTGAGGGTGAGAGTTAGTGTTAGGGTTAGTGTTAGTTATGATGAGGGTGAGGGTTAGGGTTAGGATTAAGGTTAGGGATAGGTTTTGGGTTAGGTTTAGTGTTAGGATGAGGGTTAGGGTGAGGGGTAATGTTAGGTTTAGGGTGAGGGTTAGAGTTATTATAAGCGTCAGCGTTAGGGTTAGGGTTAGGGTGAGGGTGAGTATAAGGTTTAGGGTGAGAGTTAGGGTGAGGGTTAGGGTTTGGGATAGGGTTAGGGATAGGGTGACACTTAGCTTGATGGTTAGGTTTAGGTTTAGGGTTAAGGTTTCGGGTGAGGGTTAGGGTTCAGTTTAGGGTTAGGGTTTCGTGTTTGGGTTAGTGTTAAGTTTAGGGTGAGATTTAGGGTGAGGGTGAGGGTGAGGGTTAGGTTTAGGTTTATCGTGTGGGTAAGTGATAGCGTGAGGGTTAGGGTGAGTGGTAGAGTTAGCAGTAGGGTTAGAGTGAAGGTTAGGGTGAGGGTTAGGGTTAGGGTTAAGGTGAGCTTGAGGGTGAGGGTTAGGGTTAGGGTTAGGGTGAGATTTAGGGTTAGGGTGAGGGTTAGGGTTAAGGTTAGCATGAGGGTGAGGGTGAGGTTGACGGTTAGGGTTAGAGTTTGGGTGAGGTTTAGGTTTAGTGTGAGGTTTAGGGTGAGGATGAGGTTGAGGGTTAGAGTGAGGGTTAAGGTAAGGGTGAGGGTTAGGGTTAAGTTTAGTGTTAGGGTGAGGGTTAGGGTTAGGGTTAAGTGTAGCGTTAGGGTGAGGGGGAGAGTTAGGGTTCGGTTTAAGGTGAGGGCTAGTGTGTGGGTTAGGGTTAGGGTTAGGGTGAGGGTTAGGGTTAGGGTTAGTTTGAGGGTGATGTGAAGGTGAAGTTTAAGATGAGGGTTAGGATTATGGTGAGGACTAGGGTGAGGGTGAGGGTTAGTGTTAGGGTGAGGGTTAGATTTAGGTTTAGGTTGAGGTTTGGGGTGAGGGATAGGGTTAGGTTTAGGGTGAGGGTTAGGTTTAGTTTGAGGGTTAAGGTTATGGATATTGTGAGGGTGAGGGTAAGGGTTATGTTGAGTGTTATGATCAGGTTGAGGGTTAGGTTTAGGATTAGGGGTAGGGTTAGGGTAAGGCTGAGCATGAGGGTGAGGGTGCGGGTGAGGTTTAGAGTTAGGGTTACGTTTAGGGTGAGGGCTAGGGTGAGGGTGAGGGTTAGGGTGAAAGTTAGGGTGAGGGTGAGGGTGAGGGTCTTTGTTAGATAATGGTTAAGGTTAGTGTGAGGATAAGGTGAGGGTTAGGGTTAGGGTGAGCTTGAGGGTTATGGTGTGGGTGAGTGTTAGGCTTAGGGTGAGGGTTCGGGTGATGGTGAGGGTTAGGGTAACGTTGAAAATTAGGGTTAGGTTTAGATGAGGGTTAGGTTTAGTGTTAGGATTAGAGTTAGGGTGAGGGTTCGGGTGAGGTGTACTGTTAAGGTTAGGGTGAGCATTAGGGTTAATTTGAGGGTGAGGGATAGAGTGAAGATAAAGTTCGGGTGACGGTTAGGGTGAGGGTGAGGGTTAGGGTTACTGTTAGGGTGAGGGTTAGAGTTAGGTTTAGTGTTAAGGTGAGGGTGAGAGTGAGGGTTAATGTTAGTCTTACAGTTAAGGTGAGGGTGATGGTGAGGATGAGGGATAGAGTGAGGGTTAGAGTTAGGGTGAGGGTTAGGTTTAGGGTTAGGGTTATTGTTAGGGTTAGATTTAGGGTGAGGGTGAGGATGAGGGTGAGGGTGAGGGTGTGGGTTAGGGTTAGGGTTAGGTTTAGGGTGATGGTGAGTGTGAGGATTAGGGATAGGGTTAGGCTTAGGTTTAGGATTAGGCTGAGGGTGACTGTGAGCTTGAGGTTTAGGGTTAGGGTGAGGGTTAGGTTTAGGGTGAGGGTTAGCGTTAGGGTTAGGGTTAGCGTTCGGTTGGAGGTTAGGTTTAGGGTGAGGCTTAGCGTTAGGGGTAGGGTAAGGTTGAGCGTGAGGGTGAGGGCTAGGGTTAGGATTAGGTTTAGGTTGTACTGTGTGTGAGGGTGAGGGTGAGGGTTAAGTTTATGGTGAGGGTTAGGTTAAGGGTTAGGGTGAGGGTTAGGTTTAGGGTGATGTTTAGGTTGAGAGTTCGGGTTAGGGTTAGGGTGAGTGTGAGGGTGAGTGAGAGGGTTAGTATTAGGGTTAGGGTTAGTTTTAGTGTGAGGGTGAGTGTGAGGGTTAGGGTTCCGGTTATTGCTAGGCTTAAGTTTTAAGCTGAGGGTGAGAGAGTGAGTCTCACACTCACGGTTAGGGTTATGTTGAGTGTGAGCATTAGGGTTAGGTTTAGGGTGAGGGTGAGGTTGAGGGTTAGGATGAGGGTTAGGGTTTGGGTTAGGGTGAGGGTTAGATGAGGGTGAGGGTTAGGGTTATGGTGAGGGTTAGGGTTAGGGTGAGGGTGAGGATTAGCGTTAGGGTGAGGGTTAGGGTTTTGGTGGGGAGTAGGGTGAGGTTTAATGTTACAGTTATGTTTAGGCTGAGGGTGAGGGTTGGTTTGAGGGTTTGCCTTTGGTTTATGGTGAGGTTGAGGCTTAGATTTAGGGTTAGGGTGTGGGTGACTCTGAGGCTTAGGGGTAGGGTTAGGCTTTAGGCTGAGGGTTAGGCAGAGGGTGAGGGTGAGTGTGAGGGTTAGAGTTAGGGTGAGGGTTAGGGTTAGGGTTAGGGTGATGGTTAGGGATAGTGTGAGGGTTAGGGATAGGGTGAGGTTTAGGGTTACTGTGAGGGTTCACGTTAGGTTAAGGCGTAGTGTTAGGGTGAGGGTAAGTGTTAGGTTGACGGTCAGGTTTAGGGTGAAGTTTAGGGTTAGTATGAGGGTTAGGGCTAAGTTGAGGGTAAGGGTGAGGGTTAGGGTTAGGATGATGTTTAGGGTGAGGGTGAGGGTTAGGGTGAGGGTGAGGGTGAGGGTTCAGTTGAGGGTTTGGGTTAGGGTTAGGGTGAGGTTGAGATTTAGGGTTAGGTTTAGGGTGAGGGTGAGTGTGAGGTTTAGGGATAGGGTTAGGCTTAGTTTTAGGGTTAGGCTGAGGGTCACTGTGAGCTTGAGGTTTATTATTATGGTGAGCATTAGGGTTGGGGTTAGGGTGAGGGTAAGTGTTGGGGTGAGTGTTAGGGTTTGGGTGAGGGTTAGCGTTAGGTTTAGGGTTAGGGTTAGGTTCGATGTTAGGTTAGGGTGAAGGTTAGCATGAGAGGTAGGGTTAGGTTGAGCGTGAGAATGAGGGTTAGGGTTAGGATTAGGTTTAAGGTGAGCCTGAGGGTGAGGGTGAGGGTGAGTGTTAGGGTTAGGGTGAGGGTTAGGCTAAGGGTTAGGGTGAGGGTTAGGTTTAGGGTGATGTTTAGGTTGAGGGTTAGGGTTAGGTTGAGGGCGAGGGTAAGTGAGAGATTTAAGTTTAGGGTTAGGATTAGGTTTAGGGTGAGGGTGAGTGTGAGGGTTAGGGTTAGGGTTATTGTTAGGCTTAGGTTTAAGCTGAGGGTGATGGTGAGTGTGAGGGTTAGGGTTATGTTGAGTGTGAGCATTAGGGTTAGGTTTAGGGTGAGGGTGTGTTTGAGGGTTAGGGTTTGGGTTAGGCTGAGGGTTAGATGAGGGTGAGTGTTAGGGTTAGGGTGGGGGTTCGAGTTAGGGTGACAGTGAGGGTTAGCGTTAGGGTGAGGGTTAGGGTTATGGTGTAGATTTGGGTGAGTGTTAGGGTTACGGTGATGTTTATGGTGAGGGTGAGGGTTGGTTTGAGGGTTTGCGTTAGTTTTAGGTTGAGGTTGGGGGTGAGGGTGAGGCTTAGGGTTAGGGTTAGGTTGAGGGTGACTGTGAGGGTTAGGGTTAGGTTTAGGCTTTAGGCTGTTGGTTAGGCTGAGGGTGAGGGTGAGGGTTAGTGTTAGGGTTAGGGTTAATTATAGAGTGATATTTAGGGTGAGGGTTAGTGTGAGAGTTAGTGTTAGGATTAGGCGTAGTGTTAGAGTGAGTGTAAGGGTTAGGTTGAGGGTTAGGTTTAGGGATAGGGTGAGGGTTGGGATGACGGTTAGGGTGAGGGTAAGGTTTTGGGTGAGGGTTATGGTGAGTGTGAGGGTTAGGGTTAGGGTTAGGGTGAGGGTGAGCTTGAGGGTGAGAGTTCAGTTGAGGGTTTGTGTTAGGGTTAGGATGAGGTTGAGGGTGAGGGTGAGACTCAGGGTTAGGTTTAGGGTGATGGTGAGTGTGAGTTTTAGGGATAGGTTTAGGCTTAGGTTTACGGTTGGGCTGAAGGTGACTGTGAGCGTGAGGGTTAGGGCTAGGGTGAGGGTTAGGTTTAGGGTGTGGGTTAGCGTTAGGGGTAGGGTTAGGTTGAGGGGGAGGGGGAAGGCTAGGGTTAGGATTAGGTTTAGGGTGAGCCTGTGGGTGAGGGTGAGGGTGAGGGTTAGGGTTAGGGTGAGGGTTAGGCTAAGGGTTAGGGTGAGGGTTAGGTTTAGGGTGATGTTTAGGTTGAGAGTTTGGGTTAGGGTTAGGGTGAGTGTGAGGGTGAGTGTGAGGGTTAGGATTAGGGTTAGGGTTAGGTTTAGGGTGATGGTGAGTGTGAGGGTTAGGGTTCGGGTTATTGTTAGGCCTAGGTTTAAGCTGAGAGTGAGGGTGAGTGTGAGGTTTAGGGTTATGTTGAGTATGAGCATTAGGGTTAGGTTTAGGGTGAGGGTGAGGTTGAGGGTTAGGGTGAGGGTTAGGGTTTGGGTTAGTTTGAGGGTTAGATGAGGGTGAGGGTCAGGGTTAGGTTGAGGGTTAGGGTTAGGGTGGAGGTGACGGTTAGCGTTTGGGTGAGTGTTAGGTTTATGGTGCGGATTAGGGTGAGTGTTAGGGTTACGGTGATGTTTATGGTGAGGGTGAGGGTTGGTTTGATGGTTTGCGTTAGGTTTAGGGTGAGGTTGAGGGTTTTGGTGAGGCTTAGGGTTAGGGTTAGGGTGAGGGTGACTCTGAGGGTTAGGGTTAGGGTTAGGCTTTAGGCTGAGGGTTAGGCTGAGGGTGAGGGTGAGGGATAGGGTTAGGTTTAGGGTTAATGATAGGGTGATATTTAGGGTGAGGATTAGTGTGAGAGTTAGTGTTAGGGTTAGGCTTATTGTTAGAGTGAGTGTAAGTGTTAGGTTAAGGGTTAGCGTTAGGGATAGGGTGAGGGTTGGGTCAGGGTTAGGGTGAGGATAAGGTTTAAGTTGAGGGTTATGGTGAGTGTGAGGGTTAGGGTTAGGGTGAGTGTTAGGGTGAGGGTGAGGGTTCAGTTGAGGGTTTGGGTTAGGGTTAGGGTGAGGTTGAGTGTGAGGGTGAGACTTAGGGTTAGGTTTAGCGTGACGGTGAGCGTGAGGATTAGGGATAGGGTTAGGCTTAGTTTTAGGGTTAGGCTGAGCGTGACTGTGAGGGTGAGGGTGAGGGTTAGGTTTAGGGTGAGGGTTAGCCATAGGGTTAGTGTTAGGGTTAGGTTGGAGGTTAGATTTAGGGTGAGGGTTAGCGTTAGGGGTAGGGGTAGGTTGAGGGTGAGGGTGAGGGCTAGGGTTAGGATTAGTTTTCAGGTGAGGGTTACGGTCAGAGTGAGGGTTAAGGTTAGATTTAGATTTACGATGAGAGTAAGGGTTTGAGTGAGGTTTAGGGTGAGTGTGAGGGTTAGAGTTAGCATTAGGATTAGGGTGACGTTTAGGGTGAGGTTTAGGTTTAGGTTTAGGGTTAGGGTGAGGTGAGGGTGAGGGTGATTGTGAGGTTTATGGTTAGGGTGAGAGATAGGTTTAGCATGAGGGTTAGGGTTAGGGTTATTGTGAGGGTGAGAGTGAGGGTGACAGTGAGGCTTAGGTTGTGGGTGAGGGTGAGTGTGAGGGTTAGGCTTAGGGTTAGGGTTAGAGTTAGTGTGAGGGTGAAGTTGAGGGTTAGTGTTAGGAGTAGCGTTAGGTTTAAAGTTAGGCTGAGGGTGAGCGTGAGGGTGAGGGTGACGGTTAGGGTTAGGGTTAGGGTTAGGGTGAGGGTTAGGGTTTGTGTGAGGGTTAGGGTGAGCCTAAGGTTAAAGGTTAGGGTGAGGGTGAGGGTTAGGCTTAGGGTTAGGGTGAGGGTTAGGGTGAGGTTTAGGGTTAGGGTTACGGTTAGGGTTAGGTTGAGGGTGAGGGTTAGGTTGAGGTTAAGGGTGAGGTTAGGGTGAGGGTTAGGGTTAGGTTGAGGGTAAGGGTGAGGTTAGGGTGAGGGTTAGGGTTAGGGTGAGTTTTAGGGTGAGGATGAGTGTGAGAGATAGAGTGAGGGTTAGGGTTCGGGAGAGTATGAGTGTTAGGGTTTGGTTGAGTTTTAGGGTTGGGTGAGTGTTAGGGTGACAGTGAGGGTGAGGGTTAGGGTTGGGTTTAGGGTTAGAGTGAGGGATAGTGTGAAGGGTAGGTTTAGTGTTAGGGTTAGGGTGAGGGTTAGGGTTAGTTTGAGGGTTAGGTTTAGGGTGAGGTTTAGGGTTACTTTGAGGGTTTATGTTAGGTTTAGGCTTAGTGTTAGTGTTAGGGTTAGGGTTAGGTTGAGGGTTAGGTTTAGGGTGAGGTTTAGGGTTAGTATGAAGGTGAGGGTATGGATGAAGGTTAGGGTTAGGGTGATGTTTAGGGTGAGGGTGAGGGTTAGGTTTAGGGTGAGCGTGAGGGTTAAGTTGAGGGTTTGGGTTAGCGTTAGGGTGAGGTTGAGGGTGAGGGTCAGTCGTAGGGTTAGGTTTAGTGTGAGGGTGTGTGTGAGGGTTTGGAATGGGGTTAGGCTTAAGTTTAGGGTTAGGCTGAGGGTGACTGTGAGCGTGAGGGTTAGGGTTAAGGTGAGGTTTAGGGTTAGGGTGAAGG
This sequence comes from Dipodomys merriami, assembly GCF_024711535.1. Lineage (NCBI taxonomy): Eukaryota > Metazoa > Chordata > Mammalia > Rodentia > Heteromyidae > Dipodomys > Dipodomys merriami. The sequence goes on along the minus strand of NW_027206335.1, from coordinate 4,045,289 downwards.
TAAGGGTTGGGGTGAGTGTTAGGGTTAGGGTGAGGGTTAGCGTTAGGGTTGGGGTGAGGGTTAGTTTTTAGGTTGGAGGTTAGGGTTAGGGTGAGTGTTAGCGTTAGGGTTAGGGATAGGATTAGGTTGGAGTTTAGGGTTAGGAGGTGTGTTAGCGTTAGGGGTAGGGTTAGGTTGAGGGTTAGGGTGAGGGATAGGGTTAGGTTGAGGGTGAGGGTGAGGGTTCGGTTGAGGGTTTTGGTTAGGGTTAGAGTGAGGGTGAGGTTGAGTGAGAGGGTTAAGTTTTTGGTTAGGATTAGGTTTAGGGTGAGGGTGAATGTGAGGGTTAGGGTTAGGGTTATTTTTAGGCTTAGGTTTAAGCTGAGGTTGAGTGTGAGTGATTATGTTGAGTGTGAGAATTAGGGTTAGGTTTAGGGTGAGGGTGAGGTTGAGGGTTAGGGCGAGGGATAGGGTGAGGGTTAGTGTGAGAGTTAGGTTTAGGCTTAGTTTTAGGGTTAGGATTGGGGTTAGGGATAGGCTTAGTGTTAGGCAGAGGGTGAAGGTGAGGGTGAGGGTTAGGGTTTGGGTGAGGATGAGGTTTAGGGTTAGAGTTAGCATTAGGGTGAGGTTTAGTTTAGGTTTAGGGTTAGTGTTACAATTAGGTTTAGGATGAGGGTGAGTGTGAGGGTTAGGGATAGGATTAGACTTAGGGTGAGGGTGAGAGTGAGGGTAAGGGTGAGGGTTAGACTAAGGCTTAGGGTTAGAGTATGGGCTAAGGTGAGTGTGAGGGTTAGTGTTAGGGTTGGGGTGAGGGTTAGGGTGAGTGTGAGGGTTACGGTTAGTCTTAGTCTTAGTCTAAGGCTTAGGCCGAGCATGAGTGTGAGGGAGAAGGTTAGTGTTAGGATGAGGGTTAGGTTTTTAGGGTTAGGGTGAGGGTTAGGATGAGGTTTATGGTTAGGATTAGGGTTAAGTGAGGGCTAGATTGAGGGTGAGGGTTCGGGTTAGCGTTAGGGTGAGGTTTAGGTTTAGGGTTAGGTTGAGGGTGAGGGTTAGGGTTGGGGTGAGGGTTAGGGTTAGGGTTAGGGTTAGGGTGAGGGTGAGGTTTAGGATCAGGTTTAGGGTTAGGGTTAGGTTTAGGATTAGTGTTACAGTGAGGGTGAGTGTGTGGATTAGGGTTAGGGTTAGGTTTAGGCTTAGGATTAGGCTGAGGGTGATAATGGGGATGAGAATTCGCTTTTGAGTGATGGTTAGGGTTATGGTTAGGTTGAGGGTTAGGATGAGGGTTAGGGTTAGGATTAGGGTTAAGGTGAGGGCTAGGATGAGGGTGATGTTTAGGGTTAGGGTTAGGCTTAGGCTTTGGGATAGGCTGAGGATGAAGGTGAGGGTGAGGCTTACGGTTAGGGTGATGGTTAGGGTTACAGTTAGGGTGAGTGTTAGGATGAGGATTACGGTTAGGGTGAGGGTTAGGTTGAGGGTGACAGTACGGGTAAAGGTGAGGGTTAGTCTGAGGGTGAGTGTTATGGTAATGGTGAAGGTTAAGGGTTAGGATGAGGGTTAGGTTGAGGGTTAGGTTTAGGGTTAGTGTTAGTGTTAGGATGAGGGTTAGTGTGAGGGTTAGTGTTAGGGTTAGGGTTACGATTAGGGTTAGGGCGAGGGTGAGTGTGAGGGTAAGGGTTAGTCTTAGGCTTATGCTTAGGCTTAGGCCCAGCTTGAGGTTGAGTGTGGGGGTTACGGTTAGGGTGAGTGTTAGGGTTAGGGTAATGGTTATGACAAGGTTGAAGGTTAGGTTTAGGGTTAGGGTGAGTTTTAAGTTTAGGGTGATGTTTAGGGTTAGTGTGAGGGTTAGTGTTCGGATTAAGGTGAGTTTTAGTGTGAAGGTAAGTGTTAGGGTGAGGTTTAGATTTAGGGTGAGGTTTAGGGTTAGAGTTAGTGTATGGTGAGTGTTAGGGTTATGGTTAGTGGTAGGGTTAGGGTTAGCTTGAGGTTTAGGGTGGGGGTGAGTGTTAGGGTTAGCGTTAGGATTAGGATTAGGTTTAAGTTGAGGGTGAGTGTGAGGGTTAGGGTTAGGGTTAGGGTTAGGATTAGAGTTATGGTGAGGGTGAGGTAAGGGTTTGGGTTATGGTGAGGGTTGGGGTTAGGGTTAGAGTGAGGTTCAGGGTGAGGGTTAGGTTTAGGCTTAAGGTTAGGGTACGGGCTTAGGTGAGGGTGAGGGTTACGGTCAGGGTTAGAGTGAGGGTTAGGGTGAGGGTTAGTTTTAGGATTAATGTTGGGGTTAGGGATAGTCTTAGTGTTAGGCGGAGGGTGATGGTGAGGGTGAGGGTTAGAGTTAGGGTTTGGGTGAGGTTTATGGTTAGTGTTAGTGTTAGGGTGAGGGTTAGTCTGAGGGTTAGAGTTAGGGTGAGTGTTATTTTAGGGTTAGGGTGAGGGTGAATGTGACGGTAAGGGTTAGTCTTAATCTTAGGCTTAGTCCGAGACTAAGGGTGAGGGTGAGGGTTAGGGTGAGGGTTAGGGTTACGGTGAGGGTTATGGACAGGGTGAGGGTTAGGGTCAGGGTTAGGGTTATTGTTAGAATTAGGGTTAGGATTAAAGTTACTGTGAGGGTTTGGGTTATGGTTAGGGTTAGAGTGAGGGTTAGGGTGAGGGATAGGGTTAGGATTAGGGTGAGTGTTAGGGTTAGTGTGAGGTTTAGGGTTAGGGTGAGGTTTAGGGTTAATGTGAGGGTTCATGTTAGGTTTTGTCTTAGTGTTTGGGTGAGGGTAAGGGTTAGGTTGAGTGTTAGGTTTAGGGTGAGGTTTCGGGTTAGTATGAGGGTTATGGCTAGGGTGAGGGTAAGGGTGAGGGTTAGGGTTAGGGTGATGTTTAGGTTGAGGGTGAGGGTTAGGGTGAGTGTGAAGGTGAGGGTTGAGTTGAGGGTTTGGGTTAGGGTTAGGGTAAGGTTGAGACTTAGGGTTAGGTTTAGGGTGAGGGTTAGGGTTAGGGTTAGGGTTAGGGTAAGTGTTATCATTAGGGTTAGGGTTAGAATAAGGGTAAGGGTGAGGATTGTGTTAGGGTTAGTGTGAGTTTTAGGATAATGTTAGTGATAGTGTTAGGGTTAGGGTTAGGGTGAGAGTTAGGAGGAGGGTTAGGGTTAGGGATAGGTTTACGATTAGGGTTAGGGCGAGGGTGAGTGTGAGGCTTAGGGATAGGGTTAGGCTTAGGTTTAGGGTTAGGCTGAGGGTGACTGTGAGCTTGAGGGTTAGGGTTATGGTGAGAATTAGGTTTGGGGTTAGGGTGAGCGTAAGGGTTGGGGTGAGTGTTAGGGTTTGGGTGAAGGTTAGGGTTCGGGTTAGGTTTAGGGTTAGGTTGGAGGTTAGTGTTAGGGTGAGGGTTAGAATTAGGGGTAGGGTTAGCTTGAGGGTGAGGGTGAGGGTTAGGGTTAGGATTAGGATTAAGTTGAGCCTGAGGGTGAGGGTGAGGTTGAGGGTTAGGTTTAGGGTGAGGGTTAAGCTAAGGGTTAGGGTGAGTGTTAGATTTAGGGTGATGTTTAGGTTGAGGGTGAGTGTTAGGGTTAGGGTGAGGGTGAAGGTTCGGTTGAGGGTTTGGGTTAGGTTTAGGTTGAGGGTGAGGGTGAGTGAGAGTGTTAGGTTTAGGGTTAGGATTAGGTTTAGGGTGAGGGTGAGTGTGAGGGTTAGGGTTAGGTTTATTGTTAGGCTTAGATTTAAGCTGAGGGTGAGTGTGAGTGTGAGGTTTAGGGTTATGTTGAGTGTGAGCATTAGGGTTAGATTTAGGGTGAAAGTGTGGTTGACGGTTAGGGTGAGGGTTAGGGTTTGGTTTAGGGTGAGGGTTAGATGAGGGTTAGGGTTAGGGTTAGGGTGAATGTTAGGTTTAGGGTGAGGGTGAGGGCTAGCGTTAGGGTGAGGGTTTGGGTTATGGTGCGGATTAGGGTGAGTGTTAGGGTTACGGTGATGTTTATGGTGAGGGTGAGGGTTAGTTTGAGGGTTTGCTTTAGGGTTAGGATGAGGTTGAGGGTGAGGGTGAGGATTAGGGGTAGGGTGAGGGTGAGGGTGACTCTTAGGGTTAGGGTTAGGTTTAGGCTTTAGGCTGAGTTTTAGGCTGAGGGTGAGGTTTAGGATTAGGGTTAGTGATAGGGTGATATTTAGATTGAGGGTTAGTGTGAGAGTTAGTGTTAGAGTTAGGCTTAGTGTTAGAGTGAGTGTAAGGTTTAGGATGAGGGTTAGGATTAGGGATATGTTGAGGGTTGGGATGAGGGTTAGGGTGAGGGTAAGGTTTGGGGTGAGGGTTATGGTGAGTGTGAGAGTTAGGGTTAGGGTTAGGGTTAGGGTGAGGGTGAGGTTTAGGGTTATGATAAGGGTTAGGGTTAGGGTAAAGATGAAGGTTTGGAAGAGGGTTAGGATGAGGGTTAGGGTGCGGGTTAGGTTTAGGGTTCGGGTTAGGGTTCGGGTGAGGTTGGGGGTGAGGTTGAGAGTGAAGGTTAGGGTTAGAGTTAGGATGAGGGTGAGGATTAGTTTAAGATTAGGGTTAGGGTTAGGTTTAGGCTGAGGATGAGTCTGAGGTTGTGGGTGAGGATTAGGGTTAGGTTGAGTGCTATGGTTAGGGTTAGGGTGAGGGTTAGTGTTAGGGTTAAGTTTAGGATGAGAGTTAGTTTGAGGGGTTATGGTTATGGTTAGGATGAGCGTTATGGTTAACGTTAGGGTTAGGGAAGGGTTAGGGTTAGGGTGAGGTTTAGGATGAGGGTTAGGGTTAGGGTTAGGTTTAGGGTCAGGGTTCGGGTGAAGGTTATGGTTAGGGTTAGGGTTAGGGTGAGGGTAAGCGTCAGGGTGAGGGTTAGGGTTAGTGTTAGATTTATGTTGAGAGTTAGAGTTAACGTGAGGTTTAGGATGAGTGTGAGGGTTACAGTTAGCATTAGGGTTAGGGTGAGGTTTAGGGTGAGGGTTAGGGTTAGGTTTAGGGTTAGCGTGAGGTGAGGGTGAGGGTGATTGTGAGGTTTATGGTTAGGGTAAGAGATAGGTTTAGCATGAGGGTGAGGGTTAGGGTTAGGGTGAGGGTGAGCGTGAGGGTGACAGTGAGGCTTAGGGTGTGGGTGAGGGTGAGTGTGAGGGTTAGGGTTAGGGTTAGGGTTAATGTGAGGGTGAGGGTTAGGGTTAGCGTGAGGGTGAGCGTGAGGGTGACAATGAGGCTTAGGGTGTGGGTGAGGGTGAGTGTGAGGGTTAGGGTTAGGGTTAGTGTGAGGGTGAAGTTGAGGGTTAGTTTTAGGAGTAGCGATAAGTTTAAATTTCACTGAGGTTGAGTGTGAGGGTGAGGGTGACAGGGTTAGGGTTAGGGTGAGGGTTAGGGTTATTGTGAGGGTTATGGTGAGGGTAAGGCTAAAGGTTAAGGTTAGGTTTACAGTGAGGGTTAGGGTTAGGGTTATTGTTAGTGTTAGGTTAGTGTTAATTTTGCAGTGAGGGTGAGGCTGAGTGTGAGGTTTATGGTTAGGTTTAGGGTTAGCGTTAGGTTTAGGGTTAGGATTAGGCTTAGGGTTAATGTATGGATTAGGGTGAGGATGAGGCTTAGGGCGAGGGTTAGGTTTCGGGTTAGTGTTAAGTTTAGGGTTGGGGTTAGGGATAGGCTTAGTGTTAGGCGGAGGGTGAGGGTGAGGGTGAGGGTTAGGGTTAGGGAGAGTGTTACTGTTAGGGTTAGGGTGAGGGTGAGTGTGAGAGTAAGGTTTGTCTTAGGCTTAGGCTTAGGTTTAGGCTGAGCCTAAGGGTAAGGGTGAGGGTTAGGGTTAGGTTGAGGGTTATGGACAGGGTGAGGGTTAGCGTTAGGGTTAGGGTTATTGGTAGGATTAGGGTTAGGTTGAAAGTTACTGTGAGGGTGAGGGTAAGGGTTAGGGTTAGGGTGAAGTTTAGGTTTAGGGATAGGTTTAGAGTTAGGGTTAGGGTAAGGGTGAGGTTTAGGGTTAGAGTTAGGTTTAGTGTTAGTGTTAGGGTTAGGGTGAGGATGAGTGTGAGGGTGACAGTGAGGCTTAGGGTGTGGGTGAGGGTGAGTGTGAGGGTTAGGCTTAGGGTTAGGTTTAGGGTTAGTGTGAGGTGAAGTTGATGGTTAGTGTTAGGAGTAGCGTTAGGTTTAAAGTTAGGCTGAGGGTGAGCGTGAGGGTGAGAGTGACGGTTAGGGTTAGGGTTAGGTTGAGGGTTAGGGTTATTGTGAGTGTTATGGTGAGGGTAAGGCTAAAGGTTAAGGTTAGGGTTACAGTGAGGGTTAGGGTTAGGGTTAGGGTAATTGTTAGTGTTAGGTTAGTGTTAAGTTTTCAGTGACGGTGAGGCTGAGGGTGAGGTTTATGGTTAGGTTTAGGGTTAGGTTTAGTGTTAGGGTTAGGGTTAGGGTTAGGATTAGGCTTAGGCTTAGGGTATGGGCTAGGGTGAGGTTGAGGGTTAGGATGAGGGTTAGGTTTAGGGTTAGTGTTAAGTTTAGGGTTGGGGTTAGGGATAGGATTAGTGTTAGGCGGAGAGTGAGGGTGAGGCTGAGGGTTAGGGTTAGTGTGCGGGTGAGGGTTAGGGTTAGGGTGCGGGTGAGGTTTAAGGTTAGTGTTAGCATTAGGGTGAGGGTTAGTGTGAGGGTTATGGTTAGGGTGAGTGTTACTGTTAGGGTTAGGTTGAGGGTGTGTTTGAGGGTAAGGGTTAATCTTAGGGTTAATCTTAGGCTTAGGTTTAGGTTTAAGCTGAGCCTAAGTTTGAGGTTTAGGGTTAGGGTTAGGTTTAGGGTTATGGACAGGGTGAGGGTTAGCATTAGGGTTAGGGTTATTGGTAAGATTAGAGTTAGGTTGAAAGTTACTGTGAGGATGAGGGTTAGGGTTAGGGATAGGGTGAGGTTTAGGGTTAGGAATAGGGTTAGAGTTAGGGTTAGGGTAAGGGTGAGGTTTAGGGTTAGAGTTAGGGTTAGTATTAGGGTTTGGGTGAGGGTTAGGGTGAGGGTTAGGCTTAGGCTTAGGCTTAGGCTTAGGCCGAGCATGAGGGTGAATTTTACGGTTAGGGTTAGTTTGAGTGTTAGGGTTAGGGTTAGTGTTAAGGTTAGGGTTAGTGTGAAGGTGAGTGTGAGGGTTAGGGTTAGTCTTAGGCTTAGGCTGAGGCTTAGTCCGAGCTTAAGGGTAAGGGTGAGGGTTAGGGTTAGGGTGCGGGTTAGGGTGTTAGGATTTGCGTGAGGATTAGGATGAGGTTTAGGGTTAGGATTAGCGTTACGGTGAGGGCTAGAGTGAGGGTGAGGGTTAGGGTTAGCATTAGGGTGAAGTTAGGGTTAGGGTTAGGGTTACATTGAGGGTGAGGTATAGGGTAAGGTTGAGGGTGATGGTGAGGGTGAGGGTGAGGGTAAGGGTTAGGTTCAGGGTGAGGAATAGGGTTATGGTTAGGGTAAGAGTGAGGGTGAGTGTGAGGGTGAGGTTGAGGGTGAGAGTGAGTGTTAGGGTTGAGGTGAGGGTCAGGTTTAGTATTAGGGTGAGGGTTAGGGTTAGGGTTCGGGTTAGAATGAGTGTTAGGCTGAGAGTCAAGTTTAGTGTTAGGATAAGGATGAGGGTTTTGGTTAGGGTTAGGTTTAGAGTTAGGGTGAGGGTTAGGGTTAGTGTTTGGATGAGGGTTAGGGATAGGCTGAGGGTGAGGTTGAGGTTAAGGGTGAGGTTAGGGTTAAAGTGAGGGTTAGGGTTAGGTTTAGCGTTAAGGTTAGGGTGAGGTTTATGTTTAGGGTTAGGGTAAGGATGAGGGTTAGTCTGAGGGTTGGGGATAGGGTTTTGGTGAGGGTAAGGGTTAGGGTGAGGTTTAGGGTGAGGGTGAGAGTTAGGTTTAGGCTTAGGGTTAAAGTGAGGGTTATGATTAGGGTGAGGGGGAGGGTTAGGGTTAGGTTTAGGGTGAGTGTTAGGGTTAGGTGAGGGTTAGGGATAGGGTGGGGGTTAGGGTGAGGGTCAGGATTAGGGTTAGGGTTAGAGTTACAGTGAGGGTGAGTGTGAGGATTAGGGTTAGGTTTAGGGTTAGGGTTAGGTATAGGCTGAGGGTGAGGGTGAGTGTGAGGGTGAGTTTTAGGGTTAGGGTGAGGGTTAAGGTTAGGTTTAGGGTTATGGTTGGGTTAAGGGTTAGGGTTAGCGTTAGGAAGAGGGTTTGGCTGAGGGTTAGTTTTATGGTTAGGGTGAGGTTTAGGGTTAGTGTGAGGATTAGGATGAGGGTTAGGCTGAGGGTTAGGGTTAGGGTTAGGGTGAGGGTAAGGTTTAGGGTGAGGGTGAGGGATAGTTTTAGAATTAGGGTTAGGGTTAGGGTGTGGTTTAGGGATATGTTTAGGATTAGGGTGAAGGTTAGAGTGAGGGTTAGGGTTAGGATGAGGATTAGGGTGAGGGTGAGGTTTAAGGTGATGGTTAGGGTTAGGGTGAGGCTGAGGGTTAGGGTTAGGTTGAGGTTTAATATTAGGGTGATGTTTAGGGTGAGGGTGAGGTTTAGGGTGAGGATGATGGTGAGGGTTAGGGTTAGGGTTTAGGTGAGGTTTAGGGTTAGGGTGAGGGCTAGGGTTAGGTTTAGGGTTAGGGTGAGGTTTAGGTTTAGTGTGACGGAGAGGGTGAGTGTTAGCTTTAGGTTTAAGCTTAAGTGTAGGGTAAGGCTTAGGGTGAGGGTGAGGGTGAGGGTCAGAATTAGGTTTAGGGTGAGGGTTAGGTTTATGGATAGGGTTAGGGTGAGGGTGAGGGTTAGGGTGAGGGTGATGTTGAGGGTGACGGTGAGTGTTAGGTTTAGAGTGAGTGATAGGGTTATGGTTAGTGTTAGGGTGAAGGTGAGGGTGTGGGTTTCAGTGAAGGTGATTGTGAGGTTGAGGGTGAGGGTGAGGTTTAGGGTTAGGATTAGGGTTAGGGTTAGGGTTAGGCTGAGGGTGAGTCTGAGGGTGAGGGATAGGGATAGGTTGAGGATTAGGGTTAGTGTACGTGTTAGTTTGAGGGTTAGGGTTAGAATTAGGAAGAGGGTTTGGCTGAGGGTTAGGGTTAGGGTTAGGGTGAGGGTTAGGGTTAGTGTGAGGGTTAGGGTGAGAGGTAGGTTTAGGGATAGGGTTAGGGTGAGGTTTAGGTTTAGGGTGAGTGTTAAGGTTAGGGTTCGGGTGAGGGTTAGGTTGAGCATTAGGGTGAGGGTTAGGGTTAGGTTTAGGGTTAGGGTGAGGGTTAGGGTTAGGCTTAGGGTTAGGGTGAGGGTTAGGGTTAGTGTGAGGGTTTGGGGGAGGGTCAGGGTTAGAGTGAGTGTTAGGGAGAGGTTGAGGGTTAGGTATAGCGTAAAGGTTAGGATTAGGTTTACAGTTAAGGTTAGGGTTAGGTTTAGGATTAGGTTGAGGGTGAGGGATATGGTTATCCTTAGGGTTAGGGTTAGGTTAGGGTGAGGTTTAGGGATAGGGTTAGGGTTAGGATGAGGGTGAGGGTGAGGGTTAGGGTTAGGTTTAGGGTGAGGGTTAGGTTTAAGGTGAGGGTTAGCGTTAGGGTGACGGTGAGGTTAAGGGTTAGGGTGAGGGCTAGGTTTAGGGTTAGGGTTAGGTTGAGGTTAAGGTTTAGGGTGAGTGTGAGGTTGAGGGTTTGGTTTAGAATGAGGCTTAGGTGTAGGGTTAGGCTTTGGGTGAGGGTGAGGTTGAGGGTAAGAGTTAGGTTTAGCGTGAGGGTTAGGGTTATGGTTAGGGTTAGCGTGAGGGTGAGGGTTAGGTTTAGGGTTAGGTTTAGGGTTAGGGTGAGGGTTAGGGATAGGGTTAGGATTAGGGTGAGGGTTAGGGTGAGGGTTAGGGTTAGGGTTAGGGTTAGGGTGAGGTGTAGTTGAGGGTTAGGGTTAGGGTGAAGTTTAGGGTGACGGTGACGGTAAGGGTTAGGGTGAAGTTGAGGGTTTGGGATAGGGTTAGTGTCAGAGTTAGGCTTAGGGTTAGGGTTAGGGTGAAGGGTAGGTTGAGGGGTAGGGGTAGGGTTAGGGTGAGGTTTAGGTTTAGTTTGAGGGAGAGGGTGAGTGTTAGCTTTAGGTTTAGGCTTAAGTGTAGGGTTAGGCTTAGGGTGAGGGTGAGGGTGAGGGTCAGAATTAGTTTTAGGGTGATGGTTAGGTTTATGGATAGGGTTAGGGTGAGGGTGAGGGTTAGGGTGAGGATGATGTTGACGGTGACGGTGAGTGTTAGGTTTAGAATGAATGATAGGGTTATGGTTAGTGTTAGGGTGAGGGTGATGGTGTGGGTTTCGGTGAAGGTGATTGTGAGGTTGAGGGTGAGAATGAGGGTTAGGTTTTTGGTGAATGTTAATTTTAGGGTTTGGGTTAAGGTTAGGTTGAGGGTTAGGGTTAGGGTTAGGATGAGGGTTAGGGTGAGGGTTAGGTTTAGGGTTAGGGTGAGGGTAAGGTTTAGGGTGAGGGTGAGCGTTAGTACTAGGATTAGGGTTAGTTTTAGGGTGAGGGTAAGGGATAAGATTAGGGTGAGGGTGAGGGTTTTGGTTAGGGTTAGGTTTAGATTTAGGGTGAGGGTGAGGTTTAGGGTTAGGTTTTGGATTAGGGTTAGCGTTAGGCTGAGTGTGAGGTTGAGGGTGAGGGTGACAGTAAGGGGTAGGGTTAGGGTTCGGGTTAGTCTTAGGATGAGGGTTAGGCTGAGGGTTAGGGTTACGGTTCGGGTAAGGATAAGGGTTTGGGTGAGAGTGAGGGTTAGGGTTAGGCTTAGGGTTAGGGTGAAGGTTAGGGTGAGGTTTAGTGTTAGGTTTAGGGTTAGGGTTGGGATTAGTTTGAGCATTAGGGTGTGGGTAAGGGTTAGGGTGAGGTTTAGGATGATGGTGAGGGCTAGGTTTAAGGTGAGGGTAAGGGTTTCGGTGAGGCTTAGGGTGAGGCTGAGGATTAATGTAGCATTAGGGGTACGGTGAGGGTGAGGGTTAGGGTGAAGGATAGGGTTAGGGTTAGGGATAGGGTGAGGATTAGGGTTAGGGTTAGGTTTAGGGTGATGGTTAGGCTGAGGGGTAGGGTTAGTGTTAGTGTTAGGGTGTGGGTTAATATTAGGGTTAGGGTTAGGGTGAGGTTGAGGTTGAGGGTAAGGCTTAGGGTGAGAGTGATGGTGTAGTTGAGGTTTAGTGTTAGCATTAGGGTTAGGTTTAGGGTTAGGGTTAGGATTAGGGTTAGGGTGAGGGTGAGGTTTAGGATGAGGGTGCGTTTTAGGGTGTATGTGATGGTTAGGGTTAGGGTGAGGGTTAAGTTGATGGTGAGGGTTAGGGTGAGGGTGAGGGTTAGGGTTAGGGTGAAGGGTAGGTTGAAGGGGTGGGGTAGGGTTTGGGTGAGGTATATTGTTAATGTGAGGATTAGGGTTAGGCTTAGTGTTAGTGTGAGGATAAGGATAAGGGTGAGGGTTAGGGTGAGAGTGAGGTTTAGGGTTAGCGTTAGGGTTAGGGTGAGGGTTAGTGTGAAGGTTAAGGTGAGGGTATGGGTTAGTATGAGGGTGAGGGTTAGAGTTAGGTTTAGATTGAGGGTTAGGGTTAGGGTGAGTATTAGGGTCGGGTTAGGTTGAGGGTTCGGGTTCGGGTTCGGGTGAGTTTTAGGGTGTGGGTGACGGTTAGGGTTAGGGTGAGGTTTAGGTTTATGGTGAGGATTAGGGTTAGGGTTAGGGTTAGGGTTATAGTGAGGGTAAGTGTTAGGATGAGGTTTAGGGTGAGGATGAGGTTTAGGGATAGCGTTAGAGTTAGGGTGAGGGATAGGGTTAGGGTTAAGGTGAGGGTAGGGTGAGGTGTAGGGTTAGGGTTAGTGTGAGGGTTAGGGTTAATGTGAGGATTAGGGTTAGGGTTAAGGTTAGTGTGAGGATAAGGATAAGTGTGAGGATTACGATGAGATTGAGGTTTAGTGTTAGTGTTAGGGTTACGGTGAGTTTTAGGGTGAGGGTTAAGGTGAGGGTTAGTGTTAGTATGAGGGTGAGGGTTATAGTTAGGTTTAGGGTGAGGGTTAGGTTTAGGGTCGGGTTAGGGTGAGGGTTCGGGTTCGGGTTCGGGTGAGTTTTAGGGTGTGGGTGAGGGTTAGGGTTAGTGTGAGGGTTAGGGTTATGGTGAGGATTAGGGTTAGGGTTAGGGTTATAGTCAGGGTAAGGGTTAGGATGAGGTTTAGGGTGAGGGTGAGGTTTAGGGATAGCGTTAGAGTTAGGTTGAGGTTTAGGGTGAGGGTTAGGATCCAGGTTAGGTTAGGTGAGGGTGAGTGTTATCGTTCGGTTTAGGGTTAGGTTTAGGGTGAGGGTAAGGTTTAAGGTGAGGGTGAGGGTTAGGGTTAAGTTGAGGGTTAGGGTGAGCGTTAGGGTGAGGGTTCGGTTGAGGGTTTGGGTTAGGGTTAGGGTGAGGTTGAGGGAGAGGGTGAGACTTAGGGTTAGATTCATGGTGAGGATGGGGTTTAGGTTTAGTGTTAGGGTTAGGGTTAGGGTGAAGGATAGGGTGAGGGTAAGGGTTATAGGGAGGTTTACCGGACGGTTGAGGGTTAGGGATAGCATTAAGGTTAAGGATAGGTTTAGGGTGAGGGTTAGGGTTAGTGTTAGGGTTACGGTGAGGGTGAGGGTTAGGGTTAGGTTTAGGGTGAGGGTTAGGTTTAGGGTTAGGGTGACGGTGAGGGTAAGCGTTAGGTGAGTACTAGGGTTAGGGTTAGGGTTAGGGTAAGGTTTAGGTTTAGGGTGAGGGTGAGAGTGAGAGTTAGGTTTAGGATTAGGCTTAGGTGTAGGGTTAGGCTTAGGTTGAGGGTGAGGGTGAGTGTCAGAGTTAGGTTTAGTGTAAGGGTTAGGGTTATGGTTATTTTTGAGTGAGGGTTAGGGTCAGGGTCAGGGTGAGGTTGAGGGTGAGGTTGAGGATTAAGGTTTGGGTGAGGGATAGTGTTAGAGTTAAGGTTAGGGTGAGGATTAGGGTTATGGTTAGTGTTAGGATGAGGGTTAGTTTTAGGGTTAGGGTGAGGGTAAGGTTTAGGGTGAGGGTGAGGGTTAGGGTTATGAATAGGGTTTGGGTTAGGGTGAAGGTCAGGGATGGGTTAGGATTAGGGTGAGGGTTTTGTTTAGGGTTAGGTTTAGAGTTAGGTTGAGAGTGAGTGTGAGGGTTAGCGTTTGGATTAGTGTTAGGGTTAGGGTTAAGGTGAGGTTGATGTTGAGGATGAGGGTTAGGGTTAATGTGAGGTTTAGCGTTAAGGTTAGGGTGAGGGTTAGGTTTAGGTTTAGAATGAGGGTAAGGGTTAATATGAGGGCTAGGGTGAGGGAGAGGGTTAGGGATACTGTTAGGTTGAGGTTTAGGGTTAAGGTGATGGTTAGGGTTAGTGTGAGGGTATGTATTAGGACTAGGGTTAGTTTTAGGGTGAGGGTTAGTGTTAGGGTGAGTTATAGCGTTAGGGTGAGGGTTATGGTTATGGTTAGGGTTAGTGTTAGCTTTAGGGTTATTGTTTGGGTTAGGGTTAAGGTTACGTTGAGGGTTAGGGTGAGGGTAAGTGTTAGGGTGAGGGTTACCGTTAGGGTGAGGGTTATGGTTATGGTTAGGGTTAGGGTTAGGTTTAGGGTTTTTGTTAGGGTTAGGGTTAGGGTTAAGGTTACGGTGAGGGTGAGGCTGATGGTAAGATTTAGGGTTAGGTTGAGGTTTAGGTTTAAGGTTAGGGTTAGAGTTAGGGTTAGGGTGAGTGTGAGGTTTAGATTTAGAGTTAGTGTTTGGGGGAGGGTTAGGGTGAGGGTTAGGGTTAGTGTTAGGGTGAGTGTTAGGATTAGGGTTAGGATGAGGTTGAGTGTGAGGGTTAGGGTTAGGGTTAGTCTGGGGGTGAGGGTGAGGGTTAGGTTTAGGATTAAGGTGAGGTTTAGGATGAGGTTAAGTTTAGGATTAGGGTTAGGGTGAAGGCAAGGGTGAGGGTGAGGTTAAGGGTAAGCATTATGGTGAGGTTTAGGATTAGGGTTAGGTTTATGGTTAGGGTGAGGGTTAATGTTAGGGTTACAGTGAGGGTGAGGGTTAGGGTTAGGGTGAGGGTTAGTGTTAGGGTTAGGGTGAGGGTGAGGTTTAGGGTTAAAGTGAAGGTTAGTGTTAGGGTTAGGGTTAGGGTGAGGGTTAGAGTTCGGGTTAGGCTTAGGCTTAGGCTTAGGCCGAGCGTGGGGGTCAGGGTTAGGGTTAGGGTTAGGGTGAGGGTTAAGGTTAGGTTTAGGGTGACTGTTAGGATGAGGTTTGTGGTTATGGTTATGGTTAGGGTTAGTTTTAGGGTTACGATTAGGGTTAGGTTTAGTGTTAGGATTAGGCTGAGGGTTTGGGTTAGGGTTAGGTGTAAGTTTAGGATTAGGTTTCGGGTTAGGGTTATTGTTAGTGTTATGGTTAGTGTTAAGTTTGCAGTGAGGGTGAGGCTCAGGCTGAGGGTTATGTTTAGTGTTAGGGTTTGGGTTAGGGTTAGTATTATTGTTAGGGTTAGGTTTAGAGTTACGGTCATGGTGAGAGTGAGGGTGAGTGTTAGGGTGAGGTTTAGGGTGAGGTTTAGCATTAGGGTTAGGGTTAGGATTAGGGTGCTGGTGAGTTTTAGGGTTAGAGTTAGGGTGAGGGGAAGGGTTAGGTTGAGGTTTAGGGATAGGGTTAGGATTAAGATTAGGGTTAGGGTGAGGGTGAGGGTTAGGGTTAGGCTTAGGCTTAGGGTTAGGCTGAGGGTGAGGCTGGCAGTGAGGATTAGGGTTAGGGTGATGGTTAGGCTTAGGGTTAGTGTTATTGTTAGGGTCAGGGTTAGAGTTAAATTGAGGGTGAGGGTGCGGGTAGGGTTAGGGTTAGGGTTAAGCTGAGGTTTAGGGTTAGGTTTAGAGATAGGGTTAGGGTGAGGGTGAGGTTAGGGTTAAAGTTAGGGTTAATGTTAGGGTTAGGCTTAGGGTTAGAATGAGTCTGAGCGTGGGCGTGAGGATTAGGGTTAGGGTTAGGGTTAGAGTTAGTGTTAGGGTTAGCGTTATGGTTACAGTAAGGGTTAATATTAGTGTTATGGTTAGTGTTAGGTTTAAGTTTGCAGTGAGGGTGAGGCTGAGGGTGAGGTTTATGGTTATGTTTAGGGTTATGGTTAGTGTTATTTTTAGGGTTAGGGTTAGAGTTACGGTGAGGGTGAGGTGAGGGTGAGGGTGAGGGTTAGGTGAGATTTAGGGTGATGTTTAGGGTTAGGGTTAGGTTGAGGGTGAGGATTAGGTTTAAAGTTAGGTTTAGTGGGAGGGTTAGGGTGAGGGTTAGGGTTAGGTTGATTTTTAGGGATAGGGTTAAGGTTAGGCTTAGGGTTAGGCTGAGGGTGAGGCTGGCGGTGAGGATTAGGGTTAGGGTGATGGTTAGGCTTAGGGTTATGTTATTGTTAGGGTCAGGGTTAGAGTTAAATTGATGGTGAGGGTGCGGGTAGGGTTAGGGTTAGGGTTAAGCTGAGGTTTAGGGTTACTTTTAGAGATAGGGTTAGGGTGAGGGTGAGGTTAGGGTTAAAGTTAGGGTTAATGTTAGGGTTAGGCTTAGGATTAGGGTTAAGCTGAGGGTGAGGGTGGGAGTGAGTGTTTGTGTTACAGTGAGGGTGAGGATTAGATATAGGGTGAGGGTTAGGATGAGGTTTAGAATTACAGTGAGGGTGAGGGTTAGGGTTTAGGGTGAGGGTTAGGGTTAGGATTAGGGTTAGGGTGAGGGTGAGGGTTAGGATTAGGGTTAGAGTTAGGTTTATTGTTAGTGTTATGGTTAAGGTTACTTTTGGAGTGAGGGTGAGGCTGAGGGTGAGGGTTAGGGTTAGGATTAGGAATAGGGTTAGGGTGAGTGTGAGATTGAGTGTGAGGGTGAGGGTTAGGGTTAGGGTTAGGGTTAGATTTAGGTTTAGGATTAGGGTTAGAGTTAGGGTAAGGGTTAGGGTGAGGGTAAGTGTTATGGTGAGGGTTAGGTTTAGGGTTAGGGTTACAGATAGGTTGAGGGTTAGGTTTCCTGCTAGGATTATTTTTAATTTTAAGTTTAGGGTTACGTTGAGGGTGAGGGTGAGGGTGAAGGTTAGGGTTAGGGTTAGGGTGAGGTTTAAGGTTAGGATTAGGGTTAGAGTTAGGGTTAGGGTTAGGGTGAGGTTTAGGGTTAGAGTTAGGCTTAGGGTGAAAGTTAGTGTGAGGGTTAGGGTTAGCGTTAGTGTTAGGTTAGGGTTAGGGTTAGGTTTAGGTTGAGGTTTAGGTATAGGGTTAGGGTTAGAGTTAGGGTTAGGTTGATTGTGAGGTTTAGGGTTAGAGTTAGGGTTAGTGTTAGGGTTAGGTTTAGGGTGAGGGTTAGGGTGAGGTTTAGAGTTCGGGTTAGGCTTAGGCGGATTGTGAGGGTGAGGGTTAGGGTTAGGGTGAGGGTTAGCGTTAGGTTTAGGGTGAGGGTTTGGATGAGGTTTTGGGTTATGGTTAGGGTTAGTGTTACTTTTAGGGTTAGGGTTAGGGTTAGTTTTAGGTTTATGGTTAGGGTTAAGGTGCGGGTTAGGGTTAGGCTTAGGCTTAGGGTTAAGGTTAGGTTTATTGTTAGTGTTATGTTTAGTGTTAAGTTTGCAGTGAGGGTGAAGCTCAGGTTGAGGGTTATGGTTAGTGTTAGGGTTAGGGTTAGGGTTAAGGTTAGTGTTATTGTTAGGGTTAGAGTTAGAGTTACGGTCACGGTGAGAGTGAGGGTGAGGGTGCGGGTAAGGGTGAAGTTTAGGGTGAGGTTTAGGTTTAAGGTTAGGGTTAGGGTGCTGGTGAGCTTTAGGTTTAGAGTTAGGGTTAAGGGGAGGGTTAGTGTGAGGGTTAGGTTTAGGGTTAGGGTTACAGATAGGTTGAGGGTTAGGGTTCCTGCTAGGGTTATTTTCAATTTTAATCTTAGGGTTACTTTGAGGGTGAGGGTGAGGGTTAGGGTTAGGGTGAGGTTTAAGGTTAGGATTAGAGTTAGAGTTAGGGTTAGGGTTAGGGTGAGGTTTAGGGTTAGAGTTAAGCTTAGGGTGAGGGTTAGTGTGAGGGTTAGGGTTAGGGTTAGTGTTAGGTTAGGGTTAGGGTGAGGGTTAGTCTTAGGGTTAGGGTTAGGTTTAGGTTGAAGTTTAGGTATAGGGTTAGGGTTAGAGTTAGGGTTAGTGTAAGGGTTAGGTTTAGGGTGAGTGTTAGGGTGAGTGTTAGAGTTCGGGTTAGGCTTAGGCGGATTGTGAAGGTGAGGGTTAGGGTTAGTGTTACTTTCAGGGTTAGGGTTAGGGTTAGGGTTAAGTTTATGGTTAGGGTTAAGGTGAGGATTAGGTTTAGGGTTCGGCTTAGGGTTAAGGTTAGGGTTATTGTTAGTGTTATGGTTAGTGTTAATTTTGCAGTGAGGTTGAGGCTCATTTGAGGGTTATGGTTAGTGTTAGGGTTAGGGTTAGGGTTAAAGTTAGTGTTATTGTTAGGGTTAGGGTTAGAGTTACGGTCACGGTGAGAGTGAGGGTGAGGGTGAGGGTTAGGGTGAGGTTTAGGGTGAGGTTTAGTTTCAAGGTTACGGTTAGGGTGCTGGTGAGGTTTAAGTTTAGAGTTAGGGTGAAGGAGAGGGTTAGGTTTAGGTTTAGTGTTAGCATTAGGGGGAGGGTGAGGGTTAGGTTGAGGTTCAGGGATAGGGTTAGGGTTAGGGTTAGGGTTAGGGTCAGTGTGAGGGTGAGGGTTATGGTTAGGGTTAGGCTTAGGCTTAGGCTTAGGCTAAGGGTGAGGATGGGAGTGATGATTAGGGTTAGGGTGATGGTTAGGCTTAGGGTTAGTGTTATTGTTAGGGTTAGGGTTAGAGTTACGGTGAGGGTGAGGGTGCGGGTGCGGTTTAGGGTTAGGGTTAAGGTGAGGTTTAAGGTTAGGTTTAGAGATAGAGTTAGGGTGAGGGTGAGGTTTAGGGTTAGGGTTAGGGTTAGTGTTAGGGTTAGGCTTAGGGTTAGGCTGAGGCTGAGGGTGGGGGTGAGGATTAGGATTAGGTTTAGGTTTAGGGTTAGAGTTAGGGTTAGGGTTTGGGTTACTGTTAGTGTTATGGTTAGGGTTAAGTTTGCAGTGAGAGTGAGGCTGAGGGTGAGGTTTATGGTTAGGGCTAGGGTTAGGATTAGGGTTACTGTGACTGTGAGTGTGAGGGTTAGGGTTAGGGTCAGGCTTAGGCTCAGGGTTAGGCTGATGTTGAAGGTGGGGGTGAAGGTTAGTGTCTTGTTGAGGATGAGGATTAGGGTTAGGGTGAGGGTTAGGATGAGGGTTAGTGTTATGGTGAGGGTAAGGTTTAGGGTTAGGGTGAGGTTTAGGGTTAGGATTAGGGTTAGGGTGAGGGTTAGGGTTAGGGTTAGGGTTAGGGTTATTGTTAGTGTTATGGTTAAGGTTATGTTTGCAGTGAGGATGAGGCTGAGCGTGAAGCTTAGGGTTAGGATTAGGGTTAGGTTGAGGTTGAGGATTTGGGTGAGGTTGAGGGTTATGGTGAGGTTTAGGGTTAGGGTGAGAGTTAGGGTTAGTGTGAGGGTTAGTGTTAGGGTTATGGTTAGGTTTAGGTTCAGGGTTAGGGTTAGGGTCAGGGTTAGGTTTAGGGTCAGGGTTAGGGTTATGGTTAGTGTTAGGGTTAGGGTTAGGGGGAGGGTTAGTTTGAGGTTTAGGGTTAGGGTTAGGGTTAGGTTTAGGATTAGGTTTGGGTGAGGGTGTGTGTGAGGGTTAGGGTTACCCTTGGGCTTAGGCTGTGGGTGAGGGGGGGGTGAGAATTAGTGTTTGGTGATAGTTAGGTTTAGAATTAGAGTGACGGTTAGGATGAGGTTTAGGGTTACCATTAGGGTGAGGGCTAGGGTGAGGGTGAGGGTTAGTGTTAGGGTTAGGCTGAGGCTGAGGTTTAGGCTGAGGGTGAGATTGAGAGTGAGAGTTACAGTTAGGTTGATGGTTAGGGTTACGGTTAGCTTGAAGGTTAGAATGAGGTTTAGGGATAGGGTGAGTGTTAGGGTGAGGGTGATGGTAAGGGGAAAGTTGAGGGTTAGGCTGTGGGTGAGGGTTAAGATAAGGATGAGGATTAGGGTTAGGGTGAGGGTTAAGGTAAGTGTGAGGGTTAGGGGTTAGGGTGAGGATGAGGGTTAGGTTTAATGTGAGGTTTAGGGTGAGGATGAGGGTTAGGGTTAGGTGAGGGTAAGGGTTAGAATTAGGGTTAGGGTGTGGGCTAGGGTGAGGGTGAGGTTTAGGGTTAGGGTTAGGGTTAGGGTGAGGTTTAGGATTAGGGTGAGTGTTAGGATTAGTGTGAGGGTTAGTGTTAGGGTTATGGTTAGGGTTAGGGTCAGGGTTAGGGTTAGGGTCAGGGTTAGGTTTAGGGTCAGGGTTAGGGTTAGGGTTAGTGTTAGGGTTAGGGTTATGGTGAGGGTTAGTTTGAGGTTTAGGGTTAGGGTTAGGTTTAGGATTAGGTTTGGGTGAGCGTGAGTGTGAGGGTTAGGGTTACGCTTGGGCTTAGGCTGAGGGTGAGGGTGGGGGTGAGTATTAGTGTTTGGTGATAGTTAGGTTTTGAATTAGAGTGACGGTTAGGATGAGCTTTAGTGTTAGGATTAGAGTTAGCATGAGGGCTAGTGTGAGGGTGAGGGTTAGGGTTAGAATTATGGCGAGGTTTAGGATTACGGTTAGGTTTAGGGTTAGGGTGAGGGTTAGGGTTGGGTTAGTGTTAGGGTGAGGGTGAGGGTTAGGATTAGGTTTAGGGTTAGGGTTATTGTTAGTGTTATGATTAAGGTTAAATTTAAGGTGAGGGTGAGGCTGAGGGTGAGGTTTAGGGTTAGGGTTATGGTGAGGTTTAGGGTTAGGGTTAAGGTTAGGTTTAGGTTGAGGGCTTGGGTTAGGGTTAGGGTTACGGTGAGGGTGAGGGTTAGGGTTAGGGTTTGGCTTAGGGTTATTTTAGGGTTTGGGTAACGGTTAAGCTGAGGGTGAGGGTGAGGGTTAGGTTAAGGTTAGGGTGAGGTTTAGGTTTAGGGTTAGGGTTAGAGTTAGGTTTAGGGTGATAGTGAGGTTTAGGGTTAGAGTCAGGGTTAGTGTTAGGGTTAGGGTTAGTGTGAGGGTTAGAATGAGGGTTAGGGTTAGGTTTAGGGTGATGTTTAGGGTTATGTTTAGGGTGAGGTTTAGGATGAGGTTTAGGGTTAGGTTTAGGGTTAGGGTTAGTTTTAGGGTTAGGATTAGGGTTAGGGTTAGGGTTAGGGTAAGGGTTTGGGTTTGGCTTAGGGTTAGGGTTAGGGTTATTGTTAGTGTTATGGTTAGTGTTAAGTTTGCGGCGAGGGTGAGGCTCAGGGTGAGGGTTATGGTTAGTGTTAGTGTTTGGGTTAGGGTTAGTATTATTATTAGGGTTAGGGTTAGAGTTACGGTCATGGTGAGAGTGAGGGTGAGGGTTAGGGTGAGGTTTAGGTTGAGGTTTAGGGTTAAGGTTAGGGTTAGGTTTAGGGTACTGGTGAGGTTTAGGGTTAGAGTTAGGATGAGGGGGAGGGTTAGGGTGAGGGTTTGGGTTAGGTTTAGTGTTAGTATTAGGGTGAGCGTGAGGGTTAGGTTGTGCTTTAGGGATAGGGTTAGGGTTAGGATTAGAGTTAGGGTGAGGGTGAGGGTGAGGGTTAGGGTTAGGCTTAGGCTTAGGATTAAGGTGAGGGTGAGGCTGGGGGTGAGGATTAGGGTTAGGGTGATGATTTGGGTTAGGGTTAGTGTTATTGTTAGTGTTAGGGTTAGAGTTACCATGACGGTGAGGGTGCGGGTAGGGTTAGGGTTAGGGTTAGGCTGAGGTTTAGGGTTAGGTTTAGAGATAGGTTTAGGTTGAGGGTGAGGTTTAGGGTTAGGCTTAGGGTTAGGATGAGGGTGAGGGTGGGGGTGAGGACTAGGGTTAGGGTTATGGTTAGAGTTAGGTTTAGGGTTAGTGTAAGGGTTAATGTTGGTGTTATGGTTAGGTTTAAGTTTGCAGTGAGAGTGAGGCTGAGGGTGAGGTTTATGGTTAGGGTTAGGGTTATGGTTAGTGTTACTCTTTGGGTTAGGGTTAGAGTTTCGGTGAGGGTGAGGGTTAGGGTTAGGTTTAGGGTGATGTTTAGGGTTATGTTTAGGGTGAGGTTTAGGATGAGGTTTAGGGTTAGGTTTAGGGTTAGGGTTAGTTTTAGGGTTAGGATTAGGGTTAGGGTTAGGGTTAGGGTTAGGGTAAGGGTTTGGGTTTGGCTTAGGGTTAGGGTTAGGGTTATTGTTAGTGTTATGGTTAGTGTTAAGTTTGCGGCGAGGGTGAGGCTCAGGGTGAGGGTTATGGTTAGTGTTAGTGTTTGGGTTAGGGTTAGTATTATTATTAGGGTTAGGGTTAGAGTTACGGTCATGGTGAGAGTGAGGGTGAGGGTTAGGGTGAGGTTTAGGTTGAGGTTTAGGGTTAAGGTTAGGGTTAGGTTTAGGGTACTGGTGAGGTTTAGGGTTAGAGTTAGGGTGAGGGGGAGGGTTAGGGTGAGGGTTTGGGTTAGGTTTAGTGTTAGTATTAGGGTGAGCGTGAGGGTTAGGTTGTGCTTTAGGGATAGGGTTAGGGTTAGGATTAGAGTTAGGGTGAGGGTGAGGGTGATGGTTAGGGTTAGGCTTAGGCTTAGGATTAAGGTGAGGGTGAGGCTGGGGGTGAGGATTAGGGTTAGGGTGATGATTTGGGTTAGGGTTAGTGTTATTGTTAGTGTTAGGGTTAGAGTTACCATGACGGTGAGGGTGCGGGTAGGGTTAGGGTTAGGGTTAGGCTGAGGTTTAGGGTTAGGTTTAGAGATAGGTTTAGGTTGAGGGTGAGGTTTAGGGTTAATGTTAGGGTTAATTTTAGGGTTAGGCTTAGGGTTAGGATGAGGGTGAGGGTGGGGGTGAGGACTAGGGTTAGGGTTATGGTTAGAGTTAGGTTTAGGGTTAGTGTAAGGGTTAATGTTGGTGTTATGGTTAGGTTTAAGTTTGCAGTGAGAGTGAGGCTGAGGGTGAGGTTTATGGTTAGGGTTAGGGTTATGGTTAGTGTTACTCTTTGGGTTAGGGTTAGAGTTTCGGTGAGGGTGAGGGTGAGGGTTAGGTTTACGGTGAGATTTAGGGTAAGGTTTAGGGTTAGAGTTAGGTTGAGGGTGAGGATTAGGTTTAGAGTTAGAGTTAGTGGGAAGGTTAGGTTGAGGGTTAGGGTTAGGTTGATTTTTAGGGATAGGGTTAGGGTTAGGATTAGGGTTAGGGTGAGTTTGAGTGTGAGGGTTAGTGTTAGGGTTAGGCTTAGGCTTAGGGTTAGGCTGAGGGTGATGTTGGGGGTGAGGGTTAGTGTTACACTGAGGGTGATGATTAGGGTTAGGGTAAGGGTTAGGATGAGGGTTAGGGTTACAGTGAGGGTGAGGTTTAGGGTTAGGGTGAGGGTTTGGGTTACGATTAGGGTTAGGGTGAGGTTGAGGGTTAGGATTGGGGTTAGGGTTAGGTTTATTGTTAGTGTTATGGTTAAGGTTAATTTTGGAGTGAGCGTGAGGCTGAGGGTGAGGGTTAGGGTTAGGATTAGGGTTAGGGTTAGGATTAGGGTTAGGGTGAGGGTGAGATTGAGGGTGAGAGTTAGGGTTAGGGTGATGGTTAGTGTTATGGTTAGCTTGCAGTTTAGGATGAGGTTTAGGGATAGATTGAGTGTTAAGGTGAGGGTGAAGGTAAGGGTAAAGTTGAGGGTTAGGCTGTAGGTGAGGGTTAAGATAAGGGTGAGGGTTACGGTTAGGGTGAGGGTTCGGGTAAGTGTGACAGTTAGGGGTTAGGGTGAGGGGGAGGGTTAGATTGAGGATTAGGGTTAGGGTTAGTGTGAGGTTTAGGGTGAGGATAAGGGTTGAGGGTTAGGTGAAGGTAAGAGTTAGAATTAGGGTTAGGGTGAGGGCTAGGGTGAGGTTGATGGTTAGGGTTAGAGTTAGGGTTAGGGTGAGGTTTAGGGTGAGGATAAGGGTTGAGGGTTAGGTGAAGGTAAGAGTTAGAATTAGGGTTAGGGTGAGGGCTAGGGTGAGGTTGATGGTTAGGGTTAGAGTTAGGGTTAGGGTGAGGTTTAGGGTGAGGGGGAGTTTTAGGGTTAGAGTGAGGGTTAGTGTTAGGGTTACGGTTAGTGTTAGGGTGATGGTTAAGGTTAGGGTGAGGGTTACAGTTAGGTTGAGGGTTAGGGTTCGTGTTAGGGTTATTTTTAATTTTAGGTTTAGTGTTACGTTGAGGGTGAGGATGAGGGTGAGGTTAGGGTTAGGGTTAGTGTGAGGTTTAGGGTTAGGATTAGAGTTGGAGTTAGGGTTAGGGGTAGGGTGAGGTTTAGGGTTAGATAGGCTTAGGGTGAGGGTTAGGTTGACGGTTAGGGTTAGGGTTAGTGTTAGGTTAGGGTTAGGAGGAGAGTTAGTGTGAGGGTTAGGGTTAGAGTTAGGGTTAGGATTAGGATTAGGGTTAGGGTGAGGGTGAGTGTGTGGGTTAGGGTTAGGTTAAGGGTTAGGCTTAGGGTTAGGCTGAGGGTGAGGTTGAGGGTGAGGTTTAGGTTTAGGATGAATGTTAGAATTAGGGTTAGGGTGAGGGTTAGGGGGAGGGTTAGGGGGAGGGTTAGGGGGAGGGTTAAGTTGAGGTTTAGGGTTAGGATTAGGGTTAGGATGAGGGCTAGCTTGAGGGTGAGGTTTAGGGTTAGGGTTAGAGTGAGGTTTAGGGTTAGGGTTAGGTTGAGGGTGAAGTTTAATTTTAGAGTTAGGGTTAGGGTGAGGGTTAGGGTTAGGGTTAGTGTTAGGGTTAATGTTATGGTTAGTGTTAGGGTTAGGGTGAGGGTTAGGGTTATGGTTAGGATTAGGATTAGGGTTACTGTGAGGGTGAGTGTGAGGTTTAGGTTTAGGTTTAGGGTTAAGCTGAGGGTGAGGGTGAGGTTGAGGGTTAGGGTTAGGGTGAGGGTGAGGTTTAGGGTGAGAGTTAGTGTTAGTGTGAGGGTTAGTGTGAGAGTGAGTGTTAGGTTTAGGTTGTGGGTTAGGGTTAGGATTAGGGTGATGCTTAGGGTTATGGTCAGTGTGAGGGTTAGGATGAACGTTAGGGTAGAGTGAGGGTTAGGGTGAGGGTGACAGTTAGGGTAAGGATGAGGGTTAGGCTGAGAATGAGGATTACATTAAGGGTGAGGGTTAGGTTTAGGGTGAGGTTTAGGGTTAGGGTTAAGGTGTTGTTTAGATTGAGGATTGGTTTTTGGGGTTAGTGTGAGGTTTAGAGTGAGGATGAGGGTTAGGATTAGGTTGAGGTCTAGGGTGAGGATGAGGGTTAGGTTTAGGGTTAGGGTGAGTTTTAGTGTTAGGGTGATCGTTAGAATTAGTGTGAGGGTTAGTGTTAGGTTTAGGGTTAGTTTTAGGGTGAAGGTAAGTGTTAGGGTGAGGGTTAGTGTTAGGGTGAGTTTTATGTTTAGAATGAGGGTTAGTGTCAGGTTAAGGGTTATTTTTAGGGTTAGGGTTAGGATGAGGGTCAGGGTTAGGATTTGGGTTAGGGTGAGAGGTAGGGTGAGGGTGAGGATTAGGGTAGAGTTAGGCATAGGCTTTAGGCTGAGGCAGAGGGTGAGGTTGAGGGTTAGGGTTAGCATGATGGTTAGGTTCATGGTTAGGGTGAGGGTTAGGATGAGGATTAGGGTTAGGGTGAGGGTTAGAGTGAGGGTGACAGTAATGGTCATGTTGAGGGTTAGGGTGAGGATTAGGGTTAGGCTTAGGGTGAGGGTGAGGATTAGATTGAGGATTAGTGTTAAGGTTAGAATGAGGTTTAGGGTGAGGATGAGGGTGAGGGTTAGGGTGAGGGTTAGTGTTAGGACTAGGGTTAGTTTTAGGGTGAGGGTTATGGTTATGGTTAGGGTTAGTGTTAGGTTTGGGGTTATTGTTAGTGTTATGGTTAGTGTTAAGTTTGCGGTGAGGGTGAGGTTCAGGGTGAGGTTTATGGTTAGTGTTAGGGTTAGGGTTAGGGTTAGGGTTAGTATTATTGTTAGGGTTAGGGTTAGAGTTACGGTCATGGTGAGAGTGAGGGTGAGGTTTTGGGTGAGTTTTAGGGTGATGTTTAGGGTTAGGGTTAGGGTTATGGTTAGGGTGCTGGTGAGGTTTAGGGTTAGAATTCGGGTGAGGGGGAGGGTGAAGGTGAGGGTTAGGGTTAGGTTTACTGTTAGCATTAGGGTGAGGGTGAGGGTTAGGTTGAGGTTTAGGGATAGGGTTAGTGTTACGATTAGGGTTAGGGTGAGGGTGAGTGTGAGGGTTAGGCTTAGGCTTAGGCTTAGGATTAGGCTGAGGGTGAGGCTGGGGGTGAGGATTAGGGTTAGGGTGATGATTAGGGTTAGGGTTAGTGTTATTGTTAGGGTTAGGGTTAGAATTACCATGAGGGTGAGTGTGCGGGTAGGGTTAGGGTTAGGGTTAGGCTGAGGTTTAGGGTTAGGTTTAGAGATAGGGTTAGGGTGAGGGTGAGGTTTAGGGTTAAAGTTAGGGTTAGGGTTAGGGTTAGACAGGGTTAGGCTGAGGGTGAGGGTGGGGTGAGGATTATTGTTAGGGTTAGGGTTAGGGTTAGGGTTAGGTTAAGGGTTAAAATTAGTCTTAGGTTAGGTTTAAGTTTGCAGTGAGGGTGAGGCTGAGGGTGAGATTTATGGTTAGGGTTACGGTTATGGTTAGTGTTATTTTTAGGGTTAGGGTTAGACTTACGGTGAGGGTGAGGGTGAGGGTGCAGGTTAGGCTTACAGTGAGATATAGGGTGAGGTTTAGGGTTAAGGTTAGGTTGAGGGTGAGGATTAGGTTTAGAGTTAGGGTTAGTGGGTGGGTTAGGGTGAGGGGTAGGGTGAGGGTTAGGGTTAGGCTTAGGGTTAGGCTGAGGGTGAGGGTGAGGGTTAGGGTTAGGGTGAGGGTGAGGTTTAGGTTTAGATTTAGGGTTGGGAGAGGGTTAGGGTGAGGGTTAGTGTTAGGGTTAGTGTTAGTGTTAGGATTAGGATTAGGGTTAGGATGAGGTTGAGTGTGAGGTTTAGGGTAAGGCTTAGGCTTAGGCTTAGGCTGAGGTTGAGGGTGAGGGTTAGGTTTAGGGCGAGGTTTAGGGTTAGGATTAGGGTGAGGGATAGGATGAGGTTTAGGGTTAGGATTAGGGTTAGGATGAGGGCAAGGGTGAGTGTGAGGGTTAGGGTTAGCATTATGGCAAGGTTTAGTATTAGGGTTAGGTTTAGGATTAGGGTGAGTGTTAGGGTTAGGGTTACGGTGAGGTTGAGGTTTAGGATTAGGGTGAAGGTTAGGGTTAGGTTTAGTGTGAGGGTGATGGTTAGGATTAGGGTTAGGATTAGGGTTATCGTTAGTGTTATGGTTAAGTTTTCGGTGAGGGTGAGGCTGAGGGTGAGGGTTAGGGTTAGGGTTAGGGTTAGGGTGAGGGCTTGGGTTAGGTTTAGGGTTACGGTGAGGGTGAGGGTTAAGGTTAGTGTTAGGGTTAGGGTTATTGTTAGGGGTAGTTTTAGAGTTATGGTGAGGGTGAGGGTGAGGGTGAGGGTTAGGTTTATTGTTAGAGTTAGGTTTAGGGAGAGAGTTAGGGTAAAGGTTAGGGTTAGGTTTAGTGTTAGGGTTAGGGTTATTCTTAGGGTTAGGTTTAGAGTTATGGTGAGGGTGAGGGTGATGTTGAGGTTTAGGTTGAGGGTGAGGGTAAGGTTTAGGTTTAGAATTAGGGTTAGGGAGAGAGTTAGGGTGAGGGTTAGGGTTAGGTTTAGTGTTAGGGTTAGGGTGAGGGTGAGGGTTAGCTTGAGGTTTAGGGTTAGGGTTAGGCTTAGGATTAGGGTTATGGTGAGGGTGAGGGTGAGGGTTAGGGTTAAGGTTAGGCTTAGACTTAGAGTTAGGCTGTGGGTGAGAGTGGGGATGAGGATTAGGTTTTGGGTGATGGTTAGGGTTAGTGTTAGGTTTAGGGTTATGATTATGGTTAGGGTTAGGATTATGGTTAGGGTGAGGGTAGAGTGATGGTGAGGGTTAGTGTTAGGGTTAGGCTTAGGCTTTATGGTTAGGCTGATGGTGAGGTTGAGGGTCAGGGTTAGGGATAGTGTGATGCTTAGGATTATGGTCAGGGTGAAGGTTAGGATGAGGGTTATCGTTAGGGTGAGTGATTTGGGTGAGGGTGACAGTAAGGGTAAAGCTAACGGCTGAGAGTGAGGATTAAGGTAAGGTCTAGGGTTAGGGTGAGGGTTAGGGTTAGGGTGAGGGTGAGGGTGAGGTTAAGATTGATGATTAAGTTTAGGGTTAGTGTGAGGTTTAGAGTGAGGATGAGGGTTAGGCTTAGGGTGAGGGCTAGGTTGAGGGTGAGGGTTAAGGTTAGGCTTAGGGTGAGTTTTAATGTTAGGGTGATGGTTAGGGTTAGTGTGAGTGTTAGTGTTAGTGTTAGTGTTAGGGTTAGTGTTATGGTGAGGGTAAGTGTTAGTTTGAGGGTTAGGTTTAGGGTGAGGGTTATGGTTAGAATGAGGGTTAAGGTTAGGGTTAGGGTTATTGTTAGGTTAGGGTTAGTGTTACATTTATGGTGAGGGTGAGAGTTAGGGTTAGGGTTAGGGTGTGGTTTATGTTTAGGGTTAGGGTTAGAGTTAGGTTTAGGGTGAAGGTTAAGTTTAGAGTTAGAGTTAGCGTTAGTGATAGTGTTAGGGTTAGGGTGAGGGTCAATGAGAGGGTTAGGGTTAGGCTTAAGCTTAGGGTTAGGCTTAGGCTTAGACCGAGCCTGAGTGTGAGGGTTAGGGTTAGGGTTGGGGTGAGGTTTAGGTTTAGGGTTATGGTGAGGGTTAGGGTTAGGGTTAGTGATAGTGTTAGGGGTAGGGTTAGGGTGAGGGTGACAGTAAGGGTAAAGGTGAGGGTTAGGTTTAGGATCAGGTTTAGATTGAAGGTAAGTGTGAGGGTTACGGTTAGGGGTAGGGTTAGGCTTAGGGTTAGTGTGAGAGTTAGGGTTAGGTTTAGGGTTAGTGTTGGTGTTAGGGGTAGGGTTATGGTGAGGGTTAGGGTAAAGGTGAAGATTAGGGTTAGGATTAGGATTAGGATTAAGTTGAGGGTGAGTGTGAGGGTTAATGTTAGGGTTAGGTTTAGGGTGAGCTTGAGGGTTAGGGTTAGGGTTAGGGTGATGGTTAGGGTTAGGGTTAGTGTTAGTGTTAGGGTTAGAGTGAGGGTTAGGGTTAGGGTTAGTGTTAGGGTTAGGGTGAAGTTTAGAATGAGGGTGAGGGTTAGGGTTAGGGTTTGGATTACGATTAGGGGTAGTGTTAGGGTGAGTGCTTGGGTTAGGCTTAGGGTTAGGATTAGGCTTAGCATTAAGCTGAGGGTGAGGGTGAGGGTTAGGGTTAGGGTTCATGTTAGGGTTAGCATTTGGGTGACAGTTAGGGTTCGGGTTAAGTTTAGGGTTAGGGTGATGGTTTTGAGTTAGGTTTTCGGTTAAGGATTAGGGGGGAGTGTTAGGATGAGGATTAGGTTTAGGATTAGGGTTAGGGTGATGGCTAGGGTGAGGGTGAGGTTTAGAGTTATTGTTAGGGTGAGGTTAAGGGTTAGGGTTAGGGTTAGGGTGAGGGTTAGGATGAGGGTTAGGGTTATGGTGAGGGAGAGGGTTAGGGTTAGGGTGAGATTTAGGTTGAGGATGAGGGTTAGGGTGAGGGCGAGGGTTAGGATTAGGGTTAGGGTTAGGATTATTGTTAATGTTATAGTTCTGGTTACCTTGGCAGTGATGGTGAGGCTGAGGGTGAGGGTTAGGGGTAGGATTAGTGTTATGTTTAGGTTTCGAGTTAGGATTAGTGTTATTGTTATGGTTAGGGTTAGAGTTACGGTGAAGGTGAGGGTGAGGGCAAGCGTGAGGGTTAGGGTTAGGGTTAGGGTGAGGTTTAGTGTCAGGGTTATGATTAGGGTTAGGGTGAGGGTGAGTATGAGGGTTAGGGTTAGGGTTAGGCTTAGGCTTAGGTTTAGGCTGAGGGCGAGGGTGAGTGTGAGGGTTGGTGTTAGTTGGAGGTTTAGGATTAGGATTACAGTGAGTGTCAGGGTTAACATTAGTTTGAGGGTTAGGGTTAGGGTTAGGGTGAGGTTTAGGTTTAGGTTTAGGTTTAGGGTTAGAGTTAGGGTTAGGATTAGGGTTAGGCTGAGGGTGAGTGTGAGGGTTACTGTTTGGGTTAAGCTTAGACTTAGGGTTAGGCTGAGGGCGAGAGTGTGAGGGTTGGTGTTAGTGATGGTGGGGATGAGGATTAGGTTTAGAGTGATGGTTCCAGTAATGGTTAGGTTGAGAGTTAGGATGAGGGTTAGGGTTAGGCTTAGGCTTAGGGTTAGGCTGAGGCTGAAGTCGAGGGTGAGGGTTAGGGTTAGGGTGATGGTTAGGGTTACGGTTAGGATGAGTGTTAGATTTGGGGTGAGGGTTAGGATGCGGGTGACAGAGTAAAGGTGAGGTTTAGGCTGAGGGTGAGGGTTATTGTAAGGTTGAAGGTTCTGGTTAGTGTGAGGGTGAGGGTGAGGGTTAGATTGAGGATTAGTGTTAGGGTTAGTGTGAGGTTTAGGGTGAGGATGTGTGTTAGGTTTATGGTGAGGGCTGGGAGAAGTTGAGGGTTAGGGTTTCGGATAGGGTGAGGTTTAGGTTTAGGGTGATTGTTAGCGTTAGTGTGAGGGTTAGTATTAAGGTTAGTGTAAGTGTTAGGGTGAGGGTAAGTGTTAGGGTAAGGTTTAGGTTTAGGGTGAGGTTTAGGATTAGGGTTAGGGTTAGGGTGAGGGTGAGGTTTAGGGTTAGAGTTAGGGTTAGGGTCAGGCTGAGGTTTAAGGTTAGGGTTAGTGTTAGGGTTAGAGTTAGGGTGAGGTTTAGTGTGGGTGTGAGGTTTAGTGTTAGGTTTATTATTAGGGTTAGGTTTAAGGTGAGGATGAGTGTGAGGGTTAGGGTTAAGGTTATGGTTAGGTTTAGAATTAGGGTGAGGGTGAGGGTGAGGGTTACGGTTAGGGTGAGTGTTGGGGTTAGGGTTAGAATGAGGGTTAGTTTGAGGGTTAGGCTTAGGCTTAGGGTTTGGGTATGGGCTAGGTTGAGGGTGAGGGTCAGGGTTAGGGTTAGTGTGTGGGGTATGGTGAGGGTTAGGGTTAGTGTTAGGGTTAGGGTTGGGGATAGGGTGAGTTTTAGTGTGGGGTTAGTGTTAGTTTGGATTAGGGTTAAAGTTAAGGTGAGGGTGAGTGTGAGGGTTAGGGTTAGGGTTAGAGTTAGGTGAGGGTAAGAGTGAGGGTTACGGTTAGGGTGAGTGTTAGGCTTAGGCTTATGGTTTGGGTATGGGCTAGGGTGAGGGTGAGGGTTAGGGTTGGGGTGAGGGGTAGTTTGAGGGGTAGGGCTAGTGTTAGGGTTAGGGTTGGGGTTAGGGTTAGGCTTAATGTTAGGCGGATGGGGAGGGTGTGGGTGAGGGTTAGGGTTAGGGTGAGGGTGAGGTTTAGGGTTAGAGTTAACGTTAGGGTAAGGGTTAGTGTGAGGGTTAGGGGTAGGTTTAGTGTTACTGTTAGGGTTAGGATGAGGGTGAGTGTGAGGGTCAGGGTTAGTCTTAGACTGAGGCGGAGGCTTAGGCAGAGCGTGAGGGTGAGGGTGAGGTTTAGGGTTAGGCTTTTAGGGTTAGGGTGAGTGTTAGGATGAGGTTTAGGGTTAGCATTAAGGTTAGGGTTAGGGTAAAGTTTAAGGTGAGGATGAGGGTTAGGATTAGGGTTAGAGTTATGGTGAGGGTCAGTGTTTGGGTTAGTTTAGGGTTAGTGTTATAGTTAAGGTTAGGATTAGAGTTACAATAAGGGTGAGGGTGAGAGTTAGGATCAGGGTTAGGGTGCTGTTTAGGGTTAGGATTATTGTTAGGGTGAGGGTGAGGATTAGGGTTAGAGTTAGTGTTAGGGGGAGGATTAGGTTGAGGGTTAGGTTTAGGGTTAGTGTTAGGGTGGGGTGAGAGTTAGGTTGAGTTTTAATGTTAGGGTTAGGGTTAGGTTTAGGATTAGGTTGATGGTGAGCGTGTGTGAGGGTTATAATTAGAGTTCGGCTTACTCTTAGGGTTGGGCTGAGATTATGGTTGGGGATGAGGATTAGGTTTAGAATGATGGTTAGGGTTATGGTTCGTTTAAGGGTTAGGATGAGGGTTAGGGTTAGGATTAGGGTTAGGGTGAGGGCTAGGATGAGGGTGAGGGTTAGGGTTAGGGTTAGGCTTAGCCTTAGGGTTAGGCTGAGGCTGAGGGTGATGTGAGGGTTAGGTTTAGGGTGATGGTTGGGTTTGCCTTTAGGGTGAGGTTTAGGATGAGGATTTAGGTTATGGTGAGGATTAGGGTGAGGTGACCGTAAGGGTAAAGGTGAAGGTTAGGCTGAGGGTGAGAGTTATGCTAAGGGTGAGGGTTAGGGTTAGGGTGAGGCTGAGGGTTAGATTCAGAATTAGTGTTAGGGTTAGTGTGAGGTTAAGGGTGGGGATCAGGGTTAGGGTTAGGTTGAGGGCTAGGTTGAGGGTGAGAGTTAGTGTTAGGGTGAGTTTTAGGGTTAGGGTTATGGTTAGGGTTAGTGTTATGGTTAGGGTTAGTGTTAGGGTGAGGGTAAGTGTTAGGGTGAGGCTTAGGGTTAGGGTGAAGGTTATGGTTAGGATGAGGGTTAGGGATAGGGTTAGGTTTATTGTTAGGGTTAGGGTTAGGGTTATGTTGAGGGTGAGGGTGAAGGTGAGGGTTAGATTAGGGTTAGGGTTAGGGTTATTGTTAGTGTTATGGTTAGGGTTAAGTTTACAGTGAGAGTGAGGCTGAGGGTGAGGATTAAGGTTAGGGTTAGGGTGAGGTTTAGGGTTAGGGTTAGGGTCATGGTGAGGGTTTGTTTTAGGGTTAGGTTTAGGCTGACGGTGAGGGTGAGGGTAGGGTTAGGGTTAGGGTGAGGTTTAGGTTTAGGTTTAGGTTAGGGTTAGGGTGAGGGTGAGGTTTAGGGTTAGATTTAGGGTTAGGGTGATGGTTAGGGTGAGGGTTAGTGTTAGGGTTAGGGTGAGGGTTCAGATGAGGTTGAGGGTTCGGGTTTGGGTTAGGATTATGATTAGGGTTAGTGTGAGGGTAAGTGTTTGGGTTAGGCTTAGGGTTAGGGTTAGTCTAATGGTTAAGCTGAGGGTGAGGTTAAGGTTGAGGTTTAGGTTTAGGGTTTGGGTTAGGGTGAGAGTTTGGGCTCGGGTTTAGTTTAGGGTTGGATGAGGTTTAGAATTCGGGTTACAGTGAGGGTGAGGGTTAGGGTTAGGTTGAGGGTTAGGGTTAGGATTAGGTTTAGGGTGAGGATTAGGGTTAGGGTTAGGGTGAGTGTTAGGATGAGGATTAGGGTTAGGATTAGGTTTAGGTTGAGGGCTAGGGTGTGGGTGAGGGTTAGGGTTATTGTTAGGTTGAGGTTTAGGTTTAGGGTTAGGGTTAGGGTGAGGGTTAGGATGAGGTTTAGGGTTATGGTGAGGGTGAGGGTTAGGGTTATGGTGAGGGTTAGGGTGAGTTTGAGGGTTATGGTGAGGGTTAGTTTTAGGGTTAGAGTGAGGGATAGGGTTAGGATTAGGGTTAGGGTGAAGGCTAGGGTGAGGGTGAGGGTTAGGGTTATTGTTAGGGTGAGGGTTAGAATGAGGGTTAGGGTTATGGTGAGGTTAGGATTAGGGTTAGAGTGAGGGATAGGGTTAGGATTAGGGTTAGGTTGAGGGTGATTGTTAGGATTAGGGTTAGGGTTAGGATTATTGTTAGTGTTATGGTTCTGGTGACTTTTGCAGTGATGGTGAGGCTAAGGGTGATTGTTATGGATAGGATTAGTGTTAGGTTTAGGTTTAGGGTTAGGATTAGTGTTATTGTTATGGTTAGGGTTAGAGTTATGGTGAGGGTGAGGGTGAGGGTAAGGGTGAGGGTTAGTGTTAGGGTTAGGGTGAGATTTAGGGTCAGGTTTAGGATTAGGGTTAGGGTGAGTGTGAGGTTTAGGGTTAGAGTTCAGGTTAAGGGGAGGGTAAGTGTGAAGGTTAGGGTTAGGTTTAGTGTTATGGTTAGGGTTAGGGTTAGGGTGAGTGTGAGGATCAGGGTTAGTCTTAGGCTGAGGCGGAGGCTTAGGCGGAGCGTGAGGCTGAGGATGAGTGTTAGTATTAGGGTTTTAGAGTTAGGGTGAGAGTTAGGATGATGTTTAGGGTTAGCATTAAGTTTAGGGGGAAGGCTAGAGTTAGCATGAGTGTTAGGGTTAGCGTTAGGTTGATGTTTAGGGTTAGGGTTAGGGTTATGGTGAGGGTGAGAGTTAGGGTTAGGGTTAGGGTTAGGTTTAAGGTGAGGCTGAGGGTTAGGATTAGGATTAGGGTGAGGGTTTGTGTTAGGGTTAGAGTTACGGTGAGGTTCAGGGTTTGGGTTAGGTTTAGGATTAGTGTTATAGTTAAGGTTAGGGTTAGAGTTACAGTAAGGGTGAGGGTGAGGGTGAGGGTTAGGATCAGGGTTAGGGTGAGGTTTAGTTTTAGGATTATGGTTAGGGTGAGGGTGAGGTTTAGGGTTATAGTTAGGGTTAGGGGGAGGGTTAGTTTGAGTTTTAGGGTTAGGGTTAGTGTTAGGGTTAGGGTGAGTGTTAGGTTGAGGTTTAATGTTAGGGTTAGGATTAGGGTTAGGATGAGGTTGACGGTAGGGTGAGTGTGAGGGTTAGGGTTAGGGTTTGGCTTAGGCTTACGGTTAGGCTGAGGGTATGAGTGGGGATGAGGATTAGGTTTAGAATGATGGTTAGGGTTGTGGTAGGTTAAGGGTTAGGATGAGGATTAGGGTTAGGATTAGGGTTAGGGTGAGGGCTAGGGTGAGGGTGAGGGTTATGATTAGGATTAGGCTTAGGCTTAGGGTTAGGCTGAGGCTGAGGGTAAAGGTGAGGGTTAGGCTGAGTGTGAGGGTTATGGTAAGGTGAGGGTTAGGGTTAGGGTGAGGTTGAGGGTTAGATTCAGGATTAGTGTTAGGGTTAGTGTGAGGTTAAGAGTGAGGATGAGGGTTAGGGTTAGGTTGAGGGGTAGGTTGACGGTGAGAGTTAGGGTTAGGGTGAGGTTTAGGGTTAGTGTGATGGTTAGGGTTAGTGTGAGGGTTAGTGTAAATGATTAGGGTTACTGTTAGGGTGAGGGTATGTATTAGAGTGAGGATTAGGGTTAGGGTGAAGGCTATGGTTAGGAAGAGGGTTAGTGTTAGTGTTAGGGTTATTGTTAGGGTTAGGGTTAGGGTTATGTTGAGGGTGAGGTGAGGGTTAGGGTTAGGATGAGGTTTAGGTTTCAGGTTAGGGTTAGAGTTAGAGTTATGGTGAGGGTGAGGTTTAGGGTTAGAGTTAGGGTTAGTGTTAGGGTTAGGGTTAAGGTGAGGGTAAGTGTGAGGTTTAGAGTTCAGGTTAGGTTTAGGCTTAGGTTTAGGCTCAGGGTGAGTGTGGGGATGAGGAATAGGTTTAGGGTGATGGTTAGGGTTAGGGTTAGGTTTAGGTTTAGAATTAGGGTTAGGGTTAGGATTAGGGTTAGGATTAGGGTGAGGGTTACGGTGAGGGTTAGGGTTACATTTATTGTTAGGGTGAGGGTGAGGGTTAGGGTTAGGGTTAGGGTGAGGGTGAGGGGTAGATTGAGGGTTAGGGTTATGTTGAGGGTTATGGTTAGGGTGAGGGTTAGGTTTAGTGTTAGGGTTATTGTTAGGGTTAGGGTTAGGTTTAAGGTGAGGTTGAGGGTGAAGTTTAGGTTTAGGGTTAGGGTGAGGTTTAGTTTTAGGGTTAGGGTTAGAGTTAGGGTTAGGGTGATGGTGATGTTTAGGGTTAGAGTTAGGGTTACTGTTAGGGGTAGGGTTAAGGTGAGGGTTAGGGTGAGGTTTAGAGTTCAGGTTAGGCTTAAGCTTAGGCTTAGGCTTAGGCCGAGAGTGAGGGTTAGGTTTGGGGTTAGGTTTAGGATGAGTGCTAGGATGAGGTTTAGGGTTAGGGTTAGGGTTAGGTTTATGTTTAGTGTTAGGGTTAGGGTTAGGGTTAGGGTTAGGGTGACGGTTAAGGTTAGGGTTAGGTTTAGGCTTAGGCTTAGGATTAGGGTTATGTTTAGGGTTATTTTTAGTGTTATGGTTAGTGTTACGTTTGCGGTGAGGGTGAGGCACAAGGTGAGGTTTATGGTTATTGTTAGGGTTAGGGTTAGGGTTACTGTTATTGTTAGGGTTAGGGTTAGAGTTACGGGCATGGTGAGAGTGAGGGTGAGGGTGAGGATTAGGGTGAGGTTTACGGTGAGGTTTAGGGTTAGGGTTAGGGTTAGTGTAAGGGTGCTGGTGAGGTTTAGGGTTACAGTTCGGGTTAGGGGGATGGTTAGGGTGAGGGTAAGGGTTAGGTTTAGTTTTAGCATTAGGGTGAGGGTGAGGGTTAGTTTGAGGTTTAGGGATAGGGTTAGGGTTAGGATTAGGGTTAGGGTGAGAATGAGGGTGAGGGTTAGGGTTAGGGTTAGGGTTAGGCTTAGGCTGAGGGTTAGGCTGAGGGTGAGGGTGGGGGTGAGGGTTAGGGTTAGGGTGATCGTTAGGGTTAGGGTTAGTGTTATTGTTAGGGTTAGGGTTAGAGTTACATTGAGGCTGAGGGTGGGGGTGAGGGTTAGGATTAGGGTCAGGGTGAGGTTGAGGGTTTGGTTTAGAGATAGGGTTATGGTGAGGGTGAGGTTTAGGGTTAGAGTAAGGGTTAGTGTTAGGGACAGGCTCAGGGTTAGGCTGAGGGTGAGAGTGGGGTTGAGGATTAGGGTTAGGGTTAGGGTTCGGATTAGGGTTAGAGTTAGGGTTAGGGTAAGGGTTATGGTTAGGCTTAGGATTAAGGTTAAGGTGAGGGTGAGTGTGAGGGTTAGTGTTAGGGTTAATGTTAGGATTAGGGTTAAGGTATGTGCTGGCATGAGGGTTAGGTTTAGGTTTAGGGTTAGGGTGACGTTTAGCCTTAGTTTTAGTGTCAGAGTTAGGGTTAGGGTGATGGTTTGGGTTATGGTTAGAGTTACGGTGAGGGTGA
Source organism: Dipodomys merriami (assembly GCF_024711535.1). Lineage (NCBI taxonomy): Eukaryota > Metazoa > Chordata > Mammalia > Rodentia > Heteromyidae > Dipodomys > Dipodomys merriami. The sequence continues at coordinate 4,009,529 of NW_027206335.1, read as the reverse complement.
GGTTTAGGGTTAGTTTTAGGGTTAGGGTTATTCTTAGGGTTAGGGTTAGGGTTAAGGATAAGGTAAGGTTGAGGGTGAGGGTGATGTTGAGGGTTAGGGTTAGGGTTAGGATGAGATTTAGTGTTAGGGTTAGGGTTAGGGTTAGGGTCAGGGTGAGGTTTAGGGTACAGTTAGGGTTAGGGTTAGGGTTAGTGTGAGTGTTAGGGTTAGGGTTAGTGTTGCAATTAGGGTTATGGTGAGGGCTAGTGTGAAGGTGAGGGTTAAGGTTAGCGTTAGGCTTTGGCTTTGGGTTAAGCTGAGGGTCAGGGTGAGGGTGAGGTTTAGGGTGAGGGTGACGGTGAGATTTAGGGTTAGAGTTAGTGTTAGGGTGAGAGTTAGGGTTAGGGTTAGGGTGAGGGTTATGGTTATGGTAAGGGTGAGGCTTAGGGTTAGGGTGAGGGTTAGGGTGAGGATGAGGGTTAGGGTGAGGGTGAGGGTTAGGATTAGGGTTAGGGTTAGGATTATTGTAAGTGTTATTGTTCTGGCTACCTTTGCAGTGAGGCTGAGGGTTAGGGATAGGATTATTGTTAGGGTTTGGTTTAGGGTTAGGATTAGTGTTATTGTTAGGTTTATGGTTAGAGTTTCGGTGACGGTGAGGGTGAGGGTAAGGGTGAGGGTTAGGGTTAGGGTTAGGGTGAGGTTTAGGGTCAGTGTTAGGATTTGGGTTAGGGTGAGTGTGAGGTTTAGGTTTAGAGTTATGGTTAGGGCGAGGGTTAGCGTGAGGGTTAGGGTTAGGGTTAGTGTTAGGGTTAGGTTTAGGGTGAGGGTTAGGTTGAGGTTTAGGGTTAGGGTTAGTGTTAGGATTAGGGTTAGAGTGAGGGTGAGTGTGAGGGTTAGGGTTAGGGTTTGGGTTAGGCTTAGTGTTAGGCTGAGGGTGAGATTGAGGTGAGGGTTATGTTTAGGGTGAGGGTCGGGGTTAGGTTAAGGGTGAGGGTGAAGTTTAGGTTGAGGATTAGTGTTAGGGTTAGTGTGAGGTTTAGTGTGAGGATGAGTGTTAGGGTTAGGTTGAGGGCTAGGGTGAAGGTGAGTGTTAGCTTTAGGTTTAGGGTGAGGTTTAGGTTTAGGGTGATTGTTAGCGTTAGTGTGAGGGTTAGTGTTAGGTTTAGTGTTAGTGTTAAGGTGAGGGTAAGTGTTAGGGTAAGGTTTAGGTTTAGGGTGAGGTTTAGGATTAGAGTAAAGGTTAGGGTTAGGGTGAGTGTGAGGGTTAGGGTTAGGGTTAGGGTTAGAGTTAGGGTGAGGTTGAGGGCGAGGTTTACGGTTAGGGTGAGTGTTGGGGTTAGGGTTATAGTGAGGGTTAGTGTGATGGTTAGGCTTAGGCTTAGGATTTGGGTATGGGCTAGGTTGAGGTTGAGGTTTAGGATTAGGGTTAGGGTGAGGGATGGGGTGAGGGTTAGAGTTAGTGTTAGGGTTAGAATTGGGGATAGGGTGAGGTTTAGTGTGGGATTGAGGGTTAGTGTTAGGGTTAGGATTAGGGTTAGGCTTAAGGTGAGGGTGAGTGTGAGGGTTAGGGTTAGGGTTAGGATTAGAGTTAGTGTTAGGGTGAGGGTGAGGGTTAAGTTTTAGCGTGAGTGTTGGGGTTAGAGTTAGAGTGAGGATTAGGGTGAGGGTTAGGCTGAGGCTTATGGTTTGTGTATGGGCTAGAATGAGGGTGAGTGTTAGGTTTAGGGTTAGGGTGAGGGGTAGGGTGAGGGTTAGGGTTAGTGTTAGGGTTAGGGTTGGGCTGAGGGTTAGGCTTAATGTTAGGCAGAGGGTCAGGGTCAGGGTGAGATTTAGGTTTAGGGTGAGGGTGAGGTTTAGGGTTTTAGTTAGCGTTAGGGTGAGGGTTAGTGTGAGGGGTAGAGTTAGGGTTAGTGTTAGGGTTAGGGTTAGGGTGAGGGTGAGTGTGAGGGTCAGGGTTAGTAATAGGCTGAGGCGGAGGCTTAGGCAGAGCGTGAGGGTGAGGGTAAGGGTTAGTGTTAGTGTTTTAGGGTTAGGGTGATTGTGAGGATGAGGTTTAGGTTTAGCATTAGGGTTAGGGGGAGGACTAGAGTTAAGGTGAGGTTTAAGGTTAGCGTTAGGGTGAGGTTTAGGGTTGGGGTTAGGGTTATGGTGAGGGTGAGGTTTAGGTTTAGGGTTAGGGTTAGGGTTAAGGTAAGGCTGACGATTAGGATTAGGATTAGGGTGAGGGTTTGTTTTATGGTTAGACTTAGGGTGAGGTTCAGGGTTTGGGTTAGGTTTAGGATTAGTGTTATAGCTAAGGTTAGGTTTAGAGTTACAGTAAGGGTGAGGGTGAGGGTGAGGTAGGATCAGGGTTATGGTGAGGTTTAGGGTTAGGATTATGGTTAGGGTGAGGGTGAGGTTTAGGGTTAGAGTTAAGGTTAGGGGGAGGGTTAGGTTGAGTGTTAGGGTTAGGGTTAGTTTTAGGGTTAGGGTGAGGGTTAGGTTGAGTTTTAATGTTAGGGTTAGGGTTAGATTTAGGATTACGTTGACGGTGAGGGTTAGGGTTAGAGTTTGGCTTAGTCTTACGGTTAGGCTGAGGGTATGGGTGAGGATGAGGATTAGGTTTAGTATGATGGTTAGGGTTATCTTTAGGTTAAGTGTTAGGATGAGGGTTAGGGTTAGGATTAGGGTTAGGGTGAGGGCTATGGAGAGGGTGAGGATGAGGGTTAGGCTTAGGCTTAGGCTTAGCGTTAGGCTTAGGCTGAGGGTGAACGTGAGGGTTAGGTTTAGGGTGATGGTTATGGTTGCCATTAGGGTGAGGGTTAGGATGAGGATTTATGCTATGGTGAGGGTTAGGTTGAGGGTGACCGTAAGAGTAAAGGAGAGGGTTAGGCTGAGTGTGAGGGTTACGGTACAGGTGAGGGTTAAGATTAAGGTGAGGGTGAGGGTTAGATTCAGGATTAGTGTTAGGGTTAGTATGAGGTTAAGGGTGAGGATGAGGGTTAGGGTTAGGTTGAGGGCTAGGGTGAGGGTGAGAGTTAGGGTTAGGGTTTGGTTTAGGGTTAGGGTGATGGTTAGGGTTAGTGTGAGGGTTAGTGTTATTGTTGGGGTTAGTGTTAGGGTGAGGGTAAGTGTTAGGGTGAGGGTTAGGGTTAGGGTGAAGGTTATGGTTAGGATGAGGGTTAGGGTTAGGGTTAGGGTTATTTTTAGGGTTAGGGTTAGGGTTATGTTGAGGGTGAGGGTGAGGATGAGGGTTAGGGTTAGGTTGAGGTTTAGGTTTCAGGTTAGGGTTAGAGTTAGGGTTAGGGTGAGGGTGAGGTTTAGGGTTAGAGTTAGGGTTAGTGTTAGTGTTAGAGTTAGGGTGAGGGTGAGGGTGAGGTTGAGGGTTAGATATAGCGGTAGGGGGAGTGTTAGAGTTAGTGTTAGGGTTTGGGTTAGGGTTAGTGTTAGGATGAGGGTAAGTATTAGGGTGAGGGTTCGGGTTTGGGTGAGGGTTAATTTTAGGGTGAGGGTGAGGGTTAGGATTCGGGGTGGGTTTAGGATTATTGTTAGTGTTATGGTTAAGGTTAAGTTTACCGTTAGGGTGAGGTTGAGGGTGAGGGTTAGGTTTAGGGTTAGGATGAGGTTTAGGGTTCGGGTTCGGGTTAGGGTTAGGGTGAGGGTTTGGGTTAGGTTTAGGGTTGCGGTGAAGGTGTGGGTTAGGTTGAGGTTTAGGGTTAGGGTGAGGGTTAGGTTGAGTGTTAGGGCTAGGGTTAGTGTTAGGGTTAGGATTAGGGTTAGGGTTAGGTTGAGGTTTAGGGTTAGGGTTATGCTTAGGTTTAGGATTAGTGTTATTATGAGGATGAGTGTGAGTGTTAGGGTTAGGTTTAGGCTTAGGGTTAGGCTGAGGGTTAAGGTGAGGGTAAGGGTTACGTTTAGGGTTAGGGTTAGGGAGAGGGTTAGGGTTAGGGTTAGGGTGAGGGTGAGGGGTAGATTGAGGGTTAGGGTTATGTTGAGGGTTATGGTTAGGGTGAGGGTTATGTTTAGTGTTAGGGTTATTGTTAGGGTTAGGGTTAGGTTTAAGGTGAGGTTGAGGGTGAGGGTTAGGTGTAGGTTTAGGGTGAGTTTTAGTTTTAGGTTTAGGGTTAGTGTTAGGGTTAGGGTGATGGTGAGGTTTAGGGTTAGAGTTAGGGTTAGAGTTAGGGTTAGGTATAAGGTGAGGGTAAGGGTGAGGTTTAGAGTTCGGGTTAGGCTTAGGCTTAGGCTTAGGCTTAGGCTGAGAGTGAGGGTGAGGGTTAGGGTTAGGGTTAGGGTGAGGATTAGGGTTTGGTTTAGGGTGAGGGTTAGGATGAGGTTTAGATATAGGGTTAGGGCTAGGGTTAGGTTTTGTGTTAGGGTTAGGGTTAGTTTTATGGTTAGGGTTAGGGTTAGGTTTAGGCTTAGGCTTTGGGTTAGGTTTAGGGTTATTTTTAGTGTTATGGTTAGTGTTAAGTTTGCGGTGAGGATGAGGCACAGTGTGAGGATTATGGTTATTGTTAGGGTTAGGGTTACTGTTATTGTTAGGCTTAGGGTTAGAGTTAAGTTCACATTGAGTGTGAGGTTGAGGGTGTCGTTAGGGTGAGGTTTACGGTGAGGTTTAGGGTTAGGGTTAGGGTTAGTGTAAGGGTGCTGGTGAAGTTTAGGGTTTGAGTTCAGGTTGGGGGAGGGTTAGGGTGAGGGTTAGGGTTAGGTTTAGTGCTAGCATTAGGGTGAGGGTGATGGTTAGGTTGAGGTTTAGGGATAGGGTTAGGGTTAGGATTAGGGTTAGGGTTAGAGTGAGGGTGAGGGTTAGTGTTAGGGTTAGGCTTAGGCTTAGGGTTAGGCTGAGGGTGAGGGTGGGGGTGAGGATTAGGTTTAGGGTGATCATTAGGTTTAGGGTTAGTGTTATTGTTAGGGTTAGGGTTAGAGTTACAGTGAGGCTGAGGTTGCAGGTGAGGGTTAGGGTTAGGGTCAGGGTGAGGATTAGGGTTAGGTTTAGAGATAGGGTAAGGGTGAGGGTGAGGTTTAGGGTTAGAGTTAGGGTTAGTGTTAGGGACAGGCTTAGGGTTAGGCTGAGGGTGAGGGTGTGGTTGAGGATTAGGGTTAGTGTTAGTGTTAGGGTTAAGGTTATAGTTAGGGTTACAGTTAGGGATAGGGTTAGGATTAGGATTAAGTTTAAGGTGCGGGTGATGGTGATGGTTAGGGTTAGGATTAGGGTTAGGGTGAAGGTGAGGTTTAGGGTTAGGGTTAGGTTTAGAGTGAGCTTTAGTGTGAGGGTTAGGGTTAGGGTTAGTTTTAGGGTTAGGTTTGGGGTTAGTGTTCGGATTAGGGTTACTGTGACTGTGAGTGTGAGGGTTAGGGTCAGGGTTAGTGTTAGGCTGATGCTGAGGGTGAAGTTGAGGGTTAGATTTAGGGTTAGGGTATGGTTTATGTTTAGAGTGAGGGTTAGAGTGAGGGTTAGGGTTAAGATTAGGGTTAGGGTATGTGCTAGGGTTAGGGTTAGAGTTAGGTTTAGGGTTAGGGTGACTTTTAACGTTAGGTTTAGTTTCAGAGTTTGGGTTAGTGTGAGGGTTTGTGTTAGGGTTAGAGTTACGGTGAGGGTGAGGTTTAGGGTTAGGGTTAGGGTTAGGGTTATTCTTAGGGTTAGGGGTAAGGTTAAGGTTAAGGTAAGGGTAAGGGTGAGGGTGATGTTGAGGGTTAGGGTTAGGGTTAGGATGAGGTTTAGAGTTAGGGTTAGGGTCAGGGTGAGGTTTAGGCTTACAGTTAGGGTTAGTGTTAGGGTTAGTGTGAGTGTTAGGTTTAGGGTTAGTGTTACAGTTCGGGTGAGGGTTAGGATGAGGGTGAGGGTGAGATTAAGGGTTAGAGTTACGGTTAGGGTGAGTGTTACGGTGTGGTTTAGTGTTAGTGTTAGGTTTAGGGTTAGGGTTAGTGTTAGTGTTAGGGTTAGGGTGAGGGTTAGGATGAGGGTGAGGGTTAGGGTTAGGGTTAGGATTAGGATTAGGGTTAGTGTTAGGGTGAGTGCTTGTGTTAGGCTTAGGGTTAGGGTTAGGCTTAGCATTAAGCTGAGGGTGAGGGTGAGGGTTAGGGTAAGTGTTCCGCTTAGGGTTAGCATTTGGGTGAGAATTATTGTTCGGGTTAAGTTTAGGGTTAGGGTGAGGGTTAAGGTTAGGGTTACAGTGAATTTGAGTGGTAGGGTTAGGTTGAAGTTTTGAGTTCGTATTAGGGTTAGGGTGAGTGTTAGGATTAGGGTTAGGGTGAGAGGTAGGATGAGGATTAGGTTTAGGATGGTGGTTAGGGTGAGGGCTGGGGTGAGGGTGAGGATTTGGGTTAGTGTAAGGGTGAGGTTTAGGGTTAGGGTGAGGGTTAGGATGAGGGTTAGGGTAACGGTGAGGGTTAGGGTAAGGGTTAGAGTGAGGGTTAGGTTTAGGATTAGGGTTAGGGTGAGGGTGATTGTTAGGATTAGGTTTAGGGTTAGGATTATTGTTAGTGATATGGTCATGGTTACATTTGCAGTGAGGTTGAGGCTGAGGGTGAGGGTTAGGGATAGGATTAGGGTTAGGGTTAGGTTTAGGGTTAGGATTAGTGTTATTGTTAGGGTTAGGGTTAGAGTTACAGTGAGGGTGAGGGTGATGGTTATGGTTAGGGTCAGGGTTAGTATTAGGTTTAGGGTGAGGGCTAGGGTGAGGGTGAGGGTTAGGGTTAGTGTTAGGGTGAGGTTTAAGTTTAGGGTTTGGGTGAGGTTTAGGGTTCGGGTTACAGTGAGGGTGAGGGTTAGGGTTAGGGTGAGGGTTAGGTTTAGGATTAGGGTTAGGTTGAGGGTTAGGGTGAAGTTTAGCGTTAGGTTTAGTGTCAGAGTTTGGGTTAGTGTGAGGGTTTGGGTTAGGGTTAGAGTTACGGTGAGAGTGAGATTTAGGGTTAGATTTAGGGTTAGGGTTATTCTTAGGGCTAGGGTTAGGGTTAAGGTTAATGTAAGGGTGAGGGTGAGGGTGATGTTGATGGTTAAGGTTAGGGTTAGGATGAGGTTGAGGGTTAGGGGAAGGGTTAGGGTTAGGGTTAGATTGAAGATTAGGGTTAGGGTTAGTGTGAGGTTTAGGGTGATGATGAGGGTTAGGGTTTGAATTAGGGTTAGGGTGAGGGCTAGCTTGAGGGTGAAGGTTAGGGTCAGGGTTAAGTTTAGGGTGAGGGTTAGGGTGAGGGGTAGGATTAGGTTTAGGTTGAGGGTTAGGTTTAGTGTGAGGGTTACGGTTAGGGTGAGGGTGAGGGTGAGGTTAAGGGTTATGGTGAGGGTTAGGGTGAGGGTGAGGGTTAGGGTTAGGATTAGTGATAGGGTTAGGGTTAGGTTTAGGCTGAGCGTGAGGGTGAGGGTGAGCGTAAGGTTTAGTGTTAGGGTTATCGTTATGTTTAGGGTGAGGGCTAGGGTGAGGGTGAGGGTTATGGTGAAGTTGAGAGTTAGGATGAGGGTCTTGGTTAGTTAATGTTTAGGGTTAGGGTGAGGATTAGGTGAGGTTTAGGGTGAGGGTGAGCTTGAGGCTTAGGGTGTGGGTGAGGGTTAGAGTTAGGGTTCGGGTTCGGTTGATGGTGAAGGTTAGGGTGACGTTGAAGGTTAGGGTTAGGTTTAGGTGAGGGTTAGGGCTACGGTTAGGGTTAGAGTGAGGGTGAGGGTTAGGGTTATTGTTAGTGTTAGGGTCAGGTTTAGGGTGACGGTGAGGTTTAGGGTAAGGGTTGGGGTGAGGGTTAGTTTTAAGGTTAAGGTGAGGGTTAGAATAAGGGGTAGGGTTACGGTTAGGGTGAGGGTTAGGTTTAGTGTGAGAGTTAGGGTTAGGGTTAGGGTTAGGATTTGTGGGAGGGTAAGAATTAGGGTGATGGTTAGGGTGAGGGTGAGGTTTAGGTTTAGGAATAGTGATAGGGTTAGTGTTATGCTGCAGGTGAGGGTGAAGGTGAGGGTTAGGGTTAGGGTTAGGGTGAGGGTGAGGGTGATGGTAAGGGTAAAGGTGAGGGTTAGGCTGAGGTTGAGGTTGAAGATAAGGGTGAGGGTTTGGGTTAGGTTAAGTGTTCCTGTTAGGGTTAGTGTGATGGTTTGATTGCGGATTAGGGTTAGGGTTAATATGAGTTTTAGGGTGAGGATGAGGGTTAGGGTTAGGTTGAGGGTGAGGGTTAGAATTAGGGTAAGGGTGAGGGCTAGGGTGAAGTTTAGGGTTAGGGTTAGGGTTAGGGTGAGGTTTAGGGTTAGGGTGAGGGTGAGGTTAAGGTTCAGGGTGAGGGTTAGGTTGAGGGTGAGGGTTTGGGTTAGGGTTTCAGTTAGGGTGAGGGTAAGGGTGAGGGTTAGGGTGAGTGTTAGGGTGATGGTGAGGGTGAGTGTTAGGGTTGGGGTTAGGGTTAGGGTTGGGTTTAGGGTTAGGTTTAGCGTTAGAGTGAGGGTTAGGATTAGATTTAGGTTTAGGTTTTGGGTGAGAGGTAGCATTAGGTTTAGGGTGAGGGTTAGGTTTAGTGTGAGGGTTACGGTTAGGGGTAGGGTGAGGGTGAGGGTAAGGGTTATGGTGAGGGTTATGATGAGGTTGAGGGTTAGGTTTAGGATTAGGGGTAGGGTTGGGGTAAGACTGAGCATGAGGGTGAGGGTGCGGGTGAGGTTTAGGGTTACGGTTACGTTTAGGGTGAGGGCTAGGGTGAGGGTGAGGGTTAGGGTGAAGGTTAGGGTGAGGGTGAGGGTCTTTGTTAGATAATGGTTAAGGTTAGGGTGAGGATTAGGTGAGGGTTAGGGTGAGGGTGAGATTTAGGGTTAGGGTGTGGGTGAGTGTTAGGTTTAGTGTGAGGGCTCGGGTGATGGTGAGGGTTAGGGTAACGTTGAGAGGGTTAGGTTTAGGTGAGGGTTAGGTTTAGGGTTAGGGTTAGAGTTAGGGTGAGGGTTCGGGTGAGGTGCACTGTTAAGTTTAGGGTGATCATTAGGGTTAATGTGAGGGTTATGGATAGGGTGAGGATGAATTAAGGGTGACGGTGAGGGTGAGGATGAGGGTTAGCATGAGGGTTAGGTTTAGGGTGAGGGTTAGGTTTAGGATTAGGGTTAGGGTTATTGTTAGGGTTAGGTTTAGGGTGAGGGTGAGGATGAGGGTGAGGGTGAGGGTGTGGGTTAGGGTTAGGGTTAGGTTTAGGGTGAGGGTGAGGTTTAGGGTTAGGGTTAGTGTTTGGCTTAGGGTGAATGTTAGGGTTAGTGGGAGGCTTAGTGTTAGGGTTAGGGTTAGTGTTAGGGTGATTGTAACTTTTAAGGTGAGTATTAGGGTTAGGGTAAGGATTCAGTTTAGGTTGAGGTTTAGGATTAGGGTTCGGGTTAAGGTGAGAGTGAGGGTGATTCTTAGGGTTAGGGTTATGTTGAGGGATAGGGTGAGGGTTAGGTTTAGGGTGAGGGTTAGGGTTAGGGTGAGAGATAGCCTTAGTGTTAGTTAGGTAGGGGTTAGGGTTAGGGTGAGGATTAGGTTAGGGTTAGGGTGAGGGAGAGGTTTATGGTTAGGGTTAGAGAGAAGGTTAGGTTAGGTGTTAAGGTTAGAATTAGGGTGAGGGTTAGGGTGAGGGGTAGGGTTAGAGTTAGGGTGAGCCTTATGGTTAATGTGAGGGTTAGGGTTAGGTTGAGGATAAAGTAAGGGTGAGGGTTAGATTTACTGTTAGATTAAGGTTTAGGTTTAGGTTTAGTGTTAAGGTGAGTGTTAGGGTGAGGGTTAGGGTTAGGCTTAGGGTTAAGATGAGGGTGAGGGTGAGGGAAAGTCTTAGCGTGAGTGTTAGGGTTAGGGTGAGGGTTAGGTACAGGGTTAGGGTTAGGGTTATTGTTAGGCTTATGGTTAGGGTGAGGGTGAGGATAAGGTTGAGTGTGAGGGTTAGGGTTAGGATTGGGGTTAGGGTGAGCCTGAGAGTGAGGGTGAGGGTGAGGGTTAGGGAGAGGGTTAGGCTAAGGGTTAGGGTTCGGTTGAGTGTTAGGGTTAGGTTTAGTGTGCGGGTGAATGTGAGGGTTAGGGTTAGGGTTAAGGTTAGGCTTAGGTTTAGGCTGAGGGTGAGGGTGAGTGTGAAGTTTAGGGTTAGGGTGAGTGAGGGTTAGGTTTAGGGTTAGTGTGTGGGTTAAGGTGAGGGTTAGGGTTAGGAATAGGCTTAGGGTTAGGCTGAGGGTGAGGGTAAGGGTGAAGTTTTGAGTTAGGGCGAGGGTTAGGCTTAGGGTGAGGGTGAGTGTTAGGGATAGGGTGAAGGTTAGGGTGAGGGTGAGTGTTAGGGTGAGGGCTAGGGTGAGTGTTATGGTGCGGGTGAGGGTAAGGGTTAGGTTTAGTGTGAGGGTGAGGGTTAGGTTTATGGTTAGGATGATGCTTAGGATGAGGGGTAGGGTTAGGCTTAGGTTGAGGATTAGGGGTAGGGTGAGAGTTAGCGTGAATTTTAGGGTTAGGATTAGGGTTAGGGTTATGCTGAGGGTGATAGTGAGGGTGAAGTTTAGGGCTGGGTGAGGGTTAGGCTTAGGGTTAGAGTGAGGGCTAGGGATAGGGTAATGGTTAGGGTGAGGGTGAGCGTGAGTGTTAGGGTGCATGTGAGGTTTAGGGTTAGGTTTAGGGCTGGGTGAGGGTTAGGGTTAGGGTTAGGATGATGGTTAGGATGAGGAGTAGGGTTAGGGTTAGGATTTGGGTTAGGGTTAGTTTGATGGTTAGCATTAGGTTTAGGGTTAGGGTGATGTTTAAGGTGAGGGTTAGGTTTAGGTTTAGTGTTTGGATGAGGGTTAGGCTGAGGGTAAGTTTTAGGGTGAGGGTTAGGGTTAGGGTTAGGGTGAGGGGTAGGGTTAGGATTAGGGTTAGGGTGAATTTTAGGGTGTCGGTGAGGGTTTGGGTTAGGGTGAAAGTGAGGGTTAGGTTTAGCGTTAAGCTGAGGGTTTGGGTGAGGTTTAGGGTTAGGAGGACTGTTAGGTTTAGTGTTAGGCTGATGGTGAGGGTGAGGGTTACTGATAGGGTTAGGGTTAGGGTGAGGGTTAGGATGAGGATGAGGGTCAGTGTTAGAGTGAGTGTGAGGGTAAGGAAGAGTATGAGGTGTGGGGTTTGGGTGAGATTTAGGTTTGGGTGAGTGTTAGGGTGATGGTGAGGGTGAGGGTTAGGGTTGGGTTTAGGGTTAGAGTGAGGGTTAGGGTGAGTGGTAGGGTTAGGGTTAGGGTTAGGGTGAGGGTTAGGGTTATTGTAAGGGTTAGGGTTAGGGTAAAGTTTAGGGTTACTGTGAGGGTTCATGTTAGGTTTAGGCTTACTGTTAGGGTGAGGTAAGTGTTAGGTTGAGGGTTAGGTTTAGGTTGAGGTTTAGGGTTAGTATGAGGGTTAGGGCTAGGGTGAGGCTAAGGGTGAGGGTTAGGTTTAGGGTGATGTTTAGGGTGAGGGTGAGGGTTAGGGTGAGGCTGAGGGTGAGGGTTCAGTTGAGGGTTGGGTTAGGGTTAGGTTGAGTTTGAGGGTGAGGGTGAGACTTAGGGTTAGGTTTAGGGTGAGAGTGAGTGTGTGGGTTAGGGATAGGGTTAGGTTTAGGGTTAGGGTTAGGCTGAGGGTGACTGTGAGCATTTGGTTAGGGTAGGGTGAGGGTTAGCGTTAGTGATAGGGTGAGGGTTAGGTTAAGGTTGGAGGTTAGGGTTAGGGTGAGGGATAGCGTTAGTGTTAGGGTTAGGGTTAGGTTAAGGTTGGAGGTTAGGGTTAGGGTGAGGGTTAGCGTTAGGTGTAGGGTTAGGTTAAGGGTGAGGGTGAGGGTTAGGGTTAGGGTTAGGGTTAGGTTTAGGGAGAACCTGAGGGTGAGGGTGAAGGTGAGGGTTAGGGTAAGGGTTAGGCTAAGGGTTAGGGTGATGGTTAGGTTTACCGTGATGTTTAGGTAGAGGTTTAGGGTGAGGGTTCGGGTTCGGGTTCGGTTGAGGGTATGGATTAGGGTTAGGGTAAGGGTGAGGGTGAGCGTGATTTAGAGGGTTAAGTTTAGTGTTAGGATTAGGTTTTGTGTGAGGGTGAGTATGAGGGTTAGGGTTAGGGTTATTGTTAGGCTTAGGTTTAAGCTGAGGGTGAGGGTGAGTGTGAGGGTTTTGGTTATGTTGAGTGTGAGCATTATGGTTAGGGTTATGGTGAGGGTGAGGGTTAGGGTTAGGGTTAGGGTTAGGATTGGGGTTAGGTTTAGGTTGAGGGTGAGGGTGAAGGTGAGGGTTATGATTAGGGGGGGTGTTAGGCTTAGAGTTAGATTGAGGGTTAGGGATAGGGTGATGGTTAGGGTGAGGGTGAGTCTTAGGGTGAGGGTGTGGGTGAGTGTGAGTGTTAGGGTGCGGGTGAGGTTTAGGGTTAGGTTAAGGATTAGGGTGAGGGTTAGGGTTAGGGTTAGGATGATGGTTAGGGTGAGGGGTAGGGTTAGGTTTAGGGTGAGGTTCAGGTTTAGTTTGAGGGTTACCGTTACTGTTGGTGTTAGGGTAAGGCTTAAGGTGAAGTTTAGGGTTAGGTTTAGGGTTAGAGTGAGGATTAGGGTGAGGGTAAGTTTTAGGGTGAGTGTTAGGGTGAGTGTGAGGGTTAGGATTAGGGTGAGGATTAGGATTATGGAGAGGGTTAGGGTTAGGGTTAGGGTGAAGGTGAGGGTGAGTGTGTGGGGTAGGGTAAGGATTAGGTTTAGGGTTAGGGTTATTGTTAGGGTTAGGCTTACGGTTAAGGTGAGGTTGCGGGTTAGGTGAGGTTTAGCGTTAGGGTTAGCGTTAGGGTGAGGGTTAGCGTGAGGGTAAGTGTTGGTGTGAGGGTTATGTTTAGGGTGAGGCTTAGGGTGAGGTTGAGGGTTAGTGTTAGAGTTAGAGTTAGGGTGAGGTTAAGGGTTAGGTTGAGGATTAGGGTGAGGGTAAGGTTTAGGTTTAGCATTAGGGTTAGGGTGAGGTTTAGGGTCAATGTTAGAGTTAGGATAGTGTGAGGGTTAGGGTGAGGGTTAGGGTTAGGGTTAGGGTGAGGGTTGGATGAGGGTTAGGGTTAGGGTTAGGTTGAGGGTTAGGTTTAGGGTGAGGGAAGAGGTTAGGATTAGGGTTAGTGTGAGGGCTAGGGTAAGGGTGAGGGTTAGGTTGAGGGTTAGTTTTAGGGCTAGGGTGAGGGTTAGGTTGAGGTTGAGGATTAGGGTTGGTGTGAGGGTTAGTGTTAGGGTTAGGCTTAGTGTTAGGTTGAGGGTAAGGTCTAGGTTGTGGGTTAGGTTTAGGGTCAGGGTTAGGGTTAGGGTGAGAGTTAGTGTTAGGTGAGGATTAGGGTGAGGTTTAGGGTTAGGGTTATGTTTGGGGTGAGGGTTAGGGTGAGGTTGAGGGTGAGGGTTGGTTTGAGGGTTTGGGTTAGGGTTAGGGTGAGGTTGAGGGTGAGGGTGACGATTAGGGTTATGGTTAGGGTGAGGGTGACTGTGAGGGTTAGGGTTAGGGTTAGGCTTAGGCTTAGGGTTAGGCTGAGGGTGAGGGTGAGGATGAGGGTTAGGGTTAAGGTTAGGGATAGGTTGATGTTTAGGGTGAGTGTTAGTCTGAGAGTTAGTGTTAGGGTTACGCTTAGTGTTAGTGTGAGTGTAAGGGTTAGGTTGAGGGTTAGGGTTAGGGTGAGCGTTAGGGTTAGGGTGAGGGTTAGGCTTAGGCTTAGGGTTAGGCTGAGGGTGAGGGTGAGGGTGAGACTGAGGGGTAGGGTGTGGGTAAGGGTTAGGTTTAATGAAAGATTAAGGGTTACAGTGAGTGTTAGGGTGCAAGTGAATGGTTAGGGTTACGGTTAGGGTTAGAGTCAGGGTTAGGTTTAGGGTATGGTTGAGATTCAGTATGAGGGTTAGGGTGAGCATTAGGGTTAGTTTGAGGGTTAGTGTTAAGGAAAGAGTGAGGGTTAGGATGAGGGTTAGGTGAGGGTAAGATTCAGGGTGAGGGTTAGTGTGAGTGTGAGAGTAAGGGTTAGGGTAGGGTTAGGGTAAGGGTGAGGTTTAGGGTTACGGTTAGGGTTAGAGTTAGGGTTAGCATGAGGGTTAGGGAGAGAGTTAGGATTAAGGTTAAGGTTAGGGTTAGGGTGAGGGTTAGGGTTAGGGTGAAGGGGGAGGGTGAGGTTGAGTGTTAGGATTAGGGTTAGGGTGAGAGTTAGGATGAGGGTGAGGGTTAGGGTTAAGATTAGGGTTAGGGTTAGGCTGAGGATTAGGGAGAGGGTGAGGGTGAAGTTTAGGGTTAGGGTGAGTGTTAGGGTTAGGGTTAGGGTGAGGTTTTGGGTTAGGGTTAAGTTTAGGATGTGTTAGGTTGAGGGGTACGGTTCATATTAGGGTGAGTGTTAGGGTGAGCGTTTTGGTTAAGGATAGGTTTAGGGTTAGGGTGAGGTTTAGGATGAGGGTTAGGTTTAGGGTTAGTGTTAGGGTGAGGTTTAGAGTGAAGGTTAGGGTTAGGGTTAGTGTCAGGGTTCGGGTTAGTGTGAGGGTTAGTGTTTAGTTAGGATTTGGGTGAGGGTTATGGTGAGGTTTATGGATAGGGTTAGGGTTAGGGTTATGCTTAGGCTGAGGTTGTGGGTCAGGATGTGGGTGAAGATTAGGTTCAGGGTGAGCTTTAGGGTTAGGGATAGCATTAGGATGTGGGTTTGGGTTAGTTTTAGGTTTAGTATGAGGGTTAGGGTGAGGGTTAAGTTTAGAGTGAGAGTAAGGGTTAGGGTGAGGGTTAGGATGAGGGTTAGGTTTAGGAATAGTTTTAGGGCTAGGGTGAGGTTTAGGGTGAGAGTTAGGGTTAGGGTTAAGGTTAGGTGTAGGGTGACGCTAAGGGTTAGGGTGAGGGTGAGGGTTAGGTTTTGGGTGACATTTAGGGTTAGGTTTAGAGTGAGGGTGAAGGTAAGGGTTAGTGTGAGGGTTAGGGTGAGGGTAAGGATTAGAATTAGCATTAGGGTTAGGGTGAGGTTTAGGGTGAAATTTAGGGTTAGGGTGAGGGTGAGGTTTAGGGTTAGGGTGATGGTTAAGTTTAGGGTCAGGTTTAATGTTAGGGTTAGGGTTAGCGTGAGGGTGAGGGTGATGATGAGATTTAGAGTTAGGGTGAGGTTTAGGGCTAGGTTTAGGGTGAGAGTTACGGTTAGGCTTAGGGTGAGGTTTAGGGTTAGGTTTATGGTGAGGCTGAGGGTGAGGGGTAGGGTTAGGGTTGAGAGAGTGTGAGGGCTAGGGTGAGTGTGAGTGTTAGGGTTAGGGTTGGGGTGAGGATTATGGTGTGGGTGAGGGTTAGTGTTAGGGTGAAGGTTAGGGTTAGGTTTAGGGGGAGGTTTAAGTTTAGGGTTAGTGTGAGGGCTAGGGTGAGGGTGAGGGTTTGTGTTAGGGATAGGTGACGATTAGGGTTAGAGTTACGGTTAGGGTGAAGTTGAGGGTGAGGGTGAGTGCAGGTTTAGCATTAGGGTTAGGGTGAGGGTGAGGGTTAGGGTTAGGGTTAGGGTGACAGCTAGGGTGAGGGTGAGGCTTAGGTTTAGGGTCAGGGATAGAGTGAGGATTAGGGGTAAGGTTAGACTTAGGGTGAGGGTTAGGTTGAGGGTGAGGTTTAGGGTTAGCATTAGGGTTAGGGTTAGTATTAGGTTGAGGGTTAGTGATAGGTTTAGGTTTAATTGAGGGTGAAGGTCAGGTTTAGCCTTAGAGGTAGAGTGAGGGTTAGGTTTAGGATGAGGGTTAGGGTCAGTGTTAGGGTGAGTGTGATGGTGAGGGTTAGGGTTAGGGTGAGAGTGAGTGTGAGGGTGAGTGTTAGGGTTATCATTAAGGTTAGGGTGAGGTTGAGGTTTAGTGTTAGGGTTAGGATGAGGTTTAGGTTTAGGGTGATGGTTAGGGTTAGTGCGAGGGTTAGTTTAAGGGTTAGGGTTAGTGTTAGGGTGAGGGTAAGTGTAAGTGTGAGGTTTAGGATTAGGGTGAGGTTTAGGGTTAGGGTTAAGTTTAGGATTAGAATGAGGGTGATGTTTAGGGTTAGAGTTAAGATTAGGGTGAGGGTTAGAGTAAGGGTTAGTGTTAGGGTTAAGGTTATGGTGAGGTTTAGGTTGGTGGTTAAGGTTAGGGTTAGGGTTAGGATTAGGATTAGGGATAAGGTGAGGGTGAGTGTGAGGGTTAGGGTTAGGGTTAGGGTTAGGATAAGAGTTATGGTGAGGGTGAGGGTGAGGGTTAGGCTTAGGGTGAGGGTTGGAGTTAGTGTTAGAGTCAGGGTTAGGGTGAGGTTTAAGATTAGGCTTAGGGTTAGGGCATGGTCTAGGGTGAGGGTGAGGGTTAGGGTAATGGTTAGTGTGAGGGTTAGTGTGAGGGTTAGGTTTAGGGTTAGTGTTAGGGTTAGCGTTGGGGTTAGGGATAGGCTTAAGTGTTAGGCGGAGGGTTTGGGTGAGGGTGAGGTTTAGGGTTAGGGTGAGGATGAGGTTTAGGGTTAGAGTTAGCATTAGGGTGAGGGTTAGTGTTAGGGTTAGGGTTAGTGTTACAGTTAGGGTTAGAGTGAGTGTTAGGTTTAGGGTTAGACTTAGGGTGAGGGTGAGGGTTAGTGTTAGGGTTAGTGTGAGAGTAAGGGTGAGTGTGAGGGTTACAGTTAGTCTTAGGCTTAGGCTTAGTTTTAGGCAGAGCATGAGTGTGAGGGAGAGGGTTAGGGTTAGGATGAGGGTTAGGGTTTTAGGGTTATGGTGAGGTTTAGGATGAGGTGTAGGGTTAGAATTAGGGTTGGGTGAGGGCTAGAGTGAGGGAGAGGGTTAGGGTTAGCGTTAGGGTAAGGTTTAGGGTTAGGGTCAGGGTTACGTTGAGGGTGAGGGTTTGGGTTAGGGTGAGGGTTAGGGTTAGTGTTAAGGTGAGGGTGAAGGTTAGGATTAGGTTTAGGGTTAGGGTTATTGTTAGTTTTATGGTTAGGGTTAAGTTTACAGTGAGGGTGAGGGGGAGGTTGAGGGTTAGGGTTTGGGTTAGGGTTAGGGTTAGGGTGAGGGTTAGATCAGGGTGAGGGTTAGGGTGAGGGTTAGGGTTACGGTGAGTGTGAGGGTTAGGGTTAGGGTTAGGCTGAGGTTTAAGTTTAGGGTTAGGGTTAGCATGAGGGTGAATTTTAGGGTTAGAGTTATGCTTAGGGGAAGGGTTAGGGTGAGGTTTAGGGTTAGTGTTAGTCTTAGGGTTAGGGTTAGGGTGAGGGTTAGAATTAGGATTACAGTCAGGGTGAGTGTGTGGATGAGGGTTAGGGTTAGGCTTAGGCTTAGGATTAGGCTGAGGGTGATAGTGGGGATGAGGATTAGCTTTTGAGTGATGGTTAGGGTTATGGTTAGTTTGAGGGTTAGGATGAGGGTTAGGGTTAGGATTAGTGTTAGGGTGAGGGCTAGGATGAGGGTGATGTTTAGGGTTAGGGGTAGGCTTAGTCTTAGGGTTAGGCTGAGGCTGAAGGTGGGGGTGAGGTTTAGGGTTAGGGTGATGTTTAGGGTTACAGTTAGGGTGAGGGTTAGGATGAGGAGTAGGGTTAGGGTGAGGGTTAGTTTGAAGGGGACAGTAAGGGTAAAGTTGAGGGTTAGGCTGAGAGTGAGTGTTATGGTAATGCTGAAGGTTTGGGTTAGGGTGAGGGTTGAGTGAGGGTTAGGGTTTGGGTTAGGGGGAGGGTGAGGGTTAGATTGAGTATTAGTGTTAGGGTTAGTGTGAGGTTTAGGGTGAGGATGAGGTTTAGGGTTAGGATGAGGTCTAGGGTGAGGGTGAGGTTTAGGGTTAGGGTTAGGGTGAGGTTTAGGGTTAGTTTGATGTTTAGGGTCAGTGTGAGGTTTAGTTTTAGGTTTAGGCTTAGTGTTATGTTGAGGGTTATTGTTAGGGGGATGGTTAAGGTTAGGGTGAGGGTTATGGTTAGGGTGAGTGTTAGGGTTAGGGTTAGGGTTATTGTTAGGATTAGGGTTAGGGTTACATTTTCGGTGAGTGTGAGGGTGAGGGTTAGGGTTAGAGTTAGGGTGCGGTTTAGGTTTAGGTTTAGGGTTAGAGTTAGAGTTAGGGTGAGGTTGAGGTTTAGGATTATAGTTACGGTTAGTGTTAGGTTTATGGTTAGGGTGGGGGTTAGGGTTTCGGTTATGGTTAGGCTTAGGCTTAGGCTTAGGCCGAGCATGAGGGTGAGGGTTAGGGTGAGGGTTAGGGTTAGGGTTAGGGTTAGGGGTAGGATGAGATTTAGGGTTAGAGTTACGCTTAGGGTTATGTTTAGGGTTAGGATTAGGGTTAGGGTTATGTTTAGGGTTATAGTTAGGGTTAGGGTGAGGGTTAGGGTTAGGGTTTAGGTTAGGGTGAGCGTGAGGGTAAGGATTAGCATTAGTGTTAGTGTTAGGTTTAGGTTAAGGGTTAGGGTTATGAGTACGGTTAGTGTTAGGGTTAGGTTTAGGTTTATGGTGAGGGTTAGGGTTAGGGTTAGCGTTGTTGTTAGTGTTATGTTTAGGGTTTAGATTGCGGTGAGGGTGAGGCTTAGGGTGAGGGTTATGGTTAGGGTTAGGGTTAGGGTGAGTGTGAGGGTTAGCGTTAGTATTAAGCTTATGCTTAGGCCTAGGCCTAGCTTGGGGGTGAAGGTGAGGGTTAGGGTTAGGGTGAGGGTCAGGGTTAGGATAATGGTTAGGGTTATGGCGAGGTTGAGGGTTAGAGTTAGGGTGAGTTTTAAGTTTAGGGTGTAGTTTCAGGTTAATGTGAGGGTTAGGGTTAGGGTTAAGGTTAGTTTTATTGTGAAGGTAAGTGTTAGGGTGAGGTTTAGGGTTAGAGTTAGGGTTAGGGTGAGGGTTAGGTTTAGGGTTAGTGTTAGTGTTAGGGTTAGGGTGAGGTTTAGGGTGGGTATGAGTGTTAGGGTTAGGGTTAGGATTAGGGTAACATGAGGGTGAGTGTGAGGGTTAGGGATAGGGTTAGGATTAGGATAAGAGTTATGGTGAGGGTGAGGGAGAGGGTTAGGGTTAGGGTGAGGGTTGGTGTTAGGGTTAGAGTGAGGGTTAGGCTGAGGGTTATGATTAGGCCTAGGGTTAGGGTATGGGCTAGGGTGAGGGTGAGGGTTAGGGTCAGGGTTAGAGTGAGGGTTAGAGTGAGGGTTAGGTTTAGGGTTAGTGTTAGGGTTAGGGTTGGGGTTAGGCATAGGCTTAATGTTAGGCGGAGGGTAAGGTTGGGGGTGGGGGTTAGGGTTAGTGTGCGGGTTAGGTTTAGGGTTAGTGTTAGTGTTAGGGTGAGTGTTAGTGTGAGGGTTCGGTGTTACTTTTAGGGTTAGGGTGAGGGTGAGTGTGAGAGTAAGGGTTAGTCTTAGTCTACGGCTTAGGCTTAGTCTGAGCCTAAGGGTGAAGGTGAGGGTGAGGGTTAGGGTGATGTTTAGGGGTAGGGTGAGGGTTATGGACAGGGTGAGGGTTAGGGTTATTGTTAGGATTAGGGTTAGGTTTAAAGTTACTGTGAGGGTGAGGGTTAGGGTTAGGGTTAGGGTGAGGTTTAAATTTAAGGATAGGGTTAGAGTTAGCGTTAGGGTAAGGGTGAGGTTTAGAGTTAGAGTTAGAGTTAGTGTTAGGTTTAGGGTGAGTGTTAGGGTGAGGGTTAGGGTTATGGTTAGGCTTAGGCTTAGGCTCAGGCTTAGGCCGAGAATGAGGGTGAGGGTTAGGGTTAAGGTTAGTGTGAGCGTTAGTGTTAAGGTTAGGTTGAGGGTTAGGATGAGGTTTAGGGTTAAGTTTAGGTTTAGGTTCATGGTTAGGGTTAGGGTTGGGGTTAGGGTTAGGGTTAGGGCGAAGGTTAGGGTTAGGATGTGGGTTAGGGTGAGGTTGAGGGTGATGATTAGTGTTAGTGTTAGTGTTAGGGTTTTAGTGTTATGTTTAGGGTTAGGGTTAGGGTTACAGTGAGGGTTAGGGTTAGGGTTAGGTTTAGGGTTAGGTTTAGGGTTATTGTTAGTGTTATGTTTAGGGTTAAAGTTGCGGTGAGGTTGAGGCTGAGGGTGAGGTTTCTGGTTAGTTTTAGGGTTAGGCTTAATGTTAGGGTTAGGGTTAGGCTTAGTGTTATGGTTAGGGTTAGGGTGAGGTTTAGGGTGAGGTTTAGGTTTAGGGTTAGAATTAGGATTAGGATTAAAGTGAAGGTGAGTTTGAGGTTTAGGATTAGGGTTATGCTTAGGATTATAGTTAGGGTGAGGGTGAGGGTGAGGGTTGGGTTTAGGGTTAGAGTGAGGGTTAGGGTGAGGGTTAGGCTTAGGCTTAGGGTTAGGGTATGGGCTAGGGTGAGGGTGAGGGTTAGGGTTAGGGTTATGGTGAGGTTAGGGTGAGGGTTAGGGTTAGGGTTAGGGTTAGTGTTAGGGTTCGGGTTGGGGTTAGGTTTAGGCTTAATATTAGGCGTAGGTTTAGTGTGAAGTTGAAGGTTAGGGTTAGGGTGAGGTAGAGGTTTAGGGTTAGAGTTAGGGGGAGGGGGAGGGTTAGGCTTAGGATTAGGGTTAGGTTGATGGTGAGGGTGTGGTTTAGGGTAAGGTTTAAGGTTAGGCTTAGGGTTAGGCTGAGGTTGGGGTTGAGGGTGAGGGTTAGGGTTAGGGTGAGGCTGAGGGTGAGTTTTAGGGTTAGGGTTAGAGTTAGGGGTAGGGTAAGGGTTAGGGTGAGGGTGAGGGTTAACCTTAGGTTTAGGATTAGGGTTAGGGTGAGTGTGAGGTTTAGGTTTAGGGTTAGGGTTAGAGTTAGGATAAGGTTTAGGGTGAGGGTGAGTGTGAGGGTTAGGTTTAGGGTTAGCCTTAGACTTAGGTTTAGGCTGTGGGTGAGGTTGGGTGTGAGGATTAGGGTTAGGATGATGGTTAGGGTTACAGTTAGGGTGAGGTTTAGGATGTGGATTAAGGTTAGGGTGAGGATGATGGTAAGGGTAAAGGTGTGGTTTAGGCTGAGAGTGAGGGTTAAGATAAAGTTGAGAGATAGGGTTAGGTTTAGGGTTAGTGTAAGGGTTAGGGTTAGGTTTAGGGTGCGGTTGAGGGTGAGGGTTAGGTTGACATTTAGGGTTAGGGTTAGGGTTATGGTGAGGGTTATAGTGAGGTTTAGGTTTAGGGGTAGGGTAGGGGTTAGGGTGAGGGTGAGGGGTAGGATTAGGGCTAGGGTTAGGGTTATGGTGGTGGTTAGAGTTAGGGATAGGTTTAGGGTTAGAGTTACAGTTAGAGTGGAGGTTAGTGTGAGGGTGAGGAATAGGGTTAGTTTTAGGGTTAGGGAGAGCTTAAGGGTTACTGTGAGGGTTAGGGTTAGGGTTAGCGTTATGGTTAGGGATAGGGTGTGGGTGAGGGTGAGGTTTATGTTGAGAGTTAGTGATAGGGTTAGGCTAGGGGTTAGGGTGAGGGTTAGTGTTATGTTTAGGCTTAGCCTTAGGGTGAGGGTGAGGGTTAGGATTAGGGTTACGGTTAGGGTTTGGGTTAGGGTTATTGTTAGGGTTAGGGTTAGGGTTAGGGTGAGGGTGAGGGTGAAGTTGAGGGTTACAGTTAGGTTTAGGTTTAGGATGAGTGCTAGGTTGACGGTTACGGTTAGGTTTAGGGTGAGGGTTAGGGTTAGTGTGAGTGTTAGGGTTAGGGTTAGGGTGAGGGTAAGGGTTATGGTGAAGTTTACTGTGAGGGTGAGGATTAGGGTAAGGGTTAATGTTATGGTGAGGGTTAGGTTGACGGTTAGGTTTTGGTTGAGGGTTAGGATGATGCTGAGTTTTATGGGGTGGGTTAGAGTTAGGGTTAATGTTAGGGTGAGGGTTAGTGTGAGGGTAAGGGTTAGGGTGAGTGTTTCGGTTAGGGTGAGGGTTAGGGTTAGGATTAGGGTTATGATGAGGGTGAGTGTGAGGGTTAGGGTTAGGCATAGGCTTAGGGATAGGCTGAGGGTGAGTGTGGGAGTGAGGATGAGGGTTAGGATGATGGTTAGGGTTTCGGTTAGGGTGAGGTTTAGGATGAGGTTTGGGGTTAGGGTGAGGATGATGGTAAGTGTAAAGGTGTCGTTTAGGCTGATGGTGAGGGATAAGGTAAGGTTGAGGGTTAGGGTTAGGGTTAGGGTTAGTGTAAGGGTTAGGGTTAGGTTTTGGGTGCAGTTGAGGTTGAGGTTTAGGTTATCATTTAGGGTTAGGATTAGGGTTATGGTGAGGGTTATAGTGAGGGTTAGGTTTAGGGTAGGGTAGGGGTTATGGTTAGGGTGAGGGGTAGGGTTAGGGTTAGGGTTAGGGTGATGGTTAGAGTTAGGGATAATGTTAGGGTTAGAGTTACGGTTAGAGTGAAGGTTAGTGTGAGGGTGAGGAATAGGGTTAGGTTTAGGGTTAGGGTCAGCTTAAGGGTTAGTGTGAGGGTTAGGATTAGGGTTAGCGTTATGGTTAGGGATAGGGTGAGGGTGAGGGTGAGGTTTATGGTGAGAGTTAGTGATAGGGTTAGGCTAGGGGTTAGGGTTCGGGTTAAGGCTAAGGTGAGGGTTAGTGTGAGGGTTAGGATGAGAGTGAGGGTTAGGGTAATCGTGAGTGTTAGGGTGATGGTTAGAGTGAGGGTTAGGGTAAGGGTTAGGCTTAGGGTGAAGTTGAGGGTTAGGGTTTGGGTGAGGGTGAGTGTTAGTGTTATGTTTAGGGTTAGCCTTAGGGTGAGGGTGAGGGTTAGGATTAGGGTTAGGGTTAGGGTTTAGGTTAGGGTTATTGTTAGGGTTAGGGTTAGGGTTAGGGTGAGGGTGAGGGTGAAGATGAGGGTTATGGTTAGGGTTAGGTTTAGGATGAGTGCTATGTTGAGGGTTACGGTTAGGTTTAGGGTGAGGGTTAGGGTTAGTGTGAGTGTTAGGGTTAGGGTTAGGGTGAGGGTAAGGGTTATGTTGAGGGTTACAGTGAGGGTGAGGATTAGAGTAAGGGTTAGGGTTATGGTGACGGTTAGGTTGAGGGTTAGGTTTTGGTTGAGGGTTAGGATGAGTCTGAGGTTTATGGGGTGGATTAGGGTTAGGGTTAGTGTTAGCATGAGAGTTAGTGTGAGGGTAAGGGTAGGGTGAGTGTTAGGGTTAGGTTGAGGGTGAGGGTTAGGGTTAGGATTAGGGTGAGGTTAAGGGTTATTGTGAGTATTAGGGTTAGGTTGAGGGTTAGGGTGAGGTTGAACTTTAGGGTTAGGGTTAAGCTGAGGTTGAGGGTGAGGTTTAGGGTTAGGATTTGGGTTAGGGTTAGGTGAGGGTTAGGGTTAGGAATATTGTTAGGGTTAGGGTGAAGGTGAGGGTTAGGTTTATCTTTAGGGTTAGGGTTAGGGATAGGCTGAGGGTGAGGTTGAGGGTTAGGGTTAGGGTTAGGATGAGGGTTAGGGTTAGGGTTAGGGTGAGGTTGAGGGTGAGGTTTAGGGTTAGGGTTTTTGTTAGGCTGAGGGTGAGGGTGAGGGTGAGGTTGAGGGTTAGGATTATGGTTAGGGTGAGGGTGAGGGTGTAGGTGAGGGTTAGGGTTAGGATTAGTGTTAGCATTAGGGTTAAGCTGAGGGTGAGGGTGAGGGTTTGGTTTAGGTTTAAGGTGAGGGTTAGGGTTAGTGTGAGGGTTAGGGTGAGGGGGAGGGTTAATGTTACGGTTAGGGTGAGTGTTAGTGTGATGGTTAGCGTTAGGGTTAGGATTATTGTTAGGTTTAGGGTTAGGGTTAGGGTTAGGTTGTGGATAAGTGTTAGAGTGATGGTTAGGATGAGGGTTAGGGTTAGTTTGAGGGTTAGAGTTAGGGTTAGGGTTAGGGTGAGGGTTAGGGTTAGTGTGAGCTTTAGAGTTAGGGTTAGGGCTAGGATGAGGGTAAGGCTTAGGTTAGGTTTAGGGTGAAGGTGAGGGTTAGTGTGAGGGTTATTGTTTGGTTTAGGGTAAGGTTTATGGTGAGGTCTAATGTGAGGTTGAGGGTTAGGGTGAGGCTGAGGGTGAGGGTGAGCATTTCGGTTAGGTAAGGGTTAAGATTAGGGTTAGGGTGAGGATTAGGGTGAGGGTCAGGGATAGGATGAAGTTTAGGGTTAGAGTGATTGTTAGGGTTAGTGTGAGGTTTAGGGTTAGGGTTATGGTTAGGGTGAGGTTTAGGGTTCGGGTTTGCATTAGGGTTAAGGGTGAGGGTTAGGGTGATTTTGAGGGTTAGGGGTAGGGTTAGGGTTAGTGTTAGGGTGAGGGTGAGGGTTAGTGTTAGGGTTAGGATGAGGGTTAGGATAAGGGGTAGGGTTAGGATTAGGGTGAATGTTAGGATTAGGGTGACGGTTAGGTTAATGGTAAGGGTTAGGGTTAGGGTGATGTTAAGGATTAGGGTGAGGCTTAGGGTTAGTGTTAGGTTTAGGGTGATGGTGAGGGTTAAGTTTGAGGGTGAGGCTGAGGGTGAGTGTTAGAGTTAGGGTAATGATTAGTGTTAGGGTTAGTTTGAGGATTAGGGTGAGGTTTTGGGTTAGGGTGACTGTTAGGGTTAGGCTGAGTGTTAGGTTTAGGGTTAGGGTGAGGGTTAGGTTTAGTGTGATGTTTAGGGTGAGGGTTAGGGTGAGGTTGAAGGTTAGGGTGAGCATGAGAGTTAGGGTTAGGGTTAGGGTGAGGTTTAGGTTTAAGGTTAGTGTTAGGTGAGGGTTACAGGGAGGGATAGGGTTAGGGTTAGGGTGAGAGTTAGGATTACTGTGTGGGTTAGGGTTATGGTTAGGGTGAGGGTAAGGTTAGGGTTAGGTTTAGGGTGAGGTTGAGGATTAGGGTTAGGGTTATGGTGAGGGTTAGGGTGAGGGTTAGGGTTAGGTTTAGGGTTATGTTTAGGGTGAGGGTTTCAGTGAGGGTTAAGGTTAGGGCTAGGGTGAGGGTAAGGTTTAAAGTGAGGGTTAGAGTGAGGGTGAGGGTTAGGGTTAGGTTTAGGTTGAGGGGTAGGGTGAGGGTGAGGGTTAGGGTGATTGAGAGGCTTAGGGTGAGGCTTTTGGTTAATGTTAGGGTTAGTGTTATGGTTAGGGTGAGGGTGATGGTTAGGGTTAGTGTTAGTGTTAGGGTGAGGTCTAGGGTGAGGGTGAGTGTTAGGGTTAGGGTTAGAGTTAGGGATAAGGAGAGGATTGGTGAGGGTAAAGGTTAGGGTGAGGGTTTGGGTGAGGGTGAATGTTAGGGTTAGCATTAGGGATAGGGTGAGGGTTAGAGTGTGGGTAAGGGTTTGGGTAAGGGTTTGGGTGAGAGTGAGGGTGAGGTTTAGGGTTAGGGTTTTTGTTAGCCTGAGGGTGAGGGTGAGGGTGAGTGTTAGGGTTGGGGTTAGGGTGAGGGTTACGGTTAGTGTGATTGTTAGGGTGAGGGTGACTGTTACGGTTAGGGTGATGGTTAGGGTGAAGTGAGGTTTAGGGTTAGAGATAGGGTTAGTGTGAGGGTTTGTGTTAGGGTGAGGGTTAGGTTGCATGTGAGGGTTAGGGTTAAGCTTAGGTTTAGGATGAGGGTTAGGGTTGGTGAGGTGTTTTGGGATACGGTGAGGGATAGGGTTAGCCTTAGGGTAAGGATGAGGTTGAGGGTTAGGGTTAAGTTAGGTTGAGGGTGAGGGTGAGGGTGAGGGTTAGGGTTGGTGTTAGTGTTAGAGTTAGGGTTAGGCTGAGGGATAAGGTGAGGGTTAGGTTGTGGGTAAGTGTTAGAGTGAGCGTTAGAATGAGGGTGAGGGTTAGGGTTAGGGTGAGGGTAAGGGTTAGTGTGAGGTTTAGGGTGAGGCTGAGGGTTAGGGTTAGCATTAGGGATAGGTTGAGCGATAGGAATAAGGTTATGGTTAGGGTTAGTGTAAGGGTGAGGTTTAGGGTGAGGCTGAGGTTGAGGTTGAGGGTTAGGATTAGGGTTAGGGTGAGGGTGAGGGTTTGGGTGAGGATAGGGTTAGGATTAGTGTTAGCGTTAGGGTTAGGCTGAGAGTGAGCTTGAGGGTGAGGGTGAGGGTTAGGTTTAGGTTTAAGGAGAGGTTTAGGGTTAGTGTGAGGGTTAGGGCGGGGGAGGGTGAGGGTTACGGTTAGGGTGAGTGTTAGTGTGAGGGTTAGGGATAGGATTAGGTTTAGGTGAAGGTTAGGGTGAGGGTTAAGGTTAATGGTATGGTTAGGTTGAGAGTGAGGTTTAGGGTGAGGGGTAGGGTTAGGTTTAGGATGAGGGTAAGGATTAGGGTGAGGTTTAGGGTGAGGGTGAGGGTTAGGGTTAGGATGAGGGTAATGATTAGTGTGAGGGTTAGAGTTAGGGTTAGGTTTAGGGTGAGTGTAAGGCTTAGGGTTAAGTTTATGGTGAAGGTGATTGTTAGTGTGAGGGTTATTGTTAGGTTTAGGGTAAGGTTTATGGTGAGGTCTAATGTGAGGTTGAGGGATAGGTTGAGGGTGAGGGTGAGCGTTTCGGTTAGGTAAGGGTTAAGAGGGTTAGGGTGAAGATTAGGGTGAGGGTCAGGGATAGGATGAAGTTTATGCTTAGAGTGATGGATACGGTTATGGTGAGTTTTAGGGTTTGGGTTTGCATTAGGGTTAGGGTGAGGTTTAGGGTGTTTTTGAGGGTTAGTGGTAGGGTTAGGGTTAGTGTTAGGGTGAGGGTTAGGGTTAGGGTTTGGGTTAGGATGAGGGTTAGGGTAAGGGGTAGGGTTAGGGTTAGGGTGAATGTTAGGATTTGGGTGAAGGTTAGGTTAAGTGTAAGGATTAGGGTTAGGGTGAGATTAAGGATTAGGGTGTGGGTGAGGGTTAGTGTTAGGTTTAGGGAGATGGTGAGGGTGAGGGTTAGGTTTAGGTTTAGGCTTAGTTTGAGGGTTAGGATGAGGGTTTTGTTTAGTGTTCGTGTTAGGGTTAGCATGAGGTTTAGGGTTAGTGTGAGTGTTAGGGTGAGGGTGAAGGTGAGGGTAAGTGTTAGGGTGAGGGTGATGGTGAGGGTTAAAGTTCTGGCTAGGGCTAGGGTGATGGTTAGGGTTAATGTTATGTTTAGGGTGAGGGCGAGGGTGAGGGTGAGTATTAGGGTGAAAATGAGGGTTAGGGTGAGGGTTTTGGTTAGGTAAGGATTAGGGTTAGGGTTAGGGTGAGGATTAGGGTGAGGGTTAGGGTTAGGATGAATGTTAGGGTTAGGGTGAGCATTAGGGTTAGGGTTAGGGATAGGGTGAGGCTTAGGGTGAGGGTGAGGGTTAGGGTGAGAGTGAGCGTGAGGGTTCGGGTAAGGTTCAGCGTTCGAGTTTGAGCTAGTGTTAAGTTTAGGGTGAGGGTTAGGGTGACGGTGAGGGTTAGGATTAGGGTTAGGTTGAGGGTTAGGTTTAGGGTGAGGGTTAGGGTCAGGTGTAGGTTTAGGTTTAGGGAGAGGGTTAGGGTTAGGGTGAAGGTTAGATTTAGTTTGAGGGTTAGGGTGAAGGTGAGTTTGAGATTGAGGGTTAGGGTGAGGGTGATGGTGATGGTGAGGGATAGGGTTAGGTTTCGGGTTAGGTTTAGGGTGAGGGTTAGGGTTAGGGTTAGGGTTAGGGTGAGGATGAGTGTGAGGGTTACGGTTAGGGTTAGGGTGAGGGTGAGGTTTATGTTGTGGGGTAGGGTTAGGGAGAGCATAAGGTTTAGGGTTAGGGTGAGTGTTAGGGTTAGGTTAGGGTTAGGGTGAGGGTGAGGGTGAGGGTTAGGGTTAGGGTTAGGGTTAGGGTGAGTGTGATGCTGAGGATTAACGTTAGGGTTAGTGTGAGGTTAAGTGTTAGAGTGAGGATTAGGGTGAGGGTTAGGGTTAGCATAAGGTTTAGAGTGAGGTTTAGGGTTAGGGTTAGGGTTACAGTAAGAGTTAGGGTTAGGGTAAGAGTTAGGGTTAGGCTTAGCGTTAGGGTTAGGGTTAGGGTTAGGCTTAGGGTTAGGGTTAGGGTAATGGTTAGGTTTAAGGTTAGGTTAAGTTTAGGGTTAGCGTGAGGGTTAGGGTTAGGGTGATGTTTAGGGTGACGGTGAGGGTTAGGGTGAGGGTGAGGTTGAGTGGGAGGGTGACGGTGAGGGTTAGGGTTAGGGTTAGGTTTAGTGTGAGGATTAGGGTGAGGGTGAGGGTGAGGGTTAGGCGTAGGTTGAGGATTAGGGTTAGGGTTAGGTTTAAGGTGAATGTTAGGGTGAGAGGTAACGTTAGGGTTAGGATGAGGGTTAGGCTTACTGTGAGGGTTACGGTTTGGGTTTGGGTTAGTGTGAGGATAAGGTTTAGGGTGAGGGTTAGGTTGAGACTGAGGGTTAGGGTTAGCTTTAGAGTAGGGTGAAGATTAGGTTGGGGGTTAGGGTGAGGGTTGGTGTTCGGGTTAGGGTTGGGTGAGTGTTAGGGTGACCGTAAGGGTTAGGGTGAGGGTTAGGTTGAGGGTGAGGGATAGGGTTATGGTGAGGGTAAGGGTTAGGTTTAGGGTGAGAGTGATAGTTAGGATAAGGGTAAGGGTTAGGGTCAGGGTTAGGTTGAGGGTGAGGGTTAGGGTTAGCATTAGGGTTAGGATTAGGGTTAGGTTGACTGTTAGGGTTAGGGTTAGGGTTAGGGTGCAGGTTAGGGTGAGGCTGAGGGTGAGGGTGAGGGTGAGGGTTAAGGTTAGGGTTAGGTTTAGGGTGAGGGCAAGGGTGAGGGTGATGTTTTTGTTTAGGAAAGGTTTAGGGTTAGGTTTAGTGTGAGGATTAGTGTGTGGGTGAGGTTTAAGGTGAGGGTTAGGGTTAGGGTGAGGGTTAGGGTTAGGGTTAGGGTGAGGGTTAAGGTTAGGGTGATGTTTAGTGTGAGGGTGAATGTGAGAGTGAGGGTTTTGGTGAGGGTTTGGGTTAGTGTGAGGGTTAGGGTTAGGGTTACGGTTTGGGTTAGTGTGAGGGTAAGGGTTATATTGACAGTTAGCTTGAGGGTGAGTGTTAGGGTTAGGTTTAGGCTTAGGGTGAGGGTTCGGGTTAGGGTTAGGATGAGGTTTAAGGTGAGGGCTAGGGTGAAGTTTAGGGTTAAGGTTAGGGTTTGGGTTAGGGTGAGGAGAAGGGGTAGGGTGAGGTTTAGGGAGAGGTTTAGGGATAGGATTATGGTGAGGGTAAGTGTTAGGCTGAGTCTTAGGTTGAGAATGAGCATTTGTCTTAGCACAGGGTTGGGTTGAGGGTGAGGGTTAGGGTTAGGCTGATGGATAGTTTTAGGGTTAGGGTTAGGGTTAGGGTGAGGTTAAGAGTTAGGGTGTGGGTGAGTTTGAGCTTTAGGGTTAGGGTGAGGCTTAAGGTTAGGGTTTGGGATAGGGTTAGGGTGAGGTTTGGGTGAGTGCTAGGGTGAGTGTGAGGGTTAGGTTTAGGGTTAGGGATAGGGTGAGGATAAGGTTTAGGGTTAGGGTCAGGGTTTGTGTTAGGGTTATGATGAGGGTTAGGGTGAATGTGAGGGTTAGGGATAGGTTTAGGGATAGGGTGAGGATTAGGGTTAGGGTTCTGGTTAGGTGAGGCTGATGGGTAGGGTTATAGATAGGGTGAGGGTTAGGTTTAGTGGAAGTGTTAGGGTTAGGTTTAGGATTAGGGTTAGGGTGAGGTTTTGGGTGAGGGCTCGGGTTAAGGTGTGGGTGAGGGTTAGGGTTAGTGTGAGGACTAGGTTTAGGGTTAGGGGTACTGTTAGGGTTAGGGTTAGGGTGAGGGTAAGGTAAGATTTAGGGTGATTGTGAGGGTAGGGGTTAGGGTTAGTGTTAAGGTTATGGTGAGGTTTCAGGTTAGTGTGAGGTTTAGGGTTAGGGTTAGGTGAATGTGAGGGTAAGGGTTAGGGTGAGGGTTAGGGTGAGGGTGAGGGTTATGATTAGAGTTAGGGTTAGGATTAGGGTTAGGGTGATGTTGAGGTTTAGTGTTAGGGTGAGGGTTAGGCTTATTGTTAGGGTTAGGATTCGGTTGATGATGAGGGTGAGGGTGAGGGTTAGGTTTAGGTTAGGGTTAGGATTAGGCTGAAGGTGAGGTTGAGGGTGAGGTTGATGATTAGTGTTAGGGTTAGAGTGAGTGTGACGGCTAGGGTGAGGGTGAGGGCTAGGGTGAGGGTGAGGTTGAGGGTTTCGTTTACTTCAGGGTTAGGGTTAAGCTGAGGTTAGGGTTAGAGTGATGGTTAGGGTTAGGGTGTGGGTGTGGGTTAATGTTAGGGTGATGTTTAGGGTGAGGGTAAGGGTGAGAGTGAGGGTGAGGTTTAGGGTTAGTGTTAGGATTAGGGTTAATGTGAGGGTGAGGTTTACAGTTAGAGTTAGGGTTGTGGGGAGGGTTAAATTGAGGGTCAGGTTTAGGGTTAGTGT
The DNA here is from genome assembly GCF_024711535.1 of Dipodomys merriami. Taxonomy (NCBI): domain Eukaryota; kingdom Metazoa; phylum Chordata; class Mammalia; order Rodentia; family Heteromyidae; genus Dipodomys; species Dipodomys merriami. Next base: position 3,979,540 of record NW_027206335.1, on the reverse strand, counting down.
TAGGGTTAGGGTTAGCATGAGGGTTAGGTTGAGGTTTAGGGTTAGGGTTTGGGTTAGGGTTAGGATGAGCGTTAGGCTGAGGGTTAGGGTTAGGGTTAGTGTGTGGGATAGGGTTAGGTTATAGTTAGGGTTAGGGTTCGGTTAGGGTGAAGGTTAGTTTTAGGTTTAGGGTTAGGATAAAGTTTAGGGTGAGGGTTAGGGTTAGGGTTCGTGTGAGGGTTAGGTTTAGGGTTAGGGTAAGGATGTGGACTATGGTGAGGGTGAGGGTTAGGGTGAGGGTTAGGGTTATGGTTAGGGTTAGGGTCAGGGGTAGGTTGAGGGTTAGGATTAGGGTAAGGAGTAGGGTTATGCTGAGGGTGAGGGTGAGGTTGTGGGTGAGTGTTAGTGTTAGAGTGAGAATTAGAGTGAGGGGGAGGGGGAGGGGGAGAGTTTGGTTTAGGGTTAGAGTTAGTATGAGTGTGAGGGTTAGGTTTAGGCTGAGGGTGAGGGTGAGGTTGAGGTTGAAGTTTAGTGTTAGGGTGAGGGTTAGGTTTAGGGATACGTTTAGGGTGAGAGTTAGCATTAGGCTTAGGGTTAGGTTTAAGAGTAGTGTCAGGGTTAGTGTGAGGGTTGGGTTTAGGGTTAGGGTTAGGGTGTGGGCTAGGGTTTAGGGTGAGGGTAAAGGTGAGGGTTTAGTTTAGGTAAGGGTTAAGGTAAGGTTAGGATGAGGATTAGGGTGAGGTTGAGGTTTGAGATGAGGTTTAGAGTTAGGGTGAGTGTTAGGGTTACTGCGAGGTTTAGGGTTACGCTTAGGTTGAGGGTAAGTGTTAGGGTGAGGGTTATGGTGAGGGTGAGGGTTAGGATTAGAGTTAGGGTTAGGGTTAGGGTGAGGGTTAGTGTTAGGGTGAGCGTTAGGGTTGGGGTGAGGGTTAGGTTTACGTTTAGGGTTGGGGTGAGGGTGAGGGTGAGGGTTAGGGTTATGGTTAGTGTTAGGGTTAGTTTTAGGCTGAGGTTGAGAGTGAGGGTGAGGGTGAGTTTGAGGGTTAGAGTTAGGGTTAGGGTGAGGGTGAGGGCTAGGGTGAGGGTGAGGTTTAGTCTGAGGGTGAGGGTGAGGGTTTCCTTTATGTCAGGGTTAGGGTTAAGTTGAGGTTATGGTTAGGGTAAGGGTTATGGTTAGGGTTAGGCTGAGGTTTATGGTTTGGGTGATGTTTAGGGTGAGGGTAAAGGTTAGGGTGAGGGTGAAGGTTAGGGTGAGGGTGAGAAGTACGGTAAGGGTGAGGGTGAGGTTTAGGATTGGGAATAAGTTTAGGGTTAGGGTTAGGCTGAAGGTGAGGGTGAGGCTGAAGGTTAGGGTTAGGGTTAGCGTTAGGGTTATGGTTAGGTTGAGGGTTATGGTTACTCTGAGGGTTATGATTATGGTTAGGGTTAGAATGAGGGTGAGGGTAAGGGTTAGAGTGAGGTTTCGGGTGAGGGTGAGGATTAGGGTTAGGGTTAGGATTAGGGTGAGTGGTAGGGTGAGAGTGAGGGTTAGTGTGAGTTGAAGGTTGAGGGTTTCTTTTAGCCAAGGGTTAGGGTTATGGTGAGGAATCGGTTGAGGTTGAGGATTAGGTTTGGGGTTCGCGTTACGGTGTGGGTTAGGGCTAGGTTTAGGGTGATGGTCAGGGTTTGGGTGATGTTTAGTGTGAGGGTTAGGGTTAAGGTGAGGGTGAGGGTTAGGGTGTGGTTGAGGATTAGGGTTAGTTTGAGTGTTAGTGTTAGGTTTAGGATTAGTGTGAGGTTGAAGGTTAGGGGTAGTGTTAGGGTTAGATTGAGGGTTTAGATTAGGGTTATTGTTAGAGTGAGGGTTAGTGGGAAGGGTAGGGTTAGGGTTAGGGTGCGGGTTAGGGTGAGGGTGAGGGTTAGGGTGAGGGTGTGGGTGAGGGTTAGGGTTAGGTGTAGGGTTAGTGTGAGTTTAAGGGTGAGGCTAAGGTTTAGGAATAGTCTTAGGGTTAGGGTTAGGGTGAGTGTTAGTGTTTGGGTGAGGGTTCCGGTGAGGGTCAGGTTTAGGGTGTGGGTGAGGGTCAGGTTTAGGGTGAGGATTAGTGTTAGAGTTAGGTTTATGGTGAGGGTAAGTTTTAGGGTGAGGTTTAGTGTGAGGGTTAGGGTTAGGGTTAGGGTTAGGGTGACAGTTAGGGTTAGGTTTAGGGTTAGAGTTAGGGTGAGGGTTAGTATTAGAGTTAGTTAACATGAGCGTGAGGGTTAGGGTTAGGGTTACTTTTATGGGTAGGGTTACGGTTAGGGTGAGAGTTAGGTTTAGGGTTAGGGTTAGGATGAGTGTTAGGCTGAGGGTTAGGGTTAGGGTCAGGGAAACGGTTAGGTTGAGGGTTATTGTGAGGGTAAGGGTAAAGGTAAAGGGCGAGGGTGAGGGTTAGGGTTAGGGTTAAAGTAAGGGTTAAGGTGAGGGTTATGGTTATGGTTAGGGTTAGGGTGAGTGTCAGGGTGAGGGTTAGGTTTAGGTTGAGGGTTAGGTTTAGGGTGAGGGTTTAGGGTTAGGATGAGCAATAGGGTGATGGTGAGGGTTAGGGTCAGGGTGAGGGTTAGGGTGAGGGTGAGGGTTAGGTTGAGAGTTAGGGTTAGGGTGAGTGTTAGGGTTAGGGTTAGGGTTAGGGTGAGAGGGTGAGGTGTCGGGATACGGTTAGGGTGAGGGTTAGGGTTAGTGTGAAGGTTAGGGTTAGGGTTAGTGTGAGGATAATGTTTAGGGTGAGGGTTAGTTTGAGGGTGAGGGTTAGGGTGAGCGTAATGGTTAGGTTCAATGTGAGGGTTAGGGTTAAGGTGATGTTTAGGGTGAGGTTGAGGGTTAGTGTGAGGGTGAGGGTGAGGTTGAGTGTTAGGTTTAGGGTGAGGGTGAGGGTGAGGTTAGTTTAGGATTATTGTTAGAGTTAGGGTGAGGCTGAGGGTGAGGGGGAAAGTGAGGGTGAGGGTTAGGGTTAGAGCTATGGTGAGGGTTAGTTTGATAGTGAGGGTTAGTGTGATGGTGAGGGTCAGCGTGAGGGTGAGGGTTAGAATGAGGGTGAGGGTGAGGTTGAGGGTTAGGGTTAGGATTAGGGTTAGGGTGAGTTTAAGGTTCAGGGTTAGGGTTAGAGTTATTGTTAGGGTTACTGTTAGGGTTAGGATGTGGGTGAGGGTTATTTAAGGTTAGGGTTAGGGTTAGGGTAAGGGTGGGGTTGAGGGTTAGGGTTAGGATTAGGGTTATGGTTAGGGTAAGGCTAAGGGGAAAGGGGAGGTTGAGGGTGAGGGTTACAGTTAAGTTTAGGGTTAGGGTGAGGGCTTGGGTGGGGTGAGGGTTAGGCTGAGGTTGAGGGTGAGGGTTTCGGTTAGGTAAAGTTTAGGGTTAGGGTGAGCATTAGGGTGAGGGTGAGGATTAAGCTGAAGTTAGGTTCATGGTGAGGGTTATTGTTAGGGTGGGGGTGAGGGTTAATTTTTGGGTAAGGGTTAGGGTTAGGGTGATGTTTAGGGTGTGGGTTAGGTTTAGGGTGAGGGTGAGGGTTAGGATTAGGAATAGGATGAGGCTTAGGGTTAAGCTGAGGGTGAGCATCAGGGTGAGGGTGAAGGTTTGTGTCAGGTTTATGGTTAGGGTTAGAGTGAGGGTTACAGTTAGTGTGAGGTTTATGGTTAGGGTTAGGGTGAAGGTAAGTTTTATGGTGAGGGTAAGGGTTAGGGTGAGGGTTAGGGTGAGTGTGAGGGTTTGAAATAGGTTTGTGTTAGGGTTAGGGTAAGGGTTAAGTTTTGGGTGATGATTAGAATGAGGGTGAGAGTTAGGGTGAGGATTAGGGTTAGGGTGAGTGTTAGTGTTAGGGGTAGGGTTAGGGATAGGTTGAGGGTTAGGGTTAGCGTTAGGTTTAGGGTGAGGGGTAGGGAGAGGGGAAGGGTTAGGTTTAGGATGAAGTTTAGGGTGAGTGTGAAGGTTAGGTTGAGAGTGAGGGTAGGGTTAGGGTTAGGGTTTGGGTTAGAGTTAGCGTGAGTTTGAGGGTGAGGGTTAGGTTTAGGATTAGGGTGAGGCTTAAGGTTAAGTTGAGGGTTAGGGATAGTGTAGGGTTAGGGTAAGGGTTAGAGTGAGTGTTAGGTTTAGGTTTAGGGTTAGAGTTAGGGTGAGGGTGAGCGGAAGGATTAGGTTAGGATTAGGGTTAGGCTGAGGGTGATGGGGAGGGTGAGGGTGAGGGTTAGGTTTAGGGTGAGGTTTAGGTTAGTGTTAGGGTTAGGGTTAGGGTGAGGGTTAAGATTAGGGTAAGGGTTAGGATGAGGGTTAGGCTGAGGGTTAGGGTTAGGGTTAGGGTGAGGTTTAGGGCTAGGTTTAGGGTTAGAATAAGTGTTAGGCTGAGGGTTAGGGTTAGGGTTAGTGTGAGGGTTAGGTTTAGGTTTAGGGTGAGGGTAAAGTTTAGGGTGACGGTTAGGGTGAGTGTGAGGGTTAGGGTTAGGGTGACGGTTAGGGTGAAGTTTAGGTTTAGGGTTCGGCTTAGGGTGAAGGTTAGGGTGTGTGTAAGTGTTAGGGTGAGGATTATGTTTAGGGTTAGGTTTAGGGTGAGTGTTAGGCGGAAGGGTAGCCTTAGGGTTAGAGTGAGGGTTAGGTTTAGTGTGAGGGTTAGGGTTAGGGTTAGAGTGACGGTAACGTTTAGGGTGAGGTTTAGGGTGAGTGTGAGGATTAGGGTTAGCATTAGGTTTAGCCTTAGGTTGAGGATGAGTGTTAGGGTTAGGTTTAGGGTTAGGGTGAAGGTGAGCATGAAGGTTAGTATTAGGGTGAGGTTTAGGGTTAGGGTTAGGGTGAGGGTGAGGTTTAGGTTGAGGGTAAGTGTTACGGTGAGGGTTAGGTTGAGGCTGAGGTTTAGGGTTAGCGTTAGGGTGAGGGTGAGGGTGAGGTTTAGGGTGAAGTTTTGGTTTAAGATTAAGTATAGGGTGAGGATTAGGATTAGGGTTAGGTTGAGGGTGAGGGTTAGGGTGAGGGGTAACATTAGAATTTGGGTGAGGGTTAGGTTTAGTGTGAGGGTTAGGGTTAGGGTTAGGGTGACGGTAAGGGTTAGGGTGATGGTTAGGGTGAGGGTGTGGTAGGGTGAGGGTTAGGGTTATGGTTAGGATTAGAGTTAGGGTGAGGGTAAGGCTTAGGGTGAGGGTTAGGGTGAGGTTGAGGGTTAGGGTTAGGTGAGGGTGAGGGTAAGTGTTATTGTGAGGACTAGGGTTAGGGTTAGGGTTAGGGTGAGTGTTAGGGTTTGGTGAGGGTGAGGATTAGGGTTAGGTTCAGTATTAGGGTTAGGGTTAATGTGAGGGTTAGTGATAGGGTTATGGTTATTGTGAGGGTTAGAGTTAGGGTTAAGGTGAGGGTTAGTCTGAGAGGTAGGGTTAGGGTTAGGGTGAGGTTTAGGCTTAGTGTGAGGATTATGGTTAAGGTGAGCGTTAGCGTTAGGTTCAGGGTTAGGGTGAGGGTGAGTGTGAGGGGGAGGGCTAGGTTGAGGGTTTGGGTAAAGGTGAGGGTGAGGTTTTCGGTTAGGTAAGGTTTAGGGTTAGGGTTAGGGTGAGGATTATGGTGAGTTTTTGGGTTAGAGTTAGGGTGAGGGTGAGGGTGAGGGTTAGTGTTAGGATGAGGGTTAGGTTTAGGGTTAGGGTGAGGGTGAGGGTGAGGGTTAGGCATAGGGTTAATGTGAGGCTTAGGGTTACGGTGAGGGTTATGGTTAGGGTGAGTGTTAGGATTAGGTTTATGGTGAGGATTAGGTTTAGGGTGATGTTTAGTGTGAGGGTGAGGGTTAGGGTGAGGGTGAGTGTTTGGGTGAGAGTTAGGGTTAGGGTTAGCATTAGGGATAGGGTTAGGGTGAGGGTAAGGTTTAGAGTGAGAGTTAGGGTGAGGGTGAGAGTTAGGTTGAGGGTGAGGTTTAGGGTTAGCGAGAGGGTTAGGGTTAGGTTTAGGTTTAGGGTAGTGTGAGGGTTCAGGTTAGGGTGAGGGTTAGGGTTAGGTTTAGGGTTAGTATAAAGGATAGGGTGATGGTTAGGGTTACAGTTAGTGTGATTGTTAGGTTTATGGTTAGCATTTTGGTTAGGTTGAAGTTAAATGTTAGGGTGAGGTTTAGGGTGAGGCTGAGGGTTAGGGTTAGGGTGAGGGTTAGGTTCAGGGTTAGGATTAGGGTTACGGTTAGGGTAAGGCTGAGGGGGAAGGTGAGGTTGAGGGTGAAATTTAGGGTTAAAGTTAGGGATAGGGTGAGGATTTGGGTTACAGTTAGATTTAGGTTTAGGGTTAGGCTGAAGGGTAGGGTTAGGGTTAGGGTTGAGTGTTAGGTTTAGTGTGAGGTTTAGGGTTAGGGTTAGGGTGAGGGTAAGGTTTAGGGTGAGGGTGAGGTTTAGGGTTAGCATTACGTATAAGGTTAGAGATAGAATGAGGTTTAGGGTTATGGAGAGGGTGAGGGTGAGGTTTAGGGTTAGGATGAGGGTTAGGATTAGTGTGAGGGTGAGGGTTAGGTTTAGGGTGAGGGTTAGGGTTAGGGTAAGGTTAGGCTCAGGGTGAGGTTGAAGGTGAGGGCGAGGGTTAGGGTTAATGTGAGGGTTAGGGTTAGGGTTAGAGTTAAGGTTAGGGTGAGGGTTAGGGTTAGGTTTAGGTTTAGGATGAGGTTTTGGCTGAGGGTGAGGGTTAGGGTTCGTGTGAGGGTAAGGGTTAGGATGAGGGTGAGGGTTAGGGTGAGGGTGTAGGTGAGTGTTAGTGTTAGGGTGAGGGTTAGGGTGAAGGTTAGTGTTAAGGTTAGGGTGAGGGTTAAGGTGAGGGGAAGTGTTAGGGTGACTGTTAGTGTGTGGGTGAGGGATAGGTTAAGGTGAGTGTAAGGGTTAGGGCGAGGTTTAGTGTGAGGTTGAGGATTAATGTTAGCATTTGGGTTACGGTGAGGGAGAGGTTTAGTGTGAGTGTTAGTGTTAGGGTGAAGGTTAGGGTTAGAGTTAGATTGACGGTTAGGGTTAGGTTTAGGGTTAGGTTTAGGCTTAGGCTTAGGGTTAGGCTTATGGTGAGGGTGGGGATGAGGATAAGGTTTAGAATGATGGATAGGTTTATGATTACATTGAGTGTTAATATGAGGGTTTGTGTTAGGATTAGGGTGAAGGTGACTGCTAAGGTGAGGGTGAGGTTTAGGGTTAGGGTTAGGTTTAGCATTAGGGTGAGGCTGAGGCTGAGGCTGAGGGTGAGGGTTAGGTTTAGAGTGATGGTTAGGGTTAACTTTAGGGTCAGGACTAGGATCAAGGTTAGGGTTAGGGTGAGGGTTTGGGTGAGTGTTAGGATTAGGGTTAGGGTGAGTGTTAGGGTTAGGGTTAGGGTGAGGGTGAGGGTTAGATTGAGGGTTAGGGTTATGTTGAGTGTTATATTTAGGGTAAGGGTTAGGTTTACGTTTAGGGTTATTGTTAGTGTTAGGGTTAGGGTTACGCTTAAGGTGAGGGTGAGGGTGAGGGTTATGGTGAGGGTTAGGGTGAAGTTTAGGTTTAGGGTTAGGGTTAGAGTTAGGGTTAGGGTGAGGGTGAGGTTTAGGCTTAGAGTTAGGGTTAGTGTTAGGGTTAGGGTTAGAGTGAGGGTTAGGGTGAGGGTTAGAGTTCAGGTTAGGCTTAGGCTTAGGCCGAGCATGAGGGTGAGGGTTAGGGTTATGTTTAGGGTTACATTTAGGGTGAGGGTTAGGATGAGGTTTAGGGTTAGGTTTAGGGTTAGTGTTAGGGTTAGGTTTAGGTTTAGGGTTAGGTATAGGATTAGGGTTAGGGATAGGGTGAGGGTTAGGGTTAGGGTTTGGGTTAGGGTGAGGGTGATGGTGAGGATTATGGTTAGGGTCAGTGTTAGGGTTAGGGTTAGATTTAGGGTTAGGGTTAGGGTTAGGTTTAGGGTTACAGTCAGGGTTAGGGTTAGGTTTAGGGTTATTTTTAGTGTTATGGTTAGGGTTAAACTTGGGGTGAGGGTGAGGCTCAGGTTGAGGGTTATGTTTAGTGTTAGTGTTAGGGTTAGGGTTAGGTTTAGCATTATTGTTGGGTTAGGATTAGAGTTACGGTCAGGGTGAGAGTGAGGGTGAGGTTTAGGGTTAGTGTGAGGTTTAGCGTGAGGTTTAGGGTGAGGGTTAAGGTTAGGGTGCTGGTGAGGTTTAGGTTTAGAGTTAGGGATAGGGGGAGGTTTAGGGAAAGAATTAGGGTTAGGTTTAGTGTTAGCACTAGGGCGAGGGTGAGGGTTAGGTTGAGGTTTAGGGATAGGGTTAAGGTTAGGATTAGGGTTAGTGTGAGAGTGAGGGTGAGGGTTAGTTTTAGGGTTAGGGTTGGGTTTAGGGTTAGGCTTAGTGTTAGGTGGAGGGTGAGGGTGAGGGTGAGGTTTAGGGTTAGGGGTAGGGTTAGGGTGAGTGTTAGGGTTCAGGTTACGGTGAAGGTGTGGGTTAGTTTTGAGCTGAGGGTTAGGGTGAGGACTAAAGTTAGGGTGAGGGTTAGGTTGGGGTTTAGGTTTAGGTTTAGGGTTAGGGTTAGGATTAGGGTTAGGGTGAGGGCTAGGGTGAGTGTGAGGTTTAGGGTTAGGTTTAGGTTTAGGCTTAGGGTTAGCCTGAGGCTGAAGCTCAGGGTGAGAGTTAGGGTTAGGGTGATGTTTAGGGTTATGGTTAGGGTGAGAGTTAGGATGAGGGTTGGGTTTAAGCTGAGGGTTAGGATGAGGGTGACAGTAATAGTAAAGATGAGGGTTAGGGTGAGGGTGAGGGTTATTGTAAGCGTGAGGGTTAGGTTAGGGTTAGGGTGAGGTTGAGGGTTAGATTGAGGATTAGTGTTAGCATTAGAGTAAGGTTTAGGGTGAGGATGAGTGTTAGGTTTAGGTAGGGCTAGGGTGAAGTTGAGGGTTAGGGTTAGGATTAGGGTGAGCTTTAGGTTTAGGGTGATGGTTAGCATTAGTGTGAGCGCTAGTGTTAGGGTTAGCGTTAGTGTTAGGGTGAGGGTAAGTGTTAGGGTAAGGTTTAGGTTTAGGGTGAGGTTTAGGATTACGGTTAGTGTTAGGGTTAGGGTGAGTGTGAGGTTTAGGGTTAGAGTTAGGGTTAGGGTGTGGTTTCGGGTTAGGGTTAGGGTTAGGTTTATTGTTAGCATTAGGGTTAGGCTGAGGTTTAGTGTAGGGGTGAGGGTTAGTGTTAGGTTTAGGATTAGTGTTAGGGTTAAGGTGAGGGTGAGTATGAGGGTTACAGTTAGGGTTAGGGTTAGGATTAGAGTTAGCGTGAGGGTGAGTGTGAGGGTTACGGTTAGGGTGAGTGTTGGGGTTAGGGTTAGAGTGAGGGTTAAGGTGAGGGTTAGGCTTAGGCTTAGGGTTTGGGTATGGGCTAGGGTGAGGGTGAGGGTGAGGGTTAGGGTTAGGGTGAGGGGTAGGGTGAGGGTTAGGGTTAGTGTTAGTGTTAGGGTTGGGGTTAGGGTAAGGCTTAATGTTAGGCGGAGGGTGAGGCTGAGTGTGAGGGTTACGGTTAGGGTGAGAGTGAGGTTTAGGGTTAGATTTAGCATTAGGGTGAGGGTTAGTCTGAGAGTTAGGGTTAGGGTTAGTGTTATGGTTAGGGTTAAGGTGAGGGTGAGTGTGAGGGTCAGGGTTAATCTTAGGTTTAGGCTTAGGCTTTGGCTGAGTGTAAGTGTGAGGGTGGGGGTTAAGGTTAGGGTTTTAGGGTTAGGGTGAGTGTTAGGATAAGGTTTAGGTTTAGCATTAGGTTGAGGGTGAGGGTTAGAGTTTGGGTGAGGGTTAAGGTTAGCGTAGGGTGAGGTTTATGGTTAGGGTTAAGGTTACAGTGAGGGTGAGGGTTAGGGTGAGGTTGAGGGTTAGGAATAGGGTTAGGGTGAGGGTTTGGGTTAGCGATAGAGTTACGGTGAGGGTCAGGGTTTGGGTTAGGGTTAGGGTTAGTGTTACAGTTAGGGTTAGGGTTAGAGTAACAGTGAGGGTGACGGTGAGGGTGAGGTTTAGGATCAGGGTTAGGGTGAGGTTTAGGATTAGGGTTATGGTTAGGGTGAGGGTGAGGTTTAGGGTTAGAGTTAGGGTTAGGGGGAGGGTTTGGCGGATGGTTAGGGTTAGGGTAGGAGTTAGAATTAGGGTGAGGTTTAGGTTGAGGTTTAATATTAGGGTTAGGGTTAGGTTTAGGATTAGGTTTGCATTGAGGGTGAGTGTGAGGGTTAGGGTTAGGGATTGGCTTAGGCTTAGGGTTAGGCTTAGGGTATGGGTGGGGATGAGGATTAGGTTTAGAATGATGGTTAGGTTTAGGTTTAGGTTGAGGGCTAGGTTGAGGGTGAGGGTTGGGGTTAGGGTGAGGTTTAGGGTTAGGGTTATGGTTAGGGTTAGTGTGAGGGTGGGTGCTAGGGTGAGGGTTAGGTTTAGGGTGAAGATTATGGTTAGGATGAGGGTTTTTCTTAGGGTTAGTGTTAGGGTTAGGGTTATGGTGAGGGTGAGGTTGAAGGTTAGGTTTAGGCTTAGGTTCAGGTTTCTGGTTAAGGTTAGAGTTAGGGTTAGGGTGAGTGTGAGGTTTAGGGTTAGAATTACGGTTAGTGTTAGTATTAGGGTTAGGGTGAGGGTTAGGGTTAGGGTTAGGCTTATGCTTATGCTTAGGCTTAGGCTGAACATGAGGGTGAGTGCTGGGGTTAGGGTTAGTGTGGGGTTTAGGTTTAGGGTTAGGGTGAGGGTGAGGGTCAGGTTGAGGTTTAGATATAGGGTTAGGAGGAGGGTTAGGGTGAAGGTTAGTTTTGGGGTTAGAGTTAGTGTTAGGGTGAGAGTAAGTGTTAGGGTGAGGGTTTGGTTTTGGGTGAGGGTTATGGATAGTGTGAGGGTTAGGAAAAGGGTTAGGGTTATTGTTAGGGTTAGGTTTAGGGTTACGGTTAGGTTGAGGGTGAGGGTAAGGATGCTGTTTAGGATTAGGGTTAGGGTGAGGTTTAGCGTTTGGGTTAGGGTTAGAGTTAGGGTTAGGGTGAGGGTGAGATTTAGGGTTAGAATAGGGTTAGGATGAGGGTTAGGTTGAGGGTTAGGGTTAGTTTGAGAGTTCGTGTGAGGGTTAGGATTAGTGTTAGGGTGAGGGTTATCGTTTGGGTGAGGGTTACTGTTAGGGTTAGGGGTACTGTTAGGGGTAGGGTTAAGGTTATTTTTCAGGTTAGGTTGAGGGTGAGGGTTAGGATGAGGTTTAGGGTTAAGGTTAGAGTTAGGGTTTGCGTGAGAGTGAGGTTTATGGTTAGAGTTCGGGTTAGTGGTAGCTTTAGGTTTCTGGTGAGGTTTAGGTTTAGGGTTAGGCTTAGGCCGAGCATGAGGGTGAGGGTTAGGGCTAGGGTTAGGATGAGAGTTAAGATGAGGTTTAGGGTTAGGATTAGGGTTAGGGTGAGGGCTAGGGTGAGGGTTAGGTTTAGGGATAAGGTTAGGTTTAGGATTAGGGTTAGGGTAGAGTTTGTTTGAAGGTTAGGATTAGGGTTAGCGTTAGGCTTAGGGTTAGGGTAAGGGTTCAGATTAGGGTTTGCATTAGGGTGAGGGTGAAGCTGAGGATTAGGGTTAGGTTTAGGGTCAGGGTTAGGTTTAGTGTTGAGGTTAGGTATCGGATGAGGGTTAGAGTTAGGTTATGGTGAGGGTTAGGGTTAGGGTTAGGCTTAGGGTTAGGCTGAGGATGAGGCTGAGGGTGAGGTTTATGGTTACCCTTAGGTTTACTGTTACGGTTAGGGTTAGTGTTACTGTAAGGGTTATTGTTATTGTTAGGATTAGGGTTAGAGTTACGTTGAGGTGGAGGGTGAGGGTGAGGGTTAGTGTTAGAGTGAGGTTTAGGGTGAGGTTTAGGGTTAGGGTGAGGGTGAGGTTTAGGGTTAGAGTTAGTGTTAGGGGGAGGGTTAGGGTTAGGGTGAGGGTTAAGATTAGGCTTAGGGTTAGGCTGAGGGTGAGGGTGGGGGTGAGGATTAGGGTTAGGGTGATGGTTAGGTTTAGGGTTAATGCTATTTTTGGTTAGGGTTAGAGTTACAGTGAGCAAGAGGGTGCGGGTGAGGGTTAGGTTTAGGGTTAGGGTGGGGTTTAGGGTTAGGTTTAGAGTGAGGGTGAGGGTGAGGTTTACGGTTAGACATAGTGTTGGGGGAGTGGGAGGGTGAGCTTTAGGGATAGGGTTAGTGTTAGGTTTAGGGTGAGGGTGAGGGTTACGTTCTAGTTTAGGGTTAGGGTTAGGGTTAGAGTTAGTGTGAGGGTTAGTTTTAGGGTTAGGGTTAGTGTTTGTGTGAGTGTAAGTGTTAGGGTGAGGGTTTGGGTTAGGGTGATGGTTATGGTTAGGGTGAGGGTTAGGATTAGGGTTAGGGTTATTGTTAGGGTTAGGTTTAGGGTTTGGGTTAGGGTTAGAGTTAGGTTTAGGGTGAGGGTGAAGTTTAGGGTTACAGTTAGCGTTAAGGTGAGGGTCAGGGTTAGGGTTAGTGTTAGGGTTAAGGTTAGTATTAGGGTGAGAGTTAGGGGGAGGGTTAAGGTAAGGGTTAGGTTTAGGGTTATGATTAGAATAAGGGTGAAGGTGAGTGCGAAGTTTAAGGTTAGGTTTAGGGATAGGGTTATTGTTAGTGTTAGGGTTAGAGTGAAGTTGAGGGTAAGGGTGAGGGTGAGGATTAGGTTTAGGGTTAGGGTGAGGGTTAGGGTTAGGGTTAGGTTGAGGGTTAGAATGAGGATTAGGGTTAGGATTCGAGTTAGGGTGACGGCTAGGGTGAGTGTGAGGTTTAGGGTTAGGATGAGGGTGAGTGTTTGGATTAGGGTTAGGTTTAGGGTTAGGGCTAGGATTAGAGTTTTTGTTAGGGTTAGGGTTAGAGTTACTGTGAGGGTGAAGGTGAGGGTGAGGGTGAAGGTTAGGGTTAGCTTTAGGGTGAGGTATAGGGCTAGGGTTAGGATTAGGGTAATGGTGAGAGTGGGGTTTAGGATTATATTTAGGATTAGGGGGAGGGTTAGGTCGAGGGTTAGGGTAATTGATAGTGTTAGTGTTAAGGTTAGGGTGAGGTTTAGGTTGAGGTTTAGGGTTAGAGTTATGGTTATGGTTAGGATTAGGGTTAGGGTGAGGGTGAGTTTGAGGTTTAGGGTTAGGGTAAGGCTTAGGCTTAGGGTTAGGCTGAGGGTGATTGTGGGGGTGAGGATTAGAGTTATGGTTAGGGTTAGGCTTAGGGTTAGGGTTATTTTTAGTAATATGATTAGGCTTAAGTTTGTGATGAGGGTGAGGCTGAGGGTGAGGGTGAGGGTTAGGGTTAGGGTTAGGGTTAGTGTTATTGTTAGGGTTAGGGCTAGAGTTAGGTTGAGGTTGTGGGTGAGGGTGAAGGTTAGGGATAGTTGAGTTTTAGGGTTAGGGTTAGTGTTAGGGTGAGGGTGAGGTTTAGGGTTAGAGTTAGGGTAAGCATTAGGGTTAGGATGAGGTTTCAGGTTAGGGTTAGAGTTGGGGTTATGGTGAGGGTGAGGTTTAGGGTTAGAGTTAGGGTTAGGATGAGGCTGAAGGTGAGGATTAGCGTTAAGGTTAGTGTTAGTTTTAGGGTTAGGGTTAGGGTGAGGGTTAGGGTGAGGGTGTGGGTTAGGGTTAAAGTTAGGATTAGGGTTAAGATTAGGGTGACTGTGAGGGTTAGGGCTAGGGTTAGTCTTAGGCTTAGGATTAGGCTGATGGAGAGGGTGAGGGTGAGGGTTAGCTTTAGGTTGAGGGTTAGGGTAAACGTTAGCTTGACTGTTAGCGTTCAGTTTAAGTTTAGGTTTAGGGTGATGGTTAGGATAAGGGTTACGGTGAGCGTGAGGGTTAGGGTTAGGTTGAGTGTTAGGGTTAGGTTTAGGGTGAGGGTTAAAGTTAGGGTTAGGTTGAGGGCTAGAGTGAGGGTGAGGATTAGGGTTAGTGTTAGGGTAAGGTTTAAGGTTAGGGTTAGGTTTAGGGTGAGATTTAGTATGAGGGTTAGAGTTACTGTGAGGGTGAGGGTTAGGGTTAGGAATAGGGTTAGGGTGAGGGTGAGTGTTAGCATTAGGGTTAGGGTTAGGGTTAGGTTTAGGGTTAGGATTAGTGTTATTGTCAGTGTTAGGGTTAGAGTTATGGTGAGAGTGAGGGTGAGGGTGAGGTTTAGGTTTAGGGTTAGGGTGAGGTTTAGTTTTTGTGTTAGTATTAGGGTGAGTCTGAGGGTGAGGTTTAGGGTTAGGTTTAGGGTTAGTTTGAGGGTTAGGTTGAGGGTTAGGGTTAGGGTTAGATTTAGGGTTAAGGTTAGGTTGAGGGTTAGGTTGAGGTATAGGGTTAGTGTTAGAGTTAGGGCGAGGATTAAGGTTAGGGTTAGTGTGAGTGTGAGGGTTAGCTTTAGGCTTAGGGTTAGGCTGAAGGTGAGGGTGGGGTTGAGGGTTAGAGATAGGGTGATGGTTAGGGTTAGGGTTAGGATGAGGATTAGGATGAGGGTTAGGGTTAGGATTAGGGTTAGGGTAAGGGCTAGGGTAAGGGTGTGGGTTAGTGTAAGTGTTAGGCTTAGGCTTAGGGTTAGGCTGAGCATTTGGTTGAGGATAAGGTTTAGGGTTAGGGTTAGGGTGAGGTTTAGTGTTAGGGTTAGGGTTGGAGTTAGGGTTAGGGTGAGAGTGAGGTTTAGGCGTAGATTTAGGGTTAGGGTGAGGGTTAGGTTTAGGGTGAGGGTTATGGTGGGTTTGACGGTAAGGGTAAAGTTGAGGGTAGGCTGAGGTTGAGGGTTATGTTAAGGGTGAGGGTTAGGGTTAGGGTGAGGGTTAGGGTTAGGGTTAGAGTGAGGGTGAGGGTTAGATTGAGGATACGTGTTAGGGTTAGTGTGAGGTTTAGGGTGAGGATGAGGGTTAGGGTTATGGTGTGGGCTAAGGAGAGGGTGAGGTTTAGGGTTAGTGTTAGGGTGAGGTTTAGGTTTTGGGTGATGGTTAGGGTTAGTGTGAGGTTATGTGTTAGGGTTAGTGTTAGGGTGAGGGTGTTAGGGTGAGCTGAGGGTTATGGTTATGGTGAGAGTTAGTGTTAGGTTTAGGGTTATTGTTAGCGTTAAGGTTAGGGTTACGCTGAGGGTGAGGGTGAGGGTTAGTGTTAGGATTAGGATTAGGATTAAGGTTAGTGTTAGGGTGAGGATAAGTGTTAGGATGAGGGTTAGGGTTAGTGTGAGGGTTATGGTTATGGTTAGGGTTACATTGAGCGTGAGGGTTAGGGTTAGGTTGAGGTTTAGTTTTAGGGTTAGGGTTAGGCTGAGGTTAGGTTTAGGGTTAGTGTGAGGGTTGGTGTTGGGGTTAATTTTAGTGTTAGGTTTAGGATAAGTGTTAGGGTCTGGGTTTGGGTTAGAGTGAGGATTATGGTTAGGTTGAGGGTTAAGATTAATGTTAGGGTTATTGTTAGGGTTAGGTTTAGGGTTAAGGTTATGGTGAGGGTTAGGGTGAGGTTTATTGTTTGCATTAGGGTTATAGTTAGGTTTTGGGTGAGGGTGAGGTTTAGCATTAGTTAGGGTTAGGGTGAGTGTTAGGTTGAGGGTTAGATTTAGGGTTAAGTTTAGGTTTAGGATTACGGTTAGGGTGAGGGTGAGTGTGTGTGTTAGGGTTAGGTTTAGGCTTAGGCTTAGGGTTAGGCTGAGGGTGAGCTTGAGGGTGAGGGTTTGCGTTAGGGTGAGGGTTAGGGTAAGGGTTAGGGGGAGGGTTAGGATGAGTGTTAGGGTTAGGATTAAGGTTAGGGTGAGGGCTAGGGCGAGGGTGAGTTTTAGGGTTAGGGTTAGGGTGAGAGTTAGGTTTAGGGTTAGGGTGAGAGTTAGAGTTCGATTTAAGTTTAGTGTTAGGTTGAGGGTTAGGTTACGGGTTATGTTGAGGGTGAGGGTTAGGGTTAGGTTGAGGGTTAGGGTTAGGGTTAGGGTTAGAGTGCGTGTGAGGGTTAGGGTTAGGGTTAGGGTTAGGCTAAGGTTTATGCTGAAGGTGATAGTGAGGGTTACAGTTAGGGTTAGTGTAAGTGTTAGGGATAGGGTTAGGGTAAATGTTAGGGTTCAAGTTATGTTTAGGGTTAGGTTGAGGGTTAGGGTTATGGTTACATTGAGTGTGAGGGTTATGGTTAGGTTGAGGGTTAGGCTTAGGCTTAGGTTTAGGATTAGGGTGAGGGTTAGGTTTAGGGTGAGGATTAGGATGAGGATTAGGGTTAGGGTTAGGATTAGGTTTAGGGTGAGGACTAGACTGAGGGTGAGGTTTAGGGTTAGTTTTTGGGTGAGGTTTAGGGTTCGCGTTAGGGTTAGGATGAGGTTTAGGGTTACGGTGAGGGTGAGGGTTAGTGTTAGGGTGAGGGTTAGGGTTAGTATTTGGGTTACGGTTAGGGTGAGTTTTAGGGTTACATTTAGGGTTAGGGGGAGGGTTAGTTCGAGGGTTAGATTTAGGGTTAGTGTTAGGGTTAAGGTTAGGGTGAGGGTTAGCTTGAGGTTTAGGGTTAGTTTTAGGATTAGGGTTAGCATGAGGGTGAGTGTGAGGGTTAGGGTTAGGGTTAGGCTTAGGCTTAAGGTTAGGCTGAGGGTGAGGGTGAGGGTGAGGATTAGGGTTAGGGTGATGGTTAGGTTTAGGGTTTGGGTGAGGGTTAGGATGAGTATTAGGTTTAGGATTTGGTTTAGGCTGAGGGCTAGGGTAAGGGTGAGGTTGAGGATTAGGGTTAGGGTGAGGGTTAGGCTGAGTGTGAGATTGAGGGTGAGAGTTAGTGTTAGGGTGATGGTTAGGTTTAAGGTTAGGGTGAGGGTTAGGATGAGTTTTAGGGCCAGGGTGAGGATGATGGTAAGGGTAAAGGTGAGGTTTAGGCTGAGGGTGAGGGTTAAGATAAAGGTGAGTGCTAGGGTTAGGTTTAGGGTTAGGGTTAGGGTTAGGGTAAGGGTTAGATTGAGGATTAGTGTTAGGGTTAGGGTTAGTGTGAGATTTAGGGTGAGGATGAGGGTTAGGGTTAGGGTGAGCGTGTGGGTTAGACTTAGTGTTAGGTTTAGGGTGAGGTTTAGGATTAGGCTGAGGGTTAGGGTTAGTGTGAGTGTTATTGTTAGGGTTAGGGTTAGTGTTAGGGTGAGGGTAAGTGTTAGGGTGAGGGTTTTGTTTAGGATGAGGGTTAGGGTTAGCGTTATTGTTAGGGTTAGGTTTAGGGTTAAGGTTACGGTGAGGGTGATGGTGAGGGTTAGGTTTAGTGTTAGGGTGAGTTTTACTGTTAGGGTTAGTGTTAGAGTTAGGGTTAGGGTGAGGGTGAGGTTTAGGGTTAGAATTAGGGTTAGGGTGATGGTAAGGGTGGGGGTGACGGTAAGGGTAAAGATGAGGGATAGGCTGAGTGTGAGCATTAAGGTAAAGATGAGGTTTAGGGTTAGGGTGAGGGTTAGGTTTAGGGTTAGGGTGAGGGTGAAGGTTAGATTGAGGATTAGTGTTGGGGTTAGTGTGAGGTTCAGTGTGAGGATGAGGGGTAGGCTTAAGGTGAGAGCTAGGGTGAGGCTGAGGTTTAGGGTTAGTGTTAGGGTGAGGTTTAGGGCTAGGGTGATAGTTAGCGTTATTGTGAGCGATAGTGTTAGCGTAAGGGTTAGTGTTCGGGTGAGGGTAAGTGTTAGGGTGAGTGTTAGGGTTAGTGTTAGGGTTAGACTTACAGTGAGGTTGAGGGTGCAGGTGAGGGTTAGATTTAGGGTTAGGGTAGGGTTTAGGGTTAAGGTTAGGGTTAGGGTGAGGGTGAGCTTTAGAATTGGGGTTAAGGTGATGGCTAGGGTGAGGTTGAGGGTTGGGGTTAGGGTTAGGGTGAGATTTAGGTTTAAGGTGATGGTTAGGGTTAGTGTGAGGTTTAGTGTTAGGATTAGGATTAGTGTTAGGGTGAGGGTAAGTGTTAGGGGGAGGGTATGGGTTAGGGTGAGGGTTATGGTTAGGGTGAGGTTTAGGATTAGAGTTAGCGTTATTGTTAGGATTAGGTTTAGGGCTAAGGTTAGGTTGAGAATGAGGGTGAGGGATAGGGTTAGGGTTAGGGTGAGGTTTAGGGTTTGGGTTAGTATTAGAGTTAGGGTTAGGGTGAGGGTGAGGTTTAGGGTTAGAGTAAAGGTTAGGGTGAGGGTTAGGTTGAGGGTTAGGGTTAGGGTTATTGTTAGGGTTAAGGTTAGGGTGAGAGATAGGGGGTGGGTTAGGGTTAGGGATAGGATTAGGTTTAAGGTGAGGGTTAGGTTGTGTTTTAGGGTTAGGTTTAGATTTAGGCTTAGGGTTAGGCTGAGGGTGAGGATGAGGGTGAGGGTTAGGTTTAGGGGAAGGGTTAGGATGAGGGTTAGGGTTAGGATTAGGTTTAGGGTAAGGGCTAGCATGAGGTTTAGGGTTAGCGTTAGGGTGAAGTTTAGGGTTAGTTGGTTAGGGGTAGGGTGAGGGTGAGGTTTAGGGTTAGAGTTAGGGTTAGGGTGAGGCTGAGGGTGAGGGTTAGGGTTAGGGTTAGTGTTAGGTTTAGAGTTAGGGTTAGGGTGAGGGTTAGGCTGTGGGTGAGGGTTGGGTTAGGGTTAGGATTAGGATTAGGGTTAAGGTTAGGGTGAGTGTGAGTGTTAGGGTTAGGGTTAGGCTTAGGCTTAGGTTTAGGCTGAGGGTTAGGGTGAGGGTGAGTGTTAGGGTTAGGGTCAGGGATAGTGTTAGGGTTATGGGGAGGGTTAGGGTGAGGATTAGGGTTAGGATTAGAGTTATGGTGAGTGCTAGCGGGAGGGTGAGGTTTAGGTTTAGGTTTAGGGTGAGGTTTAGGGATAGGGTTAGCTTTAGGGGTAGGGTGAGGGTGAGGTTTAGGGTTAGAGTTAGGGTTAAGGTGAGGCTGAGTGTGAGGGTTAGGGTTAGTGTTAGGATTAGGATTAGGGTCAGGTTTAGGGGGAGTCTTAGGATGAGGATTAGGGTTAGGATTAGGGTTATGGTGAGCATAAGAGTGAGGGTGAGGTTTAGATTGAGGATTAGTGTTAGGGTTAGTGTGAGGTTTACAGGGAGGATGAGTGTTAGGGTTAGGGTTAGGGCTAGGGTTAGGTTGAGGTTTAGGGTTAGTGTTAGAGTGAGGTTTAGGGTTAGGGTGATGGATAGGCTTAGTTTGAGTCTTAGTGTTTGGGTTACGGTTATTGTTAAGGTGAGGGTAAGTGTTAGGGTGAGGATTAGGTTTAGGGTTAGGGTAATGGTTAGGGTGAGGTTTAGGGTTAGTTTTAGTGTTTTTGTTAAGTTTAGGGTTAGGGTTACAATTACTGTGAGGGTGAGGGTTAGGTTTAGGGTTAGGATTAGGATTAGGGTTAGTGTTAGGGTGAGGGTGTTAGGGTGAGGGTTAGGGTTATGGTGAGGGTTATGGTTAGGTTGAAGGTCAGCTTTAGGGTTAGGGTTATTTTGAGCATGAGGGTTAGGCTTAAGTTGAGGGTTAGGCTTAGGGTTCGGGTTAAGGTGAGGTTAGGGTTAGGGTTAATGTGAGGGTTAGTGTTAGGGTGAGGTTAAGTTTTAGGGTGAGGTTTAGGGTTAGGGTGAGGATTATGGTTAGGGTGAGGGTTAGATTTATTGTTAGGGTTAGGTTTAGGTTTAGAGTTAGGGTTAGGGTTATTTTGAGATTTAGTGTTAGGGTTAGTATTAGGGTGAGGGTTAGGGTTAGGCTTAGGCTTAGGCTTAGGCGGAACATGAGGGTGAGGGTTAGGGTTCGGGTTAGGGTGAGGGTTAGGGTTATGGTTATGGTGAGGGTGATGTTTAGGGTCAGGTTGAGAGTTTGCATTAGGGTTAGGGTGAGGGTGTGGGTTAGGGGAAATGTTCGGCTTAGGCTTAGGTTTAGGCTGAGGATTTGGTTGAGGATAAGGGTTAGGGTTAGGGTTAGGGTGAGTTTTAGTGTTATTGTTAGTGTTCGAGTTAGGGTTAGAGTGAGGGTGAAGTTTAGGGGTAGAGTTAGGGTTAGGGTGAGTGTTAGGGTTAGGGTCAGGGTTAGGGTGGGGGTTACAGTAAGGGTAAAGGTGAGGGTTAGACTGAGGGTGAGGGTTAATGTAAGGTTGAGGGTTAGGGTCAGGGTGAGGGTTAGGGTTAGGGTTAGAGTGAGGGTGAGGGTTTGATTGAGGATAAGTGTTAAGGTTAGTGTTAGGGTGAGCTTAGTGTTTGGGTGAGGGTTATGGTTAGGGTGAGGGTGAGGGTTAGGGTTATTGTTAGCGTTAGGGTTAGGGTTATGGTGAGGGTAAGTCTTAGGATGAGGGTTAGGGTTAGGGTGAGGATTATGGTTAGGGTTAGGGTTAGGGTTATTGTTCGGGTTAGAATTACAGTTAGAGTTAGGTTTAGGGTGAGGGTGAGGGTGAGATTTAGGGTTAGAGTTAATGTTAGTGTTAGGGTTAGGGTTAGGGTTCGGGTTAGATTGTGGGTTACGGTTATGATTAGTGTCAGGTTTAGGATGAAGTTTAGGGTTAGGGTTAGGGTGAGGGTGAGGGGTAGGGTTAGGGTAAGGGTTAGGGTTAGGGATAGGGTTAGGTTTAGGTTTAGGGTTAGGGTGAGGATGAGTGTGAGGCTTAGGGTTAGGGTTAGGGTTAGGCTTAGAGTTAGGGTGAGGGTTAGGTTTTGGTTTAGGGTGCAGGTGAGGTTGAGGTTTAGTGTTAGGTTTAGGGTTAGATTCAGGGTTAGGTTTAGGGTTGGGGTTAGTGTTAGTGTTAGTGTTAGGGTTAGGGTTAGGGTTATGGTTAGGCTGAGGGTGATTGTGGGGGTGAGGATTAGAGTTAGGGTTAGGTTTAGGCTTATGGTTAGTGTTAATGTTATTGTTATGTTTAGGGTTAAGTTTGCGGTGAGGGTGAGGCTGAGGGTGAGGGTTAGGGTTTGGGATAGGGTTAGTATTATTGTTACGGTTAGGGCTAGAGTTACAGTGAGGTTGAGGGTGACGGTGAAGTTTAGGGTTATGGTAAGTTTTAGGTTTAGGGTTAGGGTTAGGGTTAGGGTGAGGGTGAGGTTTAGGGTTAGAGTTAGGGTTAGGGTCAGGTTTAGGGTGAGGATTCGGGTTAGGGTTAAGGTTGGGGTTATGGTGAGGGTGAGGTTTAGGGTTAGATTTAGGGTTAGGGTGAGGCTGAGGGTGAGGATTAGGGTTAGGGTTTGTGTTAGGTTTAGGGTTAGGGTTAGGGTGAGGGTTAGGGTGAGGGTGAGGGTTAGGGTTAAGGTTAGGATTAGGATTAGGGATAGGGTTAGGTTGAGTGTGAGGGTTAGGGTTAGGGTGAGTATTAGGGTTAGGCTTAGGGTTTGGCTGAGGTTGAGGTTGAGTGTGAGGATAAGGGTTAGCGTGAGGGTTAGGTTTAGGATTATGGGGAGGGTTAGGATGATTGTTAGAGTTAGGATTAGTGTTAGGGTGAAGGCTAGGGTGAGGGTGAGTTTTAGGGTTAGGGTTAGGGTAAGGGTGAGGGTGAGTTTTAGGTTTAGAGTTAGGCTTAAGGTGAGGCTGATGTTGAGGGTGAGGGTTAGGGTTAGGATTAGGATTAGGGTAAGGGTTAGGGTGAGTGTGAGTGTTAGGGTTAGGGTTAGGATTAGGCTTAGGGTTACACTGAGGGTGAGGGTGAAGGTGAGGGTAAGGGTTAGGTTTAGGGTTAGGGTGAGGGTGAAGATTATGGTAAGGGTTAGAGGGAGGGTTAGGATGAGGGTTAGGGTTAGGATTAGGGTTAGGGTGAGGTCTAGGGTGAGGGTGAGGTTTAGAGTTAGGGTTAGGGTGAGAGTTAGGGTTAGGGTTAGGGTTAGGGTGATAGTTAGGATTCAGGTTAAGTTTATGTTTGGGGTGAGAGTTAGGTAAGGGTTACGGTGAGGGTGAGGGTGAGGGTAAGGGTTAGGGTGAGTGTTAGGGTTAGGATTAGGGTTTGGGTGAGGGGTATGGTGAGGGGTAGGGTTATTGTTATGGTGAGGATTAGGATGAGGGTTAGGATTAGGCTTAGGGTGAGGGCTAGGCTGAGGGTGAGGTTTAGGGTTAAGGTTAGGGTGAGGTTTAGGATTAGGGTTAGGGTGAGGGTGAGGTTTAGGTTTAGAGTTAGGGTAAGTGTGAGGCTGAGGTTGAGGGTTAGGGTTAGGGTTAGTGTTAGAGTTAGTTTTAGGGTGAGGGTTAAGGAGAGTGTGAGGGTTAGGCTTAGGGTTATGTTTAGGATTATTGTAATGTTTAGGGTGAGTGTGAGGTTTAGGGTTAGGGTTAGGCTTAGGCTTAGGGTTAGGCAGAGGGATAGGGTGAGGGTTAGCTTTAGGTTGACGGTTAGGGTTAGTGTTAGCTTGAGAGTTAGGTTTCAGGTTAAGTTTAGGGTTAGGGTGAGGGTTAGGGTTAGGGTTATGGTGAGGGTGATATTTAGGGTTAGGTTGAGAGTTTGCATTAGGGTTAGGGTGAGGGTTAGGTTTAGGGTTAGGGTGAGGGTTAGGATGAGGATTAGGTTTACGATTAGGGATAGGTTGAGAGCTAGGGTGAGGGTGAGGCTTACGGTTAGAGTTAGGGTAAGGTTTAAGGTTAGGGGTAGGTTTAGGGTGAGGGTTAGGATGAGTGTTTGGGTTACGGTGAGGGTGAGGGTTAGGGTTAGGGTTAGGATTAGGGTTAGGGTGAGGGTGAGTTTTAGCATTAGGGTTAGTGTTAGGGTTAGGTTTAGGTTTAGGGTTAGTGTTATTATTAGGGTTAGAGTTTGATTTATGGTGAGGGTGGGGGTGAGGGTGAGGGTGAGTGTTACGTTTAGGGTTAGGGTAAGGTTTAGGTTTAGTGTTAGGATTAGGATTAGGGTGAGCGTGAGGTTTAGGGTTAGGTTTAGGGTTAGT
The DNA here is from genome assembly GCF_024711535.1 of Dipodomys merriami. Classification (NCBI taxonomy): domain Eukaryota; kingdom Metazoa; phylum Chordata; class Mammalia; order Rodentia; family Heteromyidae; genus Dipodomys; species Dipodomys merriami. The sequence goes on along the minus strand of NW_027206335.1, from coordinate 3,956,898 downwards.
TGGAGGCTTAGGTCGAGAGTTAGGGTTAGGGTTAGTTTTAGGGTTAATTTAGGGTGAAAGTTAGGTTGAAGTTTAGGGTTACTGTTAGAGTTAGCGTTAGGATTAGGGTTAGGCTGAGGGTGAGGGTGGGGGTGAGGATTAGCATTAGGGTGATGGTTAGGGTTAGGGTTAGTTTGAGAATTAGGATGAGGGTTAGGGTTAGGATTAGGGTTAGGGTGAGGGCTAGGGTGAGGGTCTGGCTTAGGGTAAGTGTTAGGCTTAGGCTTACGGTTAGGCTGAGCATTTGTTTGAGGATAAGGGTTAGGGTTAGGTTAGGGTGAGGTTTAGTGTTAGGGTTAGAGTGAGGATGAGGTTTAGGGGTAGAGTTAGGGTTAGGGTGAGGGTTAGGGTTAGGCTTAGGCTTAGGCTTAGGGTTAGGATGAGGGAGAGGGTGAGGTTTAGCTTTAGGTTGACAGTTAGTGTTAGGGTTAGCTTGACAGTTAGGGTTCAGGTTAAGTTTAGGGTTAGGGTGAGGGTTAGGGTTCGGGTTACGGTGAGGATGCTGTTTAGGGTTAGGTTGAGGGTTAGGATTAGCGTTAGGGTTAGGGTTAGGATTAGGGTTAGGGTGAGGGTTAGGATGAAGATTAGGGTTAAGATAAGGGTTAGGTTGAGGGCTAGGGTGAGTGTGAGGATTAGGGTTAGTGTTAGGGTAAGGTTAAAGTTACGGTTAGGTTTAGGGTGAAGGTTAGTATGAGGGTTAGGGTTATGGTGAGGGTGAGGGTTAGGGTTAGGGTGAGGGTCAGTGATAGGATTAGGGTTAGGATGAGGGTGAGTGTTAGCATTAGGGTTAGGTTAGAGTTAGGTTTAGGGTTAGGATTAGTGCTATTGTTAGGGTTAGGGTTAGATTTATGGTGAGGGTGAGGATGAGGGTGAGGGTTAGGTTTAGGGTTAGGGTGAGGTTTAGGTTTAGGGTTAGGCTTAGGGTTAGGGTGAGGGTGAGGTTTAGGGTTGGGTTTAGGGTTAGTTGGAGGGTTAGGTCGAGGGTTAGGCTTAGGGTTAATTTTAGGGTTAAGGTTAGGGTGAGGGTTAGGTTGAGGTTTAGAGTTAGTGTTAGAATTAGTGTTAGGATTAGGGTTAGGGTGAGGGTGAGGGTGAGGGTTAGTCTTAGGCTTAGGTTTAGGCTTAGGGTTAGGCTGAAGGTGAGTGTGGGGCTGAGGATTAGATTTAGGGTGATGGTTAGGGTGAGGGTTAGGGTGAGTGTTAGGATTAGGATTAGGGTTAGGGTGAGGGCTAGGGTGAGGGTCTGTGTTAGGGTAAGTGTTAGGCTTAGGCTTAGGTTTAGGCTGAGAGTTTGGTCGAAGATAAGGTTTAGGGTTAGGGTTAGGGTGAGGTTTAGTGTTAGGGTTAGGGTTAGAGTGAGGGTGAGGTTTAGGGTTAGAGTTAAGGTTAGGGTGAGGGTTAGGGTTAGGGTCAGGATTAGGGTGGGGTTTACGGTAAGGGTAAAGGTGAAGGTTAGACTGAGGTTGAGGGTTATGGTAAGGGTGAGGGTTAGGGTTAGGGTTAGAATGAGGGTGAGGTTTAGATTGAGGATAAGTGTTAGGGTTAGTGTGAGGTTTAGGGTGAGGATGAGGGTTAGGGTTAGGGTGAGGGCTAAGGTGAGTGTTAGGTTTAGGGTTAGTGTTAGGGTGAGGTTTAGGGTTAGGGGGATGGTTAGGGTTAGTTTGAGGGTTAGTGTTAGGGTTAGGGTTAGTGTTAGGGTGAGGGTAAGTGTTAGGCTGAGGGTTAGTTTTAGGTTGAGGCTTGTGGTTAGGGTGAGGCTTAGGGTTAGGTTTAGGGTTATTGTTTGCGTTATTGTTACGGTTATGATTACGGTGTGGGTGAGGGTGAGGTTGAGGTTGAGGGTTAGTGTTAGGGGAAGTGTTAGGATGAGGGTTAGGGTTAGGATTAGGGTTAGGTAAGGGCTAGGGTGAAGGTGAGCTTCAGGTTAGCGTTAGGGTGAAGTTTAGGGTTAGGGTTAGATTTAGGGTGAGGGTGAGGTTTAGAGTTAGAGTTAGGTTTAGGGTGAGGCTGAGTGTGAGGTTTAGGGTTAGGGTTAGTGTTAGGTTTAGGGTTAGGGTTAGGGTGAGTTTTAGGCTGAGGGTGAGGGTTAGGGTTAGGATTAGGATTAGGGGTAGGGTTAGGGTGAATGTGAGGGTTAGGGGTAGGGTTAGGATTAGGGTTAGGCTTAGCGTTAGGCTGAGGGTTAGGTTGAGGGTGAGGGTTAGGGTTAGGGTGAGGGTTAGGTTTATGGTTATGGGGAGGGTTAGGATGAGGGTTAGGGTTAGTATTAGGGTTAGGGTGAGGGCTAGGGTGAGGGTCAGGTTTAGGGTTAGGGTTAGGGTGAGGTTTCGGGTTAGGGATAGGTTTAGGGTTTGGGTGAGGGTGAGGTTAGGGTTAGAGTACGGGTTAAGGTGAGGCTGAGTTTGAGGGTTAGGGTTAGGGTTAGTATTAGGATTAAGGTGAGGTTTAGGGTGATTGTGAGCCTTAGGGTTAGGGTTCTGGTTTGGCTTAGGGTTACACTGATGGTGAGGGTGAGGTTTAGGGTTAGGATTAGGGTTCAGATGAGGGTGAGTGTGTGTTTTAGGGTTAGGTTTAGTGTTAGGTTCAGGGTTAGTCTGATGGTGAGGTTGAGGTTGATGTTTAGGGTTAGTTTAAGGGATAAGTTAAGGGTTAGGGGGAGGTTTAGGATGAGGGTTAGGGTTAGGATTAGGGTTAGGGTGATGGCTAGGGTTAGGTTGAGGTTTAATGTTAGGGTTAGGGTGAGAGTTAGGGTTAGGGTTAGTGTGAGGTTTAGTGTTAGTTTTAGGGTTACAGTTAGGATTAGGTGAGGGTGAGGTTTAGGGGTAGAGTTAGTGTTAGGGTGAGGGTTAGGGTTAGGGTGAGGGTTAGGGTGGGGGTTTCAGTAAGGGTAAAGTGAGGGTTAGGCTGAGGGTGAGGGTTACGATAAGGGTGAGGTTTAGGTTTAGAGTGAGGGTTGGGGTTAGTTTTAGGGTGAGGGTGTGGGTTAGATTGAGGATTAGTGTTAGGGTTAGTGTGAGGTTTACCCTGAGGATGAGTGTTAGGGTTAGGGTTAGGGCTAGGGTTAGGTTGAGGTTTAGGGATAGTGTTAGAGTGAGGTTTAGGGTTAGGGTGAAGGTTAGGGTTAGTGTGAGGCTTAGTGTTCGGGTTACGGTTAGTGTTAAGGTGAGGGTAATTGTTAGGGTGAGGTTTAGGTTTAGGGTGAGGGTAATGTTTAGGGTGAGGGTTAGGGTTAAGGTTAGGGTTTTTGTTAGGATTATGGTTTGGGTTACTGTTACTGTGAGGGTGAGTGTTAGCGATAGGGTTAGGATTAGTATTAGGGTTAGTGTTAGGGTGAGGGTAAGTGTTAGGCTGAGGGTTAAGGTGAGGGTGAGGGTTATGGTTAGGGTGAGGGTCAGGATTAGGGTTAGGGTTACAATTAGCGTGAGGGTTAGGGTTAAGTTGAGGGTTAGGTTTAGGGTTAGCGTTAGGGTGAGTTTAGGGTTAGGCTTAGTGTGAGGGTTAGTGTTAGGGTTAGGGTTAGTGGTAGTTGAGGGTAAGTGTTACTGTGAGGTTTAGGGTTAGGGTGAGGATAATGGTTAGGGTGAGGGTTAGGGTTATTGTTAGGGTTAGGATTAGGGTTAGAGTTAGGGTTAGGGTGAGGATAAGATTTAGGGTTAGAGTTAGGATTAGGGTGAGTGTTAGGTTTAGGGTTAGGCTTAGGCCAAGCATGAGGGTGAGGGTTAGGGTGCGGGTTAGGGTGAGGGTTAGGGTTATGGTTAGTGTCAGTTTAAGGATGAGGTTTCGGCTTAGGGTTAGGGTTAGGGTGAGGGCTAGTGTTAGGGTTAGGGTGAGGGTTAGGGTTAGGGATAGGGTTAGGTTTAGGATTAGGGTTAGAGTGAGGGTGAGTGTGAGGCTTAGGGTTAGGGTTAAGATTAGGCTTAGAGTTAGGGTGAGGGTTAGGGTTAGAGTTTGGGTTAGGGTGCAGGTGAAGCTGAGCATTAGGTTTAGGTTTAGGGTTAGATTTAGGGTTAGGTTTAGGGTTAGATTTAGTGTTAGATTTAGGGTTACGGTGAGGGGTAGGGTAAGGGTGAGTGTTAGTGGTAGGGTTAGGATTACTATTAAGGTTAGTGTTAGGATGAGAGGAAGTGTTAGGATAAGGGTTAGGGTGAGGCTGAGGATTAATGTTAGGGTGAGGGTCAGGGTTAGGGTTAGGGTTACATTGAGCCTGAGGGTTAGGGTTAGGTTGAGGGTTATTTTTAGGTTTAGGGTTAGGGTGAGTTTAGGGTTAGGCTTAATGTGAGGGTTAGTGTTAGGGTTAGGGTTATTGGTAGGTGAGGGTAAGTGTTAGTGTGAGGTTTAGGGTTAGGGTGAGGATTAGGGTTAGGGTGAGGGTTAGGGTTATTGTTAAGGTTAGGTTTAGGGTTAGAATTAGGGTTAGGGTGAGGATAAGACTTAGGGTTAGAGTTAGGGTTAGGGTTAGGCTTAGGCTTAGGCTTAGGCCAAGCATGTGGGTGAGGGTTAGGGTGCGGGTTAGGGTGAGGGTTAGGGTTATGGTTAGTGTCAGTTTAAAGATGAGGTTTCGGCTTAGGGTTAGGGTTAGGGTGAGGGCTAGTGTTAGGGTTAGGGTGAGGGTTAAGGTTAGGGATAGGGTTTGGTTTAGGTTTAGGGTTAGGGTGAGGGTGAGTGTGAGGCTTAGGGTTAGGGTTAGGATTAGGATTAGAGTTAGGGTGAGGGTTAGGGTTAGAGTTTGGGTTAGGGTGCAGGTGAGGCTGAGGATTAGGTTTAGGTTTAGGGTTAGATTTAGGGTCAGGTTTAGGGTTAGGTTTAGTGTTAGGTTTTGGATTAAGGTGAGGGTTAGAGTGAGGGTTAGGGTTAGGGATAGTGTTAGGTTTAGGATTAGGGTTAGGGTTAAGGTTAGGGTGAGTGTGAGGGGTAGGGTTAGGGTGAGTATTAAGGTTAGGCTTAGGGTTTGGCTGAGGGTGAGGGTGAGTGTGAGGATTAGGGTTAGGGTGAGGGGTAGGGTTAGGATTATGGGGAGGGTTAGGATGATTGTTAGATTTAGGATTAGGGTTAGGGTGAGGGATATGTTGAAGGTGAGGTTTAGGTTTAGGGTTAGGGTTAGGGTGAGGGTGAGTTTTTGGGTTAGAGTTAGGCTTAATGTTAGGCTGAGGGTGAGGGTGAGGTTTAGGGTTAGGATTAGGATTAGGGTAAGGGTTAGGATGAGTTTGAGTGTTAGGGTTAGGGTTAGGATTAGGCTTAGGGTTACACTGAGGGTGAGGGTGAGGGTGAGAGTAAGGGTTAGGTTTAGGGTTAGGTTGAGGGTGAGTGTGTGTGTTAGGGTCAGGTTTAGGTTTAGGCTTAGGCTTAGGGTGAGGGCTAGGCTGAGGGTGAGGTTGAGAGTTAGGGTAAGGGTGAAGCTGAGGTTGAGGGTTAGGGTTAGGGTTAGTGTTAGAGTTAGGGTTAGGGTTAGGGTTAAGGTGAGGGTGAGGGTTAGGCTTAGGTTTAGGTTTAGGATTGGGGTAATGGTTAAGATGAGTGTGAGTTTTAGGGTTAGGGTTAGGCTTAGGCTTAGGTTTAGGTTGAGGGAAAGGGTGAGGGTTAGTTTAGGTTGACGGTTAGGGTTAGGGTTAGCTTGAGAGTTAGGGTTCAGGTTAAGTTTATGGTTAGGGTGAGGGTTAGGGTTAGGGTGAGGGTTAGGGTTAGGATTAGGTTTAGGGTGAGGGTGAGTTTTAGCATTAGGTTTAGGCTTAGGGTTAAATTTAGGGTTAGGATTAGTGTTATTGTTATGGTTAGAGTTAGAGTTATGTTGAGGGTGAGGGTGAGGGTGAGGGTTAGGTTTAGGGTTAGGGTGAGGTTTAGGTATAGGGTTAGGATTAGGTTTAGGGTGAGGGTGAGGTTTAGGTTAAGGTTTAGGGTTAGTTGTAGGCTTAGGTCGAGGGGTAGGGTTAGGGTTAGTTTTAGGGTTAAGGTTACAGTGAGGGTGAGTGTGAGGGTTAGGGTTAGGCTTAGGCTTATGCTTAGGGTTAGGCTGAGGGTGAGGGTGGGGGTGAGGATTAGAGTTAGGGTGATGGTTAGGGTTAGGGATAGGATGAGGATTAGGATGAGGGTTAGGGTTAGGATTAGGGTTAGGGTGAGGGCTAGGGTGAGGGTCTGTCTTAGGGTAAGTGTTAGGCTTAGGCTTAGGGTTAGCGTGAGCATTTGGTTGAGGATAACGGTTAGGATTAGGGTTAGGTTGAGGTTTAGTGTTAGGGTTAGTGTTAGGGTTAGAGTGAGGGTGAGGTTTAGGGGTAGAGTTAGGGTTAGGGTGACGGTTAGGGTTAGGGTTAGGCTTAGGCTTAGGGTTAGGATGAGGGAGAGGGTGAGGGTTAGCTTTAGGTTGTCGCTTAGGGTTAGGATTAGCTTGACAGTTAGGGTTCAAGTTAAGTTCAGGGTTAGGGTGAGGGTTAGGTTTAGGGTTACGGTGTGGGTGATGTTAAGGTTTAGGTTGAGGGTTAGGGTTTGGTTTATGGTGAGGGTTAGGATTAGGGTTAGGGTTAGGGTTAGGATGAGGATTAGGGTTACGATTAGGGTTAGGTTGAGGGCTAGGGTGAGGGTGAGGATTAGGGTTAGTGTTAGGATAAGGTTTAAGGTTAGGGTTAGGTTTAGGGTGAGGGTTAGTATGAGGGTTAGGGTTACAGTGAGGGTGAGGTTTAGGTTTAGGGTGAGGGTTAGGGTTAGGATTAGGGTTAGGGTGAGGGTGAGTGTTAGCATTTGTGTTAGGGTTAGGTTTAGGGTTAGGATTAGTGCTATTTTTAGGGTTAGGGTTACAGTTATGGTTAGGATGAGGGTGAGGGTGAGGGTGATGGTTAGATTTAGGGTTAGGGTGAGGTTTAGGTTTAGGGTTAGGATTAGGGTTAGGGTGAGGGTGAGGTTTAGGGTTAGGTTTCGGGTTACTTGGAGGGTTAGGTCGAGGGTTAGGCTTAGGGTTAATTTTAGGGTTAAGGTTAGGGTGAGGGTTAGGTTGAGGTTTAGGGTTAGTGTTAGAATTAGTGTTAGGATTAGGGTTAGGGTGAGAGTGAGTATGAGGGTTAGGGTTAGGCTTAGGCTTAGGGTTAGGGTTAGGCTGAAGGTGAGGGTGGGGCTGAGGATTAGATTTAGGGTGATGGTTAGGGTTAGGGTTAGGGTGAGTGTTAGGATTAGGATTAGGGTTAGGGTGAGGGCTAGGGTGAGGGTGTGTGTTAGGGTAAGTGTTAGGCTTAGGCTTAGGGTTAGGCTGAGAGTTTGGTCGAAGATAAGGTTTAGGGTTAGGGTTAGGGTGAGGTTTAGTGTTAGGGTTAGGGTTAGAGTGAGCGTGAGTTTTAGGGGTAGAGTTAGGGTTAGGGTGAGGGTTAGGGTTAGGGTCAGGATTAGGGTGGGGGTTACGGAAAGGGTAAAGGTGTAGTTTAAACTGAGGGTGAGGGTTATGGTAAGGGCGAGGGTTAGGGTTAGGGTGAGGGTTAGGTTTAGTGTTAGAGTGAGGGTGAGGGTTAGATTGAGGATAAGTGTTAGGGTTAGTGTGAGGTTTGAGGTGAGGACGAGGGTTACGGTTAGGGTGAGGGCTAAGGTGAGGGTTAGGTTTAGGGTTTGTGTTAGGGTGAGGTTTAGGGTTAGGGTGATGGTTAGGGTTAGTGTGAGGGTTAGTGTTAGGGTTAGGGTTAGTGTCAGGGCGAGGGTAATTGTTAAGGTGAGGGTTAGTTTTATGCTGAGGTATATGGTCAGGGTGTGGGTCAGGGTTAAGTTTAGGGTTACACTGATCGTGAGGGTTAAGGTTAGGTTGAGGGTTATGTTTAGGGTTAGGGTTAGGGTGAATTTAGGGTTAGGCTTAGTGTGAGGGTTAGTGTTAGGGTTAGGGTTAGTGGTAGGTGAGGGGAAGTGTTAGTGTGAGGTTTAGGGTTAGGGTGAGGATTATGGTTACGGTGAGGGATTGGGTTATTTTTTGGGTTAGGCTTAGGTTTAGAGTTAGGGTTAGGGTGAGGATAAGATTTAGGGTTACTGTTAGGGTTAGGGTGAGGGTTAGGGTTAGGTTTAGGCTTAGGCTTAGGCTTAGGCCAAGCATGAGTGTGAGGGTTAGGGTTATGGTTAGTGTCAGGTTTAGGTTGAGGTTTCGGTTTAGGGTTAGGCTTAGGGTGAGCACTAGGGTTAGTGTTAGGGTGAGGGTTAGGATTAGAGATAGGGTTAGGTTGAGGATTAGGTTTAGGGTGAGGGTGAGTGTGAGGCTTAGGGTTAGGGTTAGGATTAGCCTAGGGTTAGGGTGAGGGTTAGGGTTAGAGTTTGGGTTAGGGTGCAGGTGAGGCTGAGGATTAGGGTTAGGTTTAGGGTTAGATTTAGGGTTAGGTTTAGGGTTAGGGTTAGTGTTAGTTTTAGGGTTATGGTGAGGGTTAGGGGGGTTAGGGTTAGGGATAGGATTAGGTTTAGGATTAGCGTTAGGGTGAGGGTGTGTGTGAGGCTTAGGGTTTGGGTTAGGCTTAGAGTTAGGGTGGGGGTTAGGGTTAGGGTTTGGTTTAGGGTGCAGATGAGGTTGAGTATTAGGGTTAGGTTTAGGGTTAGATTCAGGGTTAGGTTTAGGGTTAGGTTTAGTGTTAGTGTTAGGGTTAGGGTTAGGGTTAGGCTGAGGATGATTTTTTGGGGTGAGGATTAGAGTTAGAGTTAGGTTTAGGTTTAGGGTTAGGGTTAATGTTAGTGTTATGTTTAGGGTTAAGTTTGTGGTGAGGGTGAGGCTGAGGGTGACGGTTAGGGTTATGGTTAGGGTTAGTATTATTGTTAGGGTTAGGGCTATAATTTCGGTGAGGTTGAGGGTGAGGGTGAAGTTTAGGTTAGGGTGAGTTTTAGGGTTAGGGTTAGGGTGAGGGTGAGGTTTAGGGTTAGAATTAGGGTTAGGCTTAGGATTAGGGTGAGGTTTCGAGTTAGGGTTAGGGTTGGGGTTATGGTGAGGGTTGGGTTTATGTTTAGAGTTAGGGTGAGGGTTAGGTTTAGGGTTAGTGTTAGATTTAGGGTTAGGGTTAGGGTGAGGGTTAGGGTGAGTGTTAGGGTGAGGGTGAGTGTTAGGGTTAAGGTTAGGATTAGGATTAGGGTTAGGGTTAGGGTGAGTGTAAGGCGTAGGGTTAGGGTGAGTATTAGTGTTAGGCTCAGGGTTTGGCTGAGGGTGAGGGTGAGTGTGAGGATTAGGGTTAGGTTGAGGGTTAGGTTTAGGATTATTTGGAGGGTTAGGATGATTGTTAGAGTTAGGATTAGGGTTAGGGTGAGGGCTAGGGTCAGGTTGAGGTTTAGGTTTAAGGTTAGGGTTAGGGTGAGGGTGAGTTTTAGGGTTAGAATTAGGCTTAAGGTGAGGCTGATGTTGAAGGTGATTTTTAGGGTTAGGATTAGGATTAGGGTAAGGGTTAGGGTGAGTGTGAGTTTTAGGGTTAGGGTTATGATTAGGCTTAGGGTTACACTGAGGGTGAGGGTGAGGGTGAGGTTAAGGGTTAGTTTTAGGGTTAGGTTGAGGGTGAGTGTGTGTGTTAGGGTTAGGTTTAGGGTTAGGCTTGGGTTTAGGGTGAGGGTGAGGTTGAGGGTGATGGTTTGGGTCAGGGTGAGGGTTAGGGTAAGGGTTAGCTGGAGGGTTAGGATGAGGGTTAGGGTTAGGATTAGGGTTAGGGTGAGGTCTAGGGTGAGGGTGAGGTTTACGATTAGGGTTAGGGTGAGCATTAGGGTTAGGGATAGGTTTAGGGTGATAGGATTCGGGTTAAGTTTATGTTTAGGGTGAGAGTTAGGTAAGGGTTATGCTGAGGTTGAGGGTGAGGGTTAGGGTTAGGTTGAGGGTTAGGTTTAGGATTAGGTTTAGGGTGAGGGGTTGGGTGAGGGTTAGGGTTATTGTTTGGGTGAGGGTTAGGATGAGGGTTAGAATTAGGCTTAGGGTGAGGGCTAGGCTGAGTGTGAGATTTAGTGTTAGGATTAGGGTGAGGTTGATTATTAGGGTTAGCGTTAGGTTTAGGGTGAGAGTGAGGTTTATGTTTAGAGTTAGGGTAAGGGTGAGGCTGAGGTTGAGGGTTAGGGTTTGGGTTAGTGTTAGAGTTAGGATTAGGGTGAGGGTTAAGGTGAGGGTGAGGGTTAGGCTTAGGTTTAGTTTTAGGATTAGGGTAATGGTTAGGGTGAGTGCGAGGTTTAGGGTTAGGGTTAGGCTTAGGCTTAGGATTAGGCTGAGGGAAAGTGTGAGGGTTAGCTTTAGGTTGATGGTTAGGGTTAGGGTTAGCTTGAGAGTTAGGGTTCAGGTTAAGTTTAGTGTTAAGGTGAGGGTTAGGGTTAGGGTGAGGGTTAGGGTTAGGATTAGGGTTAGGGTTAGGGTGAGGGTGAGTTTTAGCATTAGGGTCAGGATTAGGTTTACGGTTAGGATTAGTGTTACCCTTAGGGTTTGTGTTAGAGTTATGGTGAGGGTGAGGGTGAGGGTTAGGTTTAGGGTTAGGGTAAGGTTTATGTTTAGGTTTAGGATTAGGATTAGGGTGAAGTTGAGGTTTAGGGTTAGGTTTAGGGTTAGTTGCATGCTTAGGTCAAGGGGTAGGGTTAGGAATAATTTTACGGTAATGTTAGGGTGAGGGTTAGGTTGAGGTTTAGGGTTTAGGTTAAGTTTAGTGTTAGGGTGAGGTTTAGGGTTAGGGTGAGGCTTAGGCTTATGTTTAAGCTGAGCATTTGGTTGAGGATAAGGGTTAGGGTTAGGTTAGGGTGAGGTTTAGTGTTAGGGTTAGAGTTAGGGTTAGAGTGAGGGTGAGGTTTAGGGGTACAGTTAGGGTCAGGGTGAGGGTTAGGGTTAGGGTTAGGCTTAGGTTTAGGGTTAGGATGAGGGAGAGGTTGAGGGTTAGCTTTAGGTTGACGGTTAGGGTAAGGGTTAGCTTGAGAGTTAGGGTTCAGGTTAAGTTTAGGGTTAGGGTGAGGTTTAGGCTTAGGGTTATGGTGAGGGTTAGGATTAGGGTTAGGGTGAGGGTTAGGATGAGGATTAGGGTTACGATTAGGGTTAGGTTGAGGAATAGGGTGAGGGTGAGGATTAGGGTTAATGTTAGGGTAAGGTTTAAGGTTAAGGTTAGGTTTAGGGTGAGAGTTAGGATGAGGGTTAGGGTTACTGTGAGGGTGAGGGTTAGGGTTAGGATTGGGGTTAGGGTGAGGGTGAGTGTTAGCATTAGGATTAGGGTTAGGGTTAGGGTTAGGTTTAGGATTAGTGTTATTGTTAGGGTTAGGGTTAGAGTTATGGTGAGGGTGAGGGTGAGGGTGAGCGTGAGGGATAGGTTTAGGGTTAGGGTGAGGTTTAGGTTTAGGGTTAGGATTAGGGTTATGGTGAGGGTGAGGTTTAGGGTTACGTTTAGGGATAGTTGAAGGGTTAGGTCGAGGGTTAGGTTTAGGTTTAATTTTAGGGTTAAGGTTAGGGTGAGGGTTAGGTTGAGCTTTCTGGTTAGTGTTAGAGGTAGGGTTAGGATTAGGGTTAGGGTGAGGGTGATTGTGAGGGTTAGGGTTAGGCTTAGGCTTAAGTTTAGGGTTAGGCTGAGGGTGAGGGTGGGGTTGAGGATTAGAGTTAGGGTGATGGTTAGGGTTAGGGTTAGGGTGAGGGTTAGGATGAGGGTTAGGATTAGGATTAGGGTTAGGTTGAGGTTTAGGGTGAGGGTGCGGGTTAAGGTAAGTGTTAGGCTTAGGCTTAGGGTTAGTCTGAGCGTTTGGTTGAGGAAAAGGGTTAGGGTTAGGCACATGGTGAGGTTAGTGTTAGGGTTAGAGTTAGCGTTAGGGTTACAGTGAGGGTGAGGTTTAGGGGTAGAGTTAGGGTTAGGGTGAGGGTTAGGGTTAGGGTCAGGGTTAGGGTGGGGGTTACGGTAAGGGTAAAGGTGAAGGTTAGACTGAGGGTGAGGGTTATGGTAAGGGTGAGGGTTAGGGTTAGGGTGAGGGTTAGGGTTAGGGTTAAAGTGAGGGTGAGTGTTAGATTGAGGATAAGTGTTAGGGTTAGTGTGAGGTTTAGGGTAAGGATGAGGGTTAGGTTTAGGGTGAGGGCTAAGTTGAGGGTTAGGTTTAGGGTTAGGTTTAGGGTGAGGTTTAGGGTTAGGGTAAGGGTTAGGGTTAGGGTTAGGGTTATTGTTAGCGTTATTTTTAGGGTTATGGTTACGGTGAGGATTAGGGTGAGGTTGAGGGTGAGGGTTAGTGTTAGAGGAAGTTTTAGGATGAGGATTACAGTTAGGATTAGGGTTAGGATAAAGGCTAGGGTGAGGGTGAGCTTTAGTGTTAGTGTTAGGTTGAAGTTTAGGGTTAGGGTTAGGTTTAGGGTGAGGGTGAGGTTTAGAGTTAGAGTTAGGTTTAGGGTGAGGCTGAGGGTGAGGGTTAGGGTAAGGGTTAGTATTAGTTTTAGTGTTAGGGTTAGGGTGAGGGTTAGGCTGAGGGTGAGGGTTAGGGTTAGGTTTAGGATTAGGATTAGGGGTAGGGTTAGGGTGGATGTGAGGTTTAGGGTTAGGGTTAGGGTTAGGGTTAGGCTTAGCGTTAGGCTGAGGGTTAGGGTGAGGGTGAGGGTTAGGGTTAGGCTGAGGGTTAGGTTTATGGTTATGGGGAGGGTTATGATGAGGGTTAGGGTTAGTATTAGGGTTAGGGTGAGGGCTAGGGTGAGGGTCAGGTTTAGGGTTAGGTTTAGGGTGAGGTTTAGAGTTAGAGTTAGGGTTAAGGTGAGGCTGAGGGTGAGGGTTAGGGTTAGAGTTAGGATTAGGATTAAGGTGAGGTTTAGGGTGATTTTGAGGCTTAGGGTTAGGGTTCGGGTTTGGCTTAGGTTTACACTGAGGGTGAGGGTGAGTTTTAGGGTTAGGATTAGGGTTCAAGTGAGGGTGAGTGTTTGTTTTAGGGTTAGGTTTAGGGTTAGGTTCAGGGTTAGGCTGATGGTGAGGTTGAGGGTGATGTTTAGGGTTAGTTTAAGGGTTAGGTTAAGGGTTAGGGGGAGGTTTAGGATGAGGGTTAGTGTTAGGATTAGGGTTAGGGTGAGGGCTAGGGTGAGGTTGAGGTTTAATGTTAGGGTTAGTGTGAGAGTTATGGTTAGGGTTACTGTGAGAGTAGGATTCGGGTTAAGTTTAGGGTTAGGGTGAGGGTTAGGGTAAGGGTTATGGTGAGGTTGAGGGTTAGGTTTAGGTTGAGGTTTAGGGTTAAGATTAAGTTTAGGGTGAGGGTTAGGTTTAGGGTAAGAGTTACGGTGAGGGTGAGGGTTAGGGTTAAGTGGAGAGTTAGGGTTGGATTTGTGTTAGGGTGAGGGATAGGTTGAGGGTGATTGTTAGAGTAAGGGTTTGACTTAGGGTTAATCTGAGCATGAGGTTGAGGGTGAGGGTTAGGGTTAGGGTTAGTGTGAAGTTTAGTGTTAGTTTTAGGGTTAGAGTTAGGATTAGGGTGAGGGTGAGGTTTAGGGGTAGAGTTAGTGTTAGGGTGAAGATTAGGGTTAGGGTGAGGGTTAGGGTGGGGGTGACAGTAAGGGTAAGGTGAGGGTTAGGCTGAGGATGAGGATTATGTTAAGGGTGAGGTTTAGGTTTAAGGTGAGGGTTAGGGTTAGGGTGAGGGTGAGGGTGTGGGTTAGAATGAGGATTAGTGTTTGGGTTAGTGTGAGGTTTACCGTGAGGATGAGTGTTAGGGTTAGGGTTAGGGCTAGGGTTTAGTTGAGGTTTAGGGTTAGTGTTAGGATGAGATTTAGGGTTAGGGAGATGGTTAGCGTTAGTGTGAGGCTTAGTGTTCAGGTTAAGTTTTGTGTTAAGGTGAGGGTAAGTGTTAGGGTGAGGGTTTGGTTTAGAGTGAGGTTAAGGGTTAGGGTGAGGGTTAGGGTTAAGGTTAGGGTTTTTGTTAAGATTATGGTTAGGATTACTGTTACTGTGAGGGTGAGTGTTAGGGATAAGGTTAGGATTAGTATTAGGGTTAGTGTTAGGTTGAGGGTAAGTGTTATGGTGAGGGTTAGGGTTATGGTGAGGTTTATGGTTAGGGTGAAGGTCAGGGTGAGGGTTAGGGTTACATTGAGCGTGAGGGTTAGGGTTAGGTTGAGGGTTAGGTTTAGGGTTAGGGTGAGTTTAGGGTTAGGGTTAGTGTGAGGGTTAGTGTTAGGGTTAGTGTTACTGGTAGGGTGAGGGTAAGTGTTAGTGTGATGCTTAATGTTAGGGTGAGGATTATGTTTAGGGTGAGGGTTAGGGTTATTGTTAGGGTTAGGGTTAGAGTTAGGGTTAGGGTGAGTGTGAGATTTAGGATTAGATTAGGGTGAGGTTTAGGCTTAGGGTGAGGGTTAGGGTTAGGTTTAGGGTTAGGCTTAGGCTTAGGCTTAGGCCGAGCATGAAGGTGAGGATTAGGGTGCGGGTTAGGGTGAGGGTTAGGGTTATGGTTAGTGTCAGGTTTAGGATGAGGTTTAGGGTTAGGGTGAGGGTTAGGGTGAGGGTTAAGGTTAGGGATAGGGTTAGGTTTAGGATTAGGTTTAGGGTGAGGGTGAGTGTGAGGCTTAGGGTTAGGGTTAGGATTAGGCTTAGAGTTAGGGTGAGGGTTAGGGTTAGAGTTTGGGTTAGGGTGCAGGTGAGGCTGAGGATTAGGGTTAGGTTTAGGGTTAGATTTAGGGTTAGGTTTAGCGTTAGGGTTAGTGTTAGGTTTAGGGTTATGGTGAGGATTAGGGTAAGGAGGGTTAGGCTTAGGGTTAGGCTGAGGGTGTCTGTGGGGGTGAGAATTAGAGTTAGGGTTAGGGTTAGGCTTACGGTTCGGTTTATTGTTAGTGCTATGGTTAGGGTTAAGTTTGCAGTGAGGGTGAGTTTGAGGGGAAGGGTGAGGGTTAGGGTTAGGGTTAGTGTTATTGTTAGGGTTAGGGCTAGAGTTATGGTGAGGTTGACGGTGAGGGTGAAGGATAGGGCTAGGGTGCGTTTTAGGGTTAGGGATAGGGTTAGGGTGAGGGTGGGTTTTAGGGTGAGGGTGAGGTTTAATTTTAGGGTTAGGGTGAGAGTTAGGGTTAGGGTTAGGGTGAGAGTAGGATTCAGGTTAAGTTTAGGGTTAGAGTGTGGGTTAGTGTAAGGGTTACGGTGAGGTTGAGGGTTAGGGTTAGGTTGAGGTTTAGGGATAAGATTAAGTTTAATGGTGGGTGAGGGTTAGGTTTAGGGTAAGGTTTACGGTGAGGGTGAGGAATAGGATTAGGTTTAGAGTTACGATTTGTGTTAGGGTGAGGGCTAGGGTGAGGGTGAGGGTTAGGGTAAGGGTTTGGCTTAGGCTTAGGTTTAAGCTGAGCGTGAGGTTGAGGGTGAGGGTTAGGGTTAGTGTGAGGTTTAGTGTTAAGGTTAGGGTTAGAGTTAGGATTAGGGTGAGGTTTAGGGGAAGAGTTAGTGTTAGGGTGAATTTAGGCTTAGGGTGAGGGTTAGGTTGTGGGTGACTGTAAGGGTAAGGTGAGGGTTAGGCTGAGGGTGAGGGTCACGGTAAGGGTGAGAGTTAGGGTTAGGTCGAGGGTTAGGGTTAGGGTTAGGGTTAGGGTGAGGGTGAGGTTTAGATTGATGATTAGTGTTAGGGTTAGTGTGAAGTTTAACATGAGGATGAGTATCAGGGTTAGGGCTAGGGTTAGGTTGAGGTTTAGGGTTAGTGTTAGGGTGATGTTCAGGTTTAGGGTGATTGTTAGGGTTAGTGTGAGGCTTAGTGTTCGGGTTAAGCTTAATGTTCAGGTGAGGATAAGTGTTAGCGTGAGGGTTAGGTTTAGGTTGAGGGTAATGATTAGGGTGAGGGTTAGGGTTAGGGTTAGGGTTTTTGTTAGGTTTAGGGTTAGGGTTGTTGTTAGGGTTAGGGTTCCGGTTAAGGTGAGGGTGTGGGTTAGTGTTAGGGTTAGGATTAGGTTTAGTGTTAGGGTGAGGGTAAGTGTTAGGGTGAGTGTTAGGGTTAGGGTGAGGGTTATGGTTAGGATGAGGGTCAAGGTTAGGGTTAGGGTTACTTTGAGTGTGAGGGTTAGGGTTATGTTGAGGGTTAGGGTTAGGGTTAGGGTTAGGGTGAGGTTAGGGTTAGGGTTATTGTGAGGGTTAGTGTTAGGGTTAAGGTTAGGTGTATTGTGAGGGTAAGTGTTAGGGTGAGGTTTAGGGTTAGGGTGAGGATTATGGTTAGGGTGAGGGTAAGGGTTATTGTTAGGGTTATGGTTAGGTTTAGATTTAGGGTTAGGGTGAGGGTGAGATTTAGGGTTAGAGTTAGGGTTAGTGTTAGGGTTATTGTTAGGGTGAGGGTTAGGGTTAGGTTTTGGCTTAGGCTTTGGCTTAGGCCGAGCATGAGGGTGAGGGTTAGGATGAGGGTTAGGGTTATGGTTAGTGTCAGGTTTAGGATGAGGTTTAGGGTTAAGGTTAGGGTTAGGGTGAGGGCCAGGCTGAGGGTTAGGGTTAGGGATTGGGTTAGGTTTAGGATTACGGTTAGGGTGAGGGTGAGTGTGAGGCTTAGGGTTAGGGTTAGGTTTAGGCTTAGAGTTAGGGTGAGGGTTATGGTTATGGTTTGGTTTAGGGTTTGGTTTAGGGTTATGGTGAGGGTTAGGCTTAGGGTTAGGGTTAGGCTTAGGGTTAGGCTTATTGTTAGTGTTATGGTGAGGATTAGTGTTATTGTTAGGGTTAGGTTTAGAGTTATGGTGAGGGTGAGGTTGAGGGTGAGGGTGAGGATTAGTGTTAGGGTTAGGGTCAGGTTTAGGGTTAGGGTTAGGATTAGGACAAGGGTGAGGGCGAGGTTTAGTTTTAGATATAGGGTTAGGGGGAGGGTTACTTTGAGGGTTAGGATTAGGGTTAGTGTTAGGGTTAGGGTAAGTTTGAGGGTTAGGTTGAGGTTTAGGGTAAGGGTGAGGGTTAGGGTTAGAGTTAGGCTTAGGCTTAGGGTTAGGCTGAGTGTGAGTTTGGGGTGAGGATTAGGGTTAGGGTGATGGTTAGGGTAGGTTAGGGTGAGGGTTAGGAGGAGGTTTAGGGTTAGGATTAGGGTTAGGCTGAGGGTGAGGATGAGATTATTGTTACGGTGAGGGTTAGGGTTAGGGTAGGGTTAGGGTTATTGTTAGTGTAATGGTTAGGGTGAAGTTTGCGGTGAGGGTGAGGCTGTGGGTGAGGGTCATGGTTATGGTTATGGTTAGGGTTAGGGTTAGGGTTAGAGTTAAGGTTAGGTTGTGGGTGAGGGTGAGTGTTAGGGTTAGGGTGAGTTTTAGGGAGAGGTTTAGGGTTAGGGTTTGGGTTAGGTTTAGGGTGAGGGTGAGGTTTAGGGTTAGAGTTAGGATTGAGGGGAGGGTTAGGGTGAGGTTTAGGGTTAGGTTTAGGATGAGGGTGAGGGTTAGGTTGAGTTTTAGGGATAGGGTTAGGTTTCGGATTAGGGTTAGGGTGAGGGTGAGTGTGAGGGTTATGGTGAGTGTTAGGCTTAGGCTTAGGGTTTGTCTAAGGGTGATGGTGGGGGTGAGGATTAAGGTTAGGGTGATGGTAACGGTTAGGGTTAGTGTTATTGTTAGGATTAGTTTTAGGGTAAGGATTAGGTTGATGGTGAGGTTTAGGGGTAGAGATAGGGTTAGGGTGAGTGTTAGGCTTAGGGTGAGTGTTAGAGTGGGGGTGACGGTAAGGGTAAAGCTGAGGTTTAGGCTGAGGGTGAGGGTTACGGTAAGGGTTAGGTTTAGGGTCAGATGGAGGGATATGGTTAGGGTTAGGGTAAGGGTGAGGGTTAGGGTTAGATTGGGGATTAGTGTTAGGGTTAGTGTGAGGTTTAGGGTGAGGATGCGCTTTAGGGTTAGGGTGAGGTCTAGGGTGAGGATGAGGGTTAGGGTTAGTGTTAGGGTGAGGTTTAGTGTTAGGGTTAGATTAGGATTAATGTGATGGTTAAGCTTAAGGTGAGGGTTAGGGTGAGGGTGAGGGTGAGGTTTAGGGTTAGGGTTTGGATTAGGAATAGGGTTAGGGTTAGGGTGAGTGTGAGGTTTTGGTTTAGCGTTAGTGTTACCTTAGGGTTAGGCTGAGGGTGAGGGTGAGGGTGAGGGTTATTGTTAGAGTGAGGGTTAGGGTTAGGGTTAGGGTGAGAGTTAGGGTTCGGGTTAAGTTTAGGGTTAGAGTGAGGATTAGGGTAAGGGTTACAGTAAGGGTGAGGGTTAGTTTTAGGTTGAGGGTTAGGGTGAGTGTTAGGATGAGGGTTAGGGTTTGGATTAGGTTTAGGGTGAGGGCTAGGTTGAGGGAGAGGTTTAGGGTGAGGGTTAGGGTGAGGTTTAGGTTTACGTTTAGGTTTATGGATAGGGTGAGGATGAGGTTTAGGGTTAGAGTTAGTGTTAGGTTGAGGCTGAGGGTGAGGGTTAGGGTTAGGGTTAGTGTTAGAGTTAGGTTTACGGTGAGGGTTAGGGTTAGAGTGAGGGTTAGGATTAGTGTTAGGATTAGGATTAGGGTACGTGTTAGCATGAGGGTGAGGGTGAGGGTTAGGGATAGGGTAAGTTTTAGGGATAGGGTTTAGTTTGAGATTTAGGTTTCGGGTTAAATTTAGGGTTAGGGTGAGGGTTAGGGTTAGGGTTACGGTGAGCATGAGGGTTAGGGTTAGGTTGAGGGTTAGGGTTAAATTTAGGATTAGGGTGAGGGTTAGGTTTAGGGTTTGGGTCAGGTTTAAGGTGAGGTTTTGGGTTAGAGTTAGGTTTAGGGGCAGGTTTAGGGTGAGGTTTAGGGTTAGGGTTTGTGTTAAGGTTAGGGTGATTGTTAGGGTTAGGGTTAGGATTAGGGTTATTGTTAGTGTTATGGTTAGGGTGAAGTTTGCGGTGAGGGTGAGGCTGAGGGTGAGGGTTATGGTTATGGTTATGGTTAGGGTTAGGGTTAGTGTTATTGTTAGGGTTAGGTTTAGAATTAAAGTTAGATTGAGGGTGAGGGTGAGGGTGAGTGTTATGGTTAGAGTGAGTTGTAGGGTGGGGTTTTGGTTTAGGGTTACGGTTAGGGTTAGGGTGAGGGTGAGATTTAGGGTTAGAGTTAAGATTGAGGGGAGGGTTAGGGTTAGGTTTAGGGTTTGGGTTAGGATAAGGGTGAGGGTTAGGTTGAGGTTTAGGCATAGTGTTAGGTTTAGGATTAGGGTTAGGGTGAGGGTGAGTATGAGGGTTAGGGTGAGGCTTAGGGTTAGGCTGAGGGTGATGTTGCGGGTGAGGATTAATGTTAGGGTGATGGTAAGGGTTAGGGTTAGTCTTATTGTTAGGGTTCGGGTTAGAGTTAGGATTAGGGTGAGGCTGAGGTTTAGCAGTAGATATGGGGTTAGGGTGAGTGTTAGGCTTAGGGTGAGGGTTAGGGTGGGTGTGAGGGTAAGTGTAAAGTTGAGAGTTAGGCTGAGGGTGAGGGTTACGGTAAGGGTTAGGGTTAGGTTTAGGGGGAGGGATATTGTTAGGGTTAGGGTGAGGGTGAGGGTTAGATTGAGGATGAGTGTTAGGGTTATTGTGAGGTTTAGGGTGAGGATGCGGGTTAGGATTAGGGTGAGGTCTATGGTGAGGATGAGGTTTAGGGTTAGTGTTAGGGTGAGGTTTAGGGTTAGGGTGATGGTTAGGGTTAGTCTTATGGTGAGGTTTAGTGTTAGGGTTAGGGTTAGCATTAATGTTAGTGTTAGACTTAAGGTGAGGGTTAGGGTGAGGGTGAGGTTTAGGTTGAGGGTTAGGATGAGGGTTAAGGTTAGAATTAGGGTTAGTGTGAGGGCTAGGGTGAGGGTGAGGTTTAGGGTTAGGATTAGGGTGATGTTTAGGGTTAGGATTAGGGTTACTGATAGGGGGACGGTGAGGTTAAGGGTTATTGTTAGGGTTAGGGTGAGGCTGAGGTTGAGTGTTAGGTTTAGTGTTAGTGATAGAGATAGGGTTACAGTGAGGATAAGGGTGAGGGTGAGGGTTATGCTTAGTGTTAGGATTAGGTTTAGGGTAAGGGTTAGGGTGAGTGTGAGGGTTAGGGTTATAGTGAACGTGATTGTTTGGGTTAGGTTGAGGGTGAGGGTTAGGCTTAGGATTAGGTTGAGGGTGAGGATGAAGCTTAGGGTTATGGTAAAGGATAGGGGTAGGGTTAGGGTGAGAGTTAGGTTTCAGGTTAAGTTTAGGGTTAGGGTGAGGATTAGGTTTAGGATTAGGGTGAGCCTGAGGGTAAGGGTTAGGTTGAGGATAGGGTTAGGCTTAGGATTATTGTGAGGGTTAGTGTTAGGGTTAGGGTGAGGTTTAAGGTGAGATTTTGGATTAGGGTTAGGGTTAGGTTTAGGGTGAGGGTGAGGTTTAGTGTTAGCGTTAGGTTTAGGGGCAGGGTTAGGGTGAGGTTTAGGTTTAGGATTACGGTGAACGTGGGGTTTAGGGTTAGGTTGAGTGTTAGGGTGAGGCTTAGGATTAAGGTGAGGGTTAGGTTTAGGGTTAGGGTGAGATTTAGAGTGAGGTTTTGGATTAGGGTTAGGGTTAGGGTTAGGGTGAGGGTGAGGTTTAGGGATAGAGTTAGGTTTAGGGGCAGGTTTAGGGTGAGGTTTAGGGTTAGGGTTAGTGTTAGGTTTAGGGTGAGGTTTAGGGTTAGGGTTATTGTTTGGGTTAGGGTTATTGTTAGTGGTATGGTTATGGTTAAGTTTGTGGTGAGGGTGAGGCTGAGGGTGAGGTTTATGGTTAGGGTTAGGGTTAGGGTTAGTGTTATTGTTAGGGTTAGGGTTAGAGTTAAGGGTAGGTTGAGGGTTAGGGTGAGGGGAGGGTTAGGGTGAGGTTTAGATTGAGGTTTAGGGTTAGGGTTAGGATTAGGGTTAGCGTGAGGGTGAGGTTTAGGGGTAGAGTTAGGGTTAGGAGAGGGTTAGGGTGAGGTTTAGGGTTAGGTTGAGGATGAGGGTTCCCATGAGGTTTAGGGATAGGGTTAGGTTTAGGATTAGGGTTCAGGTGAGGATGAGTGTGAGGGTTAGGGTGAGGGTTAGGCTTAGGCTGAGGTTTAGGCTGAGGGTGAGGGTGGGGGTGAGGATTAGGGTTAGAGGGATGGTAAGGGTTAGTGTGTGTTAGTGTTATTTTTAGGGTTAGGGTTAGAGTTACTCTTAGTGTGAGCGTGGGGGTGAGGGTTAGTGTTAGGGTTAGTGTGAGGTTTAGGTTTAGGGTTATTTTTAGGGTTATTGTGAGGGTGAGGTTTAGCGTTAGTTATAGGGTTAGGGGGAGGGTTAGGGGGAGGTTGACGGTTAGGGTTAGTGTTAGGGTTATGGTGAGGTTGAGGGTTAGGTTGAGGTTTAGGGTTAGAGTTAGGGTTAGGGTTAGTGTGAATGTTAGTGTTCGGATTAGGGATAGTTTTAGGGTGAGGGTTTGGGTTAGGGTGAGGGTTATGTTTAGGGTGAGGGTTAGGGTTAGGATTATTGTTAGGGTTAGGTTTAGGGTTATTCTGAGGGTGAGGGTGAGGATGAGGGTTAGGGTTAGGGTGAGGTTTATGGTTCTGGTTAGGGTTAGGGTTAGTGTTTGTGTTATTGTTAGGATTATGGTTAGAATTAAGTTTAGGTTGAGGGTGAGTGTGAGTGTTAGGTTTAGGGTGATTTTTAGGGTGAGGTTTAGGGTTAGGGTTAGGGTTAGGGTTAGGGTGAGTGTGAGGTTTAGGTTTAGAGTTAGGGTTGAAGAGAGGGTTAGGGTGAGATTTAGGGTTAGGGTTAGGATGAGGGTGAGGTTTAGGTTGAGGTTTAGGGATAGGGTTAGGTTTAGGATTAGGGTTAGGGTGAGGGGGAGTGTGAGGGTTAGGGTGAGGGTTAGGCTTAGGCTTAGGGTTAAGCTGAGGTTGATGGTGGGTGTACAGATTAAGTTAGGGTGATGGTAAGGGTTAGGGTGGGTGGGACGGTAAGGGTAAAGGTGAGGTTTAGCCTAAGGATGAGGGTTACGCTAAGGATTAGGGTTAGGGTTAGGGGGAGGGATAGGGTTTGGGTTAGGGTGAGGGTGAGGGTTAGATTGAGGATTAGTTTTAGGGTTAGTGTGAGGTTTAGGTTGAGGATTAGGATTAGGATTAGGGTGAGGTCTAGGGTGAGGATGAGTGTTAGGGTTAGTGTTAGGGTGAGGCTTAGGGTTAGGGTAATGGTTAGGGTTAGTGTTAGGGTGAGGTTTAGTGTTAGGGTTAGGGTTAGGATTAATGTGAGGGTTAAGCTTTAGGTGAGGGTTAGGGTGAGGGTGAGGTTTAGGATTAGGAATAGGGTTAGGGTTAGGGTAAGTGTGAGGTTTAGGGTTAGTGTTAGTGTTAGGCTTAGGGTTAGACTGAGGGTGAGGGTGAGGGTGAGGTTTATTGTTAGGGTGAGGGTTAGGTTTAGGGTTAGGGTGAGAGTTAGGGTTCGGGTTAAGTTTAGGGTTAGAGTCAGGATTAGGGTAAGGGTTACAGTGAGTGTGAGGGTTGGGGTTAGGTTGAGGGTTAGGGTTACGGTGATTGTTAGGGTGAGGGTGAGGGTGAGGGTTAGGGTTAGTGTTAGGGTGAGGGTTAGGATGAGGGTTAGAGTTCGGATTAGGGTTAGGGCGAAGGCTAGGGTGACTGTGAGGTTTAGGTTTAGGGTTAGGGTGAGGTTTAGGTTTAGGTTTAGTGTTAGGGATAGGGTGAGGGTGAGGTTTAGGGTTAGAGTTAGGGTTAGGTTGAGGCTGAGGGTGGGGGTTAGGGTTAGTGTTAGTGTTAGAGTTAATGTTAGAGTTAGGGATATGGTGAGGTTTAGGGTCAAAGTGAAGTTTAGGCTTAATGTTAGGAGTAGGATTAGGGTAAGGGTTAGGGTGAGGGCGAGGGTGAGAGTTAGGGTTAGGGTAAAGGTTAGGGGTAGGGTTAGGGTGAGATTTAGGGTTCTGGTTAAGTTTAGGGATAGTGTGATTGTTAGGGTTAGGGTTACGGTGAGCGTGAGGGTTAGGGTTAGGTTGAGGGTTAGGGTTAGGGTTAGGATTTGGGTTAGTGTTAGGGTTAGGGTTAGGGTGAGGTTTAGGGTGAGGTTTTGGGTTAGAGTTAGGTTTAGGGGCAGGGTTAGGGTGATGTTTATTGTTATGGTTAGTGTTAAGGTTAGGGTGAGGGTTACTGTTAGGGTTAGGGTTATGGTTACTGTTAGTGTTATGGTTAGGGTGAAGTTTGCGGTGAGGGTGAGGGTTATGGTTATGGTTATGGTTATAGTTAGTGTTAGTGTTATTGTTTGGGTTAGGGGTAGAGTTAAGTTTAGGTTGAGGGTGAGGTTGAGTGTTAAGGTTAGGGTGAGTTGTAGGGTGACCTTTAGGGTAAGGGTTAGGGTGAGGGTGAGTTTTAGGGTTATAGTTAAGGTTGACCGGAGGGTTAGGGTTAGGTTTAAGGTTAGGGTTAGGATGAGGGTGAGGGTTAGGTTGAGGTTTAGGGATAGGGTTAGGTTTAGGATTAGAGTTAGGGTGAGGGTGAGTATGAGGGTTAGTGTGAGGGTTAGGGTGAGGCTTAGGGTTAGGCTGAGGGTGATGTTGGGGGTGAGGATTAAGGTTAGGGTGATGGTAAGTGTTAGGGTTAGTGTTATTGTTAGGGTTAGGGTTAGAGTTAGGATTAGGGTGAGGGTGAGGTTTAGGGGTAGAGATTGGGTTAGGGTGAGTGTTAGGCTTAGGGTGAGGGTTAGGGTGGGTGTGAGGGTAATGTTAAAGGTGAGGGTTTGGCTGAGGGTGAGGGTTACGGTAAGGGTTAGGGTTAGGTTTACGATTAGGGTTAGGGTGATTGTGAGTGTGAGGGTTAGGGTGAGGGTTACCCTTAGGCTTAGGTTTAGGCTGAGGCTGAGGTTGAGGGTGAGGGTTAGCGTTAGGGTGAGGGTTAGGGTAAGGTTTAGAGGGAGGGTTAGGATGAGAGTTAGGGGTAGGATTAGGGTTAGGGTGAGGGCTAGGGTTAGGGTGAGGTTTAGGGTTAGGGTTTATGTTAGGATTAATGTTAGAGTTAGGCTTAAGGTGAGGGTAAGGTTTATGGTTAGAGTTATGGTGAGGGTGAAGGTTACCTTTAGGTTTAGGGTGAGGTTTAGGTTTAGGGTTATGATTAGGGTTAGGGTGAGGGTTAGGTTTAGGATTAGTAGGAAGGTTAGTTCGAGGGTTAGGGTTAGGGTTAGTTTTAGGGTTAAGGTTAGGGTGATGGTTAGGTTGAGGTTTAGGGTTATTGTTAGAGTTATGGTTAGGATTAGGGTTAGGGTCAGGGTGAGTGTGAGGGTTAGGGTTAGGCATAGGCTTAGGCTTAGGGTTAAGCTGAGGGTGAGGGTGGGAGTGAGGATTAGAGTTAGGGTTATTGTTAGTGTTAGTGTTAGGGTGAGGGTTAGCGTTAGGATTAGGGTTAGGGTGAGGGTGAGGTTTACTGTGAGAGTTAGGGTGAGGGTCAGGGTTAGTTTTAGGGTTAGGCTTAGTGTTAGGCTGAGGGTTTGGTTGAGGATGAGGATTAGGGTTAGGTTAGGGTGAGCTTTAGTGTTAGGGTTAGGTTATATTTAGGGTTAGGGTGAGTGTGAGGTTTAGGGGTAGAATTAGGGTTAGGGTGAGGGTTAAATTTAGGGTGAGGTTTAGGGTGGGGGTGATGGTAAGGGTAAAGGTGAGGTTTAGGATGAGAGTGAGAGTTATGATAAGGGTGAGGGTTAGTGTTAGGGTGAGGGTTAGTGTTAGGGTGAGTGTAAGGGTTAGATTGAGGATAAGTGTTAGGGTTAGTGTGAGGTTTAGGGTGAGGATGAGGGTTAGGGTTAAGGTGAGGGTAAGTGTTAGGGTGGGGGTTAAGGTTAGGGGGAGGGTTATGGTTAGGGTGAGGGTTAGGGTTAGGATTAGGGTTATTGTTAGCATTTCGGTTAGGGTTACAGTTACGGTGAGAATGAGGGTGAGGGTTAGGATTAGGGTTAGGGTTAGTGTTAGGCTGAGGGTAAGTTTTAGGATGAGGGTTAGGGTTAGTGTGAGGGTTATGGTTAGGATGAGGTTTAGGGTTAGGGTTATGGTTACGTTGAGCGTAAGGGTTAGGGTTAGGTTGAAGGTTAGGTTTAGTGTTAGGGTGAGGTTAGGGTTAGTGTGAGGGTTAGAGTTGGGGTTAGGGTTAGTATTACGGTGAGGGTAAGTGTTAGGGTCAGGTTTTCGGTTAGGGTGAGGGTAATGGTTAGGTTAGGGTTAGGATTAGGGTTAGGGTTATTGTTAGGGTTCGGTTTAGGTTTAAGGTTACAGTGAGGGTGAGGGTTAGGGTTAGGGTTAGGGTGAGGTTTAGGGTTAAAATTAGGGTTAGGGTGAGGGTTAGGTTGAGGGTTAGGGTTAGGGTTAGTGTTAGGGTTAGGGTTAGGGTGAGAGTTAGTAGGAGGGTTAGGGTTAGGGTTAGGGTTAGGATTAGGGTTAGGGTTAAGTTGAGGGTGTGTGTTAGGGGTAGGTTTAGGCTTAGGCTTAGGTTTAGGATGAGGGTGAAGTTGACGGTGAGGGGTAGGGTTAGGGTGAGGTTAAGGGTAAGGGTTAGTTGGAGGCTTAGGATGAGTGTTAAGGTTAGGATTAGGGTTAGGGTGAGGGCTAGGGTGAGGGTGAGGTTTAGGGTTAGGGTTAGGGTGAGGTTTATAGTTAGGGTTAGGGTGAGAGTTAGGGTTCGGTTTAAGTTTACGGTTAGGTTGAGGCTTAGGGTAAGGGTTATTTTCAGGGTAAGGGTTAGGGTTAGGTTGAGGGTTAGGGTTAGGATTAGGGTTAGGGTGAGGGTGAGGGTGAGGGTTAGGGTTAGTGTTAGGGTGAGGATTAGGATGAGAATTAGGGTTAGGATTAGGGTTAGGGTGAGGGCCAGGGTGAGGTTGAGTTTTCGAGTTAGGGTTAAGCTGAGATTTAGGTTAGGGTTAGGGTTAGTGTTAGGGTGAGTGTGAGATTTAAGGTTAGAGTTAGGGTTAGGGTGAGGCTGAGCGTGAGGGTTAGGGTTAGGTTTAGTGTTAGAGTTAGGGTTAGGGTGAGGGTTAGGTCGAGGTTTAGGGTTAGGGTTAGTGTTATGTTTATGTTTAAGGTGAGGGTTAGCTTGAGGTTTAGGTTTAAGGTTAGGTTTAGGTTAAGATTAGAGTTAGGTTGAAGGATAGGGTGAGTATGAGAGTTAGGGTTAGGGTTAGGGTTAGACTTAGGTTTAGGCTGAGGGTGAGGGTGAGGGTTAGGGTTAGGGTGAGGGTTAGGTGTATGGTTAGGGTGAAATTTAGGGTTCAGGTTAAGTTTAGGGATAGGGTGAGGATTAGGGTTAGGGTTATGGTGAGGGTTAGGATGAGGATTAGGGTTAGGATTAGGCTTAGTGTGAGGGCTAGGGTGAGGGTGAGGCCTAGGGTTAGTGTTTCGGTGAGGTTTAGGTTTAGGGTTAGGAGTAGGATGAGGGTTAGGGTTACGGTTTGGGTGAGGTTTAGGGTTAGGCTGAGGGTTAGGGTTAGGATTTGGGTTAGGGTTAGGGTGAGTTTTAGGGTTACAGTTAGGGTTAGGGGGAGTGTTAGGTAGAGGATTAGGGATAGGTGTAATGTTAGGGTTAAGGTTAGGGTTAGGGTTAGGGTCAGCCTTAGGGTTAGGATAAGGGTTAGGGTTAGGGTGAGGATTAGGTTGAGGTTTAGGGTTAGGGTTAGGTTTTGCTTTAGGGTTAAGGTGAGTGTGAGGGTTAGGGTTAGGGTTACGCTTAGGCTTAGGGTTAGGCTGAGGGTGAGGGTGTGAGTGAGGATTAGGATTAGGGTGATGGTTAGGTTTAGGGTTAGCGTGAGGGTTAGGATGAGGATTAGGGTTAGGGTGAGCGTTAGGTTGAGGGTGATAGTAAGTGTAAAGGTGAGGGTTAGGCTGAGGGTGAGGGTTAAGATAAGGGTGAGGTTTAGGATTGGGGTGAGGGTTTGGGTAAGGGTTCGGTTTAACTTTAGGGTGAGGGTTAAATTGAGGAATAGGGTTAGGGTTAGTGTGAGATTTAGGGTGAGGATGAGGAATAGGGTTAGCGTGAGTGTGAGGGTTAGAATTAGGTTTAGCGTGAGGGATACCGTGAGGGTGAGGGTTAGGGTTAGGGTTAGGGTTAGGGTGAGGTTTAGGATTAGAGTGAGAATTAGGGTTAGTGTGAGGGTTAGTGTGAGGGTTAGGGTTAGTGTTAGGGGAGGGTAATTGTTAGGTTGAGGATTAGATTTAGGGTCAGGGTTATGGTTAGGGTTAGGTTTGGGGTTACATTTACGTTGAGGGTGAATGTGAGGGTTAGGGTTAGGCTTAGGTTTAGTGTTAAGGTTAGGGTTAGATTTAGGGTTAGGGTGTGGGTGAGGTTTAGGGGTAGAGTTAGAATTAGGGTGGGGGTTAGGGTGAGGGTTAGGGTTAGGGTGAGGGTTAGGGTGGGGGTGACGGTAAGGGTAAAAGTGAGGGTTAGGCCGAGGATGAGGGTTAGGGTTAGAGTCAGGGCTAGGGTGAGGGTGAGGGTTAGGGTTAGTTTTAGGGTGAGTTTTAGGGTTAGGGTGATGGTTAGGGTTGGTGTGAGGGTTAATGTTAGGGTTAGGTTAATGTTAGGGTGAGGGTTAGTCTTAGAGTGAGGGTTATGGTTAGGGTGAGGGTCAGGGTTAGTGTTAGGGTTAGAGTTAGGGTTAGTGTGAGGGTTAGGGTTATGGTGAGGGTAAGGTTGAGGGTTAGGGTTGGGGTTAGGATGAGGTTTAGGTTTAGGTTTAGGGTTAGAGTTAGGTTTAGGGTGAGGGTGATTTTTAGGGTTAGAGTTAGAGTTAGTGTTAGGGTTAAGGTTAGGGTGAGGGTGAGGGTTAGGGTTAGGCTTAGGCCTAGGCTTAGGCTTAGCCCGAGCATGAGGGTTAGGGTTAGTGTTAGGGTGAGTGTTATTTTTAGGGTGAGGGTTAGGGTTAGGGTTAGGTTTAGAGTTAGGTTTAGTGTTAGCGTTAGGGTTACGGTGAGGGTAAGTGTGAGGCTTACGGTTGGGGTTAGGATGAGGTTTAGGATTAGGTTTAGGGTTAGATTTAGGTTTAGAGTGAGTGTAAGGTTTAGGGTTAGAGTTATGGTTAGGGTTAGTGTTAGGGTTAGGGTTAGGATGAGTGTTAGGTTTAGGATGAGGTTTAGGGTGAGGGGTATTGTGAGGGTGAGGTTTAGGGTTAGGTTTAGGGTGAGGTTTAGGGTTAGGGTTAGGATTAAGGTGAGGGTTAGGTTTAGGGTTAGAGTTAGGGTTAGAGTGAGGCTGAGGCTGAGGGTTAGGTTTAGGGTTAGTGTTAGATTTAGGGTTAGGGTGAGGGTTAGGTTGAGGTTGAGGGTTAGGCTTAGAGTTAGGATTAGGATTATGGTAAGTGTTAGGGTGAGTGTGAAGGTTAGGGTTAGGGTTAGGGTTAGGCTTAGGGTTAGGTTGAGGGTGAGGGTGAGCGTGAGGGTTAGGGTGAGGGTTAGGGTTAGGGTTAGGGTGAGAGTTAGGGTTCAGGTTAAGTTTAGGGTTAGGGTGAGGGTTAGGGTTAGGGTTAGGGTGAGGGCTAGGATTAGAGTTAGGGTTACGGTGACGTGAGGGTTAGGGTTAGGGTGAGAGTTAGGTTTGAATTAGGGTTAGGGTGAGCGTTAGTGTTAGGATTAGGTTTAGGGTTAGGGTTAGGGTTAGGTTTAGGGTTAGGATTAGTGTTATTTTTAGGGTTAGGGTTAGAGTTACAGTGAGGGTGAGGGTGAGGTTGAGGGTTAGGGTGAGGTTTAGGGTTAAGGTAAGGTTTAGGGTTAGGATGAGGTTGAGTTTTAGGGTTAGATTTACGGTTATGGGGAGGGTTATGTAGAGGGTTTGGGTTAGGGTTGGTGTTAGGGTTAATGTTAGGGTGAGGGTTAGGTTGAGGTTTAGGGTTAGGGTTAGGCTGAGGGTGAGGGTGCGCGTTACAGTTAGGCTTAGGCTTAGGGTTAGGCTGAGGGTCAGGGTGGGTGTGAGGATTAGGGTTATGGTGATGGTTAGGTTTCGGGTTAGGTGAGGGTTAGGGTGAGGGTGAGGGTTAGGGTAAGGCATAGACTTAGACTTAAGTTTAGGTTGATCTTGAGGTTGACAGTGAAGGTTAGGCTTAGGGTGATGGTTAGGTTTACGATTAGGGTGAGTGTTAGGATGAGGTTTAAGGTTAGGGTGCGGGTCATGGTGAGGATGATGGTAAGGGTAAAGGTGACCTTTACGCTGAGGGTGAGGGTTAAGATAAGGGTGATGGTTAGGGTTAGGTTTAGGGTTAGGGTAAGGGTTAGGGTTAGGGTTAGATTGAAGATTAAGGTTAGGGATAGTGTGAGGTTTACGGTGAGGCTGAGGGTCAGGGTTAGGTTGAGGGTGAGGGTTACAATTAGGGTTAGTGTGAGGATGAGAGTTAGTATTAGGGTTAGGGTTAGGGTGAGGTTTGGGGTGAGGTTTAGGGTTAGGGATATGGTTAGGTTTAGGATTAGGGTTAGGGTGAGGGTGAGTGTGAGGGTTAAGGTTAGGGTTAAGCTTAGGGTTTGAGTGAGGGTTAGGGTTAGGGTTTGGGTAAGGGTGAGTTTGAGGCTAAGTATTAGTGTTAGGTTTAGGGTTAGGGTTATTTTTAGGTTTAGGCTAAGGGTTAGGATTATGGTGAGGGTTAGGTTTAGGTTTTAGGTTAGGGTGAGGGTTAGGCTGAGGGTAAGTTTTAAGGTGAGGTTTCAGGTGAGGTTGAGTATTAGGCTTAGCATTAATCTTAGGGTGAGGATTAGGGTTAGGTATAGCCTTAGGGTTAGGGTGAGGTTTAGGATTAGGGTTATGGTGAGGGTGAGGTTTAGGGTTAACATTAGGTTTAGGGTTAGGGTTATAGTGAGGGTGAGGGTGAGGGTTAGGATTAGGTTAAGGGTTAGGGTGAGGCTCAGGTTGAGAATGAGGTTGAGGGTTAGGGTTAGGTTTAGCGTGAGGTCTACGGTGAAGGTGAGGTTTAGGGTGAGGGTAAGGTTGAAGGTGAGGTTTAGGCTTAAGGTGAGGGTTAGGGTTAAGGTTAGGCTTGAGGGTTAGAGTTAGGGTGATGTTTAGCTTGAGGGTGAGGGTGAGGGTATAGGTGAGCGTTAGGTTCAAGGTGAGGGCAAGGGTGACGGTGAGGGTTAGGTTGAGGGTGTGGAAAAGGGTTAGGGTTAGTTTCAGGGTGAGGGTGAGGGTTAGGGTTAGCATAAGTTTTAGGGTGAGGGTTAGGGTTAGGGTTAGGGTTAGGATAAGGGTTAGGGTTAGGGTAAGGTCAGGGTTAGGCTTAGGGTTAGGGTTAGAGTGAGGGATAGGCTTAGGGTTAGGTTTAGGGTGAGGGTTAGGGTTAGGGTGATGTTTAGGGTGACGGTGAGGGTTAGGGTGAGGGTGAGGTTGAGCGTGAGGGTTAGTGTGAGGGTGAGCGTGAGTGGGAGGGTGACGGTGAGGGTTAGGGTTAGGGTTAAGTTTAGGGTGAGGGTATGATTTAGGGTTACTATTAGGGTTAGGGTAAGGGTTAGGCTGAGGGTTAGGGTGACGGTGACGTTCAGGGTGTGCGTTTCTGTTAGGTAAGGTTTAGGGTTATGTTTAGGGTGACGATTAGGTTGAGTGTGAGGCATAGGGTAGGTTGAGTGTTAGGCTTAGTGTGAGGGTTACGGTTAGGGTTAGGTTTAGTGTGAGGTTAAGGCTTAGGGTGCGGGTAAGGTTGAGACTCAGGGTTAGGGTTAGAGTTAGGGTTAGGGTGAAGTTTAGGGTGGGGGTTAGGGTGAGGGTTAGGGTTAGGGTTAGGGTTGGGTGAGGGTTAGGTTGAGTGTTAGGTTTATGGTTAGGGTTAGGTTTAGGGTGCTTGTTAGAGTTAGGGTTAGAGTGAGGGTGAAGGTCAGGGTTAATGTTAGGACTAGGTTTAGGGTTAGGGTGGGGCTGAGGGTGAGGCTGAGGGTGAGGGTGATGGTGAGGATGAGGGTTAATATGAGGGTTAGTTTTAGGGTGAGGGCTATTGTGAGGGTGAAGTTTTAGGTGATGGTTAGGGTTAGGGTGAGTGTTAGGGTTAGGGTTAGGGTGAGGGTTAGGGTTAGGGTGATGCTTAGGGTGAGGGTGAAGGTGAGAGTGAGGGTTCGGGTAAGGGTTAGGGTTAGGGTGAGGGTTAGGATTAGGGTTAGGGTTAGGTTGAGGGTAAGGGTTAGGATGACATTTACGGTGAGGGTGAGGGTTAGGGTTAGGTTTAGGGTTAGGGTGAGGGTTAAGGTGAGGGTTAGGGTGAGGGTTAGGGTGAAGCTTAGGATGAAGGTTAGGGTTAGGGTTAGGGTTTGGGTTAGGGTGAGGGTTAGGTTGAGGTATAGGGGTAGGGTGAGGTTTAAGGAGAGGGTGAGGGATAGGGTTATGGTGAGAATAAGTGTTAGGCTTAGGCTTAGGTTGAGAGTGAGCATTTGTGTTAGCATCAGGTTTGGGCTGATGGTGAGGGTTAGGGATAGGCTGAGGGTTAGTTTTAGGGTTAGGCTGAGGGTTAGGGTTAAGGTTAGGGTGAGGTTAAGGTTTAGGGTGAGGGTGAGGGTGAGGGTTAGGTTTAGGCTTAGGGTGAGGGTGAGGGTTAGGGTTAGGGTTAGGGTGAGTGTGAGTGTGAGTGTGAGGGTTAGGTTTAGGATTAGTTTTAGGGTTAGGGTTAGGCTGAGGTTGAGGTTATGACTGAGGGTGAGGGCTAGGGTTAGGGGTAGATGTAGGGTTAGGGTTAGGTTTAGGGTTAGTATTAGTGTTAGGGTTAGGATTAGGCTGAGGGTCAGGGTGAGGGTGAGGGTGAAGTTGAGTTTTAGGGTGAGGGTTAGGTTTAGAGTTAGGGTTATGTTGAGCGCTAGGATGAGGGTGAGAGTTAGGGTTAGCGTTAGGGTTAGGATGAGGCTTAGGGTGAGGGTTGAGTGTTAGGGTTAGTGTTAGTGTGAGGGTGAGGGTTAGGATTAGGGTGAGGGTGAGGTTTTGGTTTAGGGTGGGGTTTAGGGTTACAGTGAGGGTGAGGGTGAACGTTAGGTTTAGGGTTAGGTTTAGAGATAGAGTCAGGGTGAGGGTTCCGGTGAGGATGAGGGTTACGGTGAGTGTGAGCGTGAGGGTGAGGGTTTTTAGTTAGGTAAGGGTTAGGCTTACGGTTAGGGTGAGGATTTGGTTGAGGGTGAGGCTTAGGTTGAGGGTTACTGGTAGGGTGAGAGTTAGGGTGAGGCTGAGGGTTAGGTTGAGGGTGAGGGTTCAGGGGAGGGTGAGGGTTCGGGTGACGGTGAAGTTTAGGGTGTGGGTTATGGTTATGTTTAGGGTGAGGTTTAGTGTGACATTGAGTGTTAGGATGAGGGTGAGGGTTAAGATTAGGGTTAGGGTGAGGGTTAGGATTAGGGTGAGGGTTAGGGTGAGAGGTAGGGTTAGGGTTAGTGGAGGGTGAGGTTTCGGTGAGGGTGAAGTTTATGGTGTGGGTTAGGGTTATGTTTAGGGTGAGGTTCAGTGTGACATTGAGGGTTAGGATGAGAGGGAGGGTTAGGATTAGGGTTAGGGTGAGGGTTAGGTTTAGGGTGAGGGTTAGGATGAGGGGTAGGGTTAGGGTTAGGGTAAGGGTTAGGGTTCGGGTGACTGTTAGGGTTAGTTTGAGGGTTAGCCTGAAAGTGAGTTTGAGGTTGAGGGTTAGGGTGAGGGTGATGGTGACGGTGAGGGTTAAGGTTAGGATTCGGGTTAGGGTTAGTGTGAGGTTTTAGGTTAGGGTTAGGGTTAGGGTGAGGGTGAGGGTGAGGGTTAGGGATAGTTTTAGGGTTAGGGTTAGATTTAGGGTAATGGTTAGGGTTAGTGTGAAGGTTAGGTTTAGGGTTAGGGTGAGGTTTAGGGTTTGGGTTATGTTTAGGGTGAGGGTTAGGGTTAGGATTAACGTGAGGGTGAGGGTTAGGCTGAGGGGTAGGGTTAGGGATAGGGTAAGGGTTAGGGTTAGGGTGAGGGTGAGGGTAAGATTTAGGGTTAGGGATAGGTTTAGGGTGAGGGTTAGTTTTAGGTTTAGGTTTAGGGTGAGGGTTAGGGTTAGCATAAGGTTTAGGGTCAGTGTTAGGGTTAGGGTTAGGTTTACAGTAAGGGTTAGGTTTAGGGTAAGGGTTAGCTTTAAGCTTAGTGTTATGGTTAGGGTTAGGGTTATGGTGAAGGTTAGAGTGTGGGTTGGGGTGAGGTTTAGGGTTCGGGTTAGGTTTGGGTGAGGGTTAGGGTAGGGTTAGGGTTAGGTTGAGGGTAAGGGTTAGGATGACAGTTAGGGTGAGGGTGAGGGTTAGGGTTAGGTTTATGGTTAGGGTGAGGGTTAGGGTGAGGGTTAGGTTTAGGTTTAGAGTGAGGGTTAGGGTGAAGGTTAGGGTTAGGGTTTGGGTTAAGGTGAGGGTTAGGGTGAGGGGAAGGTGTAGGGTTAGGGTTAGAGAGAGGGTGAGGGTTAGGGTTATGGTGAGGGTAAGGGTTAGGCTGAGGGTTAGGTTGAGAGTGAGCATTTGTGTTAGCATCAGGGTTGGGTTAAGGGTGAGGGTTAGGGTTAGGCTGAGGGGTAGTTTTAGGGTTAGGGTGAAGGTTAGGGTTAGAGTTAGGGTTAGGCTTAGGGTGAGGTTAAGGTTTAGGTGAGGGTGAGGGTGAGGGTTATTGTTAGCCACAGGGTGAGGGTGAGGGTTAGGGTTAGGGTTAGGGTGAGTGTGAGTGTGAGGGTTAGGTTTAGGATTATGGTTAGGGTTAGGCTGAGGTTGAGGGTATGAGTGAGGCTCACCCTAGCCCTCACGGCTAGGGTTAGGGTG
Organism: Dipodomys merriami; assembly: GCF_024711535.1. Lineage (NCBI taxonomy): Eukaryota > Metazoa > Chordata > Mammalia > Rodentia > Heteromyidae > Dipodomys > Dipodomys merriami. The sequence continues at coordinate 3,923,360 of NW_027206335.1, read as the reverse complement.
AGTGGTAGGTTTAGGGTTAGATTTAGGGTGAGGTTTAGGTTTAATGAGAGGTTTAGGGTGATTGTAAGTGTTAGAGTGAGGGTTAGGGTGAGAGTGAGGTTTAGGAAGATGTTTAAGCTGAAGGTGAAAGTTAGGGAGTGTGAGAGGTTTGGGGTGAGAATGAGGGATATGGTTTGGTTGAGGGTGAGGGTTAGGGTGAGAGTAAGGGTTAGGGTGATGTTTAGGGTGAGGGTTAGGGTTCAGGGAATGGGTAGGGTTAGGGTGTAGGTGAGGGTTAGTGTAAGGGTGAGGCTTAGGGTGACCATGAGGGATAGGGTTCAGGGGAGGATTAGGGTGAGGGTTAGGGTTCAGATTCAGGTTAGGGTGAGTGTTAGGGTTAGGTTTAGGATGAGGGTTAGGCTTTTTGTGAGGGTTAGGGTTAGGGTTCGGGTTAGGGTTAATGTGAGGATAAGGGTTAGGGTAAGGGTTAGAGTGAGACTGAGTGTTAGGGTTAGCCTTAGGGTTAGGGTTAAGGTTAGGGTGGGGGTTAAGGTGAGGGTTAGTATGAGGGTTAGGGTTGTGTGAGGGTTAGGGTGATTGTAAGGTTTAGGGTGAGGGTTAGGTTGAGGTTGAGGAATAGGGTTTTTGTGAGGGTAAGGTTTAGGTTTAGGGTTAGGTTGAGGGTTAGGGTTAGCATTAGTGTTATGGTGAGGGTGAGAGTTAGGGTGAGGGTGAGGGGTAAACTGAGGGTTAGGGTTATGGTTAGTGTTAGGGTGTGGGTTAGAGTTAGGGTTAGGGTGAGGGTGAGGGTTAGGGTAAAGGTTAGTGTCACTGTTAGGGTGAGGGTGAGGGATAGGGTTAGCATTACGGTTAGGGTTAGGTTTAGGTTGAGTGTTACGTTTAGGGTGAGGTTGAAGGTTAGGGTTAGCATTAGGGTAAGGGTTAGGGTTAGGGTGCAGGTTAGGTTTAGGGTTACAGTGAGGGTGAGGGTCAGGGTTAGGGTTAGGATTAGGTGTAGGTTTAGGGTGAGGTTGAGGGTGATGGTGAGCATTAGGGTGAGAGTGAAGGTGAGGGTTAAGTTTACGGTTATGTTTAGGGTGAGGTCTACGGTGAGGGTGAGGGCTATGGTGAGGGTGAGGGTGAAGGTGTGGTTCTCGGTTTGGAAAGGGTTAGGGTTAGGTTTAGGGTGAGGATTAGGGTGAGGGTGAGGTTTAAGGTGAGGGTTAGGGTTAGGGTGAGGGTCAGGGTTAGGGTTAGGGTGAGGGTTAGGGTTAGGGTGATGTTTAGACTGAGGGTGAGCGTGAGAGTGAGGGTTCGGGTGAGGGTGTGGGTTATGGTGTTGCTGAAGGTTAGGGTGAGAGTGAGGGTTCGGGTGAGCGTGAGGGTTAGGGTGTTGGTGAGGTTTCGGATTAGGGTTAGTTTTAGGGTTAGGTTGAGGTTTAGGGTGAGGGTGAGGGTTAGGGTTAGGGTTAAGATTAGGGTTAGGGTTAGGGTGAGGGTTAGGCTGAGGGTTATGGTTAGGTTGAGGATTAGGGTGAGAGTGAGGGTTAGGGTTTGATTAAGGGTTAGGTTGAGGTTTAGGGTAAGGGTTAGGGTTAGGGTTAGGGTTAGGGTGAGTGTGAGTGTTAAAGTTAGGGTTAGGGTGAGGGTTATGGTTGGGGTTAGGGTTAGGGTGAAGGTGAGGATGAGGGTGAGGGTTAGTGTGAGTGTTAGGGTGTGGGTTACGGTTAGGTTTAGGGTGAGGGTTAAGGTGAAGGTGAGTGTTAAGGTGCGGGTTAGGTTTAGGGTCAGATTGAGTGTGAGGTTTACGTTTAGGGTTACCCTTAGGGTTATGGTGAGGGTATCAGTTAGGGTGAGATTTAGGGTGAGGGTGAGTGTTTGGGTTAGCGTTAGGGTTAAGTTGAGATTAGGGTGAGGGTTAGAGTTAGGGTGAGGATTAGGGTTAGGGTTAGGGTGAAGTTTAGGGTTAGGGTGTGGGTTAGGGATAGGTTTATGGATAGCGTGAGAGTTAGGTTTATAGTTAGGGTTCAAGTTAGAGTGAGTGTGAGTGTGAGCGTTAGGTTTAGGATTAGGCTGAGGGTGTGGGTGAGGGTGACGGTGAGGGTTAGGTTTAGGGTAATGTTTAGGGTTAGGGATATGTTGAGGGTTAGGGTTAGGGTTAGGATGAGGGTTAGGGTGAGGATTATGGTTAGGGTTAGGGTGAGGGTTAGGTTTAGTTTGATTTTTAGGGTTAGTGTGAGGGTAAACGTTAGGGTGAGGGATAGGGTGAGGGTGAGGGATAGGTTTAGTGTTAGTGTTAGGGTGAGCATTTGGGTGAGGATTAGGATTAGGTTTAGGGTTAGGGTTAGGGTTAGGGTTGAGTTTAGGGTTAGGTTTAGGGTGAGGTTTAGTGTTAGGTTTAGGGAGAGGATTAGAGTTAGTGTGAGGTTTAGGGTTATGTTTAGGGTTAGTGTGAGGATAAGGGTTAGGTGAGGGTTAGGGTGCGGGTGAGGGATAGGGTTAGTGTAAGGGTTAGGTTGACTGTTTGGTGAAGGTTAGGTTTAGGTTTAGGGTTAGGGTGAGGGGTAGGCTGAGGGTAAGTGTTAGGGTGAGGTTTCAGGTGAGGTTGAGTATTAGGCTTAGAATTAGTCTTAGGGTGAAGGTTAGGGTTAGGTATAGCATTAGGGTTAGGGTTAGGGTGAGGGTGAGGGTTAGGATTAGGGTAAAGTTGAGGGTGAGGTTTAGGGTTAGCATTAGGTTTAAGGTTAGCGTTAGACAGAGGGTTAGGGTGAGGATTAGGGTTAGGATTAGGTTTAGGGTGAGGCTGAGGTTGAGGATGAGCTTGAAGGTGAGGTTTTGGGTTAGGGTTAGGTTTAGGATGAGGGCTAGGGTGAGGGTGAGATTTAGGGTGAGGGTTAGGGTGAGGGTGAGTTTGAAGTTGAGGGTTAGCGTTAAGGTGAGGTTTAGGTTTAGGGTTAGGCTGAGGGTTAGGGTTAGGCTGATGTTTAGGGTGAGGGTGAGGTTGAGGGTGAGTTTTAGGGTATAAGTGAGGGTTAGTTTTAGGGTGAGGGTTAGGGTGACGGTGAGGGTTAGGGTGAGGTTGTGGAAAAGGGTTAGGGTTAGGTTCAGGGTGAGGGTTAGGTTTAGTGTTAGGGTTAGGGTGAGGGTTCGGGTTAGTGTGAGGGTTTGTGTTTGTGTTAGTGTGAGGAAAAGGTTTAGGGTGAGGATTAGGATGAAAGTAAGAGTTAAGGTTAGGTATAGTGTTAGGGTTAGGGTGAGGTTTAGGGTTAGGATTAGGGTTAGGGTTAGGTTGAGGTTGAGGGTTAGAATTAGGGTTAGGTTGAGGGTTAGGTTTGGGGTGAGTGTTAGGGTTTCGGTTAGGGTGAGGGTGAGGTTGAGGTTTCGGTTTCGGGTGAGGGTTAGTGTGTGGGTGATGGTTAGTGTTTGGGTGAAGTTTAAGGTGACGGTGAGTGTTAGGATGAGGTTTAGGATTAGGGTGAGAATTAGAGATAGGGATAGGGTTAGGGTTAGGGTTTGAGTTAGGGTGAGTATGAGGGTAAGAGTTAGGGTTAGGATTAGGGTTACGGTTAGTGTTAGGCAGAGGGTGAGGGTGAGGGTGAGGGTTAGGTTAGGGTGACATTTAGGGTTAAGGTTAGGGTGAAAGCTAGGGTTAGGATTAGGGAGATTCTTAGGGTTAGGGTGAGGGTTTGGGTTAGTTTGAGGGTTAGGGTGAAGGTAAGTTTGAGATTGAGGGTTAGGGTGAGGTGATGGTGATGGTGAGGGTTAGAGTTAGGATTCTGGTTAGGGTTAGGGTGAGGGTTAGGGTTAGGTTTAGGGTTAGGGTGAGGGTAAGGTTGAGGGTTAGGTTTAGGTTTAGGGTGAGGGTTAGGGTTAGGGTTAGGTTTAGGGTGAGGGTTAGTGTTAGGGTTAGGGTGAGGGTGAGGGTGAGGTTTAGGTTTAGGGTGAGGGTTAGGGTGAGGGTTAGTGTGAGGTTTAGGTTTAGGGTAAGGGTAAGGGTTAGGTTCAGGGTGAGTGTTAGTTTTAGGTTTAAGTTTAGGGTTAGAGTGATGCCGAGGGTTAGGGTTAGGGTTAGTGTGAGGATGAGGGTTAGGGTGAGGATTAGGGTGAGGATGAGAGTTAGGCTTAGCATAAGGTTTAGGGCGAGGGTTAGGGTTAGGGTTAGGGTTAGGGTTAGGTTAGGGTAAGGGTTAGGGTTAGCGTGAGGTTTAGGGGTAGGGTGATGTTTAGGGTGACGGTGAGGGTTAGGGTCAGGGTGAGGTTGAGCGTGAGGGTTAGGGTGAGGGTGAGCATGAGTGGGAGGGTGACCATGAGGGTTAGCATTAAGGTTAGATTTAGGGTGAGGATAAGAGTTAGGGTACTATTAGGTTTAGGGTAAGTGTTTGGCTGAGCGTGAGGGTGAGGGTGAGGGTTAGGGTTAGGGTTAGGGTGAGGCTTAGGGTGAAGGTTAGGCTTAGGGTTAGGCTTTGGGTTAGGGTGAGGTTTAGGGTGAGGGGAGGGGGTAGGGTGAGTGTTAGGGAGAGGGGAGGGATAGGGTTATGGTGAGGATAACTGTTAGGCTGAGGCTTAGGTTGAGAGTGAACATTTGAGTTAGCATCAGGTTTGGGTTGAGGTTGAGGGTTAGACTTAGGCTGAGGGGTAGTTTAAGGGTTTGGGTTAGGGTTAGGTTTCGGGGGAGGTTAAGGGATAGGGTGAGGGTGAGGTTTAGGGTTAGACTTAGGGTGAGGGTGAGGATTAGGTTTAGGCTAAGGGTGAGTGTGAGTGTGAAGGTAAGGTTTAGGATTAGGTTTAGGGTCAGGCTGAGGTTGAGGGTATGAGTGAGGGTGAGGGCTAGGGTTAGTGGTAGAGGTAGGGTTAGGGTTAGGTTTAGAGTTAGTATTAGGGTTAGGGTTAGGATTAGGCTGAGGGTGAGGGTGAGGGTGAGGGTGAAGATGAGGTTTAGGTTTAGGGTTAGGATTAGAGTTAGGTTTATGTTGAGCGCTAGGATGAGGGTGAGGGTTAGGGTTAGAGTTAGGGTTAGGGTGAGGCTTAGGGTGAGGGTTGAGTGTTAGGGTTAAGCTTAGGTTGAGGTTGACGGTTAGGATTAGGGATAGGGATAGGGTTAGGCTGAGGTTGAGGATGAGGGTGAGGTTTAGGGTTAGGGTTACGGTTAGGGTGAGGGCTAGGGTGAGGGTGAGTGTTAGGGTGAAGTTGAGTGTGAGGGTGAGGGTCTTGGTTAGGTAATGTTAGGGTTAGGGTGAGGATTAGGTGAGTGTTAGGGTGAGGGTGTGGGTTCGGTTGATGGTGAGGGTTCGGGTTAGCATTAGTGTTAGGGTTAGGTTTAGGTTGAGTGTTAGGGTTAGGGTTAGGGTTAGGGTGAGGGTATGTCTTAGGGTGAGGGTTATGGTGAGAGTGAGGGATAAGGTTAATGTTAGGGTTAGGGTGAGCATTTGGATGAGGGTTAGGTTTAGGGTTAGGGTGAGGGTTAGGGTTAGCGTTGAGTTAAGGGTTAGCGTTAGTGTGAGGTGTAGGTTTAGGGTTAGGGTTAGTGTGAGGATAAGGGATATGGTGAGGGTTAGGGTGAGGGTGAAGGATAGGGTTACTGTAAGGGATAGGGTGAGTGTTTGGATGAGGATTAGGTTCAGGTTTAGGGTTAAGGTGAGGGTTAGGATGAGGGTAAGTGTTAGGGTGATGTTTAGGTTGTGGTTGAGTATTAGGGTTTGCATTAGTCTTAGTGTGAGGGTTAGGGTTAGGTATGGCATTAGGCATAGGGTTAGGGTTAGGGTGAGGGTTAGGATTAGGGTTAAGTTGAGGGTGAGGTTTAGGGTTAGCATTAGGTTTATGGTTATGGTTACAGTGAGGGTTTGGGTGAGGGTTAGGTTTCGGATTAGGTTTAGGGTTAGGGTGAGGCTGAGGTTGAGGATGAGGTTGAGGTTGAGGGTTAGGGTTAGGGTTAGGCTTAAGGTGAGGGCTAGGGTGAGGGCAAAGGTTAGGATGAGGGTTAGGGTGAGGGTGCGGTTTTCGGTTAGGAAATGGTTAGGATTAGGTTTAGGGTGAGGATTAGGCTGAGGGTGAGGTTGAAGGTGAGGGTTAGGGTTAAGGTGAGGGTTAAGGTTAGGGTTAGGGTGAGGGTTAGGGTTAGGGTGATTTTTAGGGTGAGGGTGAGGGTGAGTGTTAGGGTGTAGTTGAGGGTTAGGGGTAGGGTGAGGATTAGGGTGACAGTGAGGGTTAGGTTGAGGGTTAGAGCTAGTGTGAGGGTTAGGATTAAGGTTAGTGTGAGGAAAAGGGTTAGGGTGAGGATTAGGATGAGACTAAGATTTAGGGTTATGTTTAGCATTAAGGGTAGTGTGAGGTATAGGGTTAGAGTTCGGGTGTAGGTTAGGTTGAGGGTGAGAGTTAGAGTTAGGCTTAGGGTGAGGGTTAGGGTTGGGGTGAGTGTTAGTGTTACAGTTAGGGTGAGGGTTTGGTTTCGGGTGAGGGTTAGGGTGTGGGTTAGTGTTAAGGTTGTGGTGAGGGTAAGGGTTAGCGTGAGATTTAGGGTGAGGGTTAGGGTTAGGTTGAGGGTTAGGGTGACAGTGAGGGTTAGGGTCAGGGTTAGGCTTAGTGTGAGGGTTAAAGTGAGGGTTAGGGTTAGGGTTGGTGTTAGTTTTATGTTTATAGTGAGGGTAAGGGTTAAGGTGAGGTTTAGGCTGATGGGTACGTTTAGGGTAAGGGTGAGGGAGAGGGTGAGGGTAAGGTTTAGTGTGAGGGGTAGGGTGAGGTTGAGGGTTAGGGTTAGCCTTAGGGTTAGGGTTTGGGTTAGGGTGAGGGGTAGGGTTAGGGTTAGGGTGAGGATGAAGTTTCGGGTTAGCATTAGGTTTAGGGTTAGGTTGAGTGTGAGGGTTAGGGTTAGGTTTAGGGTGAGTGTTAGGTTCAGGTTTAGGGTCAGGGTTAGAGTGAGTGTTAAGGTTAAGGTGTGGGTTCCAATTAGGGTGAGGGTGAGCCTAAGGATTCGGGTGAGGTTTAGGGTATGGGTGAGGGTTAGGGTTTGAATTAGAGATAGGGTTAGGGTGAAGGTGAGGGTGAGGGTTAGGGTTAGAGTTAGGGTTTGAGTGAGGGTCAGGGTGAGGGTGAGGGTTAGGTTTAGGGTTAGGATTAGTGTAAGGTTGAAGGCTAGATGAGGGTGAGGGTTAGGGTTTGGGTTAGGGTGAGGGTAAGTATTAGGGTGATGGGTAGGGTTAGGGTTGGGATGAGGTTGAGGTTTAGGTTTAGTGTGAGGGTGTGGGTTAGGGTAAGGGTAAGGTTAAGGTTTAGAGTGAGAGTTAGGGTGACATTGAGTGTTAGGGTTAGCCTGAGTGTGAGGGTGAGGGTTAGGGTGATGTTTAGGGTGACAGTGAGGTTTAGGATGAGGGTTAGGTTTAGGTTTAGTGTTAGCGTTACAGTGAGGGTTAGGGTCAGGGTTAGGATTAAGGTGAGGGTTAAAGTGAGGGTGAGGGTTAGGTTTAGGTTTAAGGTATGGGTTATGGTTAGGGTTAGGATTAGGGTGAGGTTTAGGGTGAGGGGTTGAGTCAGGGTTAGTGTGAGGTTTAGGGTTAGTGTGAGGTTTTGGGTTAGGTTTAGGGTAAGTGTGAGGATAAGGGCTAGAGTGAGGGATAGGGTTATTTTTAGGGTTAGGGTGAGGGTGAGGGTGAGGGTTCGGTTAGGGTGAGGGTTAGGGTGAGGGTTAGGGTTAGGGTAAGGCATAGGGTTGGGGTTAGGGTAAGGAGGCATGTGAGGGTGATGGTTAGTGTTAGGTTTATGGTGAAGGTGAGGGTTTGGTTTAGGATTAGGGTTAGGGTTAGTTTTAGGGTGAGGGTGAGGGTTAGGTTTAGGATTAGGGTTAGGGTTAGGCTTAAGGTGAGGGTGAGGGTGAGGGTTAGGGAGAGGATTAGGGTTAGGTTTAGGGTTAGGGTGAGAGTGAGGGTTAGGTTGAGGTGAGGGTTCGGGTTTGGGTGAGGGTGAGGGTTAGTGTTAGAGTTAGGGTGAGGTTAGGGTTAATGTGAGGGGTAGGGTTAGGGTTAGGGTGAGGGTGAGGTTTAGGTTTAGTGTGAGGGTTAGGGTTAGTATTAGGGTTATGGTAAGGTTAAGGGTTAGAGTGTGGTTTAGGGTAAGAGTGAGGGTTAGGGTTAGCGTGAGTTGGAGGGTGAGGGTTAGGGTTAGGGTGAGGGTTAGAGTGAGGGAGAGGCTTATGTTTAGGGTTAAGGTGAGGGTTAGGATGAGGGTGAGGTTTAGGGTGAGGTTGAAGGTTAGGGTGAAGGTGAGGTTTAGGGTTAGGGTTAGGTTTAGGGTGTGGGTTAAGATGAGGGTGAGGTTTAGGGTGAGGTTGAAGGTTAGGGTGAGGGTGAGGTTTAGGGTTAGGGTTAGGTTTAGGGTGAGTGTGAGGGTTAGGTTTAAGATTAGTGTTAGTATGATGGTGAGGGTGAAGTTTACAGTTAGTGTTAGCTTTGGGGCGAGGGTGAGCCTGAGGGTGAGGTTTAGGGTGTGGGTGACAGTTAGATTTAGGGTGAGGGTTAGGGTGATGGTGAGGGTTAGGTGAGGGTGAGATGTAGGTGTTAGAGTTAGGCTGAGGGTTAAGATCAGGGTCAGGATTAAGGTGAAGGTTAAGGTGAGGTTTAGGGTTAGGGTTAGGTTTAGGGTTAGTGTGAGGATTAGGTTTAGGGTGAGGGTAAGCTTTAGGGTGAGGGTTAGACTGAGGGTGAGGGATAGGTTTAGTGTTAGTGTTAAGGTGAGCATTTGGGTGAGGGTTAGGTTCAGGGTTAGGGTTAGGGTGAGTGTTAAGATGAGGGCAAGTGTTAGGGTTAGGTTTAGGCGGACGGTGAGGGATAGGGTTATGGTGAGGTGAGGGTGAGGGTGAAGGTGAGGGTTAGGTTTAGCGTTAGGTTGAGGGGAAGTTATAGGTTGAGGGTAAGTACTAGAGTTAGGCTGAGGGTGAGGGTGATGTTGAGGTTTAGGGTTAGGGTAAGGGTTAGGGTTAGTGTGAGCGTTAGTGTTAGGCTTAGGGTTAGGGTTAGTGTGAGGGTAAGTGTTAGGGTGAGGGTTTGGGTTAGGGTGAGTGTTATGGTTAGGGTGAGGGTTAGGGTCAGGTTTATTTTTAGGGTTAGTGTTATGATAACGGTGAGGGTGAAGGTGAGGGTTAATGTTAGGGTTAGGATGAGATTTAGGTTTAGGTTTAGGATGAGCGTTAGGCTGAGGGTTAGGTTTAGGGTTAAATGTGAGGGTTAGGTTTAAGGTTATGGTGAGGGGGAGGATTCGGGATAGGGTTAGCTTGAGATTAGGGTTAGAGTTAGGGTGAGCGTGAGGGTTAGGGTGAGGCATAGGGTTAGGGTTAGGGTGAGGGTGAGGGTTAGGTTTAGGGTGAGGGTTAGGGTTAGGGTTAGGGTGAGGGTCAGGGTTAGGTTTAGGGTGAGGGTTAGGGTTAGGGTTAGGGTGAGGGTGAGGGTTATGGTTATGGTAAGGGTAAGGGTGAGGATGAGGGTGATTGTTAGGGTTAGGTTTAGGGTGAGGGTGAGCGTTAGATTTAGGATGAGGGTTAGGGTGAGGGTGAGGGTGAGGGTTACAGTTAGGATTAGGTTTAGGGTGAGGGTTGGGATTATGTTTAGGATTAGGGTTAGGGTTAGGCTTAGGGTGAGGGTCAGGGTGAGGGTGAGGTTGACGGTGAGGGTTAGGGTAAGGGTTAGGTTTACGGTAAGGGTGAGGGTGAGGGTTAGGGTTAAGGTGAGTGTGAGGTTTAGGGTTAGAGTTAGGGTTAGCGTGAGGGTTTTGATTAGCGTTAGGGTTAGGGTAATGGTGAGGGTTAGGGTGAGTGTGAGGTTGAGGTTGAGGGTGAGGGTGAGGGTTAGGGTGTGGGTTAGGGTTAGGGTTAAGGTGAGTGTTAGGGTTAAGGTGTGTGTGAGGGTTAGGTTTAGCGTTAGGGTTAGCATGAGGGTTATGGTTAGGGTTAGGTTTAGGGTGATGGTGAGGTTGAGGGTGAGGTTGAGGGTGAGGGTGAGGACGAGGGTTAGGGTGAGGGTGAGCATTAGGGTGAGAGTGTGGGTTCCGTTGAGAGTGAGGTGGAGGGTTATGGTTAGTGTTCGGGTTAGAGTTAGGTTGAGGGTGTGGGTGAGGGTTAGGTTTAGGTTTAGGGTTAGGTTTAGGGTTAGGCTGAGGGTGAGTGTGAGGGTGAGGTTAGGGTTCGGGTTAGGGGGAGGGTTAGGTTAATGTTAGCGTTAGGGTTAGGGTGAGGGATAGGGTTAGGGTTAGGGTTAGGGTTAGGATGAGGGTTAGGTTGTGGGGTAGGTTTAGGGTTAGGGTGAGGGTTAGGTTTAGTGTGAGATTTAGGGTTAAGGTTAGGTTCAGGGTTAGGTTTATGGTGAGGAGAAGGGTTAGGGTGATGGCTAGGATGAGTGTGAGGTTTAGGTTTTGGGATAGGTTTAGGGTATGTTTAGGGTGAGGGCTAGGGTGGGTGTGAGTGTTAGGGTTAGGGTTAGGGATAGGGTGAGAATTAGGTTTAGGGTTAGGGTTAGGGTTCAGGTGAGTCTTAGGCTGAGGGGTAGGTTTCGGGATAGGGTGAGGGTTAGGTTTAGTGTGAGGGTTAGTGTTTGGGGTAGGGTTAGGGTTAGGGTTAGGGTGAGGTTTAGGCTGATGGCTAGGGTTACAGTTAGGGTGAGGGTTAGGTTTAGTGAGAGTGTTAGGGTTAGGTTTAGGGTTAGGGTTAGGGTGAGGGTTCGGGTGAGGGTTCGGATTAAAGTGTGGGTGAGGGTTAGGGTTAGTGTGAGGACTAGGTTCAGGGTTAGGGTTATTGTTAGGGTTAGGGTTAGAGTGAGGGTAAGGGTTACGGTTAGGGTTAGGGTTAGGGTTAGGGTTAGGGTTAGGGTTAGGGTTAGGGTTAGGGTAAGGGTTAGGGTTAGTGTTACGGTTAGGGTGAGAGTTTGGGTTAGTGTGAGGGTTAGAGTTAGGGTGAGGGTTAGGGTGAGATTTAGGATTAGAGTTAGGGTTAGGATTAGGGTTAGGGTGTGGTTGATGTTTAGTGTTAGTGTTAGGGTTAGGGTGCGGGTGAGTTTGAGGGTGAGGGTGAGGTTAAGTGTTAGGGTAGGTTTTGGTTTAGCCAGAGGGTGAGGGTGAGGTTGTTGGTTAGTGTTAGGATTAGGGTGAGGGTGAGGGCTAGGGTGAGGGTGAGGTTTAGGGTGTGGTTGAGGGTTAGGTTTAGGGTGAGGGTTAGGGTGATGGTGAGGATTAGGTGAGGGTGAGATTTAGGTTTAGTGTTAGAGTTAGGCTGAGGATTAAGATCAGGGTCAGGATTAAGGTGAGGGTTAAGGTGAGGGTTAGTGTGAAGTTGAGGGTTAGGGTTTCCTTTACGTCAGGGTTAGGGGTAGGGTAGGGATTAGGGTGAGGTTGAGGGTGAGGGTTTAGTTTACATCAGGGTTAGGGTTAAGCTGAGGTTAGGGTTAGGGTGAGGTTTAGGGTTAGTGTTAGGATTAGGGTTACGGTGAGGGTGATGTTTAGGGTGAGGGTGAGGGTTAAGGAGAGGGTTAGATTGAGGGTCAGGGTTGGGTTAGTGTTAGGGTTATGGTGAGGGTAATGTTTAGGGTGAGGGTGAGGGTTAAGGGGAGGGTTAGATTGTGGGTCAGGGTTAGGGTTAGTGTTAAGGTTAGGGTTAGGATGAGGGTTAGGTTGACGTTTAGGGTTAGGGTTATTGTTAGAGTTAGGGTGAGGGTTAGGCTTAGGTTTATGGTTAGGTTGAGGGTTAGGGTTAGGGTTAGGATTATGGTAAGGGTTAGGGTTAGCGTGAGAGTTAGGTTTAGGGTGATGTTAAGGGTGACCTTGAGGGTTACGGTTAGGGTGAGGTAGAGCGTGAGGATTAGGGTGCGGGTGAGGGTGAGTGAGAGGGTGATGGTGAGGATTAGGGTTAGGGTTAGGTTTAGGTTGAGGGTAAGAGTTAGGGTTTGGATTAGGGTTAGTGTAAGCGTTAAGCTGAGGGTGAGGGCGTGGGTGAGGTTAAGGGTGAGGCTTTCGGTTTGGTAAGGGTTAGGGTTAGGTTGAGGGTGAGGATTAGGGTGAGGGTGAGTGTTAGGTTTAGTTTGAGCGTTACGGTTAGGGATAGGGTTAGGGTGAGGGTTTGGGTGAGAGGTAGGGTTAGGGTTAGGATGAGGGTTAGGCTTTGTGTGACCGTTACGGTAAGGGTTAGGGTTATTGTGAGGATAAGGTTTAGGGTGAGGGTTAGGTTGAGACTGAGGGTTAGGGTTAGCGTTAGGGTTATGGTGAAGCATTGGGTGGGGTTTAGGGTGAGGGTTAGGGTTTGGGTTAGGGTTGGGTGAGGGTTACAGTGAGCGTAAGAGTTAGGGTGTGGGTTAGGTTGAGGGTTAGGGATAGGGTTATGGTGAGGGTTAGGGTTAGGGTGAGAGTAAGGGTGAGGTTTAAGGTGAGGCTGAGGGTGAGGCTAAGGGTGAGGGTGAGGGTTAAGTTTAGGGTTAGGTTTATGGTGAGGTCTAGGGTGAGGGTGATATTTTTGGTTAGGAAAGGTTTAGGGTTAGGTTTAGGGTGAGGTTTAGGGTGAGGGTGAAGTTTAAGGTGAGGGTTAGGTTTAGGGTGAGGGCTAGGGTTAGGGTTAGGTTGAGGTTAAGGGTTCGGATGACAGTTAGGGTGAGGGTGAGTGTTAGGCTTAGGTTTAGTGTTAGGGTGAGGGTTAGGGTGAGGGTTAGGTTGAAGTTTTGGGTTAGGGTTAGGGTTTGGGTTAGGGTGAGGGATAGTGTGAGGGGAAGGGGTAGGGTGAGGGCTAGGGAGAGGGTGAGAGATAGGGTTATGGTGAGGGTAAGGGTTAGGCTGAGGCTTAGGTTGAGAGTGAACATTTGTGTTAGCATCAGTGTTGGGTTTAGGGTGAGCGTTAGGGTTAGGCTGAGGGGTAGTTTTAGGGTTAGTGTGAGGGTTAGGGTTAGGGTTAAGGTTAGTGTTAGGGTGAGGTTAAGGGTTAGGGTGAGGGTGAGGGTGAGGGTTGGTTAGGGTTAGCCTTAGTGTGAGGATGAGGGTTAGGGTTAGGTTTAGGGTGAGTGCGAGTGTGAGGGTTAGGTTTAGGATTAGGGTTAGGGTTAGGGTTAGGCTGAGGTTGAGGGTATGAGTGAGGCTCATGCTAGCCCTCATGGCTAAGGTTAGGGTGAGGGGTAGATTTAGGGTTAGAGTTAGGGTGAGGCTTTTGTTTAGTGTGAGGGTTAGGGTTTGGGTAAGGGTTAGGGTGATGGTAAGTGTTAGGGTGAGAGTGAAGGTTAAGTTTAGCCTAAGTGTCATGTTGTGTGTTAGGGTAAGGGTTAGGGTTAGGGTTAGGGTTAGGGTGAGGGTGAGGGTTATGGTTAGGGTTAGGGTGAGTGTTAGGTTTAGGGTGATGTTTAAGGTGAAAATGAAAATTAGGGAGAGTGAGAGGGTTTGGGTGAGGGTGAGGGTTAGGTTGTGGGTGAGATTGAGGGTGTGGGTTTGGGTGAGGGTGAGGGTTAGGTTGATGTTTAGGGTGACGTGAGGTTTAGGGTGAGAGTTAAGCTTCAGGGAATGGAAAGGGATAGGGTGTAGGTGAGGGTGAGGCTTATGGTAACCATGAGCTTTAGGGTTCGCGGGAGGATTAGGGTTAATGTTAGGGTTCGGGTTAGGGTTAAGGTTAGGGTTAGGGTGAGTATTAGGGTGAGAGGTAGGGTTAGGTTTAGGATGAGGTTTAGGCTTAGTGTGAGGGTTACGGTTAGGTTTAGGGTTAGAGTTAGTGTGAGAAAAAGAGTTAGGGTGAGACTGATGTGTAGGGTTAGCCTTAGGGTTAGGGTGAATGTTAGGGTGGGGGTTAGGGTGAGGTTTAGGGTTAGGGTTAGGGTTGGGTGAGGGTTAGGGTGAGTGTAAGGGTTAGGGTGAGGGTTAGGTTGAGGTTGAGGGATAGGGTTATGGTGAGGGTAAGGGTTAGGGCAACGGTTAGGGTGAGGTTGATATTTAGGCTTATCATTAATGTTAGGGAGATGGTGAGTGTTAGGGTGAGGATGAGGGTTAAGCTGAGGGGTAGGATTAGGGTTAGGGTTAGAGTCAGGGTTAGGGTTATTGTTAGGATTACGGATAGGGTGAGGGTGAGGGTTTGGGAAAGGGTGAGGGAGAGGGTTAGGGTTAGGTTAGGGTTAGGGTTAGGTTAGGGTTACCATTAGGGTTAGGGTTAGGTTTAGGTTGAGTGTTAGGGTTAGGGTTAGGGTGAGGTTGAGGGTTAGGGTTAGCATTACTGTTAGGGTTAGGCTTATGTTGCAGGTTAAGGTTAGGTTTAGAGTGAGGGTGAGGGTTAGGGTTAGGGTGAGGATTAGGTTGAGGGTTAGGGTGACGCTGAGGGTGAGGGTGAGGGTGAGCGTGAGGGTCAGGGTTAAGTTTAGCGTTAGGTTTAGGGTGAGGGCTAGGGTGAGGGTCAGGGCTAAGGTGAGGGTTAGGGTGAAGCTGAGGTTTTCGGTTAGGAAAGGTTTAGATTTAGGTTTAGGGTGAGTATTAGGGTGAGGGTGAGGTTTAAGTTTAGGGTTAGGGTTAGGGGGAGGGTTAGGTTTAGGGTTAAGTTGAGGGTTAGGGTTAGGGTGATGTTTAGGGTGAGGGTGAGGGTGAGAGTAAGGATTCGTTTGAGGGTGTGGCTAAGGGTGTTGGTGAAGGTTAGGGTGAGAGTGAGGGTTCGGGTGAGGGTGAGAGTTAGGGTGTTGGTGAGGGGTAGGGTTAGGGTGAGGGTTAGGGTGAAGGTGAGGGGTACGGTCAGGTTGAGGGTTAGGATTAGGGTAAGAGTGAGGGTTAGGTTTAGGGTGAGGGATAGGGTGAGGGGTAGGGTTAGGGTTAGGGAGAGGGTTAGGTTTAGGGTTAGGATTAGGGTGAGTGTTATGGTTAGAGTTAGGGTGAGGGTTGGGGTGAGGGTTATGTTTAGGTTTAGGGTGAGGATTAGGTTTAGTGTGAGGGTTAATGTTAGGGTTAGTGTAAGGATCAGGATTAGGTTGAGGATTAGGGTGAGAGTGAGGGTGAGGGTTAGATTAAGGTTTAGGGTGAGGGTTAAAGTTAGGGTTAGTGTGAGGGTTAGGGTTGGGGTGAGGTTTAGGGTTAGGATGAGGGTGAGGGTTAAGGTGAGGGTGAAGTTTAGGGTGAGGGTGAGGGTTAGGGTTAGGGTGAGCGATAGGGTGAAGGTTAGGGTTAGGGTGAGTGTGATAATTAGGGTTAGGGTTACTCTTAGGGCTATGGTGAGGGTTTGGGTTAGGGTGAGGTTTAGGGTGAGGGTGAGGTTTAGGGTTAGCGTTAGGGTTAAGGTGAGAGTTAGGGTGAGAGTTAGGGTTAGGGTGAGGTTAAGGGTTAGGGTTAGGGTTAGGTTTAGGGTAATGTTTAGGGTTAGGGTGTGCATTAGGAATAGGTTTATGGTTAGGGTGAGGGTTAGGTTTAAGGTTAGGGTTCAAGTTAAGGTGAGTGTGAGGGTGAGGGTTAGGGTTAGGATTAGGGTTCGGGTTAGTGTTAGGCTGAGGGTGAGTGTGAGAGTTAGGGTTAGGGCAATGTTTTGGGTTAGGGTTAGTTTGAGGGTTAGGTTTAGGGTTAGGAAAAGGTTTAGGGTGAGGATTATGGTTAGGGTTAGGGTGAGGGTTAGGTTTAGTGTGAGGGTTATGGTTAGGTTTAGGGTGAGGGTGTGGGTAGAGGTTAGGGTGAGGGTCAGGGTGAGGGTGAGGTTTAGGGTAAAGTTTAGGGTGAGTGTTTGGGTGAGTTTTAGGTTTAGGGTTAGGGTTAGGGTGAGGGTTAGGATGTGGGTAAGGTTTTGTGTGAGGTTTAGGTTGTGGTTGAGTATTAGGGTTAGCATTAGTCTTAGGGTGAGGGTTAGGGTTGGGTATAGCATTAGGGTTAGGGTTAGGGTTAGGGTGAGGGTTAGAATTAGGGTTAAGGTGAGGGTGAGGTTTAGGGTTAGCATTAGGTTTACAGTTAGGGTTAGAGTGAGGGTGAGGCTGAGGTTTAGCGTTAGGAATATGTTTAGGGTTAGGGTGAGGCTGAGGTTGAGGATGAGGTTGAGTTTGAGGGTTAGGGTTAGGGTTTGGCTTAGTGTGAGGGCTAGAGTGAGGGCGACGTTTAGGGTGAGGGTTAGGGTGAGGGTGCGGTTTTTGGTTAGGAAAGGGTTAGATTTAAGTTTAGGGTGAGGATTAGGCTGAGGGTGTCGTTGAAGGTGAGGGTTAGGGTTAAGGTAAGGTTTAGGGTTAGGGTTAGGCTGAGGGTTAGGGTTAAGGTGATGTTTAGGGTGAGGGTGAGGTTGGGGGTGAGGGTGAGGGTTAGGGTGTAGGTGAGGGTTAATGTTAGGTTGATGCTGAGGGTTAGGGTTAGTGTGAGGGGTAGGATTAGGGTTAGTGTGAGGAAAGGGTTAGGGTGAGGATTAGGATGAGAGTAAGAGTTAGGGTTAGGTTTAGACTTAGGGTTAGGGTGAGGTATAGGGTTAGATTTCTGGTTAGGCTTAGGTTGAGGGTGAGGGTTAGACTTAGGTTTAGGGTTGGGGTGAGTCTTAGGCTTACAGTTAGGGTGAGGGTGAGGGTGACGGTGAGGATTCTGGTGAGGTTTAGGCTGTGGGTTAGGGTTAAGTTTATGGTTAGGGTAAGGGTTAGGGTGAGGTTTAGGGTGAGTGTTAGGGTTAAGGTGACATTGAGGGTTAGGGTGACAGTGGGGGTTAGGGTGAGGGTGAGGTTTAGGTTTAGTGTTAGTGTTACAGTGAGGGTGAGGGTCAGGGTTAGGATTAGGGTGAGGGTTAAAGTGAGGGTTAGGGTTAGGCTTAGGTTTAGGGTTAGTGTGAGGATTAGGGTTAGTGTTAGGTTTATAGTGAGGGTAAGGGTTAAGGTGAGGGTTAGGCTCATGTGTATGTTTAAGGTAAGGTTTAGGGAGAGGGTGAGGGTAAGGTTTAGGGTGAGGATTAGGGTGAGGGTGAGGGTTAGGTTTAGCATTAGGGTTAGGTTTTTGGTTAGGATAAGGGGTAGGGTTAATGTTAGGGTGAGGATGAGGGTTAGGGTTAGCATTAGGTTTAAGGTTAGGGTGAGGGTGAGGGTTAGTGTTAGGGTTAGAGTGAGTGTGAGGTTGAGGGTTAGGGTTAGGGATAGGGAGAGGGTTAAGGTTAAGGTGTGGGTTCCGGTTAGGGTGAGGGTGAGGCTAAGGATTAGGGTGAGGTTTAGGGTCTGGGTGAGTGTTAGGGTTTGAATTAGCGTTAGGGTTAGGGTTAGGGTGAGGCTGAGGGTGAGGGTTAGGGTTAGGGTTAGGTTTAGGGTTAGGGTGAGGGTCAAGGTGAGGGTTAGGGTGAGGGTTAGTTTTAGGGTTAGGGTTAGGGTTAGGATTAGTGTTAGGGTGAGGGCTAGGTTGAGGGTGAGGGTTAGGGTTTGTCTTAGGGTGAGGGTAAGTGTTAGGGTGAGGGATAGTGTGAGGGGTAGGGTTAGGGTTACGTTAGGGTGAGGGTTAGGGATAGCGTGAGTGTGAGGGTCAGGGTTAGGGTGAGGGTTCGTGTTAGGTTTAGGATTAGGGTTGGGTTGAGGGTGAGTGTTATGTTTAGGGTTAGGGTGAGGGTTAGGTTTAGGGTGATGTTTAGGGTGAGGTTGAGGGTTAGGGTGACAGTGATGGTTCGGGTGAGGGTGAGGATTAGGGTGTGGATGAGGGTTAGGCTGAGGGTGAGGGTTAGTGTTAGATTTATGGTGTGGGTTAGGGTTAGGGTTAGGATTAGGGTGAGGGGTATGGTCAGGATTAGGGTGAGTTTTGGGGTTAGTGTGAGGTTTAGGGTAAGTGTGAGGATAACGGTTAGGGTGAGGGATAGGGTTATTGTGAGGGTTAGGGAGAGGATTAAGGTTAGGTTTAGGGTTAGGGTGAGAGTGAGGGTTAGGTTGAGGTGAGGGTTCGGGTTTGGGTGAGGTTTAGGGTGATGGTGAGGGTTAGCGTAAAGGTGAGGGTGAGGATCAGAGTAATGCTTAGTGTTAGGTTTAGGGTGAGGGTGATGTTTAGGTTTAGGATTAGGGTTAGGGTTAGGCTTAGTGTGAGGGTGAGGGTGAGGATGAGGGTGAGGCTTAGGTTTAGGGTTATGGTTAGGGTTAGGGTGAGGATTATGGGTATGGTTAGGGTTAGGATTAGCGTTATGCTGAGAGTTAGGGTTAGGGTTAGTGTGCAGGTTAGGTTTAGGGTTAAGGTTAGGGTGAGGGTGAGGGTTTAGTTTAGGTAATGTTTAGGGTAAGATTAGGGTGACGTTTAGGATGAGGTTGAGGGTTAAAGTGAGGGTTTCGGTTAGGGTGAGCGTTAGGGTTAGGATTAGAGTGAGGGTTATTGTTAGGGTGATGTTTATGGTGAGGGTGAGGGTGAAGGTTCGGGTGAGGGGGAGGGTTAGGGTTAGGGTTAGCGTGAGGATTATGGTTATGGTTAAGGTGATGGTGAGGGTTAGGTTGAGTGTGAGGTTGAGGGTGAGGTTTAGGATGAGGGTTAGGGTGAGGGTTAGAGTGAGGGTGAGCGTTAGGGTGAGAGTGAGGTTTCGGGGGAGGGTTTGAAGCAGGGGGAGGGTTATGGTTAGGGTTCTGTTTAGAGTTAGGTTGACGGTGTGGGTGAGGGTTAGGTTTAGGATTAGGGTTAGGGTTATGGTAAGGCTGAGGGTGAGTGTGAGGGTGAGGGTGAGGGTGAGGGTTAGGGTGAGGGTTAGGGTTAGGTTTAGAGTTAGGTTGAGGGATAGGGTTAGGGTTAGGGTTAGGATGAGGGTTAGGCTGTGGGGTAGGGTTATGTTTAGAGTAAGGGTTAGGTTTAGTGTGAGTTTTAGGGTAAAGATTAGGGTTGAGTTAGGATTAGTGTGAGGAGAAGGGTTAGGGTGAGGGTTAAGATGCGGGTGAGGTTTAGGGTTAGTTATAGGGTTAGGGTGAGGTTAGGTTGAGGGCTAGGGTGAGTGTGAGGGTTAGGGTTAGGGTTAGGGATAGGGTGAGGTTTAGGTTTAGGGTTAGGGTTAGGGTTATGGTGAGTCATAGGCTGAGTTGTAGGGTTAGGG
The DNA here is from genome assembly GCF_024711535.1 of Dipodomys merriami. Lineage (NCBI taxonomy): Eukaryota > Metazoa > Chordata > Mammalia > Rodentia > Heteromyidae > Dipodomys > Dipodomys merriami. Next base: position 3,904,417 of record NW_027206335.1, on the reverse strand, counting down.
ATAGGGTGAGGGTTATGTTTAGTGTGAGGTTTAGGGTTTGGGGTAGGGTTAGGGTGAGGGCTAGGGTGAGTGTGAGGGTTAGGGTTAGGTTTAGGGATAGGGTGAGGTTTAGATTTAGGGTTAGGCTTCGGGTGAGGTTTAGGCTGATGGGTAGGGTTACAGTTAGGGTGAGTGTTAGGTTTAGTGGGAGTGTTAGGGTTAGTTTTAGCGTTAGGGTTAGGGTTCGGGTTCGGGTGAGGGTTTGGGTTAAGGTGTGGATGAGGGTTAGGGTTAGTGTGAGGACTAGTTTTAGGGTCAGGGTTACTGTTAGGGTTAGGGTTAGGGTGAGGGTAAGGGTTAGAGTTAGGGTGATTGTGAGGGTAAGGGTTAGGATTAGTGTTACCGTTAGGGTGATGGTTAGGGTTAGTGTGAGGGTTAGGGTTAGGGTTAGGTGAAGGTGAGGGTAAGGGTTAGGGTGAGGGTTATGGTGAGGTTGAGGGTTAGGATTAGAGTTAGGGTTAGGATTAGGGTGAGGGTGAGGGTGAGGGTTAGTGTTAGGGTGAGGTTTAGTGTTGGGGTGAGGGTTAGGTTTGGGGTGAGGGTGAGAGTGAGGTTTAGGTTTAGGGTTAGGATTAGGTTTAGGCTGAGGTTGTGGGTGAGGTTGAGGGTTATAGTTAGGGTTAGGGTGAGGGTGATGTCTCGGGTGAAGGTGAGCGTTAGGGTGAAGGTGAGTATAAAGGTTAGTGTGAGGGTTAGGGCGAGGCTGAGAGTTAGGTTTAGGGTGAGGGTTATTGTGAGTGTTAGGGTGAGGGTAAGTGTTAGGGTGATGGTAAGATTGAGTTTGAGGGATAGCATTATGTTGTGGGCAAGGGTTAGTGTGAGGGTTAGGGTGAGGGTTTGGGTTAGAGTGGGGGTTAGGGTTAGGATTAGGTTGAGGGTTAGGGTTTAGGTGATGCTTAGTGTGAGAGTATGTTTTAGGGTGAGGGTGAGTGCTCGGGTGAGCATGAGGTTTAGGATGAGGGTGAGCGTTAGGGTTATAGTTAGGGTTAGGGAGAGGTGTAGGGTGAGCATTAGGGTTAGGATTAGGGTTAGGATTAGGGTTAGAGTGAGGATCAGTGTGAGAGTTAGTTTGTGGGTAAGTGTTATGGTTAGGGTTAGTGTTAGGGCTAGGGTGAGGGTGAGTGTTAGTGTGTAGGTGAGGGTTTTGTTTAAGTTAGGGTTAGGGATAGGGTGAGGATTAGGTTGAGGGTGAGGGTTAAGCTGAGGTTAGGTTTAGGGTGAGGGTTAGGGTTAGGGTGATATTTAGAGTGAGGGTGAGTGTTCCGTGAGGTTGAGGGTGAGGGTTAGTGTTAGGGTTAGGTTTAGGTTGAGGGTGATTGTGAGGGTTAGGATTAGGAATAGGGTTAGGGTCTGGGTGAGGGTCAGTGTGAGGGTGAAGCTTAGGGTTAGGGTTAGGGTTATGGTTATTGTGAAGGTGACGGTTAGTGTGAGGGTTATGATTAGGGTTAGGTTTAGGGTTACAGTAAGGGTAAGGGTTAGGGTGAAGGTTAGGGTGAAGGTGAGGGTTAGGGTTCGGTTAGGGTTAGGGTGAGGGCTAGGGTGAGGGTGAGGGTTAGTGTGAGGGTTTCTTTTAGGTCATAGTTAGGGTTATGGTGAGGATTAGCGTGAGGGTGAGGGTTAGGTTTAGGGTAAGGGTTAGGGTTAGGGTTAGGGTGAGAGTTAAGGTTTGGGTGATGTTTAGGGTGAGGGTGAAGGTTAGGTTGTGGTTGAGGATTAGGGTAAGATTTAGGGTTAGGGTTATGTTGAGGGTGCGGTATAGGGTGAGGTTTATTGTGAGGGTTAGTGTTAGTGTTTGGGTTAGGGTGAGGTTTAGGGTGAGGGTTAAGCTGAGGGGTAGGGTTAAGGATAGAGTGACTGTTAGGTTTAGTGTGAGGATTAGGGTTAGGGTGAGGTTTCGGTTTAGTGTGAGGTTTAGGTTTAGGGTTAGGGTTAGGATGAGTGTTAGGGTTAGGTTGAGGGTGAGGGTGAGGGTGAGGGCTAGGGTTAGAGTTAGTGTGAGGTTTAGTGTTAGGGTGAGCCTTAGGTTTTGCGTGTGGGTTAGGGTTAAAGTAAGGGTTAGGGTGAGGATTAGAGTTAGGGTTAGGGTTAGGGTGAGGGTCAGGGTGAGGGTTAGGTTTAGGGTGAGGGTTAGGTTTAGGGTGAGGGTTAGGTTTAGGGTGAGGGTTAGGGTTAGGGTGAGCATTAGGGTGATGGTGAGGATTAGGGTGAGGGTGAGGGTTAGGTTTAGAGTTAGGGTTAAGGTGATGTTTGGGGTGAGGTTGAGGGTTAGTGTGAGGGTGAGGGTTAGGGTGAAGGTTAGGTATAGGATTAGGGTTAGGGTGAGTTTTAGGGTTCGGGTTAGGGTTAGAGTTATTGTTAGGGTTAGGGTTAGGATGAAGGTGAGGGTAATTGTTAGGGTTAGGGTTAGGGTTAGGGTGAGGGTGATGTTGAGGGTTAGTGTTAGGATTAGGGTTATGGTTAAGGTAAGGCTGAGGGGGAAGGGGAGTTTGAGGGTGAGGGTTAGGGTTAAGGTTAGGGTTAAGGTGAGGGCTTGAGTTAGGGTGAGGGTTAGGCTGAGGGTGAGGGTGAGGGTTTATGTTAGGTAAAGGTTAGGGTTATGGTCAGGATTAGGGTGAGGATTAAGTTGAGGTTAGGTTCAGGGTTCGGGTTCGGGTTAGGGTTCGGGTTCGGGTTAGGATTAGGGTGATGTTTAGGCTGAGGGTGAGGGTTAGGGTGAGCGTGAGGGCTAGGATTAGGGTTAGGGTTAAGCTTAGTGTGAGGATCAGGGTGAGGGTGAACGTTAGGGTCAGGTTTAGGGTTAGGGTTAGAGTGAGTGTTACGGTTATTGTGAGTGTTATGGTTAGGGTTAGGGTCAGGGTAAGGGTTAGGGTGAGGGTAAGGTTTAGGGTGAGGGTTAGGGTGAGTGTGAGGGTTTGGACTAGGGTTTTTGTTAGGGTTGGGGTGAGGGTTAGTGTTTGGGTGATGTTTTGAGTGAGGGTGAGGGTTAGGGTGAGGATGAGGTTTTGGGTGAGGGTGAGGGCTCAGTTGAATGTGAGGGTTAAGGTGTGGGTGAGGATTAGGCTTAGGGTGAGGGTAAGCGTTAGGGGTAGGGTTAGGGTTAGGTTTAGGGTTAGGGTAAGAGTTAGGGTGAGGGTAAAGGTAAGGGTGAGAATCAGGGGAAGGGTGAGGTTTAGGGTTAGGGTGAGGGTTAGGATAAGGGTGTGGGTAAGTGTTAGGGTAAGGTTTAGGGTGACGGTGAGGGTTAGCATCAAGGTTAGGTTTATGGTTCGGGTTAGGTTGAGGGTTAGGTTTTGGTTAAGTGTTAGGTTGAGGTTTAGGGTGAGGGTGAGGGTTAGGGTTAGGGTGAGGGTAAGTGTTAGGGTTAGGGTTAGGGTGAGTCTTAGTGTTAGGGTTAGCATTAGGGTGAGTGTGAGGGTGAGAGTTAGGGTTAGGATTAGAGTTAGGGTGAGGGCAAGGCTTAGGGTGAGGGTTAGGGTGAGGTTGAGGGTTATGATTAGGGTGAGGGTCAGGGTAAGTGTTAGGGTGAGGACTACGGTTAGGGTTAGGATTAGGATGAGTGTTAGGGTTAGGGTGAGGGTGTAGGTAAGTGTTAGTGTGAGGGTTAGGGCGAGGTTGTGGGTTAGGGTTAGGGTATGGGTAAGGGTTAGGGTGAGGGTAAGGGTTAGATTGAGGGTTAGTTGAGGGTGAGGGTTAGGGTTAGCATTAGGGTTAGGGTGAGGTTGAGGGTTAGGGTGAGGGTTAGGGTTAAGTTTAGGGATAGGGTAAGGATTAGGGTTAGGGTATGGTTTAGTTTTAGTGTGAGGTTTAGGTTTAGGGTTAGGATGAGTGTTAGGGTTAGGTTGAGGGTGAGGGTGAGGGTGAGGGCTAGGGTTAGTGTTTGTTTGAGGGTTAATGTTAGGGTGAGTGTTAGGTTTAAGGTGAGAGTTAGGGTTAAAGTAAAGTTTAGGGTGAGGGTTAGCGTTAGGGTTAGGGTTAGGGTGAGGAACAGGGTGAGGGTTAGGTTTAGGTTGAGGTTTAGGTTTAGAGTGAGGGTTAGGGTTAGGGTGAGCGTTAGGGTGATGGTGAGGGTTAGGGTAAGTGTTAGGGTTAGAGTTAGGTTTAGGGTGAGAGTTAGGGTGAGGTGTCGGGATACGGTTAGGTTGAGGGTTAGGGTTAGTGTGAAGGTTAGGGTTAGGGTTAGTGTGAGGATAATGTTTAGGGTTAGGGTTAGTTTTAGGGTGAGAGTTAGATTGAACGTTAGGGTTAGGTTAAGGTGATGTTTAGGGTGAGGTTGAGGGTTAGTGTGAGGGTGACAGTGAGGTTGAGGTTTAGGGTTAGGGTGAGTTTTAGGGTTAGGATTAGGTTTAGACTTATTGTTAGGTTTAGGGTTTGGGTTAGGATGAGGGTGAGGGTTATTGTTAGGGTTAGGGTTAGGGTGAGGGTGGGGTTGAGGGTTAGTGTTAGGATTAGGGTTATTGGTAGGGTAAGGCTGAGGGGGAAGGGGAATTTGAATGTGAGTGTTAGGGTTAAGGTTAGGGTTAGGGTGAGGGCTTGGCTGAGGGTGAGGGTTAGGCTGAGGGTGACGGTGAGGGTTTCGGTTAGTTAAAGGTTAGGGTTATGGTGAGGATTAGGGTGAGGGTGAGGATTAAGCTTAGGTTAGGTTCAGGGTGAGGGTTCGGGTTAGGGTTAGTGTGAGGGTTAGGGTTAGGATGATGTTTAGGGTGAAGGTGAAGGTTAGAGTGAGGGTGAGGTTTAGGGTTAGGGTTAGGTTTAATGTGAGGCTGAGGGTTAGGAATAGGAATAGGATTAGGGTTAGGGTTCAGCTGAGGGTGAGGATCAGGGTGTGGGTGAAGGTCAGGGTCAGGGTTACGTTTAGGGCTAGAGTGAGGGTTACGGTTATTTTGAGGGTTATGGTTAGGGTTAGGGTGAGGGTAAGGGTTAGGGTGAGGGTAAGGGTTAGGGTGAGGGTTAGGGCGAGTGTGAGGGTTTGGAATAGGGTTTGGGTTAGGGTTAGGGTGAGGGTTAGGTTTTGGGTGATGTTTAGAGTGAGGGTGATGGTTAGGGTGAGGATGAGGGTTTGGTTGTGGGTGAGGGTTCTGTTGAGGGTGAGGGTTAGGGTGTGGGTGAAGATTAGGATTAGGGTGAGGGTAGGGTTGAGAGTGAGGGTGAGGGTTAGGGTTAGGGTTTGGGTTAGAGATAGTGTGAGTTTGAGAGTGAGGTTTAGGTTTAGGATTAGGGTGAGGGTTAGGGTTAGGTTGAGGATTAGGTATATTGTTAGGGTTAAGGTAAGGGTGAGGGTGGGTGTTATGGTTAGGTTTAGGGTTAGAGTTGGGGTGAGGGTGAGGGTTATGATTAGGTTAGGATTAGGGTTAGGCTGAAGGTGAAGGAGGGTGAGGGTGAGTGTTAGGTTTAGGGTGAGGTTTAGGTTTAGGGTTAGGGTTTGGGTGAGGGTAAGGTTTAGGGCTATGGTTAGGATGAGGGTTAGGCTGAGGGTTAGGGTTAGGATTAGGGTGAGGTTTAGGGCTAGGTTTAGGGTTAGGATAAGGGTTAGACTGAGGGTTAGGGTTAGGGTTAGTGTGAGAGATAGGCTTAGGTTTAGGGTAAGAGTTAGGGTGAGGGTAAAGGTTAGGGTGAGAGTTAGATTGAGGGTGAGGTTTAGGGTAAAATTTAGGTTTAGGGTTAGGGTTAGGCTGAGGGTAAGGGTGTGAGTAAGTGTTAGGCTGAGGTTTAGGTTGAGGATGAGGGTTAGCGTCAAGGTTAGGTTTAGCGTGATGGTTAGGGTTTGGATAAGTGTTAGGGTGAGGTTTAGGGTGAGGGTGAGGGTTAGGGTTAGTGTGAGGGTAAGTGTTAGGGTGCGGGTTAGTGTGAGTCTGAGCGTTAGGGTTAGCATTAGGGTGAAGGTGAGGGTTAGGGTTAGGATTAGAGTTAGGGTGAGAGTAAAGCTTAGTGTGAGGGTTAGGGTGAGGTTGAGGGTTAGTGTTAGGGTGAGTGGGAGGGTAAGTTTTAGTTTGAGGACTAATTTTAGGGTTCAGATTAGGGTGAGTGTTAGGGTTATTGTGAGAGTGAGGGTGAGGGTTAGGTTCAGTATTAGGTTTAGGGTTAGTGTGAGGGTTAGTGATAGGGTTAGGGTTAGGGTGAGGGTCATAGTTAGGGTTAAGGTGAGGGTTAGTCTGAGAGGTAGGGTTAGGGTTAGGGTGAGGGTTAGGCTTAGTGTGAGGGTTAGGGTTAGGTTTAGGGTTAGGGTGAGGGTGAGTTTGAAGGTGAAGGTTTGGGTTAGGGTGAGGGTTAGTGTTAGGGGGAGGGCTAGGTTGGGGGTTAGGGTTTGGGAGAGGGTGAGGTTTTCGGTTAGGTAAGGTTTAGGGTTAGGGTTAGGGTGAGGATTAGGGTGAGGTTTGGGTTAGGTTTAGGGTGAGGGTGAGGGTCAGGCTTAGTGTTAGGATGAGGGTTAGCTTTAGGCTTAGGGTGAGTGTGAGGGTTCGGGTTCGGGTTCGGGTGAGGGTTAGGGTGTGGGTTAAGTTTCGGTTTAGGGTGAGGGTTAGGGTGACGGTGAGTGTTAGGGTGAGGGTGAGGTTGAGCGTGAGGGTTAGGGTTTGGTTTAGGGATAGGATTAGGTTTAGGTTTAGGGTAAGGGTTAGGGTTAGGTTGAGGGTTAGGTTTAGGGTTAGGGTGAGCATTCGGGTTTGGTTTAGGTTTAGGGTAAGGGTTAGGGTTAGGATTAGGGTGAGCCTGAGGGTTAGGTTGAGGGGTAGGTTTAGGGATAGGGTAAGGGTTAGGGTTAGTGTGAGGGTTAGGTTTAGGGTTAGGGTTAAGATGAGGGTGAGGGTGAGGATTATGGTTAGGGCTAGGGTTAGGGTGAGGGATAGTGTGAGGGTTAGGTTTAGGTTTAGGGTAAGGGTTAGGTTTATGGTGAGGTTTAGTTTCAGGTTTAGGGTTAGGGTGAGGTTGATGCTGAGGGATAGGGTTCGAGTTAGTGTGAGGATAAGGGTTAGGGTGAGGATTAGGGTGAGGGTGAGTTTTAGGTTTAGCATAAGGTTTAGGGTGACGGTTAGGGTTAGGGTTAGGGTTAGGGTAAGGGTTAAGGTTAGGGTAAGGGTTAGGGTTAGGCTTATGGTTACGGTTAGTGTTAGGGTTAGGGTTAGGGTTAGGCTTAGGGTTAGGTTTAGGTTGAGGTTTAGGCTGAGGGGTAGGGTTAGGGATAGAGTGAATCTTAGGTTTAGTGTGAGGATTAGGGTTAGGGTGAGGTTTAGGTTGAGGGTGAGGGTGAGGGTGAGGGCTATTGTTAGGGTTAGTTTGAGCGTTAGTGTTAGGGTAAGCGTTAGGTTTAAGGTGAGTGTTAGGGTTAAAGTAAGGTTTAGGGTGCGGGTTAGCGTTAGGGTTAGGGTTAGGGTGAGGGTCAGTGAGAGGGTTATGTTTAGGTTGAGGGTTAGGTTTAGGGTGAGGGTTAGGGTTAGGGTAAATATTAGGATGATGGTGAGGCTTAGGTTTAGGGTGAGAGTAAGTATTTGGGTTAGGGTTAGGATGAGGGTTAGGCTGAGGCTTAGGGTTAGGGTTAGGGTGAGGTTTAGGGTTAGGATAAGGGTTGGGCTGAGGGTTAGGGTTAGGGTTAGTGTGAGGGTTAGGTTTAGAGTTAGGGTAAGTGTTAGGGTGAGGGTAAATGTTAGGGTGAGAGTTAGGGTGAGGGTGAGGTTTAGGGTTAGGGTGAGGGTTAGGGTCAATTTCAGGTTTAGGGTTAGGGTTAGCGTGAGTGTAAAGTTGTTGGTAAGTGTTAGGGTGAAGTTTAACATGAGGGTGAGGGTTAGTGTCAAGGTTAGGTTTAGGGTTAGGGTTAGGGTGAGGGTTAGGGTTTGGGAAAGTGTTAGGGTGAGGTTTAGGTGAGGGTGAGGGTTAGGGTTAGGGTGAGGGTAAGTGTTAGTGTGAGGGTTACGGTGAGTCTGAGGCTTATGGTTAGCATTAGGGTGAGGGTGAGGGTGAGGTTTAGGGTTAGGATTAGAGTTAGGTTGAGGGTATAGCTTAGGGTGAGGTTTAAGGTGAGGTTGAGGGTGAGGGTAAGTGTTAGGGTGAGGACTACGGATAGGGTTTGGATTAGGGTGAGTGTTAGGGTTATGGTGAGGGTGAGGGTTAGGTTCAGTATTAGGTTTAGGGTTAGTGTGAGGGTTAGTGATAGGGTTAGGGTTAGGGTGAGTGTTAGTCTGAGAGGTAGGGTTAGGTTTAACATTAGGGTTAGGGTTAGGTTTAGGGTTAGGGTGAGGGTGAGGGTGAGGGTGAGGGTTAGGGTGAGGGTTAGTGTTGGGGGGGCTAGGTTGAGGGTTAGGGTTTGGGTGAGGGTGAGGTTTTCGGATAGGTAAGGTTTAGGGTTAGGGTAGGGTGAGGTTTTTGGTTAGGGTTAGGGTGAGGGTGAGGGTGAGGGTTAGTGTTAGGATGAGGGTTAGGTTTAGGGTTAGGGTTAGGGTGAGGGTGAGGGTGAGGGTGAGGGTTAGGGTGTGGGTTAAAGTTCGGTTTAGTGTGAGGGTTAAGGTGACGGTGATGGTTAGGGTGAGGGTGAGGATTAGGATAAGGTTTAGGGTGAGGGTTAGGGTTAGGGTGAGGATTAGGGCTAGGAGTAGGGTTAAGGTTAGGGAGAGGGTTAGGGTCTGTGTGAAGGTTAGGGTTAGGGATAGAGTTAGGTTTAGTATGAGAATAAAGGTTAGGGTGAGGGTTAGGGTGAGGGTTAGGCTTAGTGTGAGGGTTAGGGTTAGGGTTAGGGTTAGGGTTAGGTTTAGGGTAAGTGTTAGAGTTAGGGTGAAGGTTAGGTTTAGGGTTAGCGTTAGGGTTAAAGTTAGGGTTAGGTTTAGGGTGAGGGTCAGAGTTAGGGTTTGGGTGAGTGTGAGGTTTAGGTTGAGGGGTAGGGTTAGGGTTAGGGTAAGGGACAGGGTTAGGGTGAGGGTTATGTTTAGGGTTAGGTTTAGGGTGAGGGTGAGGGTTAGGGTTAGTGTTACGGTTAGGGTGAGGGTTAAGGTTAGGTTCAGGCTTAGAGTAAGGGTTAGGGTTAGAGTGAGGGTTATGTTTATGGTTAGGGTTAGATTGAGGGTGAGGCCGAGGTTTAGGGTTAGGGTTAGTTTGAGGATAATGATTAGGGTGAGGTTTAGGGTGAGGTTGAGGGTTAGGGTTAGCATTAGGGTTAGGGTGATTTTTAGGGTGATGGTGAGGGTTAGGGTGAGGGTGAGATTGAGCATGAGGGTTAGGGTGAGTGTGACGGTGATGGTTAGGGTTAGGTTTAGGGTGAGGATAAGGGTAAGGGTTAGGATTACGCTTAGTGTAAGGGTTACGCTGAGGTTGAGGGTGAGGGTTAGGGTGAGGGCTATGGTGAGAATGAGGGTTAGGGAGAGGATGAGGGTGAGGTTGATTGTTTTGGTTAGGTAAGATTTAGGTTTATGGTTAGCATGAGGATTAGGGTGGGTTATGAGGTTTAGGCTGAGGGTTAGGGTTAGGGTGAGGGTTAGGGTAAGGCTGAGGTTTAGCGTGAGGGTTAGGGTTACAGTGAGGGTTAGGGTTAGGGTTAGGTTGAGGATGAGGTTTAGGTATAGGTTAAGGGTTCGGGTTATGGTGAGGGTTAGGGTTAGGGCAAGTGTTAGGGTGAGGATGAGCGTTAGGTTTAGGGTCAGGGTGAGGTTTAGGGTTAGGCTTAGGGTTTGTGTAAGAGTTAGATTTAGGGTAAAGGTTAGGGTTAGGGTTAGGATTAGGGTTAGGATTAGGGTGAGGGTGAGGGTTAGTGTTAGGGTTAAGGTTGGGGTTAGGTTGAGGGTACCTGTTAGGGTGAGCGTTAATGGTAGGGTGAGGGTTATTGTTAGGGTGAGGGTTAGGATTACGGTTATTGTTAGGGTGAGAGTTTGGTTTAGGGTTACGGTTAGGGTAGGGGTTAGGGTTAGCGTGAGGGTTAGGTTTAGAGTGATGTTTAGGATGACGGTGAGCATTAGGGTGAGGGTGAGGGTGAAGGTGAGGGTTAGGGTGAGGGATAGGGTGAGGGTTAGGGTTAGGGTTAGGGTTAGGATTAGGGTTAGTGTTAGGGTTAGGGTAAGGTTTAGGCTGAGGGTGAGGGAGAGGATGAGGTTGCGGGTTAGGGTTTCGGTTAGGTAAGGGTTAGGTTTAGGTTTAGGGTGAGGATTATGTTGCGGGGCAGGGTTAGCTTGTGGGTGAGGTTGAGTTTTAGGTTGAGGGTAAGTGTTAGGGTGATGTTTAGGGTGAGGGTGAGTTTTAGGGTGAGAGTTAGGGTTCAGGGAAGGGGAAGGGATAGGGTGTAGGTGAGGGTTCGGGTTCGGGGGCAAATTAGGGTTAGGGTTAGAGTTCAGGTTAGGGTTCAGTTTAGGGTTAGGGTGAGTGTTAGTGTGAGAGGTAGCGTTAGGGTTAGGATGAGGGTTAGTCTTAGTGTGAGGGTTACGGTTAGGGTTATTGTTAGCGTTAGTGTGAGGATAAGAGTTAAGGTGAGGGTTAGGGTGAGACTGAGGGTTAGGGTTAGCCTTAGGGTTAGGGTGAAGGTTAGGGTGGGGGTTAGGGTGAGGGTTAGTGTTAGGGTTAGGGTTGGGTGAGGGTTAGGGTGAGTGTAAGGGTTAGGGTGAGGGTTAGGTTGAGGTTGAGGGATAGGGTTATGGTGAGGGTAAGGTTTAGGGTGACGGTTAGGGTGAGGTTGATATTTAGGGTTAGCATTAATGTTAGGAAGAGGGTGAGGGTTAGGGTGAGGGTAAGGGTTAGGCTGAGTGGTAGGATTAGGGTTAGGATTAGAGTTAGGGTTAGGGTGAGTGTTAGTGTTATAGATAGGGTGAGGGTGAGGGTTAGGTTAAGGGTTAGGTTCAGGGTTAGAGTTAGGGTGAGGGTTAAGGTTAACATTAGGGTTAGGGTTAGGTTTAGGTTGAGTGTTAGGGTTAGGTTTAGGGTGAGGTTGAGGGTTAGGGTTAGCATTAGGGTTAGTATTATGCTTATGGTGCAGGTTAGGATTAGGTTTAGAGTGAGGGTGAGGGTCAGGTTTACGGATAGGATTAGGTTTAGGGTTAGGGCTAGAGTTTGGTTTAGGGTTAGGGTGAGGGTGAGGTATAGGGTGAGTGTTAGTGTTAGGGTGAGGGTTAGGTATATGGTTAGGGTGAGTTTCAGGGTTGGGTTTAGAGTTAGGGTGAGGGTGAGTGTTAGGATTAGGGTTATGGTTAAGGTTAAGGATAGGGTGAGGATGAGGTTTAGGGTGAGTGTTAGGCTGAGGGGTAGGGTTAGGGATAGTGTGACTGTTAGGTTTAGTGTGAGGATTAGGGTTAGGGTGAAGTTTAAGTTTAGTGTGAGGTTTTGGTTTAGGGTTAGTGTTAGGATGGGTTAGGGTTATGTTGAGGGTGAGGGTGAGGTTGAGGGCTAGGGTTAGGGTTAGTGTGAGGGTTATTGTTAGGGTGAGCATTAGGTTTAGGGTGAGGGTTAGGGTTAAAGTAAGGGTTAGGGTGAGGGTTAGCGTTAGGGTTAGGGTTAGGGCGAGGGTTATGTTTAGGTTGAGGGTTAGGTTTATGGTGAGGGTGAGGGTTACTGTAAGCGTTAGGGTGATGGTGAGGGTTAGGGTGAGGGTGAGGGTTAGGTTTAGAGTTAGGGTTAGGGTGAGTGTTAGGGTTAGTGTTAGGGTTAGGGTGAGAGTTAGGGTGAGTTGTCGGGATACGGTTAGCTTGAGGGTTAGGGTTAGTGTGAAGGTTAGGCTTAGGGTTTGGTTTAGTGTGAGGATAATGTTTAGGGTGAGGGTTAGTTTGTGGGTGAGAGTTAGGGTGAGCATTAGGGTTAGGTTCATTGTGAATGTTAGGGTTAATGTGATATTTAGGGTGAGGTTGAGGGTGAGTGTGAGGGTGAGTGTGAGGTTGAGAGTTAGGGTTAGGATTAGGGTTAGGATGAGTTTTAGGGTTAGGGTTAGGGTTAGAGTTATTGTTAGGGTTAGGGTTAGGGTTAGGATGAGGGTGAGGGTTATTGTTAGTGTTAGGGTTAGGGTTAGGATGAGGGTGAGGGTTATTGTTAGTGTTAGGGTTAGGGTTAGGGTGAGGTTGGATTTGAGCGTTAGTGTTACGATTAGGGTTATGGTTAGGGTAAGGCTGAGGGTGTAGGGGAGTTTGAGGGTGAGGGTTAGGGTTAAGGTTAGGGTTAGGGTGAGGTCTTCGGTGAGGGTGAGGGTTAGGCTAAGGGTGAGGGTGAGGGTTTCGGTTCGGTAAAGGTTAGGGTTAGGTTGAGGATTATGCTGAGTTTAGGTTCAGGGTGAAGGTTCCGGTTAGGGTTATGGTGAGGGTTAGAGTTAGGGTGATGTTTAGGGTGAGGGTTAGGGTTAGGGTGAGGGTGAGGGTGAGGTTTAGGGTTAGGGTTAGTTTTAGGGTTTAGGGTTAGTGTTAGGTTTATGGTTAGGGTTAAGCTGAGTGTGATGATCAGGGTGTGGATGAAGGTTAGGGTGAGGGTTAGGGTTAGGGTTAGAGTGAGGGTTACGGTTATTGTGAGGGTTATGGTTAGGGTTAGGGTGAGGTAAGGGTTAGGGTGAGGGTACAGGTGAGGGTGAGGGTTTGGATTAGGGTGTGGGTTAGGGTTAGGTTGAGGGTTATTGTTTGGGTGACATTTAGAGTGAGTGTGAGGGTTAGGGTGAGGATGAGTGTTTGGGTGATGGTTGAGGGTGAGGGTTAGGTTGTGGGTGAGGATTAGGTTAGGGTGAAGGTTAGCGTTAGGGGTATGGTTAGGGTTAGGTTGAGGGTTAGTGTTAGCATTAGGGTTAGGGTGAGGGGTAGGGAGACGGGTGGGCTTAGGGTAAGGGTGAGGGTGAGTGTTAGGGTTAGGTTTTAGGGTTAGAGTTAGGGTGAGGGTGAGGGTGAGTGTTACGGTTAGGTTTAGGGTTAGAGTTAGGGTGATGGTGAGGGTGAGACTTATGATTAGGTTAGGATTAGGGTTAGGCTGAGGGTGATGGGGAGGGTGAGGGTGAGGGTTAGGGTTAGGGTGAGGTTTAGGTTTACGGTTAGGTTTAGGATGAGGGTTAGGATTAGGGTTAGGGTTAGGAGGAGTGTTAGGCTGAGGGTTAGGGTTATGGTTAAGGTGAGGTTTAGGGCTAGGTTTAGTGTAAGGATAAGTTTAGGCTGAGGGTTAGGGTTAGGGTTAGTGTGAGGGTTAGGTTTAGGGTTAGGGTAAGAGTTAGGGAGAGGGTAAACGTTAGGGTGAGAGTTAGGGTGAGGGTTAGGGTCAAGTTTAGGTTTAGGGTTAGATTTAGGGTGAGGGTAAGGGTGTGGGTAAGTGTTAGGGTGAGGTTTAGGGTGAGGGTGAGGGTTAGCGTCAAGATTAGGTTTAAGGTTAAGGTTAGGGTGAGTGTTAGGGTTTGGGTAAGTGTTAGGGTGAGGGTTAGGTTGAGAGTGAGGGTTAGGGTTAGGGTGAGGGTAAGTGTTAGGGTGAGGGTTAGGGTGAGTCTGCTGGTTAGGTTTAGCATTAGGGTGAGGATGAGGGTTAGGGTTAGGATTAGAGTTAGGGTGAGGGTAAGGCTTAGGGTGAGTGTTAGGGTGAGGTTGTGGGCTAGGGTTAGGGTGAGTTTGAGGGTAAGTGTTAGCGTGAGGACTACGGTTAGGGTTAGGATTAGGGTGAGTGTTAGTGTTATGGTAAGGGTGAGGGTGAGGGTTAGGTTCAGTATTAGGGTTAGGGTTAGTGTGAGGGTTAGTGATATGCTTAGGCTTAGGGTGAGGGTTAGAGGTAGGGTTAAGGTGAGGGTTATTCTGAGAGGTAGGGTTAGTGTTAGGGTAAGGGTTAGGCTTAGTGTGAGGGTTAGGGTTAAGGTGAGAGGGTTAGGTTTAGGGTTAGGGTGAGGGTGAGTGTGAGGGTTAGGGTTAGGGTCAGCATTAGTGTTAGTGGGAGGGCTAGGTAGAGGGTTAGGGTTAGGGTGAGGGTAAGGCTTAGTATATGGTTTAGGTTTAGGCTTAGGTTTAGGCTTAGTATATGGGTTAGGCTGAGGGTAAGGCTTAGGGATAGTTTGAGTGTTAGGTTTAGGGTTAGGGTTTGGCTTTTGTTGAGGGTAAAGTTTAGGGTGAGGGTTAGGGAAAGGGTGAGGATTAGATTTATGGTGAGGGTTCGGGTTATGTTTAGGATTAGGGTTATTTTTAGGGTTAGCGTGAGGATAAGGGGAAGGTTAGGTTTATTTATAGGGTTAGGGTGATGGTTAGGGTGTCAGTAAGTGTTAGAGTGAGGGTTAGGGTGAGGTTAGTGTTAGGGGGAGGGGGAGGGTTAGTGTTAGCATTAGGGTTAGGTTGAGGATTAGGGTTGAGTTTAGGGATAGGGTGTGGATTAGGGTTAGGGTTATATATAGGGTGAGGGTTAGGCTGAGGGTTAGGGTTAGGTTTAGGGTGAGGGTTAGGTTTAGTGTGAGGGTTAGGGTTAGGGTTATGGTGAGGGTAAGGGTTAGGTTGAGGTTTAGGGTGAGCGGGAGTTTTAGGGTTAGCATTAGGTTTAGGTTTAAGGTTAAGATGAGGGTTAGGTTTAGGGTGAGGCTGGGTGTTAGAGTTACAGTGAGGGTGAGGGTGAGGGTGAAGGTTAGGATTAGGGTTAGGGTTAGGGATAGGATCAGGTTGAGGATGAGGATTAGGGTGTTTTTGAGGGTTAGGGTTAGGGTGAGGGTGAGGGTTAGGGTTATGGTTAGGATGAGTGTTAGGGAAAGGGGTAGGGTTAGGGTTAGGCTGAATGTTAGGATTAGGGTGAGGGTTAGGGGCAAGGTAAGGGTTAGGGTTAGGGTGAGGTTAAGGATTAGTGTGAGGGTGAGGGTTAGGGTTAGGGTTAGGGTTAAGGTGAGGGTTATGTTGAGGGTGAGGGTGAGGGTGAGGGTGAGGGTGAGGGTGAGGGTTAGGGTGTTGTTTAGGGTTCAGTTTAGGGTGAGGGTTAGGGTGACGGTGAGCGTTAGGGTGAGGGTGAGGGTTAGGATAAGGGTTAGGGTGAGGGTTAGAGTGAGGGGTAGGGTTAAGTTTAGGGAGAAAGTTAGGGTTTGTGTGAGTGTTAGGGTTAGGGTTAGAGTTAGATTGACTATGAGGATAAAGTTTAGGATGAGGGTTAGTGTGAGGTTTAGGGTTCGGATTAACGTTTGGGTTAGGGTTAGGGTTACGTTTAGGGTAAGTGTTAGGGTTACGGTGAGGGTTAGTTTTAGGGTTAGCATTAGGGTTAGGGTTAGGTTTAGGGTGAGGGTCAGGGTTAGGTTTTGGGTGAGGGTGATGTTTAGGTTGAGGGGTAGGTTTAGGGTTACGGTAAGTGTTAGGATTAGGGTGAGGGTTATATTTAGGCTTAGGTTTATGGTGAGGGTGAGGGTGATGGTTAGTATTAGGGTTACGTTTAGGGTGAGGATTAGGGTTAGGTTTGGGTTAGGGTAAGGGTTAGGGTTAGAGTAAGGTTTAGGTTTAGGGTTAGGGTTAGGGTGAGGGTGAGGCTGAGGGTGAGGTTTAGGGTTAGTGTGAGGATAAGGTTTACGGTGAGGTTTAGGTTGAGGTGGAGGGTTAGAGTTATCATTAGGGTTAGGGTTATGGTAAGTGTTAGGGTTATGGTAAGTGTTAGGGTTATGGTTAGGGTAAGGGTTAGGGTTAGGGTGAGGGTTAGGGTTAGGGTGATTTTTAGGGTGACTGTGAGGGTTAGGGTGAGGGTGAGGTTGAGCGTGAGGGTTAGGGTGAGGGTGAGTTTGAGTGTGAGTTTGATGGTTAGGGTTTGGTTTAGGGTGAGGATAAGAATTAGGGTTAGGTTTAGGGTTAGTGTTAGGGTTAGGGTTAGGGTGAGGGTGAGGGTGATGGTTAGGGTTAGACTTAGTTTTATTGTTAATATTAGGTATAGGGTGAGAGTGAGGGTGAGGGTTAACATGTGGGTTAGGGTTAAGGTTATGGTTAGAGTGAGGGTGAAGGTGAGGGTTAGGGTTAGGATTAGTGTTAGGGATAGGTTTAGGATGAGGGTTAGACTGAGTGTTAGAGTTAGGGTTAGTGTGAGGCTTAGGGTTAGGTTTACAGTTAGGTTGACGGCAAGGGTTAGGGTAAGGGTTAGGGTGGGTTTTAGGTTTAGGGTTAGGGTGAGGTTTATGGTGAGGGTTTGGGTGAGGGTTAGAGTTAGGGTGAGAGTTAGGGTTCGCGTTAGTGTTAAGATGAGAGTTAGGTTGAGAGTTACGGTTAGGGTGAGGGTGAGGGTTAGGGTTAGGTTTAGGGTGATGTTTAGGGTTAAGGTGTAGGTTAGGGATAGGTTTATGGTTAGGGTGATGGTTAGGGTTAGAATTAGGGTGAGTGTGAGGGTGAGTGTTATGTTTAGGATTAGAGTTAGGCTTAGTGTTATGCTGAGGTTGAGGGTGAGGGTGAGGGTGGGGTTTAGGGTTTGGGTAATGTTTAGGTTTAGGTTTAAGTTGAGGGTTATGTTTAGGGTTAGGATGAGGGATACAGTGAGGATTATGGTTATGGTTCGGGTGAGGGTTAGATTTAGTGTGAGGGTTAGGGTTTGGGTTAGGGTTAGGGTTAGTGTTATTGTGAGGGGTAGGGTTAGGGTAATGGTTAGGGTGAAGGTTAGGATGAGAGTGAGGCTTAGGGTTAGTGTGAGTGTGAGGATGAGGGTTACGGTGAGGGTTCGTGTTAGAGTTAGGATTAGGGTTGGGGTGAGGGTGAGGGTCATGTTTAGGGTTAGGGTGCGGGTTAAGGTTACGGTGATTTTCAGGGTGAGGTGAGTTTTAGGGTGACTGTGAGGGTTCGGGTTTGGGTTCAGATTAGGGTGTGGATGTGGGTTAGGGTGAGGGTGAGGGTTAGGGTTAGGTTTAGGGTGTGGGTTAGGGTTAGGGTTAGGATTAGGGTGAGGTTTAGGGTGAGGGGTAGGTTCAGGGTAAGGGTGAGGTTTAGGGTTAGTGTGAGGTTTAGGGTTAGGTTTAGGGTAAGTGTAAGGATAATGGTTAGGGTGAGGGATAGGGTTATTGTTAGGGTTAGGGTGAGAATGAGGGTGAGGTTTATGGTTAGGGTAAGGGTTAGGGTGAGGGTTAGGGTTAGGGTAAGGCTTAGGGTTAGGGTTAGGGTAAGGGTGCGTGTGAGGGTGATGGTTACTGTTAGGTTATGGTGAACGTGAAGGTTCGGTTTAGGATTAGGGTTAGGGTTAGGTTTATGGTGAGGGTGAGGGTTAGGATTAGGATTAGGTTTAGGGTTAGTCTTTAGGTGAGATGAGGGTGAGGGTGAGGGTTAGGGAGAGGATTAGGGTTAGGTTTATGGTTAGGGTGAGAGTGAAGGTTAGGTTGAGGTGAGGGTTCAGGTTTGAGTGAGGGTTAGGGTGACGGTGACGGTTAGGGTGAGGGTGAGGTTTAGGTTTAGTGTTAGCTTTAGGGTGATGGTTAGGATCAGGATTAGCGGGAGGGTTAAGATGAGGGTTAGGGTTAGGGTTAGGGTGAGGGTGAGGGTTAGGTTTATGGTTAGGGTTAGGGTAAGTGTTAGGATTAGGGTAAGGGTGAGGGCTAGGGTGAAAGTGAGGGTTAGGGTTAGGGTTAGCGTGAGGGTTAGGGTTAGGCTGAGGTTTAGGGTGAGAGGTAGGGTTAGGGTTAGTGTGAGGGTGAGGGTTAGGTTTAGTGTGAGGGTCATGGTTAGTGTTAGGGTTATGGTAAGTTTAAGGGTTAGGGTGAGGTTTAATGTAAGAGTGAGGTTTAGGGTTAGCATGAGTTTGAGGGGGAGGCTTAGGGTTAGGGTTAGTGTTTGGGTGAGGGTGAGAGTTATGTTTAGGGTTAGGGTGAGAGGTAGGGTTAGGGATGATGTTTAAGGTGAAGGTGAGGGTTAGGATGAGGGTGAGGTTTCGTGTGAGGGTGAAGGTTAGGGTGAGGGTGAGGTTTAGGGTAGGGTTAAGTTTAGGGTTAGGTTTAGGGGGAGGTTTAGGGTGAGGGTTAGGGTTATCATTAGGGTTAGGGTGAGGGGGAGTTTGAGGGTTAGGGTGAGGGTTAGGGTTAGGTTGAGGGTTAGGTTTGGGTTTAGGGTAAGGTTGAGGGTGAGGGTGAAGGTGAGGTTTAGCGTGTGGGTGAGGGTTAGGTTTAGGGTGAGGGTTAGGGTGACGGTGAGGGTTAGGTGTGGGTGAGGTTTAGGTTTAGTGTTAGAGTTAGTTTGACAGTTAGGGTCATGGTTAATATTAAGGTGAGGGTTAAGTTGAGGGTTAGGGTTAGGGTTAGGTTTAGGGTTAGTGTGAGGATTAGTTTTAGTGTGAGGGTAAGCGTTAGTGTGCGGGTTAGACTGAGGGTGAGGGTTAGGTTTAGTGTTAGGGTTAGGGTGAGCTTTTGGGTGACTGTTAGGTTCATGGTTAGGGTTAGGGTGAGGGTTAGGGTGAGGGCAAGTGTTAGGGTCAGGTTTAGATTGAGGGTGACGGATAGAGTTATGGTGAGGTGAGGGTGAGGGTGAGGGTGAGGGTTAGGGTTAGGGTTAGGGTTAGTTTGAGGGTGAGGTACAGGGTGAGGGTTAGGACGAGGATTAGGCTGAGTTTGAGGGTGAGGTTTAGGGTGAGGTTTAGGGTTAGGGTGAGGGTTAGGGTGAGTGGGAGTCAGAGGGTGAGGGTTAGGTTTATGGTTAGAGTATGGGTTAGGTTGAGGGTTCGGATTAGGTTAAGACTAGGTTTAGGCTGAGGGTGAGGTTGAGGTTGAGGTTGAGGGTTAGGATAAGGGTGAGGTTTAGGGTTACGGTTAGGGTTAGGGTTTGTTTAGGGTGAAGGTTAGTTTTAGGTTTAGAGTTAGGATAAGGTTTAGGCTGACAGTTAGGGTTAGGGTTAGTGTGAGGGTTATGTTTAGCGTTAGGGTAAGTGTGTGGGCTAGTGTGAGGGTGAAGGTTAGGTTAAGGGTTTAGTTTAGGTAAGGGTAAAGGTTATGTTAGGGTGAGGATTAGCGTGAGGTTGAGGGTTAAGGTGAGGGTTAGGGTTAGGGTGAGCGTTAGGGTTATGATTAGGGTTAGGTTTAGTGTTAGGGTGCTGTTTAGGGTGAGGGTGAGTGTGAAGGTTCGGGTGAGAGGGAGGGTTAGGGTTAGGGTTAGAGTAAGGGTGAGCATGAGGGTTAGGGTGAGGGGTAGGTTTAGGGTTAGGGTGAGGATGAGGGTTAGGTTTAGTGTTTGGGTTAGGGTTAGGGTGAGGGTGAGGGTGAGGGTTAGTGTGAGGATTAGGGTTAGGGTGAGCATGCGGGTGAGATTGAGGGTGATGTTTAGGGTTAGGTTTAGGGTGAGGGTTAGCATTAGGGTGAGAGTGAGGGTTCAGTTGAGGGTGAGTGTTAGGGGGAGGGTTATGGTTTGGGTTCGGGTTAGAGTTAGGGTGAGGGTGTGGGTGAGGGTTAGGTTTAGGATTAGTGTTAGGGTTAGGGTTAGGCTGAGGGTGAGTGTGAGGGTGAGGGTGAGGATTAGGATTAGGTTGAGGGTTATGGTTAATGTCAGGGTTAGGGTTAAGTTGAGGGATAGGGTTAGGGTTAGGTTTAGGATGAGGGTTAGGCTGTGGGGTAGGGTTAGGGTTAGGGTGTGGGTTAGGTTTAGTGTGAGTTTTAGGGTTAAGGTTAGGGTCAGGGTTAGGATTAGGGTGTAGGTAAGGGTTAGCTTGAGGGTTACATTGAGGGTGAGGTTTAGGGTTAGGGGTAGGGTTAGGGTGAGGTTAAGGTGAGAGCTAGGGTGAGGGTGAGGGTTAGGGTTAGGGTTAGGGATAGGGCTAGGATTATGTTTAGGGTTAGGGTTACTGTTAGGGTGAGTCTTAGGCTGAGGGGTAGGGTTAGGTATAGGGTTAGGGTTAGTTTTAGTGTGAGGGTTAGGGTTTGGTGTAGGGTTAGGGTGAGGGCTAGGGTGAGTGTGAGGGTGAGGGTTAGGTTTAGGGATAGGGTGAGGATTAGGGTTAGGTTTAGGGTTAGTGTGAGTTTTAGGCTGATGGGTAGGGATACAGTTAGTGTGAGGGATAGGTTTAGTGGGAGGTTTAGGGTTAGGTTTAGGGTTAGTGTTAGGGTGAGGTTTCGGGTGAGGGTTCGGGTTAAGGTGTGGTTGAGGATTAGGGTTATTGTGAGGACTAGTTTTAGAGTTAGGGTTCCTGTTAGGGTTAGGGTTAGGCTGAGGGTAAGGGTTAGGGTTAGGGTGATTGTGAGGGTATGGTTTAGGGTTAGTGTTACGGTTAGGGTGAGGGTTTGTGTTAGTGTGAGAGTTAGGGTTAGGGTTAGGTGAAGCTGATGTAAGGGTTAGGCTTAGGGTTAGGGTGAGGGTGAGGGTTAGGATTAGAATTAGGGTTAGGATTAGGGTTAGGGTGAGGTTGAGGTTTAGTGTTAGGGTGAGGGTTAGGGTTATTGTTAGGGTTAGGGTGCGAGTGAGGGTGCGGGTGCGGGTGAGGGTTAGGGTTAGGGTAGGGTTAGGTTTAGGCTGAGGTTGAGGTTGATGGATAGTGTTCGGGTAAGGGTGAGGGCTAGGGTGAGGGTGAGGGTTAATGTGAGGGTGAGGGTGAGGGTTTAGTTTATGTCAGGTTTCGGTTTAAGGTGAGGATTAGGGTGAGGGTGAGGGTTTCGTTTACATCAGGTTAGGGTTAAGCTGAGGTTAGGGTTACAGTGAGTGTTAGGGTTAGGGTTAAGGTGTGGGTTAAGGTTAGGGTGATGTTTAGGGTGAGGGTGAGGGTTAGGGTGAGAGTTAGGGTGAGGTTTAGGGTTAGTGTTAGGATTAGGGTTTGGGTGAGTGTGAGGTTTAGGGTTAGAGTTAGGGTTAGGATGAGGGTTAGGTTGAGGTTTAGGGTTAGGGTTAGGTTTAGGGTTAGGATGAACGTTAGGCTGAGGGTTAGGTTTAAGGTTAGTGTGAGGTTTAGGTTTAGGTTAGGGTTAGGGTTAGGGTTTGGTTAGGGTGAAGGTTAGTTTTAGGTTTAGGGTTAGCATTAGGTTTAGGCTGAGGGTTAGGGTACAGGTTAGTGTGAGGGATAGGTTTAGGGTTAGGTTTAGGGTGTGGACTATGGTGAGGGTGAGGGTGAGGGTTAGGGTTAGTGTTAGGGTTAGGGTTAGGTTCAGGGGTAGGTTAAGGGTTAGGATTAGGTTAAGGACTAGGGGTTAGGCTGAGGGTGAGGGTGAGGTTGAGGGTGAGGGTTAGGGTTAGAGTGAGGGTTAGATTAAGGGTGAGAAAGAGGGGGAGATTTTGGTTTAGGGTTAGAGTTAGGTTGAGGATAAGGGTTAGGATTAGGGTTAGCACTAGGTTTAGGCGGAGGGTGAGGGTGAGGCTGAGGGTGAGGTTTAGGTTTAGGGTGAGGGTTAGGGTTAGGGTTAGTTTTAGGGTGAGGGTTAGGGTTAGGGTTAGGGTTAGGGTTTGGTTAGGGTGAAGGTTAATTTTAGGTTTAGGCTTAGATTAAGGTTTAGGCTGGGGGTTAGGGTTAGGGTTAGTGTGAGGGTTAGGTTTAGGGTTAGAGTTAGGGTGTGGGCTAGGCTGACGGTGAGGGTTAGGGTGAGGATGAGGGTGAAGGGTTAGTTTAGGTAAGTGTTAAGGTTAGGTTAGGGTCAGGATTATGGTGAGGTTGAGGGTTAAGGTAAGGCTTAGGGTTAGGGTGCGGGGTAGGGTTACTGTGAGGGTTAGGATTAGGGTTAGGGTGAGGGTGAGGGTAAGGGTTAGTGTGAGGGTTAGGTTGAGTGTGCGGTTTAGGATTAGAGTTACGGTTAGGATTAGGGTGAGGGTGAGGATTAGGATAAGTGTTAGGGTGAGGGTTAGGGTTGGGGTGAAGTTTAGGGTTAGGGTTTGTGTTAGGGTGAGGGTGAGGGTTAGGGTTAGGTTTAGTGTTAGGAATAGGCTGAGGGTGAGGTTTAGGGTGACGTTGAGCGTTAGGGTTATGGTTAGAGTGATGGTGAGGGATAGGGTGAAGGCGATGGTTATTGTGAGGGTGAGGGTGAGGTTTTTGTTTATGTCAAGGATAGGGTTGATCTGAGGTTAGTTTTAGGGTGAGGGTTAGGTTTAGAGGTAAGGTGAGGTTTAGTGTTAGGTGATGTTTAGGGTGAGGGTGAGGGTTAGGGTGAGGGTGAGGATTACGGTATGGGCAAGGGTGAGGGTTAAGTTTGGGAATACGATTAGGGTTAGGGTTAAACTGGAGTTGATGGTGAGGGTGAGGGTGAGGGTTTGGATTAGGTTAGGTTTAGGGTTAGGGTGAGGGTTACGGTTTCTGTGAGGGTTATGGTTAGGGTTAAGGTTAGGGTTAGGGTGAGGGGAAGGTTTCGAGTGAGGTTTAGGGTGAGGGTGAGGTTTAGAGTTAGGGTTAGATTTAGGGTGAGGGCTTGTGTGAGGGTGAGGGTTAGTGTGAAGGTAAGGGTGAGGGGTTCTTTTAGCCAGGGTTTAGTGTTATGGTGAGGTTTAGGGTGAGGGTGAGGGTTAGGTTGAGGGTTAGGTTTAGGGTGAGGGTTAGGGCAAGGGTTAGAGTGAGGGTTATGGTTTGGATGATGTTTAGCATGAGGGTGAGGGTTATGGTGAGGATGAGTTTTCGGGTGAGGGTCAGGGTTCGAGTGAGGGTAAGAGTTAGGGTGTGGTTGAGGATTAGTGTTAGGTTGAGTATTAGCATTAGATTTAGGTTTAGTGTGAGGGTGAGGGTTAGGGCTAGGGTTAGGTTTAGGTTGACAGTTAGGATTAGGGTTAGGTTTAGTAGGATTGTTAGGGTGAAGGGTAGGGTTAGGGTTAGGGTTAGGAAGAGTGTTATGGTGTCAGTGAGTGTTGGGGTGAGGGTCAGGGTAAGGGTATGGGTGAGGGTTAGGTTTAGGGTGAGGATTAGGGTTAGAGTTAGGTTAATGGTGAGGGTGAGGGTGAGGGTGAGGTATAGGGTTTGGGTTAGGGTTAGGGTGAGGGTTAGTGATAGGTTTACGGTTAGGGTGAGAGTGAGGGTGAGGGTTAGGGTAAGGTTTAGGGTTAGAGTTAGGGTGAGGGTTAGGGTTAGTATTAGGGTTAATATTTGAGTTAGCCTGAGGGTGAGGGTGACGGTTAGGTTTAGGGTAAGTGTTAGGGTTAGGGGTAAGTTCAGGGTGAGGATGAGGGTTAGGGTTAGGGTTAGGATGAGCATTAGGCTGAGGTTTAGGGTTAGGGTTAGTGTGAGGGTTAAGAATTAGGGTTAGGGTTAGGGTTAGGGTGAAGGTTGGGTTTAGGTTTAGGATTAGGATAAGGGTTAGGTTGAGGATTAGGCTTAGTGTTAGTGTGAGGGTTAGGTTTAGGGTTAGAGTTAGGTTTAGGGTCAGGGTAAATGTTAGGGTGAGGGTTGGGGTGAGGGTGAGGGTTAGGGTTAGGGTGAGGGTTAGGGTGAGGGTGAGGGGGAGTGTGAGGGTTTGGTTTAGTGTTAGAGTTAGGGTGAGTGTGAGGGTTAGTACTAGGGTTAGCTCTAGGTTTAGGCTGAGTGTGAGGGTGAGGTTGAGTGTGAGGTTTAGGGTTCGCGTGAGGGTTAGGTTTAGGATTAGGTTTAGGGTGAGGGATAGGGTTAGGGTTAGGGTTAGGATGAGCGTTAGGCTGAGGGTTTGGGTTAGGGTTAGTGTGAGGGTTAGGATTAGGGTTAGGGTTAGGATTAGGGTTTAGTTAGGGTGAAGTTCTGTTTTAGGTTTAGGGTTAGGATAAGTTTTATCCTGAGTCTTATGGTTAGGATTATTGTGAGGGTTAGGTTTAGGGTTAGGGTTAGGGTGTGGGCTAGGTTGAGGGTGAGGGTGAGGGTTTAGTTTATGTAAGGGTTAAGGTAAGGTTAGGTTGAGGATTAGAGTGAGGTTGAGGGTTAAGGTGAGGGTAAGGGTTAGGGTTAGGGTTAGGTTTACTGTGAGATTTAGGGTTACGCTAAGCGTGAGGGTGAGAATAAGGGTTAGGGTGAGGGTTACGGTGAGGGTGAGGGTTAGGATTAGAGTTAGGGTTAAGGTTAAGGTGAGGTGGAGGGTGAGGGTTAGTGTTAGGGTGAAGGTTAGGGTTGGGCTGAGTCATACGGTTCTGGTTAGGGTTGGGGTGAGGGTGAGGTTGAGGGTGAGCGTGAGGTTTTTGTTTACGTGAGGGTTAGCGTTAAGATGACGTTAGGGTTAGGGTAAGGGTTAGGGTTATGGTTAAGGTGAGGTTTACGGTTAGTGTGATGTTTAGGGTGAGGGTGAAGGTTAGGGTGAGGGTGAGGGTTAGGGTAAGTGTCAGGGTGAGGGTTTGGATTGGGAATAGGTTAGGGTTAGGGTTGGGCTGAAAGTGAGGGTGAGGGTGAGGGTGAGGCTGAGGGTTAGTGTTAGGGTTAATGTTAGGTTTATGGTTAGGTGAGGGTAATGGTTACTGTGAGGGTTATGGTTAGGGTTAGGGTTAGGGGTAGGGTAAGGGTAAGGATTAGAGTGAGGTTTAGGGAGAGGGTGAGGTTTAGGGTTAGGGTTAGGATTAAGGTGAAGGCTAAGGTGAGGGTGAGAGTTTTAGGTTGAGGGTTTATTTTAACCAAGGATTTGGGATATGGTGAGGAATAGGGTGAGGTTGAGAATTAGGTTTTTGGTTAGGGTTAGGATGAGGGTTAGGGCTAAGGTTAGGGTGAGGGTTAGGGTTTGGGTGATGTTTAGCGTGAGGGTGAGGGTTAAGTGAGGGTGAGGGTCAGGGGGTGGGAGAGGATTAGGGTTAGGTTGAGTGTTAGTGATAGGTTTAGGTTTAGTGTGAGGGTGAGGGTTATGGGTAGCATTAGGGTTAGGTTGAGGGTTTGGATTAGGGTTAGGGTTAGTCTGAGGGTGAAGGTGAATGGTAGGGTTAGGGTTTGGGTGAGGTTTAGGGTGAGGGTGAGTGTTAGTGTGAGGGTGTGGGTGAGGGTTACTGTTAGGTGTAGGGTTAGGGTGAGTTTAAGGGTAAGGTTTAGGTTTAGAAATAGGGTTAGGGTTAGGGTGCGGGTGAATGTTAGGTTTAGGGTGAAGATTAGGGTTAGAGTTAGGTTTATGTTGAGGGTAAGGGTTAGGGTGAGGTTTAGTGTGAGGGTTATGGTTAGGGTTAGGGTGAGGGTGAGGTATAGGTTTTGGGTTACGGTTAGGTTGAGGGTTAGGTATAGGTTTAGGGTTAGGTTTACGGTGAGGGTGAGGGTTAGGGTTAGGTTTAGGGTTAGAATTAGGTTGAGGGTGAGGGTTAGGCTTAGTATTAGAGTTAGCTTGAGGGTGAGGGTGAGGGTTAGGGTTAGTGTGAGGGTTAGGGTTAGGGTTAGGGAGAGGGTTAGGTTTAAGTTTAGGGTTAGGATCAGGGTTAGGTTGAGGGTTAGGTTTAGGGTTAGTGTGAGGGTTAAGGGTTAGGGTAGGGTTAGGGTCAGGGTAAAGGTTAGGGTGAGGTTTAGGGTGAGGGTGAGGGTAAAGGTTAGTGTGAGGGTTAGGGCGAGGGTGAGGGTTTGGGTTAGGGTGAGGGTTAGGGTGAGGGTTAGGATAAGGGTTAGGGTGAGGGTAAGGGTTAGGGTGACGGTAAGGTTGAGGGTGAGGGATAGGATTATGTTGTGGGTAAGGGTTAGGGTGAGGGTTAGCGTGAGGTTTAGGGTTAGGGTGGGGGTTAGGGTTAGGGTTAGATTGAGGGTTAGGGTTAGGGTGATGTTTATTGTGAGAGTATCCTTTAGGGTGAGGGTGAGTTTTCGGGTGAGCATGAGGGTTAGGATGAGGGTGAGGGTTAGGGTTACAGTTAGGATTAGGGAGAGGGGTAGGGTGAGCATTAGGGTTAGGATTAGGGTTAGAGTGATGAGGAGGGTGAGCGATAGGGTGTGGGTAAGTGTTATGGTTAGGGTTAGGGATAGGGCTAGGATGAGGGTGAGGGTTAGTGTGAGGGTTAGTGTGAGGGTGAGGGTTTCCTTTACATTAGTGTTAGGGTTAGGGTGAGGATTAGGTTGAGGGTGAGGGTTAAGCTGAGTTTAGGATTAGTGTGATGGTTAGGGTTAGGGTGATGTTTAGTGTGAGGGTGAGGGTGAGGGTTAGTGTTAGGGTTAGGTTTAGGTTGAGGGTGATTGTGAGGGTTAGGATTAGGAATAGGATTAGGGTTAGGGTTAAGCTGATGCTGAGGGTCAGGGTGAGGATGAAGGTTAGGGTCAGGTTTAGGATTAGGGTTAGAGTGAGGGTTACGGTTAGTGTGAGGGTAATGGTTAGGGTTAGGGTGAGGGTAAGGATTAGGGTGAGAATAAAGGTTAGGGTGAGGGTTAGGGTGAGTGTGATGGTTTGGATTAGGGTTTGTTTTAGAGTTAGGGTGAGGGTTAGGATTTGGGTGATGTTTAGAGTGAGAGTGACGGTTAGGGTGAGGATGAGGGTTCGGGTGAGGGTGAGGGTTCGGTTGAGGGTGAGGGTTAGGGTGTGGGTGAGGATTAGTTTTAGGGTGAGGGTTAGCGTTAGGGGTAGGTTTAGGGTTAGGTTGAGGGTTAGGGTTAGGGTTAGGGTGAGGGGTAGGGACAGGGTTAGTGTCTGGTTTAGGGTGAGTGTGAGGGTTAGGTTGAGGGTGAGGGTGAGGGTTAGGGTTAGGGTTTGCGTTAGACTTAGGGTGAGTTTGAGGTGGAGGGTTAGTTTTAAGATTAGGGTGAGGGTTAGGGTTAGGTTGAGGGTTAGGGATAGTGTTAGGGTTAGGGTAAGGGTGAGGGTGAGTGTTAGGTTTAGGTTTAGGGTTAGAGTTAGTGTGAGGGTGAGGGTGAGGCTTAGGATTAGGTTAGATTTAGGGTTAGGCTGAGAGTGATCGAGAGGTTGAGGTTGAGGGTTAGGGTTAGGGTGAGGTTTAGGTTTCCGGTTAAGGTTAGGGTGAGGGTTAGGATTAGGGTTATGGTTAGGATGAGGGTTAGGCTAAGGGTTAGTGTTAGCGTTAGGGTGAGGTTTAGGTCTAGGTTTAGGGTTAGGATAAGTATTAGGCTGAGGATTAGGGTTCGGGTTAATGTGAGGGTTAGGTTTAGTTTTAGGGTAAGAGTTAGGGTGAGGGTAAAGTTTTGGGTGAGAGTTCGGGTGAGGGTGAGGTTTAGGGTTAGGTTGAGGGTTAGGGTCAATTTTAGGTTTAAGGTTAGGGTTAGAGTGAGGGTAAGGTTGTGGATAAGTGTTACGGTGAGGTTTAGATTGAGGGTGAGGGTTAGCGTCAAGGTTAAGATTAGGATTAGGGTTAAGGTGAGGGTTAGGGTTTGGGTGAGTGTTAGGGTGAGTTTTGGGGTGAGGGTGAGGGTTAGGGTGAGGGTAAAGTGTTAGGGAGAGGGTTACGGTGAGACTGAGGGTTATGGTTAGAATTAGGGTGAGGGTGAGGGTTAGGGTGTAGTTTTAGGTTAAGGTTAAGGATAGGGTGAGGATTAGGGTTAGGGTTAGGTTGATGGTAAGGGTTAGGGTGAGGGTTAGGTTTAGTGTGAGGGTTAGGGTTGGTTTAGGGTGACGGTAAGGGTTAGGGTGACGGTTAGGTTGAGTGTGAGGTAGGATGAGGGTTAGGGTTAGGGTGAGGGTTAGGGATAGGTTTAGGGTTAGAGTGAGGGTTAGGGTTAGGGTTAGGATTAGAGTTAGGGTGACGGTAAGGCTTCGGGTGAGGGTTTAGGTGAGGATGAGAGTTAGGGTTAGGGTGAGGGTGAGGGTAAGTTTTAGCATGAGGACTAGTGTTAGGTTTAGGTTAGGGTGAGTGTTAGGGATATGGTGAGGGTGAGGGTGAGGGTTAGGTTCAGTATTAAGGTTAGGGTTAGTGTGAGGGTTAGTGATAGTGTTAGGGTTAGGGTGAGGGTTAGAGTTAGGGTAAAGGTGAGGGTTAATCTGAGAGGTAGGGTTAGGTTTAGGGTGAGAGTTAGGCTCAGTGTGAGGGTTAGGGTTAGGGTGAGGGTTAGGGTTAGGTTTAGGGTGAGGGTGAGGGTGAGTGTGAGGGTGAGGGTTAGGGTTATGGTGAGGGTTAGTTTTAGGGGGAGGGCTAGGTTGAGTGTTAGGTTGAGGGTGAGAGTGAGTGTGAGGTTTTCGGTTAGGTAAGTTTTAGGATTAGGTTTAGGGTGAGGATTAGGGTGAGGTTGTGGGTTAGGGTGAGGGTGAGGGTGAGGGTGAGGGTGAGGGTTAGTGTTAGGATGAGGGTTAGGGATAGGGTTAAGGTGAGGGTGCGGGTGAGGGTGAGGGTTAGGCTTAGTGTTAATGTGATTTTTAGGGTTACGGTTAGGGTGAGGGTTAGGGTTAGGGTTAGGTTGAGGGTTAGTGTTAGGTTGATGTTTAGTGTGAGGGTGAGGGTTAGGGTGTGGGTGAGTGTTCGGGTAGAGATAGGGTTAGGGTTAGGGTTAGGGATAGGGTTAGGGTTTGGGTAAAGTTTAGGGTGAGGGTGATGATTAGGGTTAGCGTGAGGGTTAGGGTTAGGTTTAGGGTTAAGATGAGTTTTAGGCTGAGGGTTAGGTTTAGGTTTAGGGTTAGTGTGAGGGTTCAGGTTAGGGTGAGGGTTGGATTTAGTTTTAGGTTTAGTATAAGGGATAGGGTGAGGGTTAGTGTTACGGTTAATATGAGTGTTAGGTTTAGGGTTAGGGTTTTGGTTAGGTTGAGGGTAATGGCTAGGGTGAGGTTTAGGGTGAGGCTGAGGGATAGGTTTAGGGTGAGGGTTAGGTTGAGTGTTAGGATTATGGTTATGGTTAGGGTAAGGCTGAGGGGGAAGGAGAGGTTGAGGGTGAGCGTTAGGGTTAAGGTTACTGATAGGGTGAGGATTTCGGTTAAGGTTAGATTTAGGGTGAGGGTTAGGCTCAGGGGTAGGGTTAGGATTAAGTTGAGGGTTAGGTTTAGTGTTAGGTTTAGGGTTAGGGTTAGAGTGAGGGTTAGGTTTAGTGTGTTGGTTAGGGTTAGGTTTAGGTTGAGGGTAAGGGTTAGAGTGAGGGTTAGGGTGAGGCTGAGGTTTAGGGTTAGCATTAGTTTTAAGGTTAGGGTTAGGATGAGGGTTAGGGAGAGGGAGAGGGTGAGGGTGAGGGTAAGGGTTAGGATGAGGGTTAGGTTTAGTGTGAGGGTGAGGGTTAGGTTTAGTGTGAGGGTGAAGTTTAGGTTTAGGGTGAGTATTAGGGTTAGGGTAAGGGTGAGGGTTAGGGTTAGGTTTAGGGTTAGGGTGAGGGATAGGTTTAGGTTGAGGATTAGATTTAGGGTGAGGTTTAGGCTTTGGGTTAGGGTGAGATTTAGGGTTAGGGTGATGTTTAATGTGAGGGTGAGTGTTAGGGCGAGTGTGAGTGTTCGGGTGAGGGTGAGTGTTCGGGTGAGGGTGAGGATTAGGGTGTGGTTGAGGGTTAGGGTTAGTATGAGAGTCAGGGTGAAGTGTAGGGATAGGGTTAGAGTGAGGGTTAGGGTTAGTGTGAAGGTTAGAGTTAGGGTTAGGGTTAGCGTTAGTGTGAGGATAAGAGTTAGGGTGTGGGTTAGTGTGAGGGTGAGGGTTAGGGTTAGCGTTAGGGTTAGGGTGAGCGTTATGGTGAGGTTTAGGGGTAAGGTGAGGGTTAGGATTAGGGTTAGTGTGAGGGTTAGTGTTGGGGTGATGTTTAGGGTGAAGTTGAGGGATAGTGTGAGGGTGAGAGTGAGGGTGAGGTTTAGTGTGAGGGTGCGGGTGCGGGTGAGGGTGAGTGTGAGTGTTAGGGTTAGGTTTAGGGTAAGGCTGAGGGTTAGGGTTAGGATTAGTGTTAGCGTTAGGCTGAGGGTGAGGATGAAAGTGAGGGTGAGGGTTAGGGTTAGGGTTAGGGTGAGGATTCGAGTTAGTGTGGGGGTTAGTGTGATGGTGAAGGTCAGGGTGAGGGTGAGTGTTAGAATGAGGGTGAGGGTGAGGGTTAGGGTTAAGATTAGGTTAAGGTGAGTTTTAGGGTGAGGGTTAGTGTTAGGTTTATTGTTAGGGTTATGGTTTGGGTTAGGTGTGGGTGAGGGTGAGGGTTTGCGTTAGGGTTAGGGTTGGGGTTAGGGTGAGGGTGGGGTTCAGGGTTAGGGTTAGGATTATGTAAAGGGTAAGGCTGAGGGGGAAGTGGAGGTTGAGTGTGAGGTTTTGGGTTAGTGTTACGGTTAGGGTGAGGGTTACTTTTAGGTTTAGGTTTAGTCTAAGGGCTAGGCTGAGGGTAAGGGTTAGATTTAGTGTGAGTGTTAGGTTTAGGGATAGGGTTTGGGTTAGGTTGAGGGTAAAGTTTAGAGTGAGGGTTATGGAGAGGATGAGGGTTAGGGTTACCGTGAGAGTTCGGGTGAGGGTTAGGGTTAGGATTATGGTAAGGGGTAACGTGAGGGTTAGGGTGAAGGTTAGGTTTAGGGTTAGGGTTCGTTTGTGGGTTAGGGTGTGGGTAAGTGTTAGAGTGAGAGTTAGGGTGAGGGTGAGGGTTAGGAGGAGGGTGATTGTTAGTGTTAGCATTAGGGTTAGGGTAAGGGTGAGGGTTAGGTTTAGGGTGAGGGTTAAGGTGAGGGTTAGGTTTAGTGTGAGGATTAGGGTTAGGTTTAGGGTGCAGTTTAGGTTTAGTGTGAGGGTTAGGGTTAGTTTTAGGGTGAGGGTAAGGGTTAGGGTGAGGTTTAGGGTGAGGGTGAGGTTTAGGGTTAGCGTTAGGTTTAGGTTTAAGGTTAGGATGAGGGTTAGGGTTAGGGTGAGGGTGAGAGTGAGGGTGAGGCTTATGTTTAGGATGATGGTTAGGGTTAACCTGAGGGTTCGGGTTAGGTTTAGGGTGAGGGTTAGGGTCAGGGTAAGTGTTAGAGTGAGGGTTAGGGTTATGGTTAGGTTTAGTGTGAGGGTCAGGGTGAGGGTTAGGGTTAGGTTGAGGGTTAGGGTTAGGGTTAGGGTGAGAGTTAGGGTTAGGGTTAGTGTTAAGGTGAGGGCAAGGGTTATGGTCAGGTTAGGTGGAGGATTTTGGTGAGGTTTAGGGTTAGGATAAGTGTTAGGGTTAGGGTTAGGCTGAGGGTGAGGGTGAAAGTGAGAGTGAGGGTTAGGGTTAGGGTTAGGGTGAGGGTTAGTGTGAGGGGTAGTGTTAGGTTTAAGGTGAGGGTTAGGGTTAGGGTGATGTTTAGGGTGAGGGTGAGGGTTAGGGTGAGGGTAAGTGTGAGGGTGAAGGTTAGGGTCAGGGTTAGGGTTAGGGTTAGAGTGAGGGTTATGGTTAATGTGAGTTTTATGGTTAGGGTTAGGGTGAGGGTAAGGGTTAGGGTGAGAGTAAAGGTTAGGGTGAGGGTTAGAGTGAGTGTGAGGGTTTGGATTAGGGTTTGTGTTAGGGTTAGGGTGAGGATTAGGATTTGGTTGATATTTAGAGTGAGATTGAGGGTTAGGGTGTAGGTGAGGATTAGGTTTAAGGTGCGGGTTAGCGTTAGGGGTAGATTTAGGGTTAGGTTGAGGGTTAGGGTTAGGGTTAGGGTGAGGAGTAGGGACAGGGTTAGGGTCAGGTTTAGGGTGAGGTTTAGGTTGAGTGTGAGGGTTAGGTTGAGGGTGAGGGTGAGGGTGAGGGTTAGGGTTAGAGTTTGCGTTAGACTTAGGGTGAGTTTGAGGGTGAGGGTTAGGTTTGGGATTAGGGTGAGGGTTAGGGTTAGTTTGAGGGTTAGGGATAGTGTTAGGTTTAGGGTAAGGGTGAGGGTGAGTGTTAGGTTTAGGTTTAGGGTTAGAGTTAGGGTGAGGGTGAGGGTGAGGTTTAGGATTAGGTTATTATTAGGGTTAGGCTGAGGGTAATGGAGAGGGTGAGGTTGAGGGTTAGGGTTAGGTTGAGTTTGAGGGTGAGGGTTAGGTTTAGGATTAGGATTAGGTTTAGGGTTAGGGTGAGTGTTACGGTGAGGGTGAGGGTGAGGGTGAGGGTTAGTGTGTGGGTGAGGGTTAGGGTTAGGGTGAGGATTAGGTTTAGGCTTAGGGTTAAGGTTATGGTGAGGGTAATGTTTAGGGTTAGGTTTAGTGTGAGGATGAGGGTTAGGGTTAGTTTTAGGGTTAGGGTGAGGGTTACGGTTAGGGTTACGGTTAGGGTTAGGGTGAGGGTGAGGTATAGGTTGAGGGTTAGGGTTAGGATGAAGGTTAGGGATAGTGTTAGGTTAGGGTGAGGGTGAGGGTGAGTGTTAGGTTTAGGTTTAGAGTTAGGGTGAGGGTGAGGGTGAGGGTTAGGATTAGGGTTAGGGTTATGGTTAGGATGAGAGTTAGCCTGAGGGTTAGGGTTAGGGTTAGTGTCACCGTTAGGGTTAGGTTTAGGTTTAGGGTTAGTGTGAGGGTTAGTGTTAGATTTAGTGTTAGCATAAGGTTTAGGCTGAGGGTTAGGGTTAGGGTTAGTGTGAGGGTTAGGTTTAGGGTTAGGTTAAGGATTAGTGTGAGGGTAAAGTTTAGGTTGAGGGTTACGTTGAGGTTGAGGGTTAGGGTTAGTGTGAGCGTTATGGTGAAGGTTAGGTTTAGGGTTAGGGTGAGGGTGAGGGTGTGGGTAAATGTTAGGGAGAGTGTAAGGGTTAGGGTGAGTGTACTGGTGAGGCTGAGGATTAGGTTTAGCGTTAGGGTTAGGGTTAGGGTGAGGGTTAGTGTGAGGTTTTGCCTTAAGCTTAAGGATATGGTGAGGATTAGGGTTGGGTTAGGTTTATGGTGAGGTTTAGGCTGAGGGGAAGGCTTAGGGTTAGGGTGAGGGTGAGGTTTAGTGTTAGGTTTAGGGTTAGGGTTAGGGTGACGGTAAGTGTTAGGGTGAAGGTTAGGGTGATTGTGTGGTTTATGGTTTGCATTAGGTTTAGAGTTAGGGTTAGGATGAATGTTAGGGTTATGTTTAGGGTTAGGGTTAAGGTGATGGTGAGGGTTAGGGTTAGGTTTAGTGTTAGGGTTAGTTTTAGGGTGAGGGCAAGGGTGAGGGTGAGGTTTAGGGTGAGGGTGAGGGTGAGTTTGAGGTTTTCATTTAAGTAAGTGTTAGGGTTAGGGTTAGGGTGAGGTGTAGGGTGAGGGTGTGGGTTGGGGTTAGGGTGAGGGTTAGGGTGAGGCTGAAGGTGAAGGTTAGTGTTAGGATGAGGATTAGGGTTAGGGTGAGGGTGAGGGTGAGGGTAAGTGTTAGGGTTAGGATTAGTGTGAGAGTTAGGGTTACGGTGAGGGTTAGGGTTAGGGTGAGGAGTAGGGTTAGGGTTACGGTCAGGGTTAGGGTTGGGTGATGTTTAGTGTGAGGGTGACGGTTAGGGTGAGGGTGAGTGTTCTGTTGAGAATTAGTGTTAGGGTTAGGGATTGGGTTAGTGTGAGGGTAAGTGTTACGGTGAGGGTTAGGGTGAGGGGGAGGTTTAGGGTTAGGGTGAGTGTTAGGGTTAGGGTGAGGGTAAGCGTTAGGGTGAGGTTAAGGGTGAGGGTGAGTTTTAGGGTTAGGGTGAGTGTAAGGTTTAGGGTGAGGGTTAGGGTGAGTGTTAGGGTTAGGGTTAGTGATAGGGTAAGGATTAGTGTTAGTGTGATTGTTAGGGTGAGGGTTAGGATTAGTGTTAGTGTGAGGATAAGTGTTAGGGTGAGGGTTAGGGTGAGGGTGAGGGTTAAGGTTAGGGTGATGGTTAGGGTTAGGGTTATGCTTAAGGTGAGGGTTAAGGTGAGCCGTAGGTTTACGGTTAGGGTTATTTTGCGGGTTAGGGCGAGGGTAAGGATTAGGGTGAATTTTAGGGTTAGGGTGAGGGTTATGGTTAGGGTGAGGGTAAGGGTTAGGGTGAAGTTTAGGGTGAGGTTTCGGGTTAGGGTTAGGGATAGGGTGAGGATTAGGGTTAGTGTGAGGGTTAGGATTAAGTTTATTGTGAGGATAAGGGTTAGGGTGAGGGTTAGAGTAAGGGTGTGGTGTTGGGTTAGTGTTAGGTATAGGGTGAGCGTAAGGGTGAGGGTTAGGTTTAGGGTGAGGGTTATGTTTAGGTTTAGGGTGAGGGTGAGGGTGAGGTTCAGCATTAGGGTTAGGTTTAGGGTTAGTGTGAGGGTCGGTTGAGGGTTAGGGTTAGGATTAGTGTTAGGGTTAGGGTGAGGGCTAGGGTGAATGTGAGGTTTGGGTGAGGGTGAGGGTGAGTGTTTCAGTTATGTAAGTGTTAGGGTTAGTGTGAGGATTAGGGTGAGGGTGAGGGTTAACCTGAGGTTAGGTTACTCTGATGGTTAGGGTTAGGGTTAGGGTGAGGGTTAGGGTTAGGGTGATGGTTAGCTTGAGTGTGAGGCTGAGAGTTAGGATTAGGAATAGGGTTAGTGTTAGGGTCAGACTGAGGTGAGGGTCAGGGTGAGGGTGAAGGTTCGGGTTAGGGTTAGAGTTAGGGTGAGGGTTAAGCTTAGTGTGTGGGTTAGGGTTAGGTTTATGTTTAGGGTGAGGTTTAGGATTATATTTAGGGTTAGCATAAGGGTTAGGCTGAGGTTTAAGGTTAGGGTTAGTCTGAGGGTTAGGTGTAGGGTTAGGGTAAGTCTAAAGTTTAGGGTGAGGGTTAGGATGAGTGTGAGGGTTAGGGTTAGGGTGAGGGTTAGGGTGAAACTTAGGTTTACGGTTAGGATTAGGGTGAAGTTTAGGGTGTGGGTTAGTGTAAGGGTGAGGGTTAGGGTGAGGGTTAGGATTAGGGTTAGCATTAAGTTTAGGGTGAGGATGAGTGTTAGGGTGAGGGTTTGGGATAAGGTGAAAGATAGGGTGAGGATTAGCTTTAGGTTTAGGTTTAGGGTGAGGGTTAGGAGGAGGGGTAGGCTTAGCGTTAGGGTGAAGGTTAGGTTTAGTGTGAGAGTTAGGGTTAGTGTTAGGGTGATGGTAAGGTTTAGTGTGAGGGTTAGGGTGAGTGTGAGGTTTAGGGTTAGCATTACGTTTAGTGTTAGGTTTAGGATGAGTGTTAGGGTTAGGTTTAGGGTTAGGATGAGGGTGAGGGTGAAGGTTAGAGTTAGGATGAGGGTAGGGGTTAGGGGTAGGGTGAGGGTTAGCATTAGGTTTAGGGTTAGTGTGACAGTGAGGGTGAGGAGTAGGGGTAGGGTTAGATTGAGTGTTAGGGTTAGGGTTAGGGTGATGGTTAGGGAGAGGGGTAATATTAGGGTTAGGGTGAGGTTTAGGATGAGTGTGAGGGTTAGGGTAAGGTTGAGGGTTAGGTTTAGGGTTAGGTTTAGGTTGAGGCTTAGGGTTAGATTTAGGGGTAAGGTGAATTTGAGGGTGAGGGTTAGGTTTAGGTTTAGGCTTAGGGTGTAAGGTTATGGTGAGGGTAAGTGTTAGGGTGAGGTTTAGTGTGTGGATGAGGGTTAGGGTTATTATTAGGGCTAGGGTGAGGGTGAGGGTTAGGGTTAGGGTTAGCGTTAGGGTGAGGGTGAGGTATAGGGTGAGGTTTAGGGTTAGGGTGAGGGTTAGGGATAGTGTTAGGTTAGGGTGAGAGTGAGGGTGAGTGTTAGGTTTAGGTTTAGGTTTGGAGTTAGGGTGAGGGTGAGGGTGAGGGTGAGGGTTAGGATTAGTGTTAGGGTTAGGGTTAGGATGAGGGTTAGGCTGAGGGTTAGGGTTAGGGTTAGGGTTAGCAAAGTGTTTAGGCTGAGGATTAGGGTTAGGCTTAGGGATAGGGTTAGGGTGAGGGTTAGGCTGACGGTAAGTGTTAGGGTGAGGTTTAGGTTGAGGTTGAGTATTAGGCTTAGCATCATTCTTAGGGTGAGATTTAGGTTTAGGTATAGCATTAGGGTTAGTGTTAGGATTAGGGTGAGGATAAGTATTAGGGCTAAGGTGAGGGTGAGGTTTAGGGTTAGCATTAGGTTTAGGGTTAGGGTGAAGTTTAGGTTTAGTGTGAGAGTTAGGGTTAGGGTTAGGGTGATGATAAGGGTTAGTGTGAGGGTTAGGGTGAGTGTGAGGTTTAGGGTTAGCATTAGTTTTAGCATTAGGTTTAGGATGAGTGTTAGGGTTAAGTTTAGGGTTAGGGTGAGGGTGAGGCTGAAGGTTAGTTAGGATGAGGGTAGGGGTTAGGGGTAGGGTGAGGGTTAGGGTTAGGGTTACTGTGAGGGTTAGGATTATGGTGAGGTTTAGGGTGATGGTGAGGGTTAGGTTTATCATTTGGGTGAGGGTTAGCTTTAGGGTGATGTTTATGGTCCGTTTGAGGGTTAGGATGAGGGTGAGTGTTCTGCTGAGAGTTAGGATTAGAGTTAGGGTCAGGGATAAGTTTAGTGTGAGGGTAAGGGTTAGGGTGAGTGTTAGGGTGAGGGTCAAGTTTAGGGTTAGGGTGAGCGTTAGAGTTAGGGTTAGGGATATGTTTAGGGTGAGGGTTAGGGAGAGCGGTAGGTTCAGGTTTAGGGTTAGTTTGCAGGTTATGGTGAGGGTAAGGGTTAGGGTGAGGTTTAGGTTGAGGAAGAGGGTTAGGGTTAGGGTAAGGGTAAGTGTTAGGTTGAGAGTGAGTGTGAAGGTGAGGGTTAGGGTTAGCATTAGAGTTAGGGTGAGGGTGAGGGTTAAGGTGAGGTTAATTTGAGGATGAGGATTAGGGTTAGTGTGAGGGTTAGGGTGAGTGTTAGGGTGAGGGTTAGGGTTAGGGTTTGGTTTAGGGTGAGGGTGAGGTATAGGGTGAGGGTTAGTGTTAGGGTGAGGGTTAGGGATAGGGTTAGAGTTAGGGTGAGGATGAGGGTGAGTGTTAGGGTTAGGTTTAGGGTGAGTATGAGGGTGAGAGTTAGGATTAGCAATAGGGTTAGGGTTAGGGTTAGGCTGAGAGTGAGGGTCAGGGTTAGGGTGAGGGTTAGGGTTTGGGTGATGTTTAGGGTGAGGATGAGGGTTAGGGTGAGGATGAGGGTTTGGGTGAGGGTGAGGGATCGGGTTAGGGTGTGGGTGGGATTAGGGGTATGGTGAGGGTTAGCATTAGGTTTAGGGTTAGTGTGACAGTGAGGGTGATGATTATGGGTAGGGTTAGGTTGAGTGTTAGGGTTAGGGTTAGGGTGATGGTTAGGGAGAGGGGTAATGTTAGGGTTAGGGTGAGGTTTAGGATGAGTGTGAGGGTTAGGGTTAGGTTGAGGGTTAGGTTTAGGGTGAGGGTTAGGGTTAGAATTAGGGGTAAGGTGAGTTTGAGGTTGAGGGTTAGGTTTAGGTTTAGGCTTAGGGTTAAGGTTATGGTGAGCGTAAGTTTAGGGTGAGGTTTAGTGTGTGGATGAGGGTTAGGGTTATTATTAGGGCTAGGGTGAGGATTAGGGTGAGGGTTAGGGTTAGGGTTAGCGTTAGGGTGAGGGTGAGGTATAGGGTGAGGTTTAGGGTTAGTGTGAGGGTTAGGGATAGTGTTAGGTTAGGGTGAGGGTGAGGGTGAGTGTTAGGTTTAGGTATAGGTTTAGAGTTAGTGTGAGGGTGAGGGTGAGGGTTAGGATGAAGTTTAGGCTGAGGGTTAGGATGAGGGTTAGGCTGAGGGTTAGGGTTAGGGTTAGCATAATGTTTAGGCTGAGGGTCAGGGTTAGGCTGTGTGATAGGGTTAGGGTGAGGGTTAGGCTGACTGTAAATGTTAGGGTGAGGTTTAGGGTGAGGTTTCCTATTAGGCTTAGCATCATTCTTAGGGTGAGGTTTAGGTTGAGGTATAGCATTAGGGTTAGGGTTAGAGTGAGGTTTAGGATTAGGGCTAAGGTGAGGGTGAGGTTTAGGGTTAGCATTAGGTTTAGGGTTAGTGTGAGGGTTTGGGTTACAGTGAGGGTTACCTTTCATGTGAGGGTTAGGTTTAGAATGAGGGTTAGGGTTGGTGAGAAGGTTAGGGTGAGGGTGAGGGTTAGGGTTAGCGTCAGCATTAGGGTGAGGTTGAGGTTTAGGGTTAGGTTAGGCTGAGGGTGAGGGTGAGGGTGAGGGTTAGGGTTGGTGTTAGTGTTAGTGTTAAAGTTAGGGTTAGGGTGAGGGTTAGAGTGAGGGTTAGAATGAGGGTGATGGTTAGGGTAAGGGTGAGGGTAAGGGTTAGTGTGAGGGTTAAAGTGAGGGTGAGGGATAGGTTTAGCATTAGGGTTAGGGTTAGGGTTAGGCTGAGCGATCAGGATAGGGTTAGGGTTAGGGTTAGGGTGAGGGTGAGGGTTATGGTGAGGCTGAGGGTGAGGTTGAGGGTTAGGGATAGGGTTAGGGTGAGGGTGAGGGTGTGGGTGAGGGTTAGGGTTAGGATTAGTGTTAGGGTTAGGGTTAAACTGTGGGTGAGCTTGAGGGTGAGGGATAGGGTTAGGTTTAGGTTTAGGGTGATGGTTAGGGTTAGTGTGAGTGTTAGGATTAGGGTGAGGGTTAGGTTTACGGTTAGGGTGCTTGTTAGTGTGACGTTTAGGGTTAGGGTTAGGTTTAGGTGAGGGTTAAGGTGAGGGTTAGGGTTAATTTTAGGGTTAGGTTGAGGGTGAGGGTTAGGGTGATGGTGAGAGTTAGGGTTAGGTTTTAGAGTTAGGGTTAGTTATAGGGTGAGGCTTAGGGTGAGGGGTAGGTTTAGGCTTAGGAAGAGGGTTAAGGTTAGTGTGAGGGTTAGAGTTAGGGTTAGGGTTAGGGTGAGGGTATGGATTAGGGTGAGGTTTAGTGTGAGGGTGAGGGTTAGTGTGAGGGTTTTTGTTAGGTTTAGTGTAAGGTTTATGGTGAGGTCTAATATGAGGTTGCGGGTTAGTGA
Organism: Dipodomys merriami; assembly: GCF_024711535.1. Classification (NCBI taxonomy): domain Eukaryota; kingdom Metazoa; phylum Chordata; class Mammalia; order Rodentia; family Heteromyidae; genus Dipodomys; species Dipodomys merriami. The sequence goes on along the minus strand of NW_027206335.1, from coordinate 3,866,097 downwards.
GAGGGAGAGGGTGAGGGAGAGCGTGTCAGTTAGGTAAGGGTTAGGATTCTGGTCAGGGTGAGGATTAGGGTAAGGGTTAGGGATAGGATGAATTTTAGGGTTAGGCTGATGGTTAGGGTTAGTGTGTGGTTTAGGGTTAGGGTTAGGGTTAGAGTGAGGTTTAGGGTTCGGGTTTGCATTAGGGTTAGGGTGAGGTTTAGGGTGTTTTTGAGGGTTAGGGATAGGGTTAGGGTTAGTGTTAGGGTGAAGGTTAGGGTTAGGATTAGGTTTAGGATGAGGGTTAGGGTAAGGGGTAGGGTTAGGGTTAGGGTGAATGTTAGGATTAGGGAGAGGGTTAGGGTAAGGGTAAGGGTTAGGGTTAGGTTGAGGTTAAGGATTAGGTTGAGGGTGAGGGTTAGTGTTAGGTTTAGGGTGATGTTGAGGGTGAGGGTTAGGGTTAGGGATAGGATGAGGGTTTTGTTTAGTGTTAGTGTTAGGGTTAGGGTGAGGTTTAATATTAGTTGTGAGGGTTAGGGTGAGGGTGAGGGTGAGAGTAAGGGTTTGGGTGAGGGTTAGGGTGAGTTTTAACGTTCCGGTTAGGGCTAGGGTGAGGCTTATGGTGAGGGTCAGGGTTAATGTTATGTTTAGGTTGAGGTTTAGGGCTAGGGTGAGGATTAGGGTGAGGGTGAGGGTTAGGATGAAGGTTAGGGTTAGAGTGAGTATTAGGGTTAGGGTTAGGGTTAGATTAAAGTTTAGGGTGAGGGTTAGGGTAAGGATTAGGGTTAGGGTAAGGGTGAGGATGAGGGTTAAAGTTAGGGTTAGGGTGAGGGTTAGGGTTGGGGTGAGGGTTAGGGTTTGGGTTAGGGTGAGGCTTAGGGTGAGGTTTCGGATGAGTGTGAGTGTTAGGGTGTGGGTGACGGTTAGGGTTAGGGTGAGGTTTAAGGTGACATTGAGGGTTAGGGTGATGGTGAGGGTAAGGGTTAGGGTGAGTGTGAGGATTAGGGTTAAAGTTACCCTTAGGGTTATGGTGAGGGTATGGGATAGGGTGAGGTTTAGGGTGAGGGTGAGTGTTAGGGTTAGTGTTATCCTTAGGGTTATGGTGAGGGTATGGGTTAGTGTGAGGTTTAGGGTGAGGGTGAGGTTTAGGGTTAGCGTTAGGGTTAAGGTGAGGGTTAGGGTTAGGGTTAGGGTGAGGGTTAGGGTTAGGTTGATGTTTAGGGTGAGGGTAAGTGTGAGGGTGAGGGTGAGGGTTAGGGAATAGGTGAGGGTTAGGTTTAGGGTAAGGGTTAGGGTGACGGTGAGGGTTAGGGTGAGGGTGTGGAAAAGGGTTAGGTTAGGTTCAGGGTGAGGGTTAGGATTAGGTTTAGGGTGAGGGTTTGAGTTAGTGTACGGGTTAGGGTTAGGATGAGTGTGAGGAAAAGGGATAGGGTGAGGATTAGGATGAGAGTAAGATTTAGGGTTAGGTTTAGCTTTAGGGTTAGGGTGAGTTTTAGGGTTAGGGTTCGGGTTAGGGTTAAGTTGAGGGTGAGGGTTAGAGTTAGGGTTCAGGTGAGGGTTAGGTTTGGGGTGAGTGTTAGGGTTACGGTTAGGGTGAGGGTGAGGGGAGTTTTGGGTTTCGGGTGAGGGTTAGGGTGAGGGTGATGGTTAGTGTTAGGGTTTATAATTAGTGTATTAGGTTTAGGGTTAGGGTTAATGTTATGGAGAGGGTAAGGGTCAGGGTGAGGTTTAGGGTGAGGGTGAGAGTTAGGGTTAGCGTTAGGGTTACAGTGAGGGATAGCGTTAGGGTTAGGGTTAGGGTGAAGTTGAGGGTTAGGATTAGGGTTAGGATGAGGTTTAGGGTTAGGGTAAGGGTTAGGGATAGGGTTAGGGTTATGGTGAGGGTTAGGGTTAGGGTTACGTTTTGAGTTGGGTGAGTATGAGGGTGAGCGTTATGGTTAGGATTAGGGTTAGGGTTAGTGTTAGGCAGAGGGTGAGGGTGAGGGTGAGGGTTAGGGTTAGGGTCAAGTTTAAGGTTAGGGTTAGGGTGAGGGGTAGGGTTAGGGTTAGGGAGAGGGATAGGGTTAGGGTGAGGGATAGGGTGAGGGTTAGGGTCACGGGTAGGTTTAGGGTTAGGTTGAGGATTAGGGTTAGTGTGAGGGTTAGGGTTAGTGTTAGGGTGAGGGTAAGTGTTACTGTGAGGTTTAGGGTGAGGTTGACAGTTAGGGTTAGCTTTAGGTTTAGGGTGAGGTGAGGTTTCGGGTTTGCATTAGGGTTAGGGTGAGGGTTATGGTGACGGTTAGGGTTAGGGTTAGGGTGAGGGTGAGGGTGAGGGTTAGGATTAGGGTGAGGGTGAGGGTGAGGGTGAGGTTTAGGTTTAGGTTTAGAGTTAGGGTTTAGGTTAGATTTATGGTGAGGGTGAGGGTGAGAGTTAGGATTAGGGTGAGGGTGAGAGTGAGGTTTAGGGTTAGGGTTAGTATCAGTTTGAGGGTTAGGGTTAATGTGAGGTTTAGGGTGAGGGTGAGGGTAAGGGTTAGTGTGATTTTTAGGGTGAGGGTTAAGTTTAGGATGAGGGCTAGGGTTAGGGTTAGGGTTAGGTTTAGCATTAGGAAGTTGAGGTTTAGAGTTAGGGTTAGGGTGAGGGTGAGGGTTAGGTTTAGGGTTATGGTGAGTGTTAGGTTTAGGTTGAGTGTTAGGGTTAGGGTTAGGTTTAGGGTGAGGGTGAGGGTGAGGGTTAGGGTGAGGGTAAGGTTGAGGGTGAGGGTGAGGGTTAAGGTTAGGTTTAGGGTGAGGGTGAGGGTGAAGGTAAGGGTTAGGGTGAGGGTGAGGGTTAGGGTTAGGGTTAGTGTTAGTTTGAGGGTTAGGGTTAATGTAAGGTTTAGGGTGAGGGTCTGGGTAAGGGTTAGTGTGAGGGTTAGGGTGAGGGTGAGGGTTAAGGTTAGGATCATGGTTAGCATTAGGGTTCGTTTGAGGATAAGGGTGAGGTTTTGGGTTAGGGTGGCCGTTAAGTATAGGCTGAGTGTTAGGTTTAGGGTTAGGGTGAGGGTTAGAGTTAGTGTGATATTTAGGCTGAGGATGAGGCTGAGGGTGAGAGTTCGGGTTCTCTGACGGTTAGCTTTTGGGTGACGGTAAGGGTTAGGGTTAGGGTTAGGGTAGGGTTGAAGGTTAGGGTGAGGGTGAGGGGTAGGGTTAGGGTTAGGGTTATTTTTAGGTTTAGGGTTAGTGTTAGGTGAGGGTGAGGGTGAGGGTGAGGGTTAGGGTTAGGGTTAGGTTTAGTGTTAAGTTTAGGGTGAGGGTTACGGTGAGGTTTAGGGTTAGGGTTATGGTGAGGGTGAGGTTTAGAATGAGGGTTAGATTGAGGGTGAGGGTTAGGTTAGGGTTTGGGTCAGGGAAAGGGTGAGGGTTAGGGTTAGGTTGGTGGTGAGAATTTTGGTTAGTGTTAGGGTTAGGGTTAGTGTTAGTGTGAGGGTGATGGTTATGGTTAGGGTTAGTATTAGGGTGAGGTCTAGGGTGATGGTGAGGGTTAGTGTTAGTGTTAGGTTTAGGTATAGGGTGAGTATTAGTGTTATGATTTGAGGGTTAGGCTGAGTGGTAGGGTTAGGGTTAGGTTTAGTGTGAGGATTCGGACTAGGTTTAGGATTAAGGTGAGGTTTAGGGTAAGGGATATTGTTAGGGTGAGTGTTAGGTTTAGGGTTACGGTGAGGATTAGGGTAAAGTTTAGGGTTAGGGTGAGGGTGAGGGTGAGGGTTAGGGAGAGGGGTAATGTTAGGGTTCGGGTGAGGTTTAGGGTGAGTGTGAGGGTTAGGGTTAGGTTGAGGGTTAGGGTTAGGGTGAGGGTTAGGGTTAGGGTGAGGGTTAGGGTTAGAGTTAGGGGTGGGTTGAGTTTGAGGGTGAGGGTTAGGTTTAGGATTAGGATTAGGGTTAGGGTTAGGGTTAGCTTCAGTGTGTGGGTGAGGGTTAGGTTTAGGGTTAGGATTAGGTTTAGGCTTAGGGTTAAGGTTATGTTGAGGGTAAGTGTTAGGGTGAGGTTTAGTGTGTGGATGAGTGTTAGGGTTATTGTTAGGGTTAGAGTGAGGGTTAGGGTGAGGGTTAGAGTTAGGGTTAGCATTAGGGTGAGTGTGAGGTATAGGGTGAGTTTTAAAGTTAGGGTGAGGGTTAGGGATAGTTTTAGGTTAGGGTGAGGGTGAGGGTGAGTGTTAGGTTTAGGTTTAGATTTAGAGTTAGGGTGAGGGTGAGGGTGAGGGTTAGGGTTAGAATTAGGGTTAGGGTTAGGGTTAGGATGAGGGTTAGGATTAGGGTTAGGATGAGGTTTACGGTTAGGGTGAGGGTTAGGGATAGGGTTAGGGTTATTGTGAGGGTTAGGGCTAGGGTTACGGTTTGAGTTAGGGTGAGTATGAGGGTGAGATTTAGGGTTAGGATTACGGTTATGGTGAGTGGTAGGCAGATGGTGAGTGTGAGGGTTAGGGTTAGGGTGAGGTTTAGGGTTAGGTTTAGGGTGAGGGTTAGGGTTAGGGTTAGGGAGAGGGAGAGGGTTAGGGTGAGGAATAGGGTGAGGGTTAGGGTCACAGGTAGGTTTAGTTTTAGGTTGAGGGTTAGGGTTAGTGTGAGGGTTAGGGTTAGATTTTGGATGAGGGTAAGGGTTACTGTGAGGTTTAGGGTGAGGGTGACAGTTAGGGTTAGCTTTTGGTTTAGGGTGAGGTGAGGTTTCGGGTTTGCATTAGGGTTAGGGTGAGGGTTATGGTGAGGGTTAAGGTTAGGGTTAGGGTGAGGGTGAGGGTGAGGGTGAGGTTTAGGGTTATGTTGAGTGTTAGGTTTAGGGTGAGGGTTAGGGTTAGGGTTAGGATTAGGGTGAGGGTGAGGGTGAGGGTGAGGGTGAGGGTTAGGGTTAGGGTGAGGGTGCGGGTGAGGGTTAGGGTTAGGTTTAGGGTGAGGTTGAGATTGAGGTTTAGGTTTAGGTTAAGTTTACGGTTATGGTAAGGTTTAGGGTTAGGGTTATCTAGAGGGTGAGGGTGATGGTTAAGGTTAGGGTGAGGGTGAGAGTGAGGGTTAGGGTTAGGGTTAGTGTTAGTTTTTGTGTTAGGATTAATGTGAGGTTTAGGGTGAGGGTGAGGGTAAGGGTTAGTTTGAGGGTTAGGGTGAGAGTTAGGGTTAGGGTGAGGGAAAGAGGTAGGGTTAGGGTTAGGTTTAGGGTTAGGATTAGGTTGAGGGTGAGGGTGAGGGTGAGGGTGAAGGTGAGGTTTAGAGTTAGGGTTAGGGTGAGGGTGAGGGTGAGGGTTAGGTTTAGGGTTATGGTGAGTGTTAGGTTTAGGTTGAGTTTTAGGGTTAGGGGTAGGTTTAGGGTGAGGGTGAGGGTGAGGGTGAGGGTGAGGATCAGGGTTAGGTTTAGGGTGAGGGTGAGGGTGAAGGTTAGGGTTAGGATGAGGGTGAGGGTTAGGGTTAGTTTGAGTATTAGGGTGAAGTTTTGGGTTAGGGTGACCTTAGGAATAGGTTGAGTGTTATGTTTAGGGTTAGGGTGAGGGTTAGGGTTAGTGTGATGTTTAGGGTGAGGGTGAGGCTAAGGGTGAGGGTTCCGTTTCTCAAGAGGGTTAACGTTTGTGTGACGATTAGGGTTAGGGTGCAGGTTAGGGTGAAGTTGAAGGTTAGGGTGAGGGTGAGGTGAAGGGTTAGGTTGAGGTTTAGGTTTAGGGTTAGTGTTAGGTGAGGGTTATAGGGAGTATTAGGGTTAGGGTTAGGGTTAAGTTTAGGGTGAGGGTTATGGTGAGGGTTAGGGTTAGTGTTAGGGTGAGGGTAAGGTTTAAAGTGAGGGTTAGAGTGAGGGTGAGGGTTAGGGTTAGGGTTTGGGTGAGGGAAAGGGTGACGGTTAAGGTTAGGGTGAGGGTGAGGGTTAGGGTGAGAGTTTTGGTTAGTCTTAGGGTTAGGGTTAGTGTGAGTGTTAGTGTGAGGGTGATGGTTAGGGTTAGGGTTAGTATTAGGGTGAGGTCTAGGGTGATGGTGAGTGTTAGAGTTAGGGTTAGGGATAGGGTGAGGATTAGTGTTATGATTTGGGTGAGAGTTAGGCTGAGCGGTAGTGTTAGGGTTAGGTTTAGTGTGAGGATTCGGGTTAGGCTTAGGGTTAGGGTTAAGGTGAGGGTAAGGGTTAGGGTTAGATTTAGCATTAGGGATAGGGTGAGGGTTAGAGTGTGGGTAAGAGTCTGCGTAAGGTTTAGGGTGAGGGTGAGGGGTAGAGTTAGGGTTAGGAAGAAGGTTAGTGTTAGGGTGAGGTTTTGCGTTAGTTTGAGGGTTAGGGTGAAGGTGAGTTTGAGGTTGAGAGTTAGGGTGAGGGTGATGGTGACGGTAAGGTTTAGGGATAGCATACGGGTTAGGGTTAGGGTGAGGGTTAGGGTTAGGGTTAGGGTTAAGGTGAGGGTGAGGGTGAGGGTGAGGCTTAGGGTTAGGATTAGGTTTAGGATTAGAGTTAGGTTTAGGGTAAGGTTTAAGGTTAGGGTGAGGTTTAGCTTTAGGGTTAGGGTTAGGGTTAGGTTTAAGGTGAGGGTTAATGTTAGGATTAGGGTGAGGATGAGTGTTAGTTTGAGGGGCAGGGTTAGAGAGAGGGTAAGGGTTAGGGTTAGGGTTAGGGTTAGGGTGAGTATGAGGGATAATTTTAGGGTGAGGGTTAGTGTGAGGGTTAGTGTGAGGTTTAGGTTTAGGGTTAGGGTAAGGGTTAGGTTTAGGGTAAGCCATAGTTTTAAATTTAGGAATAGGTTGAAGTTAATGCTGAGGGTTATGGTTAGGTTTAGTGTGAGGATAAGGGTTAGGGTGAGGATTAGGGTGAGGATGAGGGTTAGGGTTAGCATAAGGTTTAGTGTGAGAGTTAGGGTTAGGGTTAAGTTTAGGGTAAGGGTTAGGGTTAGGGTAAGGATTAGGGTTCGGCAGGTTAGGGTTAGGGTTAGGGTTAGGGTGATGTTTAGGCTTAGGGTTAGAGTTAGGTTGAGGGTTAGGGTTAAGTTTAGGGTTAGGGTAAGGTTTTGGGTTAGTGTGAGGTTTAGGGTTAGGGTGATGTTTAGGGTGATGGTGAGGGTTAGGGTGAGTGTGAATTTGAGAGTGAGGGTTAGGGTGAGGTTGAGGGTGAGAGGGATGGTGACGGTGAGGATTAGGGTTAGGTTTAGGTTTAGAGTGAGGGTAAGAGTTAGGGTTAGGATTAGGGTAAGGGTAAGGGTTAGGCTGAGGGTGAGGGAGAGGGTGCAGTTGAGGGTGAGGGTTTTGGGTAGGTAAGCGTTAGGATTAGGTTTAGGGTGAGGATTAGGGTGACGTGAGGGTTAGGGTTAGGTTGAGTGTTAGGGTTAGGGTGAGGGTTAGGTTGTGAGGTAGGGTTAGGGTTAGGATGAGGATTATGTTGAGGGTGAGGAATAGGGTTTTGGTGAGTGTAAGGGTTAGGGTTATGGTGAGAGTGAGGGTGAGGGTGAGGGTAAGGGTTAGGGTCAGGGTTAGGGTGAGGGTGAGGGTTAGGATTAGCATTAGAGTTAGGGTTAAGGTAAGGTTGAGTGATAGGATTAGGGTTAAGGTTAGGGTTAGGGTGCAGGTTAGGGTTAGGGTTACACTGAGAGTGAGGTTCAGATTTAGGGATAGGATTAGGTTTAGGGTTAGGGTGAGGCTGAGGGTGAGGGTTAGAGTGAGGATTAAGTTTAGGGTTAGGTTTATGGTGAGGGCTAGAATGAGGGTGATATTTTTGGTTAGGAAAGGTTTAGGGTTAGGTTTAGGGTGAGGATTAGGGTGAGGGTGATGTTTAAGGTGAAGTTTAGTGTTAGGGTTAGGGATAGGGTGAGGGTTACGGTGAGGGTTGGGTTGTGGGTAAGTGTTAGCGTGAGGGTTAGATGAGGGTGAGGGTTAGGGTTAGGGTAAGGGTAAGGGTTATTGTGAGGGTGAGGTTTATGGTTAGCATTTGGGTTAGGGTGAGGGTTAGGATGAGCGATAGGGATAGGGTTAGGGTTAGGGTTAGGGTGAGAGTGAGGGTTAGGGTGAGGATGAAGGTGAGTTTGAGGGTTACGGTTAGGGTTAGGGAGAGGGGAAGGGTGTGGATGAGGCTTAGCGTTAGGATTAGTGTTAGGGTTAGGGTTTGGCTGAGGATGAGCTTGAGGGTGAGGGTGAGTGTTAGGTTTAGGTTTAGGGTGAGGGTTAGTGTTAGTGTGAAGGTTAGGGTTACGGTTAGGGTGAGTGTTAGTGTGAGGTTTAGGATTAGGGTTAGGTTTAGGTGAGGGTTAATGGTAATGTTAATGTTAGGTTGAGGGTGAGGGTTAAGGTGACAATGAGAGTTAGGTTTGGGTTTAGGTTAGGGTTAGTTATAGGGTGAGGCTTTGGTTGAGGGGTAGAGTTACTGTTAGGATGAGGGTTAGGGTTAGTATGAGGGTTAGAGTTAGGGTTAGGGTTAGGGTGAGGGTAAGGATTAGTGTGAGGTTTATGGTGAGGGTGAGGTTTAGGGTTAGCTTTCGGATTAACGTGAGGGTGAGGTTTAGGGTTTCCATTAGGGTTAGGTTGAGGGTTAGGGTGAGGTTTAGGTTTGGGTATAGTTTGAGGGTGCGGGTGAGGGTTAAGGTTAGGGTTATGGTGAGGGTTAAGATTAGGGTGAGGGTTAGGTTTAGGGTTAGGGGGAGAGTGAGGGTGAAGGTTAGGTTTAGGGTGATGGTGAGGGTGAGGTTGAGGCTTAGGGTTAGGTTTAGTGTGAGGGTGAGGGTTAGTGTGAGGGTTATTTTTAAGTTTAGTGTAAGGTTTATGTTGAAGTCTAATGTGAGGTTGCGGGTTAGGGAGATGGAGAGGGTGAGGGAGAGCGTTTCAGTTAGGTAAGGGTTAGGATTAGGGTTAGGGTGAGGGTCAGGGTTATGATGAAGTTTAGGGTTGGGGTGATGGTTACAGTTAGTGTGAGGTTTAGGTTTAGGGTTAGGGTTAGGTTAAGGTTTAGGGTTCGGGTTTGCATTAGGGTTAGGGTGAGGGTTAGGGTGTATTTGAGGGATAGGGATAGGGTTAGGGTTAGTGTTAGGGTGAGGGTTAGGGTTAGGGTTAGGGTTAGGGTGAGGGTTAGGGTAAGGGGTAGGGTTAGGGTTAGGGTGAATGTTAGGATTAGGGTGAGGGTTCGGGTAAGTGTAAGTGTTAGGGTTAGGGTGAGGTTAAGGATTAGGGTGAGGGTGAGGGTCAATGTTAGGTTTGGGGTGATGGTGAGGGTGAGGGTTAGGGTAATGTTTAGCCTTAGTTTGAGGGATAGGATGAGGGTTTTGTTTAGTGTTAGTGTTAGGGTTATGGTGAGGTTTAGGTTTAGTGTGAGGGTTAGGGTGAGGGTGAGGGTGAGTGTATGGGTTTTGGTGAGGGTTAGGCTGAGGGTTAAAGTTCGGGTTAGGGCAAGGGTGAGGGTTATGTTGAGGGTTAAAGTTAATGTTGTTTAGGGAGAGGGTTAGGGTTAGGGTTATGGTGAGGGCGATGGTGAGGGTGAGCGTTAGGGTGAGGATGAGTGTGAGGATGAGGCTTTCGGTTAGGTAAGGATTAGGGTTAGCGTTAGGGTGAGGGCGAGGGTTAGGATGAAGTTTAGGGTTAGGTGAGTATTAGGGTTAGGGTTAGGGATATGGTGAGCCTTAGGGTGAAGGGTAGGTTTAGGGTTAGGGTGAGGGTTATGGTTAGTGTGAGGGTTATGGTTAGATTTAGAGTGAGGGTAAGGGTTAGGGTGAGCTTTAGGGTGAGGGTGACTGTTAGGTTAGCTTTAGGTTTAGGGTGAGGGTGAGGATTTGGTTTTGCATTAGGGTTAGGGTGAGGGTTATGGAGAGGGTTAGGTATAGGTTTAGCGTAAGGGTGAGGGTGAAGGTTAGGGTTAGGGTTAGGGTGAGGGTGAGGGTTAGGGTTAGGGTGAGTGTGAGGGTGAGCGTGAGGTTGTGGGTTAGGTTTAGGTGTAGGGTGAGGGTGAGAGTGAGGGTGAGGGTTGGAGTTAATGTGAGGTTTATGGTGAGGGTGAGGGTAAGGGTGAGGGTGAGTGTGAGGGTTAGGGTTAGGGGTAGGGGTAGATGTAGGTGTAGTGTTAGGTTTAGGGTTAGTATTAGGGTTAGGGTTAGGATTAGGGTGAGGGTGAGGGTGAGGCTGGGGGTGAAGGTGAGGATTTAGAGTTAGGGTTAGGTTTAGAGTTATGGTTAGGTTGAACGCTAGGATGAGGTTTAGAGTTAAGGTGAGGCTGAGGTTGAGAATATGATTAAGACTCACCCTAGCTTTCATGGCTATGGTTAGGGTGAGGGTTAGGGGGACGGGTAGATTTAGTGTTAGATTTAGGGTGAGGGTTAGGTTTAGTGTGAGAGTTAGGGTTACGGTTAGGGTTAGGGTGATGTTAAGTGTTAGAGTGAGGGTTAGGGTGAGAGTGTGGGTTAGGGTGATGTTTAAGGTGAAGGTGAAATTTAGGGAGAGTGAGAGGTTTCGGGTGACAGTGAGGGTTAGGGTGTGGGTGAGGGTGACGGTTAGGGTGAGCATAAGGGTTAGGGTGATTTTTAGGGTGAGGGTCAGGTTTAGGGTGAGAGTTAGGGTTCAGGGTAGAGGAATTGTTAGGGTGTAGGTGAGGGTTAGGGTAAGGGTGAGGCTTAGGGTGACCATGAGTGTTAGGGTTCAGGTGAGGATTAGGGTTAGGGTTAGTGTTTGGGTTGGGGTTAGGGTTAGGGTTAGGGTGAGTGTTAGGGTGAGAGGTAGGGTTAGGGTTAGTATGAGGGTTAGGCTTAGTGTGAGGGTTTCGGGTTAGGGTTAGGGTTAGTGTGAGAATAAGGCTTAGGGTGAGGGTTAGGGTGAGACTGAGGTTTAGGTTTACCCTTAGGGTTAGGGTGAAGTTTAGGGTGGGGGTTAGCGTGAGGGTTAGGGTTAGGGTTAGTGTTGGGTGAGGGTTAGGGTGAGCGAAAGGGTTAGGGTGAGGGTTAGTTTGAGGTTGAGGGATAGGGTTATGGTGAGGGTAAGGGTTAGGGAAACGGTTAGGGTGAGGTTGAGGATTAGGGTTAGCATTAGTGTTAGGGTGAGGGTGAGGGTTAGGGTGAGGGTGAGGGGTAGGCTGAGGGGTAGGGTTAGAATTAGGGTCAGGGTTAGGGTGAGGGTGAGGGTTAGGGTTAGCATTAGGGTTAGGGTTAGGTTTAGGGTGAGTGTTAGGGTTAGGGTTAGGGTAAGGTTGAGGGTAAGGTTTAGCATTAGGGTTAGGGTTAGGGTTAGAGTGAGGGTGAGGGTCCGGGTTAGGGTTAGGTTTAGGATTAGGTTTACGGTGCGGCTGAGGGTGAGGGTGAGCGTGAAGGTGAGGGTTAAGTTTAGCATTAGGTTTAGGGTGAGGTCTAGGGTTAGGGGGAGGGCTAGGGTGAAAGTTAGGGTGAAGGTGAGGTTTTCGGTTAGGAAAGGGTTAGGGTTAGTTTTAGGGTGAGGAATAGGGTGAGGGTGAGGTTTAAGGTGAGAGTTAGGGTTAGGGTGAGGGTTAGGGTTAGGGTGAGGGTGATGTTTAGGGTGAGGGTGAGGTTGAGAGTGGGGGTTCGGCTGAGGGTGTGGGTTAGGGTATTGGTGAGGGTTAGGGTGAGGGTGAGGGTGAGAGTGAGGGTTAGGATTTTGTTGAGGTTTCAGGTTAGTGTGAGGTTTAGGGTGAGTGTTATGGTTAGGGTTAGGGTGAGGGATAGGTTTAGTGTGAGGGTTAGAGTTATACTTAGTGTAAGGATAAGGGTTAGGTTGAGGATTAGGGTGAGAATGAGGGTTAGGGTTAGATTAAGGGTTAGGGTTAGGGTAAGGGTTAGGAATAGGGTTAGGTTTGGGGTGATTGTGAGGCTTAAAGGTAGGGTTAGGGTGAGGGTTAGGGTTGGGGTGAGGGATAGGTTTAGGGTTAGGGTGAGGGTGAGGGTGAGGTTTCGAGTGAGTGTGTGTTAGGGTGTGGGTGACGGTTAGGTTTAGGTTGAGGGTTAAGGTGACGGTGAGGGTTAGGGTGAGGGTGAGGGTTAGGTTTAAGGTGAGCGGTAGGGTGATGGTTAGGGTTAGGGTGAGTGTGAGGATTAGGTTTAGGGTTACCCTTAGGGTTATGGTGAGGGTATGGTTTAGAGTGAGGTTTAGCGTGAGGGTGAGGGTTAGGGTTAGGGTTAGGGTTAAGGTAAGAGTTAGGGTGAGGGTTAGGGTTAGGGTGAGGGTGAGGGTTAGGGTTAGGGTTAGGGTGATGTTTAGGATTAGGGTGTGGGTTAGGTTTACGATTAGGGTTCGAGTTAAGGCGAGTGTGAGGGTGAGTGTTAGGGTTAGGATTAGGGTTAGGGTTGTTGTTAGGCTGAGGGTGAGGGTGAGGTTTAGTGTTAATGTAATGTTTAGGGTTAGGGTTTGGTTGAGGGTTAGGGTTAGGGTTAGGAGGAGAGTTAAGGTGAAGATTATGGTTAGGTTTAGGGTGAGGGTTAGGTTTAGTGTAACCGTTAGTTTTAGTGTGAGAGTAAGCGTTAGGGTGAAGGTTAGGGTGAGGGTGAGGTTGAGTGGGAGGGTGACGGTGAAGGTTAGGGTTAGGGTTAGGTTTAGGTTGAGGGTAAGAGTTAGGGTTAGGATTAGTGTTAGGGTCAGGGTTAGGCTGAGGGTGAGGGAGAGGGTGGGGTTAATTGTGAGGGTTTCGGTTAGGTAAGGGTTAGGGTTAGGTTTAGGGTGAGGATTAGGGTGAGGGTGAAGGTTAGGGTTAGGTGGGGCGTTAGGGTTAGGGTTAGGGTGAGAGGTAGGGTTAGGGTTAGGATGAGGGTTATGCTTTTTGTGAGGTTTATGGTTAGGGTTAGGGTTAGTGTGAGGATAAGGGTTAGGGTGAGGGTTAGGTTGAGACTGAGGGTTAGGGTTAACGTTGGGGTTAGGGTGAAGGTTAGGCTAGGGGTTAGGGTGAGGTTTAGGGTTCCGGTTAGGGTTGGGTGAGGGTTATGGTGAGCGCGAGGGTGAGGGTAAGGGTAAGTGTTAGGGTCAGTGTCAGGGTTAGGGTGAGGGTGAGGGTTAGGGTTAGGATTAGGTTTAGGGTTTGGGTAAGGTTGAGTGTTAGGGTTAGGTTTAGGGTTAGGGTGCAGTTTAGGGTTAGGGTTACAGTGAGGGTGAGGGTCAGGGTTAGGGTTAGGATTAGGTTTAGTGTTTTGTGAGGCTGAGGGTGAGGCTGAGGGTGAGGGTGAGTGTGAGGGTTAAGGTTAGGGTTAGGTTTAGGGTGAGGGCTAGGTTGAGGGTGATATTTTTGGTTAGGGTTAGGTTTAGGGTGAGGATTAGGGTGAGCGTGAGGTTTAAGGTGAGGGAAAGTTTTAGGGTGAGGGTTAGGGTTAGGTTTACGGTGAGGGTTAGGGTTACGGTGATGTTTAGGGTGAGGGTGCAGGTGAGAGTGAGGGTTCGGGTGAGGGATAGGGTTAGGGTGAGGGTTAGGGTTTGGGTTAGGGTTAGGGTGAGAGTAAGGGTTAGGATAACAGTTGGGGTGAGGGTGAAGGTTAGGGTTAGGTTTAGGCTGAGGATGAGGGTTAAGGTGAGGGTTAAGTTTAGGGTCAGGGTGAGTGTTAGGGTGAGGTTTAGGGTTAGGTTTAGGGTTCGGGCTAGGGTAAAAGTTAGGGTTAGGGTGAGTGTTAGGGTGAGTGGTAAGCTTAGGGTTAGGATGAGGGTTAGGCCTATTGTGAAGGTTATGGTTACGGTTAGGGTTAGTGTGCGGATAAGGGTTAGGGTGATGGTTAGGGTGAGACTGAGGGTTAGGTTTAGCCTTAGGGTTAAGGTGAAGGTTAGGGTTGGGTTTAGGGTGAAGGTTAGGGTTAGGGTTAGGGTTGGATGAGGGTTAGGGTGAGTGTAAGGTTTACGGTGAGGGTTAGGTTGAGGTTGAGGGATAGGGTTATGGTGAAGGTAAGGGTTAGAGCGACGGTTGGGGTGAGTTGATGGTTAGGATTAGCATTAATGTTAGTGAGAGGGTGAGGATTAGGGTGAGGGTGAGGGTTAGGCTGAGGGATAGGTTTAGGGTTAGGGTTAGATTTAGGGTTAGTGTGAGTGTTAGGGTTAGGGATAGAGTGAGGGTGAGGGTTAGGGTAAGGGTTATGGTCAGGGTTATGGTGAGGGTGAGGGTTAGGGTTAGCATTAGGGTTAGGGTTAGGCTTAGGGTGCAGGTTAGGGTTAGGTTTAGAGTGAGCGTGAGGGTCAGGTTTAGGGATAGGATTAGGTTTAGGGTTAGGGTGAGACTGATAGTGAGGGTGAGGGTGAGGGTGAGCATGAGGGTGAGGGTTAAGTTTAGCGTTAGGTTTAGGGTGAGGGCTAGGGTGAGGGTGAGGGATAGGGTAAGGGTTAGGGTGAAGGTGAGGTTTTCGGTTAGGAATGGTTTAGGATTAGGTTTAGGGTGAGGGTGAGGTTTAAGTTGAGGGTTAGTTTTAGGGTGCGGGTTAGGGTTAGGGTTAAGTTGAGGGTTTGGGTTAGGGTGATGTTTAGGGTGAGGGTGAGGGTGAGAGTGAGGATTCGGTTGAGGGTGTGGCTTAGGTTGTTGGTGAGGGTTAGGGTGAGAGTGAAGGTTAGGGTGAGGGTTAGAGTTAGGGTGTTGGTGAGGGTTAGGGTTAGGGTGAGAGTTAGGTTGAAGGTGAGGGTTAGGGTGAGGGTGAGGGTTAGGTTTAGGGTTAGGATTAGGGTGAGGGTTAGGGTTAGGGTGAGGGTGAGGGTTATGGTTAGGGTTAGTGTGAGGATTTGGTTTAGTGTGAGGGTTAGGGTTAGGGTTAGTGTAAGGATTAAGGGTTAGTTTGAGGATTAGGGTGAGATTCAGGGTTAAGGTTAGATTAAGGGTTAGGGTGAGGGATAGGGTAAGGGTTAGGGTTAGGGTTAGGGTGAGTGTGAGGTTTAAAGTTAGGGTTAGGGTGAGGGTTAGTGTCGGTGTGAGGGTTAGGGTTAGGGTTACGTTGAGGCTGAGGGTGAGGGTTCGGGTGAGTGTGAGTGTTAGGGTGTGGGTCACGGTTAGGTTTAGGGTGAGGGATAAGTTGACGGTGAGGGTAAGGGTGAGGGTGAGTGTTATGGTTAGGGTGAGGGTGAGGGTTAGGGTTAGGTTTAGGGTGATGTTTAGGGTTAGGGTGTGGGTTAGGGATAGGTTTATGGTTAGGTTGAGGGTTAGGTTTACGTTTAGGGTTCGAGTTAAGGTGAGTGTGAGGGTGAGTGTTAGGGTTAGGATTAGTTTCAGGGGTAGTGTTAGGCTTAGGGTGAGGGTAAAGGGTTAGGGTTAGGGTGAGGGTGAGGGATACGGTTAGTGTTGGGGTTAAGGTGAGCGTTTGGATGAGGATTTGGTTTAGGGTTAGGGTGAGGGTTAGGGTTAGGGTTGAGTTTAGGGTTAGAATTAGGATGAGGTGTAGGTTAAAGGTTAAGGTTAGTGTGAGGAAAAGGGATATGGTGAGGGTTAGGGTGAGGGTGAGGAATAGGGTTAGTGTAAAGGTAAGGGTGAATGTTTGGGTGAGTGTTAGGTTGAGGTTTAGGGTTAGGGTTAGAGTTAGGATGAGGCTAAGTGTTAGGGTGAGATTTAGGTTGTGGTTGAGTATTAAGGTCAGCATTAGTCTTAGGGTGAGGATTAGGTTTAGGTATAGCATTAGGGTTAGGGTTAGGGTTAGGGTGTGGGTTAGGATTAGTGTTAAGGTGAGGGTGAGTTTTAGGGTTAGCATTAGGTTTAGGGTTAGGATTAGTGTGAGGGTGAGGGTGAGGGTTAGGGTTAGGATTAGGTGTAGGGTTAGGGTGAGGCTGCGGTTGAGGATGAGTTTGAAGGTGAGGGTTAGGGTTTGGCTTAGGCTTAGGGTTAGAGTGAGGGCTAGGGTGAGGGCGAGGGTTCGGGTGAGGGTTAGGGAGACGGTGCGGTTTTCTGTTAGGAAAGGGTTAGGGTTAGGTTTAGGGTGAGGATTAGGCTAAGGGTGAGGTTGAAGGTGAGGTTTAGGGTTAAGGTGAGGGTTAGGGTTAGCGTTAGGCTGAGCGTTAGGGTTTGGGTGATGTTTAGGGTGATGTTTAGGGTCAGGGTGAGGGTTAAGGTGAGGGTTAGGGTGTAGGTGAGGGTTAGGGTGAGCGTGAGGGTTAGGGTGATGGTGAGGGTTAGATTTAGGGTTACTGTGAGGAAAAGGCTTAGGGTGAGGATTAGGATGAGAGTAAGTGTTAGGATTAGGGTTAGAGTTAGGGTTAGGGTGAGGTATAGGGTTAGAGTTCAGGTTAGGTTTCAGTTGAGGGTGAGGGTTAGAGTTAGGGTTAGGGTTAGAGTTGGGGTGAGGGTTAGGGTTACGGTTAGGGTGAGGGTGAGGGTGAGGGTTCAGGTGAGGGTTAGGGTGTGGGTTCGGGTTAAGGTTATGGTGAGAGTAAGGGTTAGGGTGAGGTTTAGGGTGAGGGTTAGGGTTAGGTTTAGGGTTAGGGTTAGGGTTAGTGGTAGGGTTAGGATGAGTGTTAGGCTGAGGGTTCGGTTTAGGGTTAGTGTGAGGGTTAGGGTTAAGGTTAATATTAGGGTTAGGATTTGGTTAGGGTGAAGGTTAGTTTTAGGTTTAGGATAAGGTTTAGGCTGATGGTTAGGTTTAGGGTTAGTGCGGGGGTTATGTTTAGCGTTAGGTTAGGGTGTGGGCTAGGGTGAGGGTGAGGGTTAGGTTGAGGGTTTAGTTTAGGTAAGGGTTAAGGTTAGGTTAGGGTGAGGATTAGGGTGAGATTGGTGGTTAAGTTGAGGGTTAGGTTGAGCCTTAGGGTTACGATTAGGGTGAGGGTTAATGTTAGGGTGATGTTTAGGGTGAGGGTGAGGGTGAAGGTTCAGGTGAGGATGAGGGTTAGGATTAGGGTTAGTGTGAGGGTTAGGGTTAGGTTTAGGGTTAGAGTTAGGGTGAACGTGAGGGTTAGGGTGAGGGGTAGGGTTAGGGTAACGGTGAGGGTGATGGTTAGGTTTAGTGTGCGGGTTATGGTTAGGGTTAGGGTGAGGGTGAGGGTTAGGTTGAGGGTTAGGGTTAGGTTAAGGGTGTGGATGAGGATGAAGGTGATGGTTAGGGCTACGTTTAGGGTTAGGGTGAGGCTTAGGTTTAGGATGAGGGTTAGGATCAGGGTGAGGGTGAGGGTTAGGGTTAGGATTAATTTTAGGGTGAGGGTGAGGGTTAGGTTTAGGATTAGGCTTAGGGTGAGGGTGAGGGTGAGGGTTAGGGATAGGGTGAGGGTTAGGGTTATGGTTAGGGTTAGGGTGAGGGTTAGGGTTAGGGTTAGGTTTAGGATGCACGTTAGGCTGAGGATTAGGGTTAGCGTTAGTATGAGGTTAGTTTTAGCGTTGGGTTAGGGTGTGGGTGAGGGTTTACTTTAGGTAAGGGTTAGGGTAAGTTTACAGTGAGGATTAGGATGAGGTTGAGGGCTGAGGTGAGGGTTAGGGTTAGGGTGAGTGTTAGGGTTAGGATTAAGGTGAGGGTTATTGTTAGGGTGAGGGTGAGGGTGAAGTTTCAGGTGAGGGGAGGGGTTAGGTTTAGGGTTAGCGTGAGGTTTATGGTTAGGGTTAGCTTTAGGGTGATGGTGAGGGTTAGGGTGAGTGTGAGGTTGATGGTATGTGTGAGGTTTAAGGTTAGGGTGAGGGTTAGGGATAGGGTTAGGGTTAGGGTGAGGGTGAGTATTAGGGTGAGAGTGAGAGATCGGGTGAGGGGGAAGGGGAGGGGGAGGGTTATGGTTAGTGTTCGGGACAGAGTTAGGGTGACTGTGTGGGTGATGGTTAGGTTTTGGATTAGGGTTAGGGTGAGGGTTAGGCTTAATATTAGGGTAAGGGTTAGGGTGAGGAATAGGGTTAGGATTAGTTTTTGGATGAGGGTTAGGCTGTGGGGTAGGGTTAGTGTTAGGGTGAGGGTTAGGGTTAGTGCGAGATTTAGGGTTAAGATTAGGGTCAGGGTTAGTATTAGGGTGAGGGTAAGGGTTAGTGTGAGGGTTAGGATGAGGGTGAGGTTTAGGGTTAGGGATAGGGTTAGGCTGAGGTTAGGGTGAGGGGTAGGGTTAGTGTGAGGGTTAGGATTAGGGTTAGGGATAGGGTGAGGGTTATGTTTAGGTTTAGGTTTAGGGTTAGGGTGAGTCTTAGGCTGAGGGGTAGGGTTAGTGTTACGGTTAGGGAGAGGGTTCGGGTTAGGGTGAGGGTTAGGGTTAGGTTTAGGTGAAGGTGAGGGTAAGGGTTAGGGTGAGGGTTAGGGTGAGGATGAGGGTTAGGATTAGAGTTAGGGTTAGGATTAGGGTTAGGGTGAGGTTGAGGTTTAGTATTAGGGTGAGGGTTAGGGTTATTGTTAGGGTTAGGGTGCGGGTAAGGTTGAGGGTTAGGGTTAGGTTAGGGTTAGGTTTAGGCTGAGGGTGAGAGTCAGGGTGAGGTTGATGGTTAGTGTTAGGGTGAGGGTGAGGGTGAGGGCTAGGGTGAGGGTGCGGGTTAGTGTGAGGGTTAGGGTGAGGGTTTCTTTTACATCAGGATTAGGGTTAGGGTGAGGATTAGGGTGAGAGTGAGGGTGAGGATTTCTTTTACATCTGGGTTAGCGTTAAACTGTGGTTAGGGTGAGGGTGAGGGTTAGGGTTAGAGTTAGGGTGTGGGTTAAGCTTAAGGTGATGTTTAGGGTGAGGCTGAGGGTTATTGTGAGAGTTAGGGTGAGGTTTAGGTTTAGTGTTAGGATTAGGGTTAGGGTGAGGGTGAGGTTTAGGGTTAGACTTAGGGTTATGGGGAGGGTTAAATTGAGGGTCAGGGTTAGGGTTAGTGCTAGGGTTAGGGTTAGGATGCAAGTTAGGTTGAGGTTTAGGGGTAGGGTTAGAATGAGGTTTAGAGTGAGGGTTAGGGGAAGGGGGAGAGTTTGGTTTAGGGTTAGATTTAGGTTGAGGGTGAGGGTTAGGATTAGGGTTAGCACTAGGTTTGTGCTTAGTGTGAGTGTGAGGTTGAGGGTGAGGTTTAGGGTTAGGTTGAGGGTTAGGGTTAGGTTTAGGGTGAAGGTTAGGGTTATGGTTAGGGTTAGGATGAGCATTAGGCTGAGGGTTAGAGTTAGGGTTAGTGTGAGGGTTTGGGTTAGGGTTTGATTAGGTTGAAGGTTAGTTTTAGCTTTAGGGTTAGGATAAAGTTCAGACAGAGGGTTAGGGTTAGGGTTTCTGTGAGGGTTAGGTTTAGGGTTAGGGTTAGGGGGTGGGCTAGGGTGAGGGTGAGGTTTAGGGTGAGGGTTTAGTTTAGGTAAGGGTTAAGTTTAGGTTAGGGTGAGGTTGAGGGTTAAGGTGAGGCTTAGGGTTAGGGTGAGGGTTAGGATTACTGTGAGGGTTAGGGTTAGGGTTAGGGTGAGGGTGAGGGTAAGTGTTAAGGTGAGGTTTAGGTTGAGGGTGAGGTTTAGGATTAGAGTTATGGTTAGTATTAGGGTGATGGTAAGGATGAATGGTTAGTGTTAGGGTGAGGATTAGGGTTGGGTTGAGGGTGAGGGTGAGGGTTAAGGTTAGGTTTAGGGTTAGGTTTAGGCTGAGGGTGAGGGTGAGGGTGAGGTTGATGTTTAGGATTAAGGTTAGGGTGAAGGTGATGGTTAGGGTGAGGGTAGGGTTAGTATGAGGTTTACGGTGAGGGTTTCATTTACCTCAGGGTTAGGTTTAACCTGAGGTTAGGTTTAGGGTTAGGGTTAGGGTGAAGTTTAGGATTAGGGTGATGTTTAGGGTGAGGGTGAGGGTTAGGGTGAGGGTGAGGGTTAGGTTAAGGATGAGGGTGAGGTTTAGGTTTGGGAACAGGGTTACGGTTAGGGTTAGGCTGAAGGTGAGGGTGAGGGTGAGGGTGAGGGTGAGAGTTTGGGTTAGGGTTAGGGTTAGGGTTAAGGTGAGAGTTACGGGTACTGTGAGGCTAATTGTTAGGATTAGGGTTAGGGTGAGGGGAAGGGTTAGAGTGAGGTTTAGTGTGAGTGTGAGGTTTAGGGTTAGGGTTAAGATTAGGGTGAGGGCTAGGGTGAGGGTGAGGGTTAGTATGAGGGTTAGGTTGAGGGTTTCTTTTAGCCAAGGTTTAGTGTTATGTTGAGGATTAACGTGAGGGTGAGTGTTAGGTTGAGGTTTAGGGTTAAGGTGAGGGTTAGAGCAAGGGTTAGGGTGAGGGTTAGGGTTTGGGTGATGTTTAGCATGACGGTGAGGATTAGAGCGAGGATGAGGGTTCGGGTGAGGGTAAGGGTTCGAGTGAGGGTGAGAGTTAGGGTGTGGGTGAGCATTAGTGTTAGGTTGAGTGTTAGCATTAGGTTTAGGGTTAGTGTGAGGGTGAGGGTAAGGTCTAGGGTTCGGATTAGGTTGACGGTTAAGATTAGGGTTAGGGTTAGTATGAGGGTTAGGATGAAGGGTAGGGTTAGGGTTAGGATGAGGGTTAGGGTGAGGGTGAGAGTGAAGGTTTAGTTTAGGTAAGGGTTAAGGAAAGGTTAGGTTGAGGATTAGGGTGAGGTTGAGGGTTAAGGTTAGGGTTAGGATTAGGTTGAGTGTTAGGGTTACTGTGAGGTTTAGGGTTACACTTAGGGTGAGGGTAAGGGTATGGTTTAGGATTAGGGTTATGGTGAGGGTGAGGGTTAGGATTAGAGTTATGGTTAGGATTAGGGTGAGGGTGAGAGTGAGGGTTAGTGTTAGGGTGAGGGTTAGGTTTGGGGTGGGGGTTAGGGATAGGGTTAGGGTTGGGGTGAGGGTGAGGGTGAGGTTGAGGGTTATAGTTAGGGTTAGGGTGAGGGTGAGGGCTAGGGTGAAGGTGAGGGTTAGTGTGAGGTTGAGGGTGAGCGTTTCGTTTACGTCAGGGTTAGGGTTAAGATGAGGTTAGGGTTAGGGTAAGATTTAGCGTTAGGGTTAGAGTGAGGTTTATTATTAGGGTGATGTTTACTGTGAGGGTGAAAGTTAGGGTGAGGTTGAGGGTTAGGGTAAGTTTGAGGGAGAGTGTTAGGATTGGGAATAGGGTTAGGGTTAGGGTTAGGCTAAAGATGAGGGTGATGGTGAGGGTGAGGCTGAGGTTTAGGTTTAGGGTTAGTGTTAGGCTTAGGGTTAGGGTGAGGGTAAGGGTTAGAGTGAGGTTTAGGGTGAGGGTGAGGGTTAGGGTTAGGGTTAGGATTAGGGTGATGGTCAGGGTGAGGGTGAGGGTTAGTGTGAGTTTCAGATTGAGAGTTTCTTTTAGCCAAGCATTAGGGTTATGTTGAGGAATAGGGTGAGGTTTATGATTAGGCTTTGGATTAGGGTTAGGTGAAGGTTAGGGCTAGGGTTAGGGTGAGTGTTAGGGTTTGGGTGATGTTTAGAGTTAGGGTGAGGGTTAAGGTGAGGGTGAGGGTTAGCGTGTGGGTGAGAATTAGGGTTAGATTGAGTGTTAGTGTTAGGTTTAGTTTTAGTGTGAGGTTGAGGGTTAGGGGTAGCTTTAGGGTTAGGTTGAGGGTTTGGATTAGGGTTAGGGTTAGTGTGAGGTTTAGGGTGAAGGGTAGGGTTATGGTTATTGTGAGGGTTAGGGTGAGGGTGAGGGTTAGGGTGAGGGTGTGGGTGAGGGTTAGGCGTAGGTGTAGGATTAGGGTGAGTTTAAGGGTTAGGTTTAGGTTGAGGAATAGTGTTAGGGTTAGGGTTAGGGTGAGTGTTAGGGTGTGGGTTAGGGTTCCGCTGGGGGTGAGGGTTAGGTTGTTGGTGAGGGTTAGGTTTAGGGTGAGGATTAGGGTTATAGTGAGGTTTTTGGTGAGGGTAAGTGTTAGGGTGAGGTTTAGTGTGAGGGTTAGGGTGAGGGTTAGGGTGAGGGTGAGGTATAGTTTTTGGGTTAGGGTTAGGGTGAGGGTTAGGGATAGGTTTAGGGATATGGTGAGGGTGAGGGTTAGGGTTAGGTTTAGGTTTAGAGTTAGGTTGAGGGTGAGGGTTAGGGTTAGTATTAGAGTTAGACTGAGGGTGAGGGTGAGGGTTAGGTTTAGTGTGAGTTTTATGGGTAGGGTTTGGGTTAGGGTGAAGGATAGGGTTAGGGTTAGGGTTAGGATGAGGGTTAGGGTTAACCTGATATTTATTGTGAGAGTATCGTTTAGGTTGAGGGTGAGTGTTCGGGTGAGCGTGATGGTTAGGATTAGGGTGAGGGTTAGGGATACAGTTAAGGTTAGGGAGAGGGGTAGGGTGAGCATGAGGGTTAGGATTAGGGTTAGGATTAGGATTAGAGTGAGGATGAGTGTGAGGGTTAGGGTGTGGGTATGTGTTATGGTTAGGGTTAGGTTTAGGGCTAGGGTGAGGGTTAGTGTGAGGGTGAGGGATTCGTTCACGTTAGTCTTAGGGTTAGGGTGAGCATTAGGTTAAGGGTGAGGGTTAATCTGAGGTTAGGTTAGGGTGTGGGTTATGGTTAGGGTGATGTTTATGGTGAGGGTGAGTGTTCAGTGAGGGTGAGGGTGAGGGTTAATGTTAGAGTTAGGTTTAGGTTGAGGGTTAGGAATAGGAATAGGGTTAGGGTTAGGGTTAGGGTTAGGGTTAGGGTTCGGGTTAGGTTTAGGGTGAGGGCTAGGGTGAGGGTGAGGGTTAGTGTGAGGGTTAGGTGAGGGTTCCTTTTAGGTCAGGGTTAGGTTTATGGTGAGGATTAGTGTGAGAGTGAGGGTTAGGTTTAGGGTGAGGGTTAAGGTTAGGGTTACCATGAGGGTGAGGGTTTGGGTGATGTTTAGGGTGAGGGTGAGGGTTAAGGTGAGGGTGAAGGTTAGGGTGTGGTTGAGGATTAGGTTTAGGGTTTGGGTTAGGGTAATGGTGAGGGTAAGGTATAGGGTGAGGTTTATTGTGAGGATGACGGTTAGGTTTAGTGTTAGGGTTAGAGTGAGGTTTAGGGTGAGCGTTAGGTTTTGGTTTAGGGTTAGGGTGAGGGTGTGGTATAGGGTGAGTGTTAGTGTTAGGGTGAAGGATAGGTATATGGTTAGGGTGAGGTTAAGGGTTAGGGTTAGATTTAGGGTGAAGGTTAGGGTTAGGAGTAGGGTAAGGATTAGGTTTTGGCTGAGTTTGAGGGTGACTGTAAGAGTGAGGGTTAGGTTTAGGGTGAGGGTTAGGGCTAGGGTTAGGGTTAGGGTAAGGGTGAGGGTTAGGGTTAGGGTGAGGGTAAGGGTAAATGTTAGAGTGAGGGTTAGGGCGAGAGTGAGGGTTAGGGTTAGGGTCAGGGTGAGGGTTAGGGTGAGGGTAAGGGTTAGGTTGAGGGTTAGGGTGAGGGTGAGGCTTAGGGTTAGCATTAGGGTTAGGGTGAGGGTGAGGTTTACGGTGAGGGTTAGGGTTAAGGTTAGGGATAGGGTGAGGATTAGGGTTAGGGTTAGGTTTAGGGTGAGGTTTAGGATGAGGGGTAGGGTTAGGGATAGAGTGATTGTTAGGTTTAGTTTGAGGATTAGGGTTAGGGTGAGGTTTAGTTTTACTGTGAGGTTTAGGTTTAGGGTTAGGGTTAAGATGAGTGTTAGGTTTATGTTGAGGGTGAGGGTGAGGGTTAGGGCTAGGTTTAGGGTTAGTGTGAGTGTTATTGTTAGGGTGAGTGTTAGGTTTAGGGTGAGGGTTAGGGTTAAAGTAAGGGTTAGGGTGAGGATTAGGGTTAGGGTTAGGGTGAACGTTAGGGTGATGGTGAGTGTTAGGGTGAGGGTCAGGGTTAGGTTTAGAGTTACGGTTAGGCTGAGTGTTAGGGTTAGTGTTAGGGTTAAGGTGAGAGTTAGGGTGAGGTGTCGGGATACGGTTAGACTGACGGTTAGAGTTAGTGTGAAGGTTAGGGGTAGGGTTAGGGTTAGTGTTAGGATAATGTTTAGGGTGAGGGTTAGTTTGAGGGTGAGGGTTAGAGTGAGCATTACGGTTAGGTTCAGTTTGAGGTTTAGGGTTAAGGTGATGTTTAGGGTGATGTTGAGTGTTAGTGTGAGGGTGAGGGTGAGGGTGAGGCTGAGGGGGAGGGTTAGGGTGAGGGTGAAGTTAGTTTAGGATTAGGGTTAGAGTTAGGGTTAGGCTGAGGGTGAGGGGGAAAGTGAGGGTTAGGGTTAGGGTTAGGGTTTGTGTGTGGGTTAGTGTGATGGTGAGGGTCAGCGTGAAGGTGAGGGTTAGAATGATGGTGAGGGTGAGGTTGAGGGTTAGGGTTAGGATTAGGGTTAGGGTGAGTTTTAGGGTTAGGGCTAGGGTTAGAGTTATTGTTAGGGTTAAGGTTAGGATGAGGGTGAGGGTTATTGTTAGGGTTAGGGTTAGGGTGAGGGTGAGGGTGGGGTTGAGGGTTAGGGTTAGGCTTAGGGTTATTGTTATGGTAAGGCTGATGGGGAAGGGGAGGTTGAGGGTGCGTATTAGGGTTAAGTTTAGGGTTAAGGTGAGGGCTTGGGTGAGGGTGAGGGTTAGGCTGAGGGTGAGGGTGTGGGTTTTGGTTAGGTAAAGGTTAGGGTTAGGGTGAGGATTTGGGTGAGGATGAGGATTAAGGTGAGTTTAGGTTCAGGGTGAGGGTTAGTCTTAGGGTTAGGGTGAGGGTTGGAGTTAGGGAGATGTTTAGGCTGAGGTTGAGGGTTAGGGTGAGGGTTAGGGTGAGGGTGAGGGTTAGGGTTAGCATTAGGGTTAGGTTTAGGATTAGGTTGAGTGTTAAGGTTAGGGTTAGGGTTAGGGTTAGGGCTAGGGTGTAGGTTAGGGTTATGGTTAGAGTGAGGGTGAGGATCAGGGTTAGGGTTAAGATTAGGTTTAGGGTTAGGGTGAGGCTGAGGCTGAGGCTGAGTGTGAAGGTGAGGATGAGGGTGAGGATTAAGGTTAGGGTTAGGTTTAGGGTGAGGACTAATGTGAGGGTGATGTTTTTGTTTAGGAAAAGTTTAGGGTTAAATTTAGGGTGAGGATTAGGGTGAGGGTGAGGTTTAAGGTGAGGGTTAGGGTTAGGGTCAGTGTTAGGGTTAGGGTTAGGGTGAAGGTGAGGGTTAGGTTGATGTTTAGGGTGACGGTGAACGTGAGACTGAGGGTTCGGGTGAGGGTTAGGGTTAGAGTGAGGGTTAGGTTTAGGATTAGGTTTAGGTTTAGGGTGAGGGTAAGGCTTATGATGACAGTTAGAGTGAGGGTGAGGGTTAGGGTTAGGATCAGGGTTAGGGTGAGGGTTGGGGTGAGGGTTAGGGTTAGGGTTAGGGTGAGGGTTAGGGTGAGGGATAGGGTTATGGTGAGGGAAAGGGTTAATCTAAAGTTAGGTTGAGAGTGAGCATTTGTGTTAGCATCAGGGTTGGGTTGAGGGTTAGGGTTAGGGTTAGGCTGAGGGGTAGTTTTAGGGTTATGGTGAGGGTTAGGGTTAGGGTTAGGGTAAGGGTAAGAGTTAGGATGACAGCTAGGGTGAGGGTCAGGTTTAGGGTTAGGTTTAGGGTGAGGGTGAGGGTTAGGATGAGGGTTAGGGTTAGGGTTAGGGTGAGGGTTAGGGTGAAGTTTAGGGTTAGGGTTAGGGTTTGGGGTAGGATGAGGTTTAGGGGGAGGGGAAGAGGTAGGGTGAGGGTTAAGGAGAGAGTGAGGGATAGGGTTATGTCGAGGGTAAAGTTTAATCTAAGGTTTAGTTTGAGAGTGAGCATTTGTGTTAGCATCATGGTTGGGTTGAGGGTTAGGGTTAGGGTTAGTTTGAGGGGTAGTTTTAGGGTTAAGGTGAGGGTTTTGGTTAGCGTTAAGGTGAGGTTAAGGGTTTGGCTGAGGGTGAGGGTGAGGGTTAGGGTTAGCCTTAGGGTGAGGGTGAATGTTAGGGTTAGGGATAGGGTGAGTGTGAGTGTGAAGATTAGGTTTAGGATTAGGGTTAGGGTTAGGGTTAGGGTTAGGCTGAGGTTTAGGCTTATGGGTAGGGTTACAGTTAGGATGAGGGTTAGGTTTAGTGGGAGTGTTAGGGTTAGGTTTATGGTTAGGGTTAGGGTTCGGGTTCGGGTGAGGGTTCGGGTTAAGTTGTGGGTGAGGGTTAGGGTTAGTGTGAGGACTAGCTTTAGGGTTAGGGTTACTGTTAGGGTTAGGATTAGGGTTCGGGTAAGGGTTCGGGTTAGTTTTATGGTTAGGGTGAGGGTTCGGGTTAGTGTGCGGTTTAGGGTTAGGGTTAGGTGAAGGATCGGGTAAAGGTTAGTGTGAGGGTTAGGGTGAGGGTGAGTATTATGATTAGGTTAAGGACTAGGGTTAGGCTGAGGGTGAGGGTGAGGTTGAGGTTTATGATTAGGGTTAGTGTGAGGGTTAGTTTTAGGATGATGTTTAGGGTGAGGGTGAGGGTTAGGGTGAGGGTGAGGGTGAGGGTGAGGATTAGGGTGTGGATGAGGGTTAGCATGAGGGTGAGGGTTACAGTTAGGTTTAGGGTGTTGGTTAGGGTTAGGGTTTGGATTAAGGTGAGGTTTAGGGTGAGGGGTAGGGTCAGGGTTGGGGTGAGGTTTGGGGTTAGTGTGAGGTTTAGGGATAGGTTTAGGGTAAGTGTGAGGGATAGGGTTATTGTTAGGGTTAGGGTGAGGGTTATGGTTAGGGTTAGGGTGAGGGTTAGGTTTAGGGTAAGGTTTAGGGTTGGGGATAGGGTAAGGGTGAGTGAGACCGTGATGTTTAGAGGTAGATTTAGGGTGAAGTTGAGGGTGCGGTTTAGGATTAGGGTTAGGGTTAGGGCTAGGGTGAGGGTGAGGGTTAGGTTTAGGATTAGGGTTAGGGTTAGGCTTAAGGTGAGGGTGAGGTTGAGTGTTAGGGAGAGGATTAGGGTTAGGTTTAAGGTTAGGGTAAGGGTGAGGGTTAGGTTGAGGTAAGGGTTCGTGTTTGGGTTAGGGTTAGGTTGATGGTGAGGGTTAGGGTGAGGGTGAGGTTTAGGATGAGGGTTAGGATCAGGGTTAGGATTAGGGTGAGGGTTAAGGTGAGGGTTAGGGTTAGGGTTAGGGTGAGGGTGAGGGTGAGGGGTAAGGTTAGGTTTAGATTTAGGGTGATGGTGAGGGTGAGGGTGAGGGTTAGGTTTTGGGTGAGGGTTAGTGTTAATGTTAGGTTAGGATTAGGGTGAGGGATAGGGTTAGGGTTAGGGTTACGATGAGGGTTAGGCTGTGGGGTAGGGTTAGGGTTAGGGTGAGGGTTAGGGTTAGTGTGAATTTTAGGGTTAAGTTTAGGGTCAGGGTTAGGATTAGGTTAGGGGTGAGGGCTAGGTTGAGGGTGAGGGGTAGGGTGCGGGGTATGGTTAAGGTTAGGGTGAGGGTAAGGGTTAGGTTTAGTGTGAGGATTAGGGTTAGTGTGAGTTTGAGGGTTAGGGTTAGGGTGAGGGTTAGGTTTAGGGTTAGGGATAGGGTGAGGGTGAGCGTTACGTTTAGGTTGAGGGTTAGGGTGAGGGTAGGGTTAGGGTAAGGGTGAGGGTGAGGCTTTGGTTTAGTGTGAGGGTTAGGGTTAGTGTAAGGCTAAGGGTTAGGGTGAAGTTTAGGGTAACAGTGAGGCTTAGGGTTAGGGTGAGTTTGAGGGTGAGGGTGAGGTTTAGGGTTAGGTTTAGGGTTAGGGTTAGGGTTAAGGTGAGGGTGAGCCGTAGGGTGAGAGTGAGGGTTCGGGTGAGGGTTTGGGTGAAGTGGGAGATTTATGGTTAGGGTTCGGGTTAGAGTTAGGGTGAGGCTGTGGATGAGGGTTAGGTTTAGGATTAGGGTTAGTGTTAGGATTAGGCTGAGGGTGAGTGTGAGTGTGAGGGTGAGGGTTAGGTTTTGGGTGAGGGTTCAGGTTAATGTTAGGGTTAGGGTTAGGTTGAGGGATAGGATTAGGGTTAGGGTTAGGATGAGGGATAAGCTGTGGGGTAGGGTTAGGATTAGGGTGAGGGTTAGGGTTAGTGTGAGTTTTAGGGTTAAGGTTAGGGTCAGTGATAGGATTAGGTTAGGGGTAAGGGTTAGGGTGAGGGTTAGGATGAGGGTGAGGTTTAAGTTTAGGGATAGGGTTAGGATGTGGTTAGGGTGAGGGCTAGGGTGAGTGTGTGGGTTAGGGTTAGGATTAGGGTTAGGGATAGGGTGAGGATTAGGTTTAGATTTAGGGTTAGGGTTAGGGTGAGTCTTAGGCTGAGGGGAAGGTTTAGGGATAGGGTGAGGGTTCGGTTTAGTGTGAGGGTTAGGGTTTGGGGTAGGGTTAGGGTGAGGGCTAGGATGAGTGTGAGGGTTAGGGTTTTATTTAAGGACAGGGTAAGGATTAGCGTTAGGGTTAGTGTTAGGTTGAGGTTTAGGCTGATGTGTATGGTTACAGTTAGGGTGAGGGTTAGGTTTAGTGGGAGTGTTAGGGTTAGGTTTAGGGTTAGGGTTAGGGTGAGGGTTCGGGTGAGCATTCGGGTTAATGTGTGGGTGAGGGTTAGGGATAGTGTGAGGACTAAGTTTAGGTTTAGGGTTACTGTTAGGGTTATGTTTAGGGTGAGGGTAAGGGTTAGGTTAGTGGTATGGTTAGGGTGAGGGTTCGGGTTAGTGTGAGGGTTAGGATTAGGTTTAGGAGAAGTTGAGGGTAAGGGTTAGGGTGAGGGTTAGGGTGAGGGTGAGGGTTAGGATTAGAGTTAGGGTTAGGATTAGGGTTAGGGTGAAGGTGAGGTTGAGGTTCAGTGTTAGGGTGAGGGTTAGGGTTATTGTTGGGTTAGGTTGCGGGTGAGGGTGAGGGTGAGGGTGAGGGTTAGGGTTAGGGTAGGGTTAGGTTTGGCTGAGGGTGATGGTGAGAGTGAGGGTGAGGGTTAAGTTTAGGGTTAGGTTTAGGGTGAGGGCTAGGGTGAGGGTGATATTTTTGGTTAGGAAAGGTTTATTGTTAGGTTTAGGGTGAGGATTTTGGTGAGGGTGAGGTTTAAGGTGAGGGTTAGGGTTAGGGTGAGGGTTAGGGTTAGGGTTAGCGTGAGGTTTAGGGTTAGGGTGATGTTTAGGGTGAGGGTGAAGGTGAGAATGAGGGTTCAGGTGAGGGTTAGGGTTAGGGTGAGGGTGAGCGTTAGGGTTAGGGTTAGGGTGAGGATAAGGGTTAGGATGACAGGGTGAGGGTGAGGGGTAGGGTGAGGTTTGGGTTAGGGTGATGTTTATGGTGAGGGTGAGGGTAAGAGTGAGGATTCGGTTGAGGGTGTAGCTTAGGGTGTTGGTGAGGGTTATGGTTAGAGTGAGGGTTCGGGTGAGGGTGAGAGTTAGTGTGTTGGTGAGGGTTAGAGTGAGGGTGAGTGTTAGGGTTCAGTTTAGGATTAGGATGAGGGTTAGGGTTAGGGTTAGGGTGAGGGTTAGGGTGAGGGTTATGGTTAGGGATAGGGTGAGGATTAGGGTTAGTGTGAGGGTTAGGGTTAGGGTTGGTGTAAGGATAAGGGTTAGGTTGAGGATTAGGGTGAGAGTGAGGGGTAGGGTTAGATTAAGGGTTAGGGTGAGGGTTAGGCTAAGGGTTAGGTTTAGGGTTAGGGTGAGTGTGAGGGTTAAATTTAGGGTTAGGGTGAGGGTTAGGGTTGGGGTGAGGGTTAGGATTAGGGTTAGGGTGAGGGTTTGGGTGAGTATGAGTTTTAGGGTGTGGGTGACGGTTAGGGTTAGGTTGAGGGATAAGGTGACGGTGAGGTTTAAGGTTAGGGTGAGGGTTAGGGTTAGGGTGAGTGATAGGGTGAGGGTTAGGGTTAGGGTGAGTGTGAGGATTAGGGTTAGGGTTACCCTTAGGGTTATGGTGAGGGTATGGGTTAGGGTGAGGTTTAGGTTGAGGGTGAGGGTTAGGGTTAGCGTTAGGGTTAAGTTGAGAGTTAGGGTGAGGGTTAGGGTTAGGGTGAGGGTGAGGGTTAGTGTTAGTGTTAGGGTGATGTTTATGGTTAGAGTGTGGGTTAGGGATAGGTTTATGGTTGGGGGGGTTAGGTTTATGGTTAGGGTTCCAGTTAGGGTGAGTGTGAGGGTGAGTGTTAGGGTTAGGATTAGGGTTAGGGTTAGTGTTAGGCTGAGGGTGAGGGTGAGGGTGAGGGTTAGGGTTAGGGTTAGGGTAATGTTTAGGATTAGGTTTAGGTTGAGGGCTAGGGTTAGGGTTAGGATTAGGATTAGGGTGAGGATTATGGTTAGGGTTAAGGTGTGGGTTAGGGTTAGGTTTATGGTTAGGGTTAGCATTAGGTTTACCATTAGGGTTAGAGTGAGGGTGAGGTTGAGGATTAGGGTTAGGATTAGGTTTAGGGTTAGGGTGAGGCTGAGGTTGAGGATATGTTTGAGGGTGAGAGTGAGGGTTAGCTTTAGGCTTAGGGTGAGGGCTAGGTTGATGGCGAGGGTTAGGTTGAGGGTTAGTGTGAGGTTGCAGCTTTTGGTTAGGAAAGGGTTAGGGTTAGGTTTAGGGTGAGGATTAGGCTGAGGGTGAGGTTGAAGGTGAGGGTTAGGGTTAAGGTGAGGGTTAGGGTTAGGGTTAGGGTTAGGGTGATGTTTAGGGTGAGGGTGAGGGTGAGGGTTGTGAGGGTGAGGGTTGTGGTTAGGGTAATGTTTAGGGTTAGGGTTAGGTTGGGGGTTAGGTTTAGGGTTAGGATGAGGGTTAGGGTGAGGATTATGGCTAGGGTTAGTGTGTGGGTTATGTTTAGTGTGACCGTTAGGGTTAGGGTGAGGGTAAGCGTTAGGGTGAGTGTTGGGATGAGGGTGCGGGATAGGGTTAGTGTTAGGGTTAGGGTGAGGTTTGGATGAGGGTTAGGTGTAGGGTAAAGGTGTGGGTTAGTGTTAGGGTTCAGTTCAGTGTTAGCGTTAGGGTGAGGTGTAGGGTTAGGGTTAGGGTTAGTGTGAGGATAAGGGAATGTTGAGGGTTAGGGTGAGGGATAGGGTTAGTGTAAGGTTTAGGGTGAGTGTTTGTGTGAGGGTTAGGTTTAGTTTTAGTGTTACGTGAGGGTTAGCGTGAGGGTAAGGTTTAGGGTGAGGTTTAGTGTGAGGTTGAGTATTAGGGTTAGCATTAGTGTTAGGGTGAGGGTTAGGGTTAGGTATAGCATTAGGGTTAGGGTGAGGTTTAGGATTAAGGTAAAAGTGAGGGAGAGGTTTAGGGTTAGCATTAGGTTTACGGTTAGGTTTAGAGTGAGGGTGAGGGTGAGGTATAGGGTAAGGATTAGGTTTAGGTTTAGGGTGAGGCTGAGGTTTAGGGTGAGGCTGAGTGTTAGGGTTAGGCTTAGGGTGAGGGCTACGGTGAGAGCTAGGGTGAGGGCGAGGGTTAGGGTGAGAGTTAGGGTTGGGGTGAATGTTAGGATTACGGTTAGGGTGAGGGTGAGGGTGATGGTGAAGGTGAGGGTTAGGGTGTGGGTTAGGGTTAAGATTATGGTGAGGGTAAGGGTTAGGGTGAGGTTTAGTTTGAGGGTTAGGGTTAGGGTGAGGATTATGGTGATGTTGAGTGTTAAGGTGACAGTGAGGGTTAGGGTGAGGGTGAGGTTTAGGTTTAGTGTTAGCATTAGGGTGAGGGTTAGGGTCAGGGTTAGTATTAGGGTGAGGGTTAAAGTGAGGGCTAGGGTTCGGGTTAGGTTTAGGGTTAGTATGAGGATTAGGGTTAGTGTTAGGTTTATAGTGAAGGTAAGGGTTAAGGTAAGGTTAGGCTGAAAGGGTAGGTTTAGGGTAAGGGTGAGGGAGAGGGTGAGGGTAAGGGTTAGGGTGAGGGTTAGGGTGTGGGTGAGGCTTAGGGTTAGCATTAGTGTTAGGGTTAGGGTTAGAGTGAGTGTGAGGTTTAGGGTTAGGGTTAGGGTGAGGGTGAGGTTTAGGGTGAGCGTGAGGTTTAGGTTTAGGTTTAGGGTTATGGTAAGGATTAGTGTAAGGGTGAGGGCTAGTGTGAGGGTGAGGGTTAGGGTTTGGGTTAGTGTGAGGGTAAGGGTTAGGGTGAGGGGTAGGGTGAGGTGTAGTTTTAGGGTTAGGGTGAGGGTTAGGGTTAGCGTGAGGTTTATGGTGAGGGTTAGGGCTAGGGTTAGGGTGTGGGTTAAGGTTAGGGTGATGTTTAGGCTGAGGCTGAGGGTTAGGGTGATAGCTAGGCTGAGGTTTAGGGTTAGTGTTAGGATTAGGGTTAGGGTGAGGGTGAGGTTTATGGTTAGAATTAGGGATAGGAGAGGGTTAAATTGAGGGTCAGGTTTAGGGTTAGCGTTAAGGTTAGGGTTAGAATGAGCGTTAGGTTGAGGTTTATGGGTAGGGTTTGGGTTAGGTTTAGGATGAGCGTTAGGCTGAGGGTTAGGGTTAGGCTCAGGGTTAGGGTTAGGGTTAGTGTGAGGGTTAGGTTTAGGGTTAGGGTTAGGTTGTGGACTGTGGTGAGGGTGAGGGTTAGGGTGATGGTTAGGATTACGGTTAGGGTTAGGGTCAGGTATAGGTTGAGGGTTAGTATTAGAGTAAGGACTTGGGTTGGGCTGAGGGTGAGGGTGATGTTGAGGGTGAGGGTTAGGTTTAGAGTGAAGGTTAGAGTGAGTGTGAGGGGGAGGGGGAGAGCTTGGTTTGGGGTTAGAGTTAGGTTGAGGGTAAGGGTTAGGGTTAGGGTTAGCACTAGGTTTAGGCTGAGGGTGAGGGTGAGTTTAGGGTTAAGGTGAGGGTTAGGGTTAGGTTTAGGTTTAGGTTGAGGGTTAGGGTGAGGGTTAGGGTTAGGATGAGCATTAGGCTCAGGGTTAAGTTTAAGGTTAATGTGAGGGTTAGGGTTAGGGTTAGGCTTAGGGTTTAGTTAGGGTGAAGGTTAGTTTTAGGTTTACGGTTAGGTTAAGGTTTAGTCTGTGTGTTAGGTTTAGGGTTACTGTGAGTGTTAGGTTTAGGGTTAGGGTTAGGGTGTGGGCTAGGGTGAGGGTGAGGGTTAGGGTGAGGGTGAGGGTTTAGCTTAGGTAAGGGTTAAGGCTAGGGTAGGGTGAGGATTAGGATGAGGTTGAGGGTTAAGGTGATGGTTAGGATGAGGGTTAGGGTTACTGTGAGGGTTAGGGTTAGGGTTAGGGTGAGAGTCAGGGTAAGGGTTAAGGTGAATGTTAGGGTGAGGGTGAGGGTTAGAATTAGCGTTAGGGTTAGGATTAAGGTGAGGGTGAGGATGAGAGTTAGTGTTAGGGTGAGGGTTAGGGTTGGGGTTGGGGTGAGGGTTAGGGTTAGGGTTTGGGTTAGGGTGAGGGTGAGCGTTAGGGTTAGATTTAGGTTTAGGCTGAGGGTGAGGGTGAGGGTGACATTGATGGTTAGGGTTATGGTTAGGGGGATGGTGAGGGTTAGGGTGAGGGTGAGGGTTAGAGTGAGGGTGAGGGTGAGGGTTTCCTTTACGTCAGGGTTAGGGTTACGCTGAGGTTAGGGTTAGGGTTAGGGTTAGGGTTAGGTTTAGTGTTAGGGCAAAGGTTAATTTGCGGGTTAGGGTTTGGGTGATGTTTAGTGTGAGCGAGAGGTTCAGAGTTCAAGTGTGGGTGAGATTTAGGGTGTGGGTGAAGATTAGTGTTAGGTTGAGTGTTAGCCTTAGGTTTAGGTTTAGTGTGAGGGTGAGGGTTAGGGCTAGGTTTAGGGTTAGGTTGAAGGTTAGTATTAGGGTTAGGGTTAGTATGAGTGTTATGGTGAAGGGTAGGGTTAGGGTTAGGGTTAGGGTGAAGATTAGGGTGAGGTTGTAGGTGAGGGTTAGGGTTAAGTGCAGGGTTAGGGTGACTTTGAGGGTTAGGCTTAGGTTTAGGATTAGGGTTAGGGTTAGGAAGAGTGTTAGGTTGTCGGTGAGGGTTCGGGTCAGGTTCAGGGTTAGAGTGTAGTTGAGGATTATGTTTAGGGTGAGTATTAGGGTTAGATTTAGGTTTATGGTGAGGGTAAGGGTTAGGGTGAGGTTTAGTGTGA
Source organism: Dipodomys merriami (assembly GCF_024711535.1). Taxonomy (NCBI): domain Eukaryota; kingdom Metazoa; phylum Chordata; class Mammalia; order Rodentia; family Heteromyidae; genus Dipodomys; species Dipodomys merriami. The sequence continues at coordinate 3,832,603 of NW_027206335.1, read as the reverse complement.
GGGATAGGCTTAGGGTTAGGTTTAGGGTGAGGTTTAGAGATAGGTTTAGGGTTAAGTTGAGGGTAAGTGTGAGATTTAGGTTTGGTTTAGGGTTAGAGTTATGGTTAGGGTGAGGGTTAGTATTAGGGTTAGTATTAAAGTTAGCCTGATGGTGACGTGAGGGTTAGGTTTAGGGTGAGTGTTAGAGTTAGGGGTACGGTTAGGGTGAGTGTTAGAGTTAGGGTTAGGTTTAGGATGAGCGTTAGGCTTAGGGTTAGGGTTTGGGTTAGTGTGAAGTTTAGGGTTAGGGTTAGTGTTAGTGTGCGGGTTAGGGTTAATTTTAGGTTTAGGACAACGGTTATGTTGAGGGTTAGGTTCAGGGTTAGTGCGAGGGTTAGGTTTAGGGTTAGGGTTAGGGTTAGAGTCAGGGTAAAGGTTAGGGTGAAAGTTAGGGTGAGGGTGAGGGTAAAGGTTAGGGTGAGGGTTATTGTTAGGGTGAGGGTGAGGGTGAGTGTGAGGGTTTGGTTTAGGGTTAGAGTTAGGGTGAGGGTTAGGATTAGGTTTAGCACTAGGTTTAGGCTGTGAGTGAGGGTGAGGATGAAGATGAGGTTTACAGTTAGGTTGAGGGTTTGGGTTAGGATTAGGTTTAGGGTGAGGGTTAGGGTTAGGGTTAGGCTGAGGGTTAGTGTTAGGGTTAGTGTTACGTTTAGTTTGCGGTTAGGTTTAGGGTTAGGGTTAGGTTTAGGGTTTGGTTAGGGTGAAGTTTTGTTTTAGGTTTAGGGTTAGGATAAGGTTTTTCCTGAGGGTTATGGTTAGGGTTAGTGTGAAGATTAGGTTTAGGGTTAGGGTTAGGGTGTGGGCTAGTGTGAGGGTGAGTGTTAGATTGAGAGTGAGGGTAAGGGTTTAGTTTAGGTAAGGGTTAAGGTAAGGTTAGGTTGAGGATTAGGGTGAGGTTGAGGTTTAAAGTGAGGGTTAGGGTGAGGTTGAGGTTTAAAGTGAGGGTTAGGGTTAGGTTTAGGGTTAGAGTTAGGGTGAGGGTGAGGGTTAGGTTTAGTATTAGAGTTAGCCTGAGGGTGAGGGTGAAGGTTAGGGTTAGCGCGAGTTTTATGGGTAGGGTTACGGTTAGGGTGAGGGTTAGGGTTAGTGTTAGGGTTGGGATGAGCGTTAGGCTGAGGGTTAAGGTTAGGGTTAGTGTGAGGGTTAGGGTTAGGGTTAGGGTGAGGGTTAGGGTTAGGTTTAGGTTTAGGATAAGAGTTAGGTTGAGGGTTAGGTTTAGAGTTAGTGTTAGGGTTAGGGTCAGGGTAAAGGTTAGGGTGAGGGTTAGGGTGAGGGTGAGGGTAAAGTTTAGGGTGAGCTTTAGGGCGAGGGTGAGGTTTACGGTTAGTGTGAGGGTTGGGTGAGGATTAGGGTGAGAGTTAGGGTGAGGGTAACGGTTAGGGTGATGGTATGGTTGACGGTGTGTGATAGGATTATGTTGTGGGTAAGGGTTAGGGTGAGGGTTAGGGTAAAGTTTAGGGTTAGGGTGGGGGTTAGGGTTAGGGTTAGGTTGAGGGTTAGGGTTAGGGTGATGATTGTTGTGAGAGTGGTTTAGGGTGAGGGTGAGTGTTCAGGTGAGCTTGAGGGTTAGGATGAGGGTGAGGGTTAGGGTTACATTTAGGGTTAGGGAGAGGGGTAGGGTGAGCATTAGGGTTAGGATTAGGGTTAGAGTGAGGATGAGGGTGAGGGTTAGGTTGTGGGTAAGTGTTATGGTTAGGGTTAGGGTTAGGGCTAGGATGAAGGTGAGGGTTAGTGTGAGGGTGAGGGTTTCGTTTACCATATGGTTAGGGTTAGGGTGAGGATTAGGTTGAGGGTGAGGGTTAAGCTGAGGTTAGGGTTAGGGTGAGGGTTAAGGTTAGGGTGATGACTGTTGTGAAAGTTTGGTTTAGGGTGAGGGTGAGTGTTCAGGTGAGCTTGAGGGTTAGGATGAGGATGAGGGTTAGGGTTACATTTAGTGTTAGGGAGAGGTGTAGGGTGAGCATTATGGTTAGGATTAGGGTTAGAGTGAGGGTGAGGATGAGGGTTAGGATTAGGGTTAGGGTTTGGTTAGGGTGAAGTTTTGTTTTAGGTTTAGGGTTAGGATAAGTTTTATCCTGAGGGTTATGGTTAGGTTAGTGTGAAGGTTGGGTTTAGGGTTTGGGTTAGGTTGTGGGCTAGGGTGAGGGTGAGGGTTAGGGTGAGGGTGTGGGTAAGGGTTTAGTTTAGGTAAGGGTTAAGGTAAGGTTAGGTTGAGGATTTGGGTGAGGTTGAGGGTTAAGTTGAGGGTTAGGGTTAGGTTTAGGGTTAGAGTTAGGGTGAGGGTGAGGGTTAGGTTTAGTATTAGAGTTAGCCTGAGGGTGAGGGTGAGGGTTAGGGATAGGGTTAGTGTGATGGTTAGGGTTAAGGTTAGGGTGAATGTTAGGGTCAGGTTTAGGGATAGGATAAGGTTTAGGTTGAGGGTTAGGTTTAGGGTTAGGGTGAGGGTTAGGTTTAGGGTTAGGGTTAGGGTTAGGGTCAGGGTAAAGATTAGGGTGAGGGTTAGGGTGAGGGTGAGGGTACAGTTTAGGGTGAGCGTTAGGGCGAGGGTGAGGGTTAGGGTTAGTGTGAGGGTTAGGGTGAGGGTTAGGGTGAGGGTAAAAGGGTTAGGGTGATGGTAAGGTTGAGGGTGAGTGTTAGGATTATGTTGTGGGTAAGGGTTAGGGTGAGCGTTAGGGTACTGGTTAGGGTTAGGGTGGGGGTTAGGGTTAGGGTTAGGTTGAGGGTTAGCGTTAGGGTGATGACTGTTGTGAGAATATGTTTTAGGATGAGGGTGAGTGTTCCGGTGAGCTTGAGGGTTAGGATGAGGTTGAGGGTTAGGGTTACATTTAGGGTTAGGGAGAGGGGTAGGGTGAGCATTAGGGTTAGGATTAGGGTTCGAGTGAGGATGAGGGTGAGGGTTAGGGTGTGGGTAAGTGTTATGGTTAGGGTTAGGGATAGGGCTAGGGTGAGGGTGAGGGTTAGTGTGAGGGTGCGGGTTTCGTTTACCTTAGGATTATGGTTAGGGTGAGGATTAGGTTGAGGGTGAGGGTTAAGCTGAGGTTAGGGTTGGGGTGAGGGTTAGGGTTATGGTGATGTTTAGGGTGAGGGTGACCGTTCGGTGAGGGTGAGGGTGAGGGTGAAGGTTCAGGTTAGGGTTAGGTTTAGGTTGAGGGTGATTGTGAGGGTTAGGATTAGGAATAGGGTTAGGGTTAGGGTGAGGGTGAGGGTCAGTGTGAGGGTGATAGTTAGGGTTAGGGTTAGGGTTAGGGTGAGGGTAAGGGATAGTGTGAAGTTTATGATTAGGGTCAGGGTTAGGGTGAGGGTAAGGGTTATGTTGAGGGTTAGGGTGAAGTTGAGGGTTAGGGTTCGGCTTAGGGTTAGGGTGAGGGCTAGGGTGAGGGTGAGGGTTAGTGTGAGGGTTATTGTGAGGATGAATGTTAGGGTTAGTGTTAGGGTTACGGTGAGGTTTAGGGTGAGGGTTAGGGTTTGGTTTAGGGTTAGTTTGAGTGTGAGGTATAGGATGAGTTTTAGTGTTAGGGTTAGGGTTAGGGATATGGTTTGGCTGAGGGTCAGGGTGACTGTAAGTGTGAGGGTTAGGGTTAGGGTGAGGGTAAGGGTAAGGATTAGGGTGAGAGTATGGGTTAGGTTGAGGATTAGTGTGAGGGTGAGGGTTACGGTTAGCCTTAGGGTTAGGGTGAGGTTTAGGGTTAAGGTTAGGGATAGGATGAGGATTAGGGTTAGGGTTAGGTTTAGGGTGAGGGTTAGGCTGAGGGATAGGGTTAGGGATAGAGTGACTGTTATGTTTACTGTGAGGATTAGGGTTAGGGTGAGGTATAGGTTTAGTGTGAGGTTTAGGTTTAGGGTTAGGGTTAGGATGAGTGTTAGGGTTAGGTTGATGGTGAGGGGGAGGGGGAGGGCTAGGGTTAGGGTTAGTGTGAGGGTTAGTGTTAGGATGAGGGTTAGGTTTAGGGTACAGGTTAGTGTTAAAGTAAGGGATAGGGTGAGGGCTAGTGTTAGGGTTAGGGTGAGGGTCAGGGTGAGGATTAGGTTTAGGTTGAGGTTTAGGTTTAGGGTGAGGGTTAGGTTTAGGGTGAGCGTTAGGGTGATGGTGAGGATCAGGGTGAGGGTGAGGGTTAGGTTTAGATTTAGGGTTAGGGTGAGTGTTAGGGTTAGGGTTAGGTTTAGGGTGAGAGTTAGGGTCAGGTGTCGTGATACGGTTAGAGTGAGGTTTAGGGTTAGTGTGAAGTTTAGGGTTAGGGTTAGTTTGAGGGTGAGGGTTAGGGTGAGCATTAGGGTTAGGTTCAGTGGAAGTGTTAGGGTTAAGGTGATGTTTAGGGTGAGGTTGAGGGTTACTGTGAGGGTGAGGGTGAGGTTGAGTGTGAGGGGTAGGATGAGGGTGAGGGTGAGGTTAGTTTAGGATTAAGGTTAGAGTTAGGATTAGGCTGAGGGTGAGGGGGAAAGTGAGGGTGAGGGTTAGGGTTAGGGCTAGGGTGAGGGTTAGGGTTTTTGTGAGGGTTAGTGTGATGGTGAGGGTCAGCGTGAGGGTGAGGGTTAGAATGAGGGTGAGGGTATGGTTGAGGGTAAGTGTTAGGATTAGGGTTAGGGTGAGTTTTAGGGTTAGGGTTAGAGTTATTGTTAGGGTTAGGATTAGGGTTAGGATGAGGGTGAGGGTTATTGTTAGAGTTAGGGTTAGTGTTAGGGTGAGGGTGGGGTTGAAGGTTAGGGTTAGGATTAGGGTTATGGTTAGGTTAAGGCTGAGGAAGGGGAGGTTGAGGCTGAAGTTTAGAGTTAAAGTTAGGATTAGGTTGAGGGCTTGTGTGAGGGTGAGGGTTAGGCTGAGGGTGAGGGTGACGGTTTCGGTTAAGTAAAGGTTAGGGTTAGGGTGAGGATTAGGGTGAGGATGATGATTAAACTGAGTTTAGGTTCAGGGTCAGGGTTAGGGTTAGAGTGAGGCTTAGGGTTAGGGTGATGTTTAGGGTGAGGGTGAGGGTGACGGTTAGGGTGAGGGTGAGGGGGAGGGTTAGGGTTAGATTTAGGTTTAGGGTGAGTGTGAAGTTTAGGATTAGGAATAGGATTAGGATTAGGGTTAAGCTGAGGGTGAGGGTCAGGTTGAGGGTGAAGGTTAGGGTCAGAGTTAGGGTTAGGACTAGAGTGAGGGTTATGGTTAGTGTGAGGGATTTGGTTAGGGTTAGGTTGAGGGTTAGTGTTAAGGTGAGAATAAGGGTTTGGGTGTGGGTTAGGGTGAGTGTGAGTGTATGGATAGGGTTTGTGTTAGGGTTAGGGTGAGGGTTAGGGTTTGGGTGATGTTTAGAGTGAGGGTGAGGGTTAGGGTGAGGATGACGGTTCAGTTGAGGGTGAGAGTTCCTTTGAGGGTGAGGGTTAGGGTGTGGGTGAGGATTAGGGTTAGGGTGAGGTTTAGCATTAGGGGTAGGTTTAGGGTTAGGTTGAGGGTTAGGGTTAGCGTTAGGGTTAGGATGAGGGGTAGGGAGAGGGTAGGGTTAGATTTAGGGTAGTTTTAGAGTGAGTGTGAGGGTTAGGTTGAGGCTGAGGGTGAGGGTTAGGGTTAGGTTTAGGATGAGGGATAGGCTGACGGTTAGGTTTAGGCTTAGGGTTAGGGTAAGGTTTAGGGTGACGGTGAGGGTTAGCTTTAGGTTTAGGGTTAGGGTTAGTGTGATCGTTAGGGTTAGGGTTAGGGTGAGGGTTATGGTGAGGATTAGGGTTAGTGTTGGGGTGAGGGTTAGGGTGAGGGTTAGGTTTAGAGTTAGGGTTAGTGTGAGGATAAGGGTTAGGCAGAGGGTAAGGGTGAGGGGGAGGATGATGGTGAGGGTTAGGGTGAGGGTGATGGTTACAGATAGGTTTAGATTTAGGGTGAGAGTGAGGTTAAGGGTTATGTTTTGGATTAGGGTTAGGCTTAGGCTGAGGGTGAGGCTGAGGGTCAGGGTGAGGGTTAAGGCTAGGGTGAGTGTTAGGGTTAGGGTTAGGGTTAAGGTTAGGGTGAGGGTTAGGGTTAGGGTTATGATTAGGATGAGGGTTAAGCTGAGGGTTAGGTTTAGGTTTAGGGTGAGGGTAAGGTTTAGGGTGAGGTTTATGGTGAGGGTGAGGGTTAGGATTAGTCTTAGGTTTAGGGTGAGGGTTAAGGTTAGGGAAAGGTTTTGGGCTGAGTGAGGGTTAGGGTGAGGGAAAGGGTTAGGGTGAGAGTTAGGGTAAGGGTGCGGATAGGGTTATGGTGAGGGTAAGGTTTAGGGCAAGTTTTCGGGTGAGGTTGAGGGTTAATGTTAGCATTAGAGTTATGGTGAGCATGAGGGTTATGGTTAGGTTGAGGGCTAGTGTGAGGTGAGGGTTAGGGTGAGGGTGAGGGTTCTGTTGAGAATTAGAGTTAGGGTGAGGGTTAGGGATAGGGTTAGTGTGAGCGTAAGTGTTAGGGGCAGGGTTATGGTGAGGGTGAAGGTTAGGGTTAGGGTGAGGGTTAAGGTTAGGGTTTTGGTTTGGGGGAGGGCTAGGGTGAGCCGTAGGTTTAGGGTTAGGTTTAGTTTGCAGGTTAGGTTGAGGGTAAGGGTTAGGGTGAGGTTTAGGGTGAGGGTGAGGTTTAGGGTTAGGGTGAGGGTTAGGGTTAGGGTTAGGGATAGGGTGATGATAAGGGTTAGTGTGATGGTTAGGGTAAGGTTGAGGATTAGGGTTAGTGTGAGGATAAAGGTTAGGTTGAGGGTTAGGGTGAGAGTGAGGGTTAGGTTTAGGTTGAGGTTATGGGTTAGGGTTATTGTTAGGGTGAGGTTTACAGTGCGCCGTAGGTTTAGGGTTAGGATTAGTTGGCAGGTTAGGGTGAGGTTAAGGTTTAGGGTGAGGTTTAGCGTGAGGGTAAGAGTTAAGTTTGTAATGAGGTTAAGGATTAGGGTGAGGGTTAGGGTTAGGGTTAGTGATATGGTGAGGATTAGGGTTAGTGTGAGGGTTAGGGTGAGGTTTAGGATTAGGTTCATTGTGAGGAGAAGTGTTAGGGTGAGGGTTAGGGTGAGGGTGAGGTGTTGGGTTAGCATTAGGGATAGGGTGAGCGTTAGGGTGAGGGTTAGGTTTAGGGTGAGGGTAGGGTTAGGTTAAGGATGAGGGTTAGGGTTGGGTTGATATTTATGGTGAAGGTGAGTGTTAGGGTGAGGGTGGGGGTGAAGGTTAGGTTAAGGGTTAGGGTTAGGGTGAGGGTGAGTGTGAGGATGAGGGTTAGGTTTAGGATTAGGGTTAGGGTTTTGCTTAGTGTTAATGTTAGTGTGAGGATGTGGGTTCAGGTGATGGTGAGGGTTAGGGTGTGTGCGAGGGTTAGGGTTAGGCTGAGGATTAGGGTTAGGGTTAGGATTATGGTGAGGTTAAGATTTAGGGTGAGGTTTATGGTGAAGGTGATGGTTAGGGTTAGCATTAGAATTAGGATGATGGTTAGGGTGAGGGTGAGGTTTAGAGTTAGGGTTAGGGTGAGTTTGAAGGTGAGGGTGAGATTTAGTGTTAGGATTAGTGTTAGGGTTATGGTTAGAGTGAGGTTGAGAGTTTTGGTTAGGGTGAGGGTTAGGGTGAGGGTTATGGTTAGGGTGAGGGTTAGGGTTAGGTTGAGGGTTAGGGTTAGGGTGAAGTTTAGCGTTAGGGTGATATTTATTGTGAGGGTGACTGTTAGGGTGAGGGTGAGTTTCAGGGTCAGGGTGAGGGTTTGGTTGATCGTGAGGGTTAACCTGTGGTTGAGAGTTAGGGTTAGAGTGAGGTAGGGTGACGGTGAGTGTTAGGGTGCGGGTTAGATTTAGTGTTAGGGTTAATGTGATGTGAGGGTGAGCGTGAGGGTGATGGTTAAGGTGAGGGTGATTGTGAGGGTTAGGTTTAGGATTAGGGTTAGGGTGAGTTTTAGGGTTAGGGTTAGGGTTAGTGTGAGGATAAGGGTTAGGGTGAGACTGAAGGTGATGATTAGCGTTATGGTTAAGGTGAGATTTAGGGTGAGGGTTAGGGTCAGGGTTAGTGTTAGGGTTCGCGTGAGGGTTCGGGTGAGGGTGTGTGTCACAGTGTGGGTGAAGTTTAGGGTTAGGGTGATTGTTAAGGTGATGTTGAGTGTTAGGGTGAGAGTGAGTGTTAGGGTTACGGTGAGCGTTAGGGTTAGGGTTAGGGTTAGGCGAAATGTGAGGATTAGGGTTAGAGTTAGGGTTATGGTGAGGGTACGGGTTAGGGTGAGGTTTGTGGTGAGGGTGAGGGTTAGGGTTAGCGTTAGGGTTAGGGTGAGGTTTAGGGTGGGGGTTAGGGTTAGGGTGAGGGTGCCTGTTAGGGTTAAGGTTAGGGTGAGGTTTAAGGTTAGGGTGAGGGCTAGGGATATGGTTAGGGTTTGGGTGAGGGTCAGAGTTAGCGGTAGGGTTAGAGTTAGGGAGAGGGTGAGGGTTAGAATTAGGGTTAGGATTAGGTATATGGTTAGGCTGAGGGTGAGGCTTAGGTTTAGCGTGAGGGTTAGGGTTAGGTTGAGGGTTAGGGTTAGGTTTAGGATGAGGGTTTGGCTGAGGGTTAGGTTTAGGGTTAGGGTGAGGGTTAGTGTTAGTGTGATGGTTAGGGTTAGGGTTTTGTTTACGGTGAGAGTGAGGGTTAAGGTTAGGTTTAGGGTGAGGTGAGCGATAGGTTGAGGGTTTGGGTTAGGTTTAGTATTAGGGTGATAGTTAGGGTGAGGGTTAGTGTTAGGTTTAGGGTTTGGGTGAGGGTTAGGGTTAGGGTTAGAGTTCGAATGAGGGTGAGGTTGAGGGTTAGCGTTTGAATTAGGGTTAGGTTTAGGGTTATGCTGAGGGTGAGGTTGAAGGTGAGGGTGAGTTTTAGGGTTTGGGCGAGGGTTAGGGTTAAGGTTAGGGTTAAAGTGAGGGTGAGGGTTAGGTTTAGGGTTAGGGTTAGGATGAGGGGTAGGCTGAGTGTTAGGTTTAGGCTTAGGGTGAGGGTAAGGGTTAGGGTGATGGTGAGGGATAGGTTTAGGATTCAGGTTAGGGTTAGGGTAATGGTTAGGGTTAGGGTTAGGCTTAGGGTGAAGGTTAAGGTGAGGGGTAGGGTTAGGGTTAGTGTTAGGGTGATGATTAGGGTTAGGGTGGGGGTAAGGGTGAGGGGTAGGTTTAGGTTTAGGGTTAGTGGGAGGGTAAGGGTTAGGGAGAAGGTAAAGGTGAGTGTGAGGATGAGGGTGAGGGTTAGTGTGAGGGTGAAGTTAGGGTTAGGTTTAGAGTTAAGATGAGAGTGAGGGTGAGGATTAGGTTTTGGATTAGGGTTAGGTTTAGGTTTATTCTGAGGGTGAGGTTAAGGGTGAGGGTGAGTTTGAGGGTTACGTTGAGAGTTAGGGTTAGGGTTAGGGTTAATGTTAGGGTGAGGGATAGGGTTAGGGTTAGGGTTTGGATCAGGATTAGGCTGAGGGTTAGGATTAGTGTTAGGGTAAGGATAAGGGTTAGGGTGAGGGTTATGGTGAGGGTGAGGGTTAGTGTTAGCTTAGGGTTAGGGTGAGGGTTAGGGTGAGTTTTAGGGTGAGGGTTAGGGTGAGGGTTAGTGTTAGGGTTAGGGATAGGGTTGGGTGAGGGAAAGTTTTAGGGTGAGGGTTAGTGTGGGGATGAAAGATAGGGTTATGGTGAGGGTAAGGGTTAGGGCGAGGTTTAGGGTGAAGTTGAGGGTTAATGTTAGCATTAGGGTTATGGTGAGCGAGAGGTTTAGCGTGAGGGTTATGGTTAGAGTTAGGGTTAGGGTGAGGGTTAGGCTGAGGGGTAGGGTTAGGGTTAGGCTTAGGGTGAGGCTTACTGTGAAGGGTAGGGTTAGGGTGAGGGTGAGGGTTAGTGTTAAGGTTAAGGTGAGGTTGAGGGTGAGGGTAAGTGTTAGGGTGAAGGTTAGGTTGAGGTTGAGGTTTAGGTTTAGGATTAGGGTTAGGGTTAGGTTTAGGGTAAAGGTTAGGGTTAAGTTTAGGGTAAGGGTGAGGGTGAGGGTGATGGTTAGGGTTAGGGTTAGGATTAATTGCTAGCGTTAGGGATAGCCTGAGTGTGGGGATGAGGGTTAGGGTTAGGGTTAGGTTTAGGTTTAGGGTTAGGGGGAGGGTGAGTGTTAGAGTTAGGGTGTTGGTTAGGGTGAGTGTTAGGGTGACTGTGAGGGTTAGGGTTAGATTTAGGGTTAGGGTGATTGTTAGGGTGAGGGTTAGGGTGAGGGTTAGGGTTAGTGTTAGTGTTAAGGGGAGGGTTAGGATGAGGGTTAGTGTGAGGGTGAGGGTTAGGGTAAGGTTTAGGATTAGGATTAGGGTTAAGGTGAGGGTGAGTGTGAGGGTTATTGTTAGGGTTAGTATTAGGGTTAGGGTGAGGGTCAGGGTTAACTTTAGGGTTATGTTTAGAGTGAGGGTTAATGTGAGGGTTAGGCTGAGGGTTATTGCTAGGGCCGTGGTTAATATGAGGGTTAGTGTTTGGGATAGGTTTAGGTTTAGGATTAGGTTTAGATTGAGGGTAAGTGTGAGGGCTAGGGTTAAGGTTAGGGTTAGGCTTAGGGTTAGAGTGAGTGTTAGGGTTAGGGTTTGGTTTAGGGTGAAGGTGAGGTTAGGGTTAGGGTTAGGGTGAGGGTGAGGGTGAAGGTGAGGGTTAGGGTTAGTGTGAAAGTTAGGGTTATGGTGAAGGTTATGGTTAGGGTGACGGTTAGGGTTAGGGTTAGGCTTACGTGAGGGCTAGCGTGAGAGTGAGGTTTAGGTTTAGGGTTAGGGTGAGTTTTAGGGTGAGGGTGAGGTTTAAGGTTAGGGTTAGGGTGAGTTTTAGGGTTATGGATAGGGTTAGAGTTAAGGCGAGTGTTAGGTTTAGGGTTAGATTTAGGGTTAGAGTGAGGGTTAGGGTGAGGGTTTGGGTTAGTGTTAGTTTTAGGGGCAGGTTAGGATGAGGGTTAGGGTGAGGGTGAGGGTTAAGCTAAGGATTAGGATTAGGATTAGGGTTAAGGTGAGGGTGAGTGTGAGGGTTAGTGTTAGGGTTTGTATTAGGGGTAGGATGAGGGTGAGGGTTAACTTTAGGGTTAGGTTTAGAGTGAGCGTTAGGGTGAGGGTTATGCTGAGGGTGATTGCTAGGGTGGTGGTTAATATGAGGGTTAGGTTTAGGGATAGGGTTAGGTTTAGGATTAGGTTTAGTTTGAGGGTAAGTGTGAGGGTTAGGGTTAGGGTTAGGCTTAGGCTTAGGGTTAGAGTGAGTATTAGGGTTAGGGTTTGGTTTAGGGTGAAGGTGAGGGTTAGTGTTAGGGTTAGGGTGAGGGTGAGGGTGAGGGTTAGGGTTAGGGTTAGTGTGAAAGTTAGGGTTATGGTGACTGGTATGGTTAGGGTGAGGGTTAGGGTGAGGGTTAGGCTTAGGGTGAGGGCTAGGGTGAGAGTGAGGTTTAGGGTTAGGGTTAGGAGGAGTTTTAGGGTGAGGATGAGGTTTAGGGTTAGGGTTAGTTTTAGGGTTATGGTTAGGGTTAGGGTTAAGGCGAGTGTGAGGGTTAGGGTTAGATTTAGGGTTAGGGTGAGGGTTAGGGTGAGGGTTAGGGTTAGTGTTAGTGTTAGGGGCAGGGTTAGTATGAGGGTTAGGGTGAGGGTGAGGGTTAGGTTAAGGGTTAGGATTAGGATTAGGGTTAAGGTGAGGGTGCATGTGAGGGTTAGTGTTAGGGTTAGGATTAGGTATAGGGTGAGGGTGAGGTTAGCTTTAGGGTTAGGTTTAGAGTGAGAGTTAGGGTGAGGGTTATGGTGAGGTTTAGGGATAGGATTAGCGTTATGGTATGTGCTAGGATGAGCGACAGTGTTAGGGTTAGGGTTAGAGTGAGAGTTAGGGTGAGGGTTAGGTTTAGGGTTAGTGTTAGGTTTAGGGTTGGTGTTAGGGTTAGGATTAGCGTAACGATGACTGTGAGTGTGACAGTTAGGGTTAGGGTTAGTGTTAGACTTAGGGTTAGGCTGAGGCTGAGGGTGAGGGTGAGGGTTAGATTTAGGGTGAGGATTTTGTTTAGGGTTAGAGTGAGGGTTAGGGTGAGGGTTAGGGTTATGATTAGGGTTAGGGTATGTCCTAGGGTGAGGATTAGAGTTAGGGATACGTTTAGGGTAAGGTTTAGCACTAGGGTTAGGGTGAGGGTTAGGGTTAGGGTGAGGGTTTGGGTTAGGGTTAGAGTTACGGTGAGGGTGAGTTTTAAGTTTAGGTTTAGGATTATTGTTATTCTTAGGGTTAGGGTTAAGGTTAAGGTTAAGGTAAGGGTGAGGGTGAGGGTGATGTTGAGGGTTAGGGTTAGGTTTAGGATGAGGTTTAGAGTTAGGGTTAGTGTTAGGGTGAGGGTGAGGTTTAGGGTTATTGTTAGGGTTAGGGTTAGGGTTAGTGTGAGTGTTAGGGTTAGGTGTAATGTTATGGTTTGGGTTATGGTGAGGGCTAGTGTGAGGGTGAGGGTTAGGGTTAGGGTTAGGCTTAGGCTTAGTGTTAAGCTGAGGGTGGGGGTGAGGGTTAGGGTTACGCTTAGGCTTAGGGTTAGGCTGAGGGTGAGGATGAGGGTTAGATTTAGGGTGAGGGTGAGGTTTAGGGTTAGTGTTAGCGTTAGGGTGCGGGTTAGTGTGAGGGTTAGGGTTAGGGTTAGTGTTACGGTTACGGTGAGGGTGACTGTGATGGTTAGGCTTAGCCTTAGGCTTAGGCTTATGCTTAGGCCGAGCTTGAGGGTGAAGGTGAGGGTAAGGGTTAGGGTGATTGTTAGGGTTTTAGGGTGAGGTTTAGGTTTAAGATTAGGGCTAGGGTGAGTGCTAGGGTGAGGGTGAGGGTTAGGGTTAGAGTTAGGGTGAGGTTTAGGGTTAGGGTTAGGTTTAGGGTTAGGGTGAGTTTTAGGGTGAGGATTACGGTGAGGGTGAGAGTTAGGGTTAGGGTGAGGGTTAGGGTTAGGGTGAGGGTGATGGTGAAGGTTAGATTAGGGTTAGGGTTAGTGTTATTGTTAGTGTTATGGTTAGGTTTAAGTTTACCGTGAGGGTGAGGCTGAGGGTGAGGGTTAGGTGTTAGGGTGAGGGTGAGGGTTAGATTGAGGATGAGGGTTAGGGTTAGGGTGAGGGAAAGGGTTAGAATTAGGTTTAGTGTGAGGGCTAGGGTGAGAGTGAGGGTTAGGGTTAGGGTTAGGGGGAGGTTAAGTGTTCGGGTGAGGGTTAGGGTTAGTGGTAGGGTTATTGTTATTGTTAGGTTTAGGTTTACGTTTAGGGTGAGGTTGAGGGTGAGGTTTAGGGTTACAGTTAGGCTTAGGTTGAGAGTTAGTGTGAGGGTTAGGGTTAGGGATAGGGTTAGGTTTAGGATTAGGGATAGGTTTAGAGTGAGTGTGAGGGTTAGGGTTAGGGCTAGGCTTAGGTTTAGGGTTAGGGTTTGGTTTAGGGTGAGGGTGAGGTTTAGGTTTAGGGTTAGTGTTAGTGTTAGAGTTAGGGTTACAGTGCTGGTTAGGGTTAGGGTTAGGTTCAGGCTTAGGCTTAGGTTTAGGCTGATGGTGAGGGTGGAGATGAGGATTAGGTTTAAAGAGATGATTAGTGTTATAGTTACCTTGAGGGTTAGGATGAGGGTTACGGTTAGGATTAGGGTTAGGCTGAGGCGGAGGTTGAGGGTGAGGTTTAGGGTTAGGGTGATGGTTAGGGTTAGGTTTAGGGTGAGGGTTAGGATGAGGGTTAGGGTTAGGGTGAGGGTGACGGTAAGGTAAAGGTGAGGGTTAATGTTAGGGTGAGGTTTACGGTAAGGGTGAGGATTAGGATTAGGTTGAGGGTTAGGATGAGGGTTAGGGTTAGGGTTAGGGTGAGTGTGAGGGTTAGATTGAGGGTTAGGTTTATGTTGAGGGTTATGGTTAGGGTGAGGGTTAGGTTTAAGCTTAGGGTTATTGTCACGGTTATGTTTAGGGTTACGGTTACGGTGAGAGTGAGGGTGAGGCTGAGGGTTAGGGTTAGGGTGAGCTTTAGGTTTAAGGTTCGGGTTAGAGTTAGGCTTAGTGTGAGGGTGAGGTTTAGGGTTAGAGTTATGGTTAGTGTTAAGGTTAGGGTTAGGGTGAGGGTTAGGGTGAGTGTTAGAGTTCGGTAAGGCTTAGGCTTAGGCTTAGGCTGAGCTTGAGGCTGAGGGAAAGGTTTAGGTCAAGGTTTAGGGATAGGGTTTGGGTTAGGATTAGGGTTAGGGTGAGGGTGAGGGTTAGGGTAAGGGTTAGGCTTAGGCTCTGGGTAACCTTAGGGTGAGGGTGAGTGTGAGGATTAGCATTAGGGTGATGGTTAGGGTTAGGATTAGTGTTATTGTTAGGGTTAGGGTTAGAGTTAAGGTGAGGGTGAGGGTGCGGGTGAGGGTTAGGGTTAGGGTGAGGTTTAGGGTTAGGGTTAGAGATAGGGTTAGGGTGAGGGTGAGCTTTAAGGTTAGATTTAGGGTTAGTGTTAGGATTAGGCTTAGGGTTAGGCTTAGGGTTAGTCTGAGGGTGAGGGTGGGGATGAGGTTTAGGGTTACGATTAGGGTTAGGGTGAGGTTTAGGGTTAGGGTGAGGGTTAGGTTTAGGGTTAGTGTTAGCCTTAGGGTGAGGGTGAGGGTTAGGTTGAGGTTTAGGGATAGAGTTAGGGTTAGGATTAGGGTTAGGGTGACTGTGAATGTGAGGGTTAGGGTTACAGTTTGGCTTAGGCTTAGGGTTAGGATTAGGGTGAGGGTTAGGGTGAGGGTGAGGGTGAGAGTTAGGGTTAGGGTTAGGGTGAAGTTTAGGCTTAGAATATGTGTGAGTGTTGGTGTTAGGGTTAGGGTTAGGGTTAGGTTTAGTGTTACGGTTACGGTGAGGGTGAGGGTGAGGGTGAGGTTTAGGCTTAGCCTTAGGCTTAGGCTTATGCTTAGGCCGAGTTTGAGGGTGAAGGTGAGGGTTAGGGTTAAGGTGATTGTTAGGGTTTTAGGGTTAGGGTGAGGGATAGGATTAGGGTTAGGGTGAGGTTTAGGGTGAGGTTTAGGTTTAAGACTAGGGCTAGGGTGAATGCTAGGTTGAGGGTGAGGGTTAGGATTAGAGTTATGGTGAGGTTCAGGGATAGGGTTAGGTTTAGGGTTAGGGTTAGTGTTACGGTGAGGGTTACAGTGAGGGTGAGGGTTAGGTTTAGGGTAAGGTTTAGGGTTAGGGTGAGGTTGAGGGTAAGTTTAGGGTTACGGTTATTGTTATTGTTATGGTTATGGTTAGGTTTAAGTTTACAGTGAGGGAGAGGCTGAGGGTGAGGGTTAGGTTTTGGGTTAGGGTGAGGTTTAGGTTAGGGTTAGGGTAAGGGTTAGGGCGAGGTTTTGGTTTAGTTTGATGATTATGGTGAGGGTGAGTGTTAGGTTTATGGTGAGGGTTAGTGTTATTGTTAGGGTTAGGGTTAGCGTTACAGTGAAGGTGAGGGTGAGTGTGAGGGTTAGGGTTAGGGTGAGGTTTACGGTTAGGGTTAGGTTTAGGGTGAGGGTGAGGGTGAGGTTTAGGGTTAGATTTAGACTTAGGGTGAGGTTTAGATTGAGATTTAGGTTTAGGGTTATTGTTAGGGTTAGTGTTAGGGTGAGGGTTAGGATGAGGGTGAAGTTTAGGTTGAGGTTTAGAGTTAGGGCTAGGATTAGGATTAGGGTTAGCATTAGGGTGAGTGTTTGGGTTAGACTTAGGGTTAGGGTTTGGCTTAGCATTAAGCTGAGGGTGAGGGTGAGGGTGAGGATTAGGGTTTTGGTTTGGGGTAGGGTTAGCGTTTGGGTGAGAGTTAGGGTTAGGGTTAGGGTGACAGGATGAGGATTAGGGTTAGGATTAGTGTTAGGGTTAGGGTTAGGGTTAGGGTTAGGATGAGGGTGATGTTTAGGATTAGGGAAAGGTTTAGGTTGAGGTTTAGGGATAGGGTTAGGGTTAGGATTAGAGTTAGGTTGAGGTTGAGGGTTAACTTTAGGCTTAGGTTTAGAGTGAGAGTAAGGATGAGGGTTATGGTGAGGGTTAGGGATAGGATTAGCGTTAGGGTATGTGCTAGGATGAGCAATAGGGTTCAGGTTAGGATTAGAGTGAGGGTTAGGTTGAGGTTTAGGTTTAGGTTTAGTGTTAGGGTTAGGGTTGGTGTTAGGGTGAGGAGTAGGGTTACGGTGACTGTGAGTGTGACAGTTAGGGTTAGGGTTAGTGTTAGGCTTAGGGTTAGGCTGAGGCTGAGGGTGAGGGTGAGGGTTAGATTTAGGGTGAGGGTTTGGTTTAGGGTTAGAGTGAGGGTTAGGGTGAGGGTTAGGGTTAGATTAGGCTTATGGTATGTCCTAGGGTGAGGATTAGGGTTAGTGTTAGGTTTAGGGTGAGGGTGAGGGTGAGGTTTAGGGTTAAATTTAGGGTTAGGGTGAGGTTTAGGGTGAAGTTTAAGGTCAGGTTTAGTGTTAGGTTTAGGGTTAGGGTGAGGGTTAGGATGAGGGTGAGGGTTAGGGTGAGGCTTAGTTTTAGGGCTAGGATTAGGATTAGGGTTAGCATTAGGGTTAGTGTTTGGGTTAGGCTTAGGGTTAGGGTTAGGCTTAGCATTACGCTGAGGGTGAGGGTGTGGGTGAGGATTAGGGTTAGGGTTAGGGTTAGGTTTAGGATTAGGTTTTGGGTGAGGTTGAGTGTCAGGGTTATCGTTGGGGTAATGATTAGGCTTAGGGTTAGGCTGAAGGTGAGGGTGAGGGTTAGGGTTAGGGTGAGGGTTAGGTTTAGGGTTAGGGTGAGTGTTAGGATGAGGGTTAGGTTTAGGATTATGATTAGGGTGAGGGCTAGCATGAGGTTGACGGTTAGGGTTAGTGTTAGGGTGAGGTTTAGTGTTAGGATTAGGTTTAGGCATAGGGTGGGGGTTAGGGTTAAGGTTATGATGAAGGTGAGGGTTAGGGTAAGGTTGAGGGTTAGGATTAGGTCTAGGTTTAGGGTGAGGTTTAGGGTTAGGGTGAGGGATACAGTGAGGGTGAGGTTTAGGTTTAGGGTGAGGTTTAGGGTTAGGGTGATGGTTAGTGTTAGTGTGAGGATTAGTGTTAGGGTTAGGGTTAGTGGTAGGGTGAGGGTAAGTGTTAGGGTGAGGGTTAGGTTTATGGTGACGTTTATGGTTACAATGAGGGTTAGGTTTAGGCTTAGTGTTATTTTTAGAGTAAGGGTTAGGGTTACGGTTACTATGAGGGTGAGGGTTAAGGTTCGGTTTAGGGTGAGGTTTATATTAAGGGTTAGGGTTAGAGTTAGGGTTAGGGTGAGGGTGAGGTTTAGGATGAGGGTGAGGTTTAGGGTTAGGGTTAGTGTGAGGTTTAGGGTTATGTTTAGGGTTACGGTTAAGGCGAGGGTGAGGGTTAGGTTTAGAGCTAGGGTTAGGGTGAGGGTTAGGGTGAGGATTAGTGTTAGTTTTAGTGTTAGGGGTATGGTTAGGCTGAGAGTTAGGGTGAGGGTGAGGGTTAGGGTAAGGGTTAGGATTAGGATTATTGTTAAGGTGAGGGTGAGTGTGAGGTTACTGTTAGTGTTAGGTTTAGGGTTAGCATTAGGGTTAGGGTGAGGGTGAGGGTTACCTTTAGGTTTCGGTTCAGAGTGAGGGTAAGGGTGAGATTTATGGTGAGGGTTGGGGATAGGATTAGCGTTAGGGTTAGTTTTAGAGTGAGGGTTAGGGTGAGGGTTAGGTTTAGGTTTAGTGTTAGGGTTAGGATTAGGGTTAGGGTTAGGATTAGGGTTACGGTGACTGTGAGTGTGACAGTTAGTGTTAGGGTTAGTTTTAGGCTTAGGGTTAGGCTGAGGCTGAGGGTGAGGGTGAGGGTTAGATTTAGGGTGAGGGTTTGGTTTAGGGTTAGAGTGAGGGTTAGAGTGAGGATTAGGGTTAGATTAGGGTTAGGGTATTTCCTAGGGTGACGATTAGGGTTAGTGTTAGCTTTAGGGTGAGGTTTAGCGTTAGGGTTAGGGTCAGGGTTAGGGTTAGGGTGAGGGTTTGGGTTAGGGTTAGAGTTACTGTGAGGGTGAAGTTTAAGTTTAGGTTTAGGTTTATGGTTATTCTTAGGGTTAGGATTAAGTTTAAGGTTAAGGTAAGGGTGAGGGTGAGGGTGATGTTGAGGGTTAGGGTTAGGGTTAGGATGATGTTTTGGGTTAGGGTTAGTGTTAGGGTGAGGGTGAGGTTTAGGGTTATTGTTAGGGTTAGGTTTAGTGTGAGTGTTAGGGTTAGGTTTAGTGTTATGGTTAGGGTTATGGTGAGGGCTATTGTGAGGGTGAGGGTTAGGGTTAGGGTTAGGGTTAGGCTTCGTGTTAGGCGGAGTTTGAGGGAGAGGGTGAGGGTTAGGTTTAGGTTGAGTGTGAGGTTTAGGGTTAGGGTTAGCGTTAGGGTGCGGGTTAGTGTGAGGGTTAGGGTTAGGGTTAGTGTTACGTTCACGGTGAGGGTGAGGGTGAGTGTGAGGGTTAGGTTTAGCCTTAGATTAGGCTTATGCTTAGGCCGAGCTTGAGGGTGAAGGTGAGGTTTAGGGTTATGGTAATTGTTAGGGTTTTAGGGTTAGGGTGAGGGTTAGGGTTAGGGTTAAGGTGAGGTTTAGGGTGAGGTTTAGGTTTAAGATTAGGGCTAGGGTGAGTGCTAGGGTGAGGGTGAGGGTGAGGGTTAGAGTTAGGGTGAGGTTTAGGGTTAGGTTTAGGTTTAGGGTTAGGGTGAGTGTTAGGGTGAGGATTACGTTGAGGGTGAGGGTTAGGGTTAGGATGAGGGTTAGGGTTAGGGTGAGGGTAAGGATGAGGGTTAGATTAGGGTTAGGGTTAGTGTTATTGTTAGTGTTATGGTTAGGTTTAAGTTTACAGTGAGGGTGAGGCTGAGGGTGACGGTTAGGTTTAGGGTTAGGGTGAGGTTTAGGTTAGGGTTGAGGTAAGGTTTAGGTTGAGGTTTTAGGTTAGATTTAGGGTTACGGTGAGGGTGAGTGTTAGGGTTAGGTTGAGGGTTCGTGTCATCGTTAGTGTTAGGGTTAGACTTACGGTGAAGGTGAGGGTGAGTGTGAGGGTTAGGGGTAGGGTGAGGTTTAGTGTTAGGGTTAGGTTTAGTGTGAGGGTGAGGGTGAGGTTCAGGGTTAGATTTAGGGTTAGGTTGAACCTTTTGGTGAGGTTTAGGGTTAGGGTTAGTGTTAGGGTTAGGGTTGGGGTGAGGGTTAGGATGAGGGTGAGGGTTAGGATGAGGGTGAGGGTTAGGGTGAGGGTTAGGGTTAGGTTTAGGATTAGGAATAGGGTTAGTGTTAGGGTGAGTGTTTGGGTTAGGCTTAGGGTTAGGGTTAGGCTTAGCGTTAAGCTGAGGGTGACGGTGAGGGTGAGGGTTAGGGTTAGCGTTTGGGTGAGAGTTAGGGTTAGGGTGAGAGTTAGGTTTAGGTTTAGGGTGAGAGTTAGGATGAGGATTAGGATTAGGATTAGTGTTAGGGTTAGGTTTAGGGTAAGGGTTAGGATGAGGGTGATGTTTAGGGTTAGGGTTAGGGTGAGGGTGAGGGTGAGTTTAGGATTAGAGTTAGGGTTAGGGTGAGGGATAGGGTGAGGTTTAGGGTTAGTGTTAGTGTTAGGGTTAGGGTTAGGGTGAGGGTTAGTGTTAGGGTGAGGGATAGGTTTAGGGTTAGGATTAGGATTAGGGTTAGTGTGAGGGTGAGTATGAGGGTTAGGGTTCGGGTTAGGTTTAGGCTAAGGGATAGGCTGAGGGTGAGGGTGAGGGTGAGGGTTAGGGTTAGGGTGAGGGTGAGTTTTAGGGTTAGAGTTAGTGTTAAGTTGAGATTTACTGTGAGGGTTAGTGTTAGGTTTAGTGTTAGGGTTAGGGTTAGGGTGAGGGTTAGGGTGAGGATTAGGGTTACAGATAGGGTTAGGTTTAGGATTAGGTTTTGGGTGAGGTTGAGTGTGAGGGTTATGGTTAGGGTTATGAATAGGCTTAGGGTTAGGCTCAGGGTGAGGTTGAGGTTTAGGTTTAAGGTGAGGTTTAGGTTTAGCGTTAGGGTGAGGGTTAGGATGATGGTTAGGTTTAGGATTAGGATTAGGGTGAGGGCTAGCATGAGGGTGAGGTTTAGCGTTAGGGTTAGGGTGAGGTTTAGGGTTAGGATTATTTTTAGGCATAGGGTGGGTGTTAAGGTTAAGTTTATGATGAAGGTGAGGGTTAGGGTAAGGTTGAGGGTTAGGATTAGGTCTAGGTTTAGGGTGAGGGTTAGGGTGAGGGCTAGGGTGAGGGTGAGGTTTAGGGTTAGGGTGAGGTTTAGGGTTAGTGTGATGGTTAGTGTTAGTGTGAGGATTAGTGTTAGGGTTAGGGTTAGTGTTAGGGTGAGGGTAAATGTTAGGGTGAGGGTTAGGGTTATGGTGACGGTTATGGTTACAATGAGGGTTAGGTTTAGGTTTAGTGTTATTGTTAGGGTTAGGGTTACGGTTACGGTTACTGTGAGGGTGAGGGTTAGGTTTCGGTTTAGGGTGAGGTTTATATTAAGGGTTAGGGTTAGAGTTAGGGTTAGGGTGAGGGTGAGGTTTAGATTTAGAGTTAGCGTTAGTGTTAGTGTTAGTGTTAGAGTTAGGGTGAGGGTTAGTGTGAGGGTTAGGGTTAGGCTTAAGCTTAGGTTTCGGCTTAGGCTTAGGCCGAGAGTAAGTGTGAGGGTTAGGGTTAGGGTTAGGTTAAGGGTTAGGGTTAGCGTTAGGGTGAGTGTTAGGATGAGGTTTAGGTTTAGGATTAGTGTTGGGGTGAGCGCTAGGGTGATGGTTAATGTGAGGGTTAGGGTTAGGGATAGGGTTACGTTTAGGATTAAGTTTAGATTGTGGGTAAGTGTGTGGGTTAGGGTTAGGCTTAGGGTTAGTGTGAAATTTAGGGTTATCGTGAGGGTTATGGTTAGGGTGAGGATTAGGGTTATGGTTAGGGTTAGGGTGAGGGCTAGGGTGAGAGTGAGGTTTAGGGTTAGGGTTAGGGCGAGGTTTAGGGTGAGGTTGAGTTTTAGGGTTAGTGTGTGGGTGAGTGTCAGGGTTAGGATGAGGGTTAGTGTTATTGATAGGGTTAGGTTTAGAGTTACTGCGAAGATTATGGTGACTCTGAGGGTTAGGGTTAGGGTGAGGTTTAGGGTTAGGGTTAGGTTTAGGGTGAGGGTGAGTGTGAGGTTTAGGGTTAGTTTTAGGGTTAGGGTGAGGGTTAGGGTGAGGTTTAGGATTAGGGTTAGAGTTAGGGTTTGGGTTAGTGTGAGGGTTAGGATGAGGGTGAGGGTTTAAGGTGAGGGTTAGAGTTAGGGTTAGGATTAGGATAAAGGTTAGTGTTAGGGTGAATGTTTGGATTAGGCTTAGGTTAAGTTTAGGCTTAGCGTTAAGCTGAGGGTGAGGGTGAGGTTGAGGGTTAGGGTTAGGGTTTGGGTTAGGGTTAGCGTTTGGGTGAGAGTTAGGGTTAGGGTTAGGGTGAGAGTTAGAATGAGGATTAGGGTTAGGATTAGTGTTAAGGTTAGTGTTAGGGTGAGGGTTAGGATGAGGGTGATGTTTAGGGTTAGGGTTAGGATGAGGGTGAGGTTGAGGTTTAGGGTTAGAGTTATGGTTAGGGTAAGGTATAGGGTGAGGTTTAGGTTCAGGGTTAGTGTTAGGGTTAGGGTTAGGGTTAGGGTGAGGGTTAGTGTTAGGGTGAGGGTTAGGTTTAGAGTTTGGATTAGGATTAGGGTTAGTGTGATGGTGAGTATCAGGGTTAGGGTTAGGGTTAGGTTTAGGCTTAGGGATAGGCTGAGGGTGAGGGTGAGTGTTAGGGTTAGGGTGAGGTTGAGTTTTAGGGTTAGAGTTAGTGTTAAGTTGAGATTTACTGTGAGAGTTAGTGTTAGGTTTAGTGTTAGGGTTAGGGTTAAGGTGAGGGTTAGGGTGAAGGTTAGGGTTAGGGATAGGGTTAGGTTTAGGATTAGGTTTTGTGTGAGGTTGAGTGTGAGGGTTATGGTTAGGGTTATGATTAGGGTTAGGGTTAGGCTGAGCGTGAGGGTGAGGTTTAGGTTTAGGGTGAGGTTTAGGTTTAGGGTTAGGGTGAGCGTTAGGATGAGGGTTAGGTTTAGTTTTATGGTTAGGGTGTGGGCTATCATGAGGGTGAGTTTTAGGGTTACAGTTAGGGTGAGTTTTAGGGTTAGGATTAGCTTTAGGCATAGGGTGGGGATTAGGGTTAAGGTTATGATGAAGGTGACGGTTAGGGTAAGGTTGAGGGTTAGGATTAGGTTTGGTTTAGGGTGAGGTTTAGGGTTAGGGTGATGGTTAGGGTTAGTGTGAGAATTAGTGTTAGGGTTAGGGTTAGTGTTAATGTGAGGGGAAGTATTTTGGTGAGGGTTAGGTTTATGGTGACGCTTAGGATTACAATGAGGGTTAGGGTTAGGTTTAGTGTTATTGTTAGAGTTAGGGTTAGGGTTACGGTTACTGTGAGGGTGAGGGTTAGGGTTCAGTTTAGGGTGAGGTTTATATTAAGGGTTAAGGTTAGAATTAGGGTTAGGGTGAGGGTGAGGTTTAGGGTTTGAGTTAGCGTTAGTGTTACTGTTAGTGTTAGGGTGAGGGTTAGTCTGAGGTTTAGTCTGAGGGTTAGGGTTAGGCTTAAGCTTAGGTTTAGGTTTAGGCTTAGGCCGAGATTGAGGGCTAGGGTGAGAGTGAGGTTTAGGGTTAGGTTTAGGGTGAGGTTTAGGGTGAGGGTGAGGTTTAGGGTTAGGGTTAGGGTGAGGTTTAGGGTTATGTTTAGGGTTACGGTTAAGGTGAGGGTGAGGGTTAGGATTAGAACTAGGTTTAGGGTGAGGTTTAGTGTGAGGATTAGTTTTAGTGTTAGTGTTAGGGGTAGGGTTAGGCTGAGAGTTAGGGTGAGGGTGAGGGTTAGGGTAAGGTTTAGAATTAGGATTAGGGTTAAGGTGAGGGTGAGTGTGAGGTTAGTGTTAGTGTTAGGGTTAGGGTTAGAATTAGGTTTAGGGTGAGGGTCAGGGTTAGCTTTAGGGTTAGGTTTAGAGTGAGGGTAAGGTTGAGGCTTATGGTGAGGGTTAGGGATAGGATTAGCGTTAGTTTATGTGCTAGGATGAGCAATAGGGTTAGGGTTAGCTTTAGAGTGAGGGTTAGGGTGAGGGTTAGGTTTAGGTTTAGTGTTAGGGTTAGGGTTGGTGTTAGGGTTAGGAGTAGGGTTACGGTGACTGTGAGTGTGACAGTTAGGGTTAGGGTTAGTGTTCTGCTTAGGGTTAGGCTGAGGCTAAGGGTGAAGGTGAGGGTTAGATTTAGGGTGAGGGTTTGGTTTATGGTTAGAGTGAGGGTTAGGGTGAGGGTTAGGTTTAGATTAGGGTTAGGGTATGTCCTAAGGTGAGGATTAGGGTTAGTGTTAGGTTTAGGGTGAGGTTTAGCATTTAGGGTTAGGGTCAGGGTTAGGGTTAGGGTGAGGGTGAAGTTTAAGTTTAGGTTTAGGGTCATGGTTATTCTTAGGGTTAGGGTTAAGGTTATGATGAGGGTGAGGGTTAGGGTAAGTTAGGGGGTTAGGATTAGGTCTAGGTTTAGGGTGAGGGTTAGTGTTAGGGTGAGGACTAGGGTGACGGTGAGGTTTAGGGTTACGGTGAGGTTTAGGGTTAGGGTGATGGTTAGTGTTAGTGTGAGGATTAGTGTTAGGGTTGGGGTTAGTGTTAAGGTGAGGGTAAGTGTTAGGGTGAGGGTGAGGGTTATGGTGACGGTTATCTTTACAATGAGGGTTAGGTTTAGGTTTAGTGTTAGTGTTACGGTTAGAGTTAGGGTTACGGTTACTATGAGGGTTCGGGTTAGGGTTCGGTTTAGGGTGAGGTTTATATTAAGGGTTAGGGTTAGAGTTAGGGTTAGGGTGAGGGTGAGGTTTAGGGTTAGAGTTAGCATTAGTGTTACTGTTAGGGTTAGGGTGAGGGTTAGTGTGAGGGTTAGGGTTAGGCTTAAGCTTAGGGTTAGGCTTAGGCTTAGGCCGAGAGTGAGGGTGATTGTTAGGGTTAGGGTTAGGGTAAGGGTTAGGGTTAGGGTTAGGGTGAGTGTTAGGTTGAGGTGAAGTGTTAGGATTAGGGTTAGGGTGAGCACTAGGGTGATGGTTAATGTGAGGGTTAGGCTTAGTTATAGGGTTAGGTTTAGGATTAGGTTTAGATTGAGGGTGAGTGTGAGGGTTAGGGTTAGTGTTAGGCTTAGGGTTAGAGTCAGTGTTAGAGTTAGGGTTTGGTTTAGGGTGAGGGTGAGGTTTAGGTGAGGGTTAGGGTGAGGGTGAGGGTGAGCGTTAGGGTTAGGGTTTGTGTGAAAGTTAGGGTTATGGTGAGGTTTATGGTTAGGGTTAGGGTTAGGGTTAGGTTTAGGGTTAGGGTGAGGGGTAGGGTGAGAGTGAGGTTTAGGGTTAGGGTTAGGGTGAGGTTTAGGTTGAGGGTGAGGTTTAGGGTTAGTGTTAGCGTGAGGTTTAGGGTTATGGTTAGGGTTACGGTTAAGGCGAGGGTGAGGGTTAGGGTTAGAATTAGGTTTACGGTGAGGGTTAGGGTGAGGGTTTGTGTTAGTGTCAATGTTAGGGGTTGGGTTAGGATGAGGGTTAGGGTGCGGGTGAGGATTATGGTAAGGGTTAGGATTAAGTAAGTGTGAGCATTAGGGTTAGGGTTAGGGTTTGCATATGGGTTAGGGTGAGGGTGAGGTTTAGCTTTAGGTTTAGGTTTAGAGTGAGGGTCAGGGTGAGGGTTATGGTGAGGGTTAGGGATAGGATTAGCGTTAGGGTATGTTCTAGGATGAGCAATAGGCTTAGGGTTAGGATTAGAGTGAAGGTTAGGGTGAGGGTTAGGTTTAGGGTTAGTGCTAGGGTTAGATTTGGTGTTAGGGTTAGGATTAGGGTTAAGGTGACTGTGAGCGTGACAGTTAGGTGTAGGGTTAGTGTAAGGCTTAGGGTTAGGCTGAGTTTGAGTGTGAGGGTTAGAGTTAGGTTTTGGGTTAGGGTTAGGCTTAGTGTTAGGCAGAGGGTGAGGGTGAGTGTGAGGGTTAGGTTTAAGGTGAGGGTGAGGTTTAGGGTTAGGGTTAGGGTTAGGGTGCGGGTTAGTGTGAGGGTTAGGGTTAGGGTTACTGTTACGGTTACGGTGAGAGTGAGGGTGAGTGTGAGGGTTAGGGTTCGCCTTAGAGTTAGGCTTATGCTTAGGCCGAGCTTGAGGGTGAAGGTGAGGGTTAGGGTTAGGGTGATTTTTAGGGTTTTAGGGTTAGGGTGAGTGTTAGGGTGAGGTTTAGGTTTAAGATTAGGGCTTGGGTTAGTGCTAGGGTGAGGGTGAGTGTTAGGGTTAGAGTTAGGGTGAGGTTTAGTGTTAGGGTTAGGTTCACGGTTAGGGTGAGTGTTACGGTGAGAGTGAGGGTTAGGGTTAGGGTGAGGTTTAGGGTTAGGGTGAGGTTTAGGTTATGGTTAGGGTAAGGGTTAGTGTGAGGGTTTGTGTTAGGGTTAGGGTTACGGTGAGGGTGAGTGTTAGGGTTAACGTGAGGGTTCATGTTATTGTTAGGGTTAGGGTTAGAGTTACGGTGAAGGTGAGGGTGAGTGTGAGGGTTAGGGTTAGGGTGAGTTTTAGGGTTAGGGTCAGGTTTAGGTTGAGGGTGAGGGTGAGGGTGAGGTTTAGGGTTAGATGTAGGGTTAGGGTTAGTGTTAAGGTGAGGTTTAGGGTTAGGGTTAGTGTTAGGGTTAGATTGAGGGTTAGAATGAGGGTTAGGGTTAGGGTGAGGGTTAGGGTTAGGGTTAGGGTTAGGATTAGGATCAGGGTTAGTGTTAGGGTGAGTGTTTGGGTAAGGCTTAGGGTTAGGGTTAGGCTTAACATTAAGCTGAAGGTGAGGGTGAGGGTGAGGGTTAGGGTTAGTGTTTGGGTTAGGGTTAGCATTTGTGTGAGAGTTAGGGTTACGGTTAGGGTGAGAGTTAGGATGAGGAATAGGTTTAGGATTAGTTTTAGGGTTATGGTGAGGGTTAGGATGAGGGTGATGTTTAGGGTTAGGTTTAGGGTGAGGGTGAGGGTGAGGATTAGGGTTAGAGTTAGGGTTAGGGTGAGGGATAGGGTGAGGTTTAAGGTTAGGGTTAGTGTTAGAGTTAGGGTGAGGGTTAGTGTTAGGGTGAGGGTTAGATTTATGTTAGGATTAGGATTAGGGTTAGTGTGAGGGTGAGTATGAGGGTTAGGGTTAGGGTTAGGTTTAGGCTTAGGGATAGGCTGAGGGTGAGGGTGAGGGTGAGGTTTAGGGTTAGAGTTAGTGTTAAGTTGAGGTTTAGTGTGAGGGTTAGTGTTAGGGTTGGTGTTAGGGTTAGGGTTAGTGTGAGGTTTAGGGTGAGTGTTAGGGTTAGGTATAAGGTTACGTTTAGGATTAGGTTTTGGGTGAGGTTGAGTGTGAAGGTTATGGTTAGGGTTAGGATTAGGCTTAAGGTTGGGCATAGGGTGAGGGTGAGGTTTAGGGTTAGGATGAGGGTTGGGATTAGGGTGAGGTTTAGGGTTAGGATTAGGTTTAGCCATAGGGTGGGGGTTAGGGTTAAGGTTATGATGAAGGTGAGGGTTAGGGTAAGGTTGAGGTTTAGGATTAGGTCTAGGTTTAGGGTGAGGGTTAGGGTTAGGGTGAGGGCTAGGTTGACGGTGAGGTTTAGGGTTAGGGTGAGGTTTATTGTTAGGGTGATTGTTAGGTGTTAGTGTGAGGATTAGTGTTAGGGTTAGGGTTAGTGTTAGGGTGAGGGTAAGTGTTAGGGTGAGGGTTAGGGTTATGGTGACAGTTATGGTTACATTGAGGGATAGGGCTAGGTTTAGCGTTATTGTTAGGGTTAGGGTTAGGGTTACGGTTACTGTTAGGGTGAGGGTTAGGGTTCGGTTTAGGGTGAGGTTTATATTAGGGGTTAGGTTTAGAGTTAGGGTTAGGGTGGGGGTGTGGTTTAGGCTTAGAGTTAGCGTTAGTGTTAGTGTTAGGGTTAGGGTGAGGGTTAGTGTGAGGGTTAGGGTTAGGCTTAAGCTTAGGGTTAGGCTTAGGCTTAGGCCGAGAGTGAGGGTAATGGTTAGGGTTAGGGTGAGGGTGAGGGTGAGGGTGAGGGTTAGGGTTAGTGTGAGTGTTAGCATGAGGTGTAGGGTTAGGATTAAGGTTAGGGTGAGCGCTAGAGTGATGGATAATGTGAGGGTTAGGGTTAGGGATAGGGTTATATTTAGGATTAGATTTAGATTGAGTGTGAGTGTGAGTGTTAAAGTTAGGGTTTGTTTTAGGGTGAGGGTGAGGGTAAGGGTTAGATTTCGTGTGAAAGTTAGGGCTATGTTGAGGGTTATTTTTAGGGTGAGGGTTAGGGTTAGGGTTAGGCTTAGGCTTAGGTTTAGAGTGAGTGTTAAGGTTAGGGTTTGGTTTAGGGTGAGGGTGAGGGTGAGGTTTAGGGTTAGGGTTAGTGTGAAAGTTAGGTTTATGGTGAGGGTTAGGGGTAGGGTGAGCGTTAGGGTTAGGGTTAGGCTTAGGGTGAGGGCTAGGTTGAGAGTGAGGTTTAGGGTTAGGTTTAGGGTGAGTTTTAGGGTGAGGGTGAGGTTTAGGATTAGGGTTAGGGTGAATTTTAGGGTTATGGTTATGGTTAGGGTTAAGGCGAGGGTGACTGCTGCAGTAAGGGTGAGGGTTAGGATGAGGGTTAGGATTAGGGTGAGGGTTAGGATGAGGGTGAAAGTAAGAGTAAAGGTGAGGGTTAGGCTGAGGGTTAGGGTATGGTAAGGGTGACGGTGAGGGTTAGGGTGAGGGTGAGGTTTAGGGTTAGATTGAGGATTAGTGTTAGGGTTTGTATGAGGTTTAGGGTGAGGATGATGGTTAGGGTTAGGGTGAGGGATAGGGTGAAGTTGAGGGTTAGGGTTAGGGTTTGGGTGAGGTTTAGGTTTAAGGTGATGGTTAGCGGTAGTGTGAGGGATAGTGTTAGGGTTAGTGTTAGTTTTAGGGTTATCATAAGTGTTAGGGTAAGGTATAGTTTTAGGGTGAGGTTTAGGATTAGGGTTAGGGTTTGGGTTATGGTGAGGGTGAGGTTTAGGGTTAGAGTTAAGTTTAGGGTGAGGGTTAGGGTTAGGGT
This sequence comes from Dipodomys merriami, assembly GCF_024711535.1. Lineage (NCBI taxonomy): Eukaryota > Metazoa > Chordata > Mammalia > Rodentia > Heteromyidae > Dipodomys > Dipodomys merriami. The sequence goes on along the minus strand of NW_027206335.1, from coordinate 3,804,693 downwards.
TAGGGTTAGGTTACTGTTAGGTTAGGGATAAAGTGAGGTTTATTGTGGGGGTGAGGGTTAGTGTTAGGGTTAGGATTAGGATTAGGGTTAAGGTGAGGGTGAGTGTGAGTGTTAGGGTTAGGGTTAGGATTAGGATTAGAGTTAGGATGAGGGTGAATGTTACGGTTAGGGTGAGTGTTGGGGTTAGGTTTAGTGTGAGGGTTAGGGTGAGGGTTCATCTTAGACTTAGGATTTGGGTGTGGGCTAGGGTGAGGGTGAGGGTGAGGGTTAGGGTTGGGGTGAGAGTTAGGGTGAAGGTTAGTTTCGTGTTAGGTTTAGGGTTGGGATTAGGGTTAGGCGAAATATTAGGCTGAGGGTGAGGTTGAGGGTGAGGGTTATGGTGAGGGTGAGGGTTAGGGTTAGGGTTAGGGTGAAATTTAGTGTTAGGGTTAGGGTTAGTGTTAATCTTAGGCTTAAGTTGAGAGTTAGGGGGAGGTTTAGGGTTAGGGTGAGACTTAGGTTTAGCATTAGGGTTAGGGTGAGGTTGAGGTTTAGGGATAAATTAGGGTTAGGGTGAAGCTGATGGTGAGGGTTGATGTTAGGGTTAGTGTTAGTGTTAGGGTTAGGGTGAGGGTTAGGGTGAGGGTGAGGATTAGGGTTAGGGTTAGGATTAGGATTAGCGTTAGGGTTAGTGTGAGAGTTAGGGTTAGGGTTAGCCTTAGGTTTAGGCTGAATGTGAGGGTGAGGATTAGGGTTAGGTTTAGGTTGAGGGTTAGGTTTAGGGTTAGGGTGAGGTTTAGTGTTAGGGTTAGGGTTAGAATTAGGGTTAGGGTTAGGGTGAAGGTGAAGTTTAAAGGTAGAGTAAGGGATAGGGTGAGGGTTAGGATGAAGTTTAGGGTTAGGGTGAGGTTTAGGGTGTGGGTGACGGTAAGGGTAAACATGAGGGTTAGGCTGAGGGTGAGAGTTACTGTAAGGGTGAGGGTTAGGTTTAGGGTGAGGTTTAGGATGAGGATGAGTGTAAGGGTTAGGGTGAGTGCTAGGGTGAGGGTGAGGGTTAAGGTTCGGGTTAGGGTGAGGGTAAGTGTTAGGTTGAGCGTTGCGGTAAGGTTGAGGGTTATGGTTTGGGTGAGGGATAGGATTAGGGTTAGGGTTATTGTTATGATTAGTGTTAGGGTTTAGGTTACAGTGAGGGTGAGTGTGAAGGTTAGGGTTAGGCTTAGGTTTAGGCTTAGGGTTAGGGTGAGGTTTAGGGTTACCGTTATGGGGAGGGTTAGGAAGAATGTTAGGGTTAGGATTAGGGTTAGAGTGAGGGCTAGAGTGAGGGTGAGGTTTAGGGCTAGGGTTATGGTGAGGTGTAGGGTTAGGTTTAGGGTTATGGTACGGCTGAGGTTGAGATTTTGGGGTTAGAGTTAGGGTTAGGTTGAGCCTGAGGGTGAGGGTTAGGGTTGGGGTTAGTGTTAGGGTGAGGATTAGGTTGAGGGTTAGTGTGAGGGTGAAGGTTAGGGTTAGGTTTAGGATTAGGATTAGGGTTAGTGTCAGGGTTAGGGTTAGGATTAGGGTTAGGGTGAGTTTGAGTGTTACGGTTATGGTTAGGTTTTGGGTTAGGGTTAGGTTTAGGGTTAGGATTAGTGTTATTGTTAGGGTTAGGTTTAGGGTTAGGCTGACCGTTAGGCTGAGTGTGAGGTTTAGGGTGAGGATGAGCGTTAGGGTTAGGGTGAGGGCTAGGTTGAGGGTGAGGGTTAGGGTTAGTGTTAGGATGAGGTTGAGGATTAGGGTGATGGTTAGGGTTAGTGTTAGGGTTAGGGTTAGTGTTAGGTTGAGGGTTAGGGTTAGGGTGAGTGTTATGGTTATGGTTAGTGTGAGTGTTAGGATTAAGGTTAGGGTTATTTTTAGTGTTAGGGTTAGGGTTATGTTTAAGGTGAGGGTAAGGGTGTGAGTTAGGTTTGGGGATAGGATGAGGTTTAGGTTTAAGCGTAGAGTTATAATTAGGGTTAGGGTGAGGGTGAAGTTGAGGGTTAGAGTTAGGTTTAGTGTTAGGGTTAGGGTTAGGGTTAGGGTTAGGCTTAGACTTAAGCTTAGGCTTAGGCCGAGCATGAGGGTGAGGGTTAGAGTTAGGGTTAGGATGAGGGTTAGGGTTAGGGTTAGGATGAGGTTTACGTTTAGGATTAGGGTTGGGGTGAGGGCTAGGGTGAGGTTTAGCGTGAGGGTTAGGGTTAGGGATAGGGTTAGTTTTAGGATTAGGTTTAGGTTGAGGGTGAGTGTGAGCGTTAGGGTTAGGGATAGGCTTAGGCTTAGGGTTAGGGCTTGGGTTAGGGTGAGGGTGCGGCTGAGGGTTATGGTTAGGTTTAGGGTTAGGTTTAGGATTAGGGTTAGTGTTAGGTTGAGGGTTACAATGAGGATTAGGGTTACGCCTAGGGTTAGGCTTAGGGTTAGGCTGAGGGTGGGGGTGGGGGTTAGCATTATGGTTAGGGTTTGGGTTAAAATTAGTGTTATTGTCAGTGTTATGGTTTTGGTTAAGTTTGGGGTGAGGGTGAGGCTGAGGGTGAGGGTTATGGTTAAGTTTAGGCTTAGGCTTAGGGTTAGGCTGAGGGTGAGGTTGGGGGTGAGGAATAGTTTTTGGGTGATGGTTAGGGTTCGGTTTAGGGTGAGGGTTAGGATGAGGGTAAGGGTTAGGATTAGGTTTAGGGTGAGGGCTAGAGTGAGGTTGAGTGTTAGGGTTAGGGTTAGGCTTAGGCTTAGGTTTAGGCTGAGGGTGAGGGTGCGGGTGAGGGTTAGGGTTAGGGTGATGGATAGGGTTAGGGTTAGGGTGAGTGTTAGAATGAGGGTTAGGGTTAGGGTGACTGTTAGGTTGAGCGTGATGGTCAGAGTAAAGATGAGTGTTAGGCTGAGGGTGAATTTTCCCCTAATGGTGAGGGTTAGGATTAGGGTGATTGTTAGGGTAAGGATTAGGGTGAGGTTGAGGGATAGATTGAGGATTAGGGTTAGGGTTAGTGTGAGGTTTAGGGTGAGGATGAGGGTTAGTGTTAGGGTGAGGGTTAGGGTTAGAATTAAGGTTAGGGTGGGGGCTAGGGTGACGCTGAGGGTTAGGCTTAGGGTTAGGTTTAGGGTTAGGGTGACAGTTAGGGTTACTGTGAGGGTTAGTGTGAGAGTTAGGGTTAGTGTTAGGGTGAGGGTAAGTGTTAGGGTGAGGGTTAAGGTTAGGTTAAGGCTTAGGTTTAGGGTGAGGGTTTGGGTTAGGGTTTGGGTTAGGGTGAGGTTGAGGCTGAGGATTAGGGTTAGGTTTAGGGTTAGGGTTAGGGTTGGGTTTAGGGTTAAGGTTAGGATTATGGTGAGGGTTAGGGTTAGGGTTAGGCTTAGGCTAAGGGTTAGGCTGAGGGTGAGGGTGAGGGTGGGGGTACGGATTAGGTTTAGGGTTACGGTTAGGTTTAAGTTTATTGTTAGTGTCATGGTTCGGGTTAAGTTTGCGGTGAGGGTGAGGCTGAGGGTGAGGGTTATGGTTATGGTTAGGGTCAGGGTTAGGGTTAGGTTTAGGGTTAGTTTTATTGTTAGGGTTAGGGTTAGAGTTACGGTGAGGTTGAGGGTGAGAGTGAGGGTTTTGTTTAGGGTGAGGGTGAAGTTTAGGGTTAGAGTTAGGGTGAGGGGGAGGGTTAGGGTGAGGGTTAGGGTTAGGTTTAGTGTTAGGGTTAGGGGGAGGGGTAGGGTTAGGTTGATGTTTAGGGATAGGGTTAGGGTTAGGATTAGGGTTAGGGTGAGGGTGAGTATGAGGGTTAGTGTGAGGGTGAGGCTTAGGCTTAGGGTTAGGCTGGGGGTGAGGTTGGGTGTGAGGATTAGGGTTAGGGTGATGGTTCAGGTTTGGGTTAGTGTTATTGTTAGGGTTAGGGATACAGTTACGGTGAGGGTGTGGGTGCAGGTGAGGATTAGGGTTAGGGTTTGGGTGAGGGTTAGGATGAGGATTAGGGTTAGGATTAGGGTTAGGGTGAGTGCTAGGGTTTGGGTGAGGGTTAGGGTTAGTGTTAGGGTGAAGTTTAGGGTTAGGATTAGTGTTAGGGTGAGGGTGAGTGTTAGGATTAGGGTTGGGTTTAGGGTTAGGTTTAGGTTTAGGGTTAGGATTAGTGTTATTGTTAGGGTTAGGGTTAGAGTTATGGTGATGATGACGGTATGGGTGAGGGATTGGGTTAGGGTTATGGTGAGGTTTAAGGTTAGGGTTAGGGTTAAGGTGAGGGTGAAGTTTAGGGTTAGATAGAGATTTAGTGGGAGGGTTAGGGTGAGGGTTAAGTTTAGGGTTAGTGTTAGGGTTAGTGTGCGGGTGAGAGTTAGGTTGAGGTTTAGGGTTGGGATTAGGGTTGTGTGAGGGTTAGTTTTAAGGTTAGGGTTAGTGTTAGGTTGAGGCTATTTGTTAGAGTGAGGGTTCGGGTTAGGGTTAGGGTTATTGTTAGGGTTAGGGTTAGATTTACAGTTACGGTGATGGTGAGAGTGAGTGTTATATTTTGGGTTAGGATGAGGTTTAGGTTTAGGGTTAGGATTAGAGTTAGGGTTAGAGTGAGAGTGAGGTTTAGGGTTAGAGTTAGCCTTAGTGTTACAGTTGGGGTTACGGTGAGGGTTAGGGTTAGGATTAGGCTTAGGGTTAGACTTAGGCCGAGCATGAAGTTGAGGGTTAAGGTTAGGGTTAGGGTGAGGGTTAGGGTTAGGGTTAGGTTGAGGGTGAGGGAGAGGTTTAGGGTTAGAGTTAGGGTTAGGGGGAGGTTTAGGATGAGGGTTAGGGTTAGGATTAGGGTTAGGGTAAGGGCTAGGGTGAGGGTGAGTTTTAGGGTTAGGGTTAGGTTGAGGTTTAGGTTAGGGTTAGGGTTAGGGTTAGCCTGAGGCTGAGTGTGAGGATTAGGGTTAGGGTGAGTGTTAGGGTTAGGGTTAGGTTGAGGGTTTAGCTGAGGGTGAGGGTTAGGGTTAGGGTTAGGATAAGGATTAGGGTTAGGGTTTCAGTGAGTGTGAGGGTTAGGGATAGTATTAGGTTGAGGGTTAGGTTTAGGGTGAGGGTTATGTTTAGGGCTAGGATTACGGTTATGATGAGGGTGAATGTGAGGTTTAGGGTTAGGGTGAGGTTTAGGGGTAGAGTTAGGGTTAGGGAGGGGGGTTAGGGTTAGGGTTATGGTTAGCGTGCGGGTTAGGGTGGGGGTGACGGTAAGGCTAAAAATGAGGGTTATGCTGAGTGTGAGGGTTATGGTAAGGGTGAGGGTTAAGTTTAGGGTGAGCGTTAGGGTTAGGTTTCAGGTGAAGTTGAGGGTTACATTGAGGATTAGTGTTAAGGTTAGTGTGAGGTTTAGGGTGAGGATGAGAGTTAGGGTTAGGGTGAGGGCTAGGGTGAGGTTGAGGGTTAGGGTTAGTGTTAGGGTGAGGTTTAGGGTTAGGGTAATGGTTAGGGTTAGTGTGAGGGTTAGGGTTAGGTTTAGAGTTAGTGTTAGGTTGAGGGTTAGGGTTAGGGTGAGTGTTATGGTTATGGTTAGTGTGAGTGTTAGGATTAAGGTTAGGGTTATTGTTAGTGTTAGGGTTAGGGTTATGTTTACCGTGAGGGTAAGGGTGTGGATTAGGGTTGGGGTTAGAATGAGGTTAGGTTTAGGATTAGGTTTAGAGTTAGGGTTAGGGTGAGGGTGAGGTTTAGGGTTAGAGTTAGGGTTAGTGTTAGGGTTAGGGTTAGGGTGAGGGTTAGTTTTAGGATTAGTGTGAGGGTTAGGGTTAAGTTTCGGCTTCGGCTTAGGCTTAAGCTTAGGCTTAGGCTTAGCATGAGTGTGAGAGTTAGGGTTAGGGTTAGGGTGACGGTTAGGTTTAGGGTTAGGATGAGGTTTTGGTTTAGACTTACGGTTAGGGTGAGGGCTAGGGTGAGGGTTAGTGTGAGGGTTAGGGTTAGTGATAGGTTTAGGTTTCAGATTAGGGTTAGGGTGAGTTTTAGTGTGAACGTTAGGGTTAGGGTAGGTTTAGGCTTAGGGTAAGGGTGAGGGTGAGGCTGAGGACTAGGGTTAGGTTTAGGGTTAGGTTTAGGGCTAGGGTTACGGTGAGGGTTAGGTTTAGGCCTAGGGTTATGCTTAGGGTTAGGCTGAGGTTGAGGGTGGGTGTGAGGTTTAGGGTTAGAGTTAGGGTTTAAATTAGGGTTATTGTTAGTGTTATGGTTTGCTTTAAGTTTGCAGTGAGGGTGCGGTTGAGGGTGAAGTTTATGGCTAGGGTTAGGCTTAGGCTTAGGATTAGGCTGAGGGTCATCTTGGGTGTGAGGAATAGGTTTTGGGTGATGGTTAGGATTATGGTTATGGTGAGGATTATGATGAGGGTTAGGGTTAGAATTAGGTTTAGGGTGAGGGCTAGGGTGAGGGTGAATGTTAGGGTAGGGTTAGGCTTAAGCTTAGGTTTAGGCTGAGGGTGAAGGTGAGGGTGAGGTTTAGGGTTAGGGTGATGGATAGGGTTAGGGTTAGGGTGAGTGTTTGGATGACGGTTAGGGTTAGGGTGAGTGTTAGAGTGAGGGTGAGGGATAGATTGAGGATTAGGGTTAGGGTTAGTGTGAGGATTAGGGTGAAGATGAGGGTTAGGGTTAGGGTGGGTGTTAGGGTTAGAATTAAGTTTAGGGTGGGGGCTAGGGTGAGGCTGAGGGTTAGGGTTAGGGTGAGGGTGAGGTTTAGGTTTAGGGTGAGAGTTAGGGTTACTGTGAGGGTTAGTGTTAGAGTTAGGGTTAGTGATAGGGTGAGGGTAAGTTTTAGGGTGAGGTTTAGGGTTAGTTTTAGGGTTATTGTGAGGTTTAGGGTTAGGGGTACGGTGAGGGTGAGGATGAGGGTTAGAGTTAGGGGAGGTTTAGGGTTAGGGTTAGGGTTAGAGTTAGGGTTAGGGTGAGTGTGAGGTTTAGGGTTAGAGTTAGGGTTCAGGTGAGGGTTAGGATGAGGGTTAGGGTTAGTGTTAGTTTTAGGTTTAGGGTTAGGGTGAGGTTAAGTGTTAGGTTTATGGTTAAAATTAGGGTTAGGGAGAGGTTGAGTGTGTGGTTTAGGGTAAGGTTTAGTTTAGGATTAGGGTTAGGCTGAGGGTTAGGTTGAGGGGGAGGTTTAGGGTTCGGGTCCGGGTTAGGGTTAGGGTTAGTGTGAGGGTTAGGATGAAGGTTAGGTTTAGGATTAGGGTTAGGGTGAGGGCTACGGTGAAGGTGAGGTTTAGGGTTAGGGTTAGGGTGAGGTTTAGTGTTTGGGTTAGGGTCAGTGTGAGTTTGAGGTTTAGGGTTAGAGATAGGGTTAGGGTGAGTGTTAGGGTGAGGGTTTGGCTTAGTGTTAGTCTTATAGTTAGGGTTAAGGTGAGGGTTATGGTGAGTGTGTGTGTTAGGGTTAGGGTTAGGATTAGGATTAGGGTTAGGGAGAGGGGGAGTGTGAGGTTTAGAATTAGCCTTATGTTTAGGCTGAGGGTGAGGGTGAGGGTGAGTGTTAGTGTTAGTTTGAGGGTTAGGTTTAGGGTGTCGTTTAGTGTTATGGTTAGTGTTAGAGTTAGGGTTTGCTGAGTTTTAGGTTGAGTGTTAGGGTTAGGGTGAGGTTTAGGGTGGGGGTGAAGGTAAGGGTAAACGTGAGGGTTAGGCTAAGGGTGAGGGTTATGGTTACGTTTATGGTTAGGGTGAGATTTAGGGTTCGGGTTAAGTTAGGGTTAGGGTGAGGGTGAGAGTTAGGGTTAGGTTGAGGGTTAGGGTTAGGATTAGGGTTAGGATAAGGGTGAGGGTTAGGGTTAGTGTTAGGGTGAGGGTTAGAATGAGGGTTAGGGTTAGTATTAGGCTAGGGTGAGGGTGAGAGTTAGGGTTAGTGTTAGGTTGAGGTTTAGGATTAGGGTGATGGTTAGGGTTAGTGTGAGGGTTAGTGTTAGGGTTAGGGTTAGTGTTAGGTTGAGGGTTAGGGTTATGGTGAGTGTTATGTTTATGGTTAGGGTAAGTGTTAGGGTTAGGTTTAGGGTTATTGTTAATGTTAGGGTTAGGGTTATGTTTAAGGTGAGGGTAAGGGAGTGGTTTAGGGTTGGGGATAGGATGAGGTTTAGGTTGAAGATTAGGGTTAGAGTTAGGGTTAGGGTGAAGGTGAGGGTGAGGTTTAGGGTTAGAGTTAGCTTTAGTGTTAGGGTTAAGGTTAGGGTGAGGGTTAGGGTTAGGGTTAGGCTTAGGCTTAAGCTTAGGCTTAGGCCGAGCATGAGGGTGAGGTTTAGATTTAGGGTTAGGGTGAGGGTTAGGGTTAGGGTTAGGATGAGGTTTAGGTTTAGGATTAGGGTTAGGGTGAGGACTAGGGTGAGGCTTAGGGTGAGGTTAAGGTTAGCGTTAGTGTTAGGGTTAGGCTTAGGGTTAGGGTGAGGGTTTAGGTTAGGGTTTCGGTTAGGGTGAGGGTGCGGCTGAGGATTAGGTTTAGGTTTAGGTTTAGGTTTAGAGTTAGGGTTAAGGTTAGATTTAGGGTTACAGTGAGGATTAGGGTTAGGCCTAGTTTTAGGCTTAGGCTGAGGGTGAGGGTGGGGTGAGGATTAGGGTTAGTGTTAGGGTTAAAATTAGGGTTCTTCTCAGTGTTATGGTTTGGGTTAAGTTTGCGGTGAGGGTGAGGCTGAGGGTGAGGGTTAGGGTTAGGCTTAGGCTTAGGCTAAGGGTTAGGCTGAGGGTGAGGTTGGGGGTGAGGAATAGGTTTTGGGTGATGGCTAGGATTCAGGTTAGGATGAGTGTTAGGATGAGGATTAGGGTTAGGATTAGGTTTAGGGTGAGGGCTAGTGTGAGGATGAGTGATAGGGTTAGGGTTAAGCTTAGACTTAGGTTTAGGCTGAGGGTAAGGGTGAGGCTGAGCTTTAGGGTTAGGGTGATGGATAGGGATAGGGTTAGGGTGAGTGTGCGAATGAGGGTTAGGTTTAGGGTGACTGTTAGGGGGGGCGTGACAATAAGAGTTAAGGTGAAGGTTAGGCTGAGGGTGAATGTTCCCCTAAGGGTGAGTGTTGGGATTAGGGTGATTGTTAGGGTAAGGGTTAGGGTGTGGTTTAGTCTGAGGGTGAGGGATAGATTGAGGATTAGGGTTAGGCTTAGTGTGAGGTTTAGGGTGAGGATGAGGGTTAGGGTTAGGGTGAGGGTTTATGGTTAGAACTAAGGTTATGGTTGGGGCTAGGGTGAGGCTGAGGGTTAGGTTTATGGTTAGGGTGAGGTTTAGGGTTAGGGTGAGAGTTAGGGTTACTGTGAGGGTTAGTGTGAGAGTTAGGGGTAGTGTTAGGGTGAGGGTAAATGTTAGGGTGAGGGTTAGGGTTAGGTTAAGGCTTAGGGCTAGGGTGAGGGTTAGGGTTAGGGTTTGGGTTAGGGTGTGGTTGAGGCTGAGGATTAGGGTCAGGTTTAGGGTTAGGGTTAGGGTTAGGTTTAGGGTTAAGGTTAGGATTATGGTGAGGGTTAGGGTTAGGGTTAGGCTTAGGCTTAGGGTTAGGCTGAGGGTGAGGGTGAGGGTGGGGGTGCGGATTAGGTTTAGCATTAGGGTTAGGTTTAGGTTTATTGTTAGTGTTATGATTAGGGTTAAGTTTGCAGTGAGGGTGAGGCTGAGGGTTAGGGTTAAGGTTAGTGTTATTGTTATGGTTAGGGTTAGAGTTACGGTGAAGTTGAGGGTGAGGGTGAGGGTTTTGGTTAGGGTGAGGTTTAGAGTGAGTTTTAGGGTTAGGGTTAGTGTTAGGGTGAGGGTGAGGTTTAGCGTTAGAGTTAGGGTGAGGGTGAGGGTTAGGGTGAGCGTTAGGGTTAGGTTTAGTGTTAGGTTTAGGGGGAGGGTGAGGGTTAGGTTGAGGTTTATGGATAGGGTTAGGTTTAGGATAAGGGTTAGGTTGAGGGTGAGTATGAGGGTTAGTGTGAGGGTTATGCTTAGGCTTAGGGTTAGGCTGAGGGTGAGGTTGGGTGTGAGGATTAGGATTAGGGTGATGTTTCGGTTTGGGATAGTGTTATTGTTAGGGTTAGGGTTAGAGTTACGGTGAGGGTGAGGGTGGGGGTGAGGGTTAGGGTTAGGGGTTGGGTGAGGGTTAGAATGAGGATTAGGGTTAGGATTAGGGTTAGGGTGAGTGCTAGGGTTTGGGTGAGGGTTAGGGTTAGTGTTAGCTTGAGGTTTAGGGTTAGGATTAGGGTTAGGGTGAGGGTGAGTTTTAGAATTAGGGTTGGGCTTTCCGTTAGGGTTAGGTTTAGGATTAGGGGTAGTGTTATTGTTGGGGTTAGGGTTAGAGTTATGGTGAGGGTGACGGTACTGGTGAGGGTTTGGGTTACTGTTATGATGTGGTTCAGGGTTAGGGTTAGGGTTAAGGTGAGGGTGAGGTTTAGGGTTATATAGAGTTTTAGTGGGAGGGTTAGGGTGAGGGTGAAGTTTAGGGTTAGTGTTAGGGTTAGTGTGAGGGTGAGGGTTAGGTTGAGTTTTAGGGTTAGGATTAGGTTTAGTGTGAGGGTTAGTGTTAGGGTTAGGGTTAAGGTTAGGCTTAGTGTGAGGTTTAGGATGAGGATTTGGGTTAGGATTAGGGTTAGGGTGAGGGCTAGGGTGAGGGTGAGGTTGAGGGTGTGGGTTAGGGTGAGGATTAGGTTGAGGTTTAGGGTTAGGGTTAGGATTAGTGTTAGGGTGAGGGTGAGGTTTAGGGTTAAATTTAGGGTTAGGGGGAGTGTTAGGTCGATGGTTAGGGTTAGGGTTAGTGTTAGGGTTAAGGTTAGGGTGAGGGTTAGGTTGAGGTTTAGGGTTAGGGTTATGGTTAGTGTTAGGATTAGGGTGTGGGTGAGGGTGAGTGTGAGGTTTAGGGTTAGGTTTCAGCTTAGGCTTAGGGTTAGGTTGAGGGTGAGGGTGGGGGTGAGGATTAGGGTTAGGGTGATGTTTAGGATTATGGTAAGGTTGAGGGCTCGGGTGAGGGTGAGGGTTAGGGTAAGGCTTAGGCTTAGGGTTAGGCTGAGGGTGAGGTTGAGTGTGAGTGTTAGGGTTAGCGTGATGGTTTGGTTTACGGTTACGGTGAGGTTTGGGATAAGGTTTAGAGTTAGGGTGAGGTTAGGGTGAGATTATGGTAAGGGTAAAGGTGAAGTTTACGCTGAGGGTGAGGGTTAAGATAAGGGTGAGTGTTAGGGTTAGTTTTAGGGTTAGTGTAAGGGTTAGGGTTAGGGATAGGATGAGGGTTAGATTGAGGATTAGTGTTAGGGTTAGTGTGAGGTTTAGGGTGAGGATGAGGGTCAGGTTTAGGGTGAGGGTGAGGGTTAGAATTAGGTTTAGGTGAGGGCTAGGGTGAGGGTGAGGGTTAGGGTTAGTGTGAGGGTTAGTGTTAGGGTTAGGGTTAGTGTTAGGGTGAGGGTTATGGTTAGGGTGAGGGTTAGGGTTAGGGTGAGGGTTATGGTTAGGGTGAGGGTTAGGGTTTGGGTGAGGGTGAGTGTGAGTGTGAGGGTTAGGCTTAAATTTAGGTTTAGGGTTAGGGTGAGGGTTAGGGTTAGGGTTTGGGTTAGGGTGAGGGTGAGGCTGAGGATTAGTGTTAGGTTTAGGGTTAGGGTTAGGATTATGGTGAGGTAGGGCAAGGGTTAGGCTTAGGCTTACGTTTAGGCTGAGTTTGAGGCTGAGGGTGAGGGTTATGTTTAGGGTTACGGTGAGGGTTAGGGTTAGGGTAAGTGTTATTGTTAGGGTTAGGGTTAGAGTTATGATGAGGTTGAGGATGAGGGTGAGGGTGAGGGTGAGGTTTAGGTTTAGGGTTATGGTTAGATTTAGGGTTAGGGTGAGCGGGTCGGAAAGGTTAAAGGTGAGGGTTAGGCTGAGGATGAGGGTTAATGTAAGGGTGAGAGTTAGGTTTAGTGTTAGTGTTAGGATTAGGATTGGGGTGAGAGTTAGGATTTGGGTTAAGTTTAGGGTAGGTTGAGGGTTTGGTAAGGGGTACGGTGAGTGTGAGGTTTAGGGTTAGGTTGAGGGTTAGTGTTAGGATTAGGGTTAGGGTGATGGTGAAGGTTAGTGTTAGTGTTAGGGTCAGGGTAAGGATGAATGTTAGGGTTAGGATTAGGGTTAGGGTGAGGGCTAGTTTGAGGTTGCGGTTTAGGGTTAGCGTTAGGGTGAGGTTTAGGCTTTGGGTTAGGGTTAGAGTTACGGTTACGGTGAGTGTGAGGTTTAGGTTTAGAGTTAGGGTTAGGGTGAGGGTTACGTTGAGGTTGAGGGTTAGGGTTAGTGTTAGGGTTAGTGTTAGGGTGAAAGTTAGGGGGAGGGTTAGGGTTAGGGTTAGGGTTAGCCTTCGGTTTAGGGTGAGGTTGAGGTTTAGGATTAGATTGAGGCTGAGGGAGAGGGTAAGTGTTAGGGTTAGGTTTGGGTTAGGGTGAGTTTGAGGGTGAACGTGAGGTTTAGGGTGAGGGTGAAGTTGAGTGTGAGGGTGAGGGTTAGAGTGAGGGTGAAGTTGAGGGTGAGGGTGAGGGTTAGCGTTAGTGTTAGGTTGAGGTTTAGGCTTAGTGTGAGGGTTGGGTTAGTGTGAGGTTAAGGGATAGGGTGAGGGTTAAGGTGAGGGTGAGAGTTAGGTTTAGGGTTAGGGTTAGGGTGAGGGTTCGTGTGAAGGGTAGGGTTAGGTTTAGGGTTAGTGTGAGGATTAGGGTTAGGGTTAGGGTGACATTTAGGGTTAGTGTGAGGGGTAGGGTGAATGTGAGGGTAAGGGTTAGGGTGAGGCTGAGGGTTAGGTTGATTGTTAGTGTTAGGGTCAGGTTTAGGTTTAGGTTTAGGTGTATGGTGTGGGTTAAGATGAGGGTTGGGTTTAGGGTTGGGTTTATGGTTAGGATGAGTTTTAGGGATAGGGTGAGGGTGAAGGTCAGGGTGAGGGTTAGGGATAGGGTTAGGGATAGGTTTAGGGATATGATGAGGGCTAGGGTGAGGGTGAGGATTAGGGTTAGGGTGAGGGTTCAGGTGAGGGGTAGGTTTAGGGTAAGGGTTAGGGTGAGGGTAAAGTTTCGGGTGAGGTTTAGGTTGAGGGTGAGGTTTAGGGAGAGGCTGTGGTTAGGGTGAGGGATTGCGTTAGGATTAGGGTGAGGGTATGTGTTAGAGTGAGGGTAAGGGTTAGGGTTAGGATGAGGGTTAGGGATAGGCTTAGGGTTATGGTTGGGATGATGATGAGGGTAGGGTTAGTTTTAGGGTTAGGTTCAGGGTGAGGGTGAGGTTCAGTGTTAGGATTAGTGTTTGGGTTAGGGTTAGGCTGAGGGTGAGGGTAAGACTGAGGGTTAGGGTTAGGGTGAGGGTGAGGGTTAAGGTTAGGTTTAGGGTGAGGGTTAGAGTTAGTGTGAGGATTAGGGATAGGTTTAGGGTGAGAGTAAGGGTTATGGTGAGGTTTAGGGTTAAGGTTAGCGTTAGGGTTAGCATGAGGGTGAGGGAGAGGTTTAGGTTTAGAATTAGGGTTAGGTTTACGGTTAGGCTTAGGGTGAGGGTCATGGTGAGGGTGAGGGTTAGGGTGAGAGTCAGGGTTAGTGTGTGGGTTAGGGTTAGGGTGACGGTAAGGGTTAGGATGAGGGTGAGGGTGAGGGTGAGGGTTAGCATTAGTATGAGGGTTAGGGTTAGGGTTAGAGTGAGGGTGAGGTTTAGAATGAGGGTTAGGGTTAGGGTTAGGGTCAGTGTGAGGATTAAGGTTAGGGTTAGGGTTAGTTTGAGGGTAAGGTATAGGGTTAGGGTTACCATAAGGTTTAGTATGAGTTTTAGGGTGAGAGTGTGGGTTAGGTTTAGTGTGAGTGTTAGGGTGAGTGTTAGGGTGAGGGTTAGGTTTAGTGTTATGGTTAGGGTGAGGGTGAGGGTTAGGGTTAGGGTGAGGGTGAGGGTTAGGGATAGGTTTAGGGTTAGGGTTAGAGTTATTGTTAGGGTTAGGGTTAGGTTTAGGGTTAGGGTGAGGGTGAGTGTTAGGGTTAGATATAGCATTAGGGTTAGAATGAGGGTGAAGGAGAGAGTTAGGTTAGGCTTAGGGTTAGGGTAATGGTTAGGGTGAGGCTTCAGGACAGGGTTAGGGTTAGGGTTAGGGTGAGGGTTAGTGTTAGGGTGAGATTTAGGGAAAGGGTGAGGATTAAGGTGAGGGTGAGGGTTAGGGTGATTGTGAGCATTAGGGTTTGGGTGAGGGTTAGGGTGATTGTGAGGGTTAGGGTGAGGGTGAGGGTTAGGGTTAGCATTAGGGTGAGCGTTAGGGTTAGGGTTATGTTGAGGGTGAGTTTTAGGATTAGGGTTATGTTGAGGGTGAGGGTTAGGGTGAGGGTTAGGGTTAGGTTTAGCTTTAGGGTTAGCGTGAGGGTGAGGGAGAGGGTTAGGTTTAGGATTAGAGTTAGGTTTGGGATTACGCTTAGGATGAGGGTGATGGTGAGGATGAGGCTAAGGGTCAGGGATAGGTTTAGTGTTAAGGTGAGGGTTAGTGTAAGGGTGATATTTAGGGAAAGAGTGAGGGTTAGGGTGACGGTGAGGGTTTGAGTGAGGGTGAGGTTTATGGTTATGGTTAACATTAGGATGAGTGTTAGGGTTAGGGTTAGTGTGAGGTTTAGGGTTAGGGTTATGGTTAGTGTGAGGGTAAGGTTTAGGGTGAGGTTTAGGTTGAGAGTGAGGTTTAAGGAGAGGGTTAGGTTTAAGGTGAGGGTTAGTTTGAGGGTTAGGGTTATGGTTAGGTTGAGGGTCTATGTTAGGGTGAGGTTAAAGTTAGGGTGAGGGTTAGGAATACGATTAAGGTTAGGGTTAGGGTGAAGGTGAGGGTGAGTGTTAGTTTTAATGTTAGGTTCAGCGTGAGGGTGAGGTTCATGGTTAGAATTAGGGTTAGGGTTAGGGTTAGGCTAGGGTGAGGGTGAGGGTGAGGGTTAGGGTTGGGGTGATCTGAAGGGTTAGGGAGAGGTTTAGGATTAGGTTTAGGATGAGGATTAGGCTGAGGGGTGGGGTAAGGATAAGGGTTAGGGTTAGGGTTAGGGTTATTGTTAGGGTTAGGCTTCTTTTAGAGTTAGGGTTAGGGTGAGGGTGAGGATGAGTGTTAAGATTAGGCTTAGGAATAGGGTTTTTGTTAGGGTTAGGGTTAGCGTTAGGGTGAGGGTGAGGGTTAGATTTAGGATTAGCGTTAGGATTATTGTTAGGGTTAGGGTGAGGGTGAGGGTTAGGTTTAGTGTGAGGGTTAGGTTGAGGGTGAGGTTGAGGGTGTGGGTTAGATTTAGGTAAGGGAGAGGGTGAAGATAAGGTTTAGGGTTAGGATTAGGGTTAGGGTTAGGGTGAGGGTTAGGGTTAGGGTTAGGGTGAGCGTGAGGGTGAGGGTTATGGTGAGGGTGAGGTTGAGGGTGTGGGTTAGATTTAGGTAAGGGAGAGGGTTAAGATAAGGTTTAGGGTTAGGATTAGGGTTAGGGTTAGGGTGCAGTTGAGGGTTAGGGTAACGGTTAGGTTGAGGTTTAGGGTTAGTGTGAGGGTTGGGTGAGCATGAAGGTAAGGGTTAGGGAGAGGGTTATTGTGAGGGTGAGACTTAATGTTAAGGTTAATGTTAGGGTGAGGGTTAGTGAGAGGGTAAGGGTTAGTGTTTGGTTTAGGGTTAGTGTGAGGATGAGGGTTAGGGTTAGGGTTAGGGGGAGGGTTAGGGTTAGTGTGAGGGGTAGGGTGAAGGTGAGGGTAAGGGTTAGGTTGAGGGTTAGGGTTAGGTTTAGGGTTATGGTTGGGGTTAGGGTGAGTTTTGGGGTTAGGTTTAGGGTTATATTTAGGATGAGAGTTATGGTGAGGGTGAGGGTTAAGGTGAGGGTGAGGGTTAGTGTGAGGGTGAGGATTAGGTTTAGGTGAGTTTTAGGGTTAGGATTAGGGTTAGGATGAGGGCTATGTGAGGGTGAGGGTTAGTGTTAGGGTTAGGGTTAGGTTGAGGGTTAGGGTGAGGGTGAGGGATCGGGTGAGGGGTACGTTTAGGGTTAGTTTTAGGGTGAGGGTAAAGGTTAGGATGAGTTTTAGGGTGAGGATCAGGTTTAGGGAGAGGAATAGGGTTAGGTTGAAGGTTAGGGATAGGATTAGGGTGAGGGTATGTTTTTGGGTGAGGGTTAGGTTGAGTGTTAGTGTTAGGGTGAGGGTTAGGGATATGGTTAGGATTATGGTGAGAGTGACAGTGAGAGTGAGGGTTAGTTTTAACTTTAGGAATAGGATTAAGGTTAGAGTTAGGGATACGGCTAGGTTTAGGGTTAGGGTGACAGTGAGGGTTAGGGTTAGGTTTAGGGTTATGGTGAGGGTAAGGTCTAGGGTGAGGTTTAGGGTGAGGGTGAGGTTTAGGGTGAAGGTTAGGGTGAGGGTTAAGGTGAGGGTGAGTTTATGTGTTAGATTGAGGGTTAGGTTGAGGGTTAGGGTTAGGGTGAGGTTTAGTGATAGATTTACGGTTAGGGTTAGGGTGAGGGTGAGTGTGAGGGTTAGGGTTAGGGTTAGGTTCAGGGTGAGGGTGAGGTTCAGGGTTAGGATTAGGGTTAGGTTTAGGGTTAGGCTGAAGGTGAGGGTGTGAGTGAGGGTTAGGGTTCGGGTGAGGGTGAGGATTAGGGTGAGTTTTAGTGTGTGGGTTAGTGTTAGGGTTAGTGTGAGGATTAGGGTTAGGGTTATGGTGAGGGTAAGGGTTAGGTTTAGGTTTAGGGTAAGGTTTAGTGTTAGGGTTATGGTGAGAGTGAGGGTTAAGTTTAGTGTGAGTGTTAGGGTGAGGGTTAGGTTTAGCGTTAGCTTTAGGGTGAGAGTGAGGGTTAGGTTGAGTATGAGGGTTAGGGTTTGGGTGAGGGTTAGGGTGAAGGTGAAGGTTAGGGTGAGGGTGAGACTTAGAGTTAGGGTTAGGGTTAGGATGAGGGTTAGAGTGAGGATAAGGGTTAGGGTTAGGTTTAGGTTTAGTGTGAGGATTAGGTTTAGGGTGAGAGTTAGAGTTATGGTGAGGGTGAGGTTTAAGTTTAAGGTTGTGTGAGGGTTAGGGTTAGAGTCAGGGTTAGGGTTAGGTTTTGGGTTAGGGTGAGGGTGAGGGTGAGGGTGAGGGTGAAGTTGAGGGCGATGGTGAGGGTTAGGGTTAGGGTTAGGTTGAGGTTTAGGCTTAGTGTGAGGGTTGTGTGAGGGTTAAGGTGAGGGTGAGAGTTAAGGTTAGGGTTAGGGTTAGGTTGAGGGTTCGTGTGAGGGTTAGGGTTAGGGTTAGGTTTAGGGTTAGTGTGAGGTTTAGGGTTAGGGTGAGGGTAAGTGTTAGGGTGAGGGTTAGGATTAGGGTGAGGGTTATGGTTAGGGTGAGGGTTTGGGTTAGGGTTATTATTAGGGTTAGGTTTAGGGTTACAGTTAAGTTGAGTGTGAGGGTGAGAGTTAGGGTTAGGGTTAGGGTGAAGTTTAGTGTTAGGGTTAAGATTAGAGTTAGGGTTAAGGAGAGGGTGAGGTTTAGGGGTAGAGTTAGGATTAGGGTGAGGATTAGGGTGAGGGTTAGTGTTAGGTTGCGGGTTAGGGTGGGGTTGAAGGTAAGGGTAAATTTGAGGGTTAGGCTGAGGGTGAGGGTTACAGTAAGGTTGAGGGTTAGGGTTAGGGTGAGCGTTAGTGTTAGCATTAGGGTTTATGTTAGGGTGAGGGTAAGTGTTAGGGTGAGTGTTAGGGTTAGGGTGAGGGTTATGGTTAGGGTGAGTGTGAGGGTTAGGGTTATATTATTGTTAGGGTTAGGGTTAGGTTTAGGGTTATGCTTAGGGTTAGTGTTGGGGTTAGGGTTAGGATGAAGTTTAGTTTTAGGGTTAGGATTAGAGTTAAGGTTAGAGTGAGGGTGAGATTTAGGGTTAGAGTTAGGGTTAGTGTTAGTGTTAGGGTGAGGGTTAGGTTTAAGCTTAGGCTTAGGCTTAGGCTTAGGCTGAGCATGAGGATGAGTTTTAGGGTTCTGGTTAAGGTTCGGGTTAGCCCGAAGGTTAGATTGAGGTTTAAGGTTAGGATTAGGGTAAGGGTGAGGGCTAGGGTTAAGGTTAGGGTGAGGGCTAGGATTAGGGATAGCGTTAGGTTTAGGATTAGTGTTAGGGTGGGGGTGAGTGTGAGGTTTAGTGTTAAGGTTAGGCTTAGAGTTAGGATGAGGGTTAAAGTTAGGGTTTGGGTTCGTGTGAGGGTGAGGCTGAGGATTAG
Source organism: Dipodomys merriami (assembly GCF_024711535.1). Taxonomy (NCBI): domain Eukaryota; kingdom Metazoa; phylum Chordata; class Mammalia; order Rodentia; family Heteromyidae; genus Dipodomys; species Dipodomys merriami. Next base: position 3,786,673 of record NW_027206335.1, on the reverse strand, counting down.
GGTTAGGTTTAGGGTTAGGTTTAGCGTTAGGGTTAGTGTTAGTGTTAGGATTAGGATTAGGGTGAGGGTATGATTTAGGGTGAGGTTTAGGGTGAGGGTTAGGGATACAGTTAGGGTTATGTTTAGAGTGACGATGAGAGTGAGTGTTAGTTTTAAGTTTAGGGTTAGGGTTAGGGCTAGGGTTAAGAATACGTTTAGGGTTAGGGTTAGGGTGATAGTGAGGTTTAGGGTGAGGTTCAGGGTGAGGGTGAGGTTTAGGGTGAGGTTTAAGGTGAGGGTTAGGGTGAGGGTGACGGTATGTGTTAGATTGAGGTCTAGGTTGAGGGTTAGGGTTAGGGTGAGGTTAGTGATAGGTTTACGGTTAGGGTTAGGGTGAGGGTGAGGGTGAGGTTTAGGGTTAGGGTTAGGTTCAGAGTGAGGGTGAGGTTCAGGGTTAGGATTAGGGTTAGATTTAGGGTTCGGCTGAAGGTGAGGGTGTGGGTGAGGGTTAGGGTTAGGGTGAGGGTGAGGGTTAGGTTGAGTTTTAGTGTGTGGGTTAGTGTTAGGGTTAGTGTGAGGATTAGGGTTAGGGTTATGGTGAGGGTAAGGGTTAGGGTAAAGTTTAGGGTAAGGTTTAGTGTTAGGGTTATGGTGAGAGTGATGGTTAGGTTTAGTGTGAGTGTTAGCGTGAGGTTTAGGTTTAGTGTTAGCTTTAGGGTGAGGGTGAGGTTTAGGGTGAGTGTGAGGGTTAGGGTTTGGGTGATGGTTAGGGTGAAGGTGAAGGCTAGGGTGAGGGTGAGACTTAGAGTTAGGGTTATGGTTAGGGTGAGGGTTAGTGTGAGGATAAGGGTTAGGGTTAGGTTTAGGGTTAGTGTGAGGATTAGGGTTAGGGTGAGGGTTAGAGTTAGGGTGAGGGTGAGGGTTAAGTTTAAGGTTGTGTGAGGGTTAGGGTTAGGCTGAGGGTTAGGGTTAGGTTTTGGTTTAGGGTGAGGGTGAGTGTGAGGTGGAGGGTTAGGGTGAGGGTGAAGTTGAGTGTGATGGTGAGGGTTAGGGTTAGGGTTAGGTTGAGTTTTAGGCTTAGTGTGAGGTTTGGGTGAGCATGAGGTTAAGGGACAGGGTGATGGTTAGGGTTAGGGTGAGGGTTATGGTTAGGGTGAGTGTGAGTTTTAGGGTTATTGTTAGGGTTAGGGTTAGGGTTAGGGCTATGGTTATGGTTAGGGTTAAGGTTACGGTTAGAATGAAGTTTAGTTTTAGGGTATGGGTTAGAGTTAAGGTTAGGGTGAGGGTGAGATTTAGGGATAGAGTTAGGGTTAGTGCTAGTGTTAGGGTTTAGGGTGAGGGTTAGGCTTTGGCTTAGGCTTAGCCTTAGGCTTAGGCCGAGCATGAGGGTGAGTGGTTGGGTTCTGGTTAGGGTTCGTGTTAGGGTGAAGGTTAGATTGAGTTTTAGGGTTAGGGTTAGTGTGAGGGCTAGGGTTAGGGATAGGTTTAGGTTTAGGATTAGGGTTAGGGTGAGGGTGAGTGTGAGGTTTAGGCTTAGAATTAGGGTGAGGGTTAGGGTTAGGTTTTGGGTTAGTGTGAGGGTGAGGCTGAGGATTAGGCTTATTTTTAGGGTTACGTTTATTGTTAGGGTTAGTGTGGGGTTAGGGTTAGGGTTATGGTGAGAGTTAGGGTTAGAGTTAGGATTAGGCTTAGGGTTAGGATGAGGGTGAGGGTGGGTTTGAGGATTAGAGTTAGGGTTAAGGTTAGGCATAGGGTTAGGCTTATTGTTTGTGTTATGCTTAGGGTTAAGTTTGCGGTGAGCATGACGCTGAAGGTGAGGGTTATGCTTATGGTTAGGGTTAGGGTTAGTGTTATTCTTAGGGTTAGGGTTAGAGATACGGTGAGGATGAGGTTGAGGGTGAGGGTTAGGGTTAGGGTGCGGTTTCGGGATAGGTTTAGAGTAAGGGTTAGGGTGAGGGTGAGGTTTAGAATTAGAGTTATTTTTAGGGGGAGGGTTAGGGTTAGGGTTTGGGTTAGGGTGAGGGTGGGGTGAGGATTAGGGTTACGTTTAGGGTTAGGGTTAGGGTTAGGTTTTTAAGATAGGGTTAGGGTTAGGGTTACGGTGAGGGTTAGGGTTAGGGTTAGGCTTAGGGTTAGGCTGAGGGTGAGAGTGGGTGTGAGGATTAGGGTTAGGGTTAGTGTTAGTGTTAGGGTTATTTTTAGTGTTATGGTTAGGGTTAAGTTTGCTGTGAGGGTGAGTCTGAGGGCGAGGGTTTTGGTTATGGTTATGGTTAGGGTTAGGTTTAGAGGTATTGTTAGGGTTGGGATTAGAGTTACTGTGAGGGTGAGGGTGAGGGTGAGGTTTAGGGTTCAGATTAGGGTTTGGGTTAGAGTGAAGGTTAGATTGAGGTTTAGGGTTAGGATTAGGGTAAGTGTGAGGGCTAGGGTTAGGGTTAAGGTGAGGGCTAGGGTTAGGGATAGGGTTTTGTTTTGGATTAGGGTTAGGGTGAGGGTGAGTGTGAGGTTTAGGGTTAGGGTTAGGCTTAGAGTTAGGGTGAGGGTTAGGGTTAGGGTTTGGGTTAGTGTGAGGGTGAGGCTGAGGATTAGGGTTAGGTTTAGGGTTAGGTTTAGTGTTAGGGTTAGTGTTAGGTTTAGGGTTAGGATTAGGGTTATGGTGAGGTTTAGGGTTAGAGTTAGGTTTAGGCTTAAGTTTAGGATGAGGGTAAGGGTGGGTTTGAGGATTAGAGTTAGGGTTAGGGTTAGGCTTAGTGTTAGGCTTATTTTTAGTGTTATGCTTAGGGTTAAGTGAACATGAGGTGAGCATGAGCCTGAAGCTGAGGGTTATGGTAAGGGTTATGGTTAGGGTAAGGGTTAGTGTTATTCTTAGGGTTAGGGTTGGAGATATGGTGAGGATAAGGTTGAGGGTGAGGGTTAGGTTTAGGGTGCGGTTTAGGGATAGGTTTAGGGTAAGGGTTAGGGTGAGGGTGAGGTTTAGAATTAGAGTTATTGTTAGGGGGAGGGTTAGGGTTAGGGTTTGGGTTAGGGTGAGGGTGGGGCTGAGGATTAGGGTTAGGTTTAGGGTTAGGATTAGGGTTAGGTTTTTAGGATAGGGTTAGGGTTAGGGTTACGGTGAGGGTTAGGGTTAGGGTTAGGCTTAGGGTTAGGCTGAGGGTGAGGGTGGGTGTGAGGATTAGGGTTAGCATAAGGGTTAGTGTTAGGGTTATTGTTAGTGTTATGGTTAGGGTTAAGTTTGCTGTGAGGGTGAGTCTGAGGTTGAGGGTTATGGATATGGTTAGGGTTATTGTTAGAGTTATTGTTAGGGTTAGGGTTAGAGTTATGATGAGGGTGAGGGTGAGGGTGAGGGTTAGGGTTCGGGTTACGGTGAAAGTTAACTTGCGGTTTAGGGTTAGGATTAGGGTAAGGGTGAGGGCTAGGGTTAGGGTTAGAGTTAGGGTTATGGGGATGGATAGGGTTAGGTTTAGGGTTAGGTTTAAGGTTAGGGTTAGGATTACGGTGAGGGTTAGGGTTAGGATTAGACTTAGGCTTACAGTTAGGCTGAGGTTGAGGCTGAGGGTGAGGGATATGGTGATGGTTAGGGTTAGGATTAGGGTTAGGGTAAGTGTTATTGTTAGGGTTAGGGTTAGAGTTATTGTGAGGTTCAGGGTGAGGTTGAGGGTTAGGGTTAGGTTGAGGTTTAGGGTTAGGTTTAGTGTTAGGGATAGTGTTAGGGTGAGGGTATCGGTAAGGTTAAAGTTGAGTGTTAGGCTGAGCATGAGGATTACGGTAAGGGTGAGGGTTAGGCTTAGGGTGAGGGTTAGGGTTAGGGTTGGGGTGAGAGTTAGGGTTCGGGTTCAATTTAGGGTTAGGTTGAGGGTTAGAGTAAGGGTTACGGTGACGGTGAGGGTTAGGGTTAGGTTGAGGGTTAGTGTTAGGATTAGGGTTAGTGTGAGGTGAAGGTTAAGGTTAGTGTTAGGGTGAGGGTTAGGATGAGGGTTAGGGATAGGATTAGGGTTAGGGTGAGGGCTAGTTTGAGGTTGAGGTTTAGGATTAGCGTTAGGGTGAGGTTTAGGGTTAAGGTTAGGGTGAGGGTTAGGGTTAGGGTGAGGTTTACGGTTAGAGTTATGTTTAGGGTGAGACTGAAATTGAGGGTTAGTGTTAGGGTTAGTGTTAGAGTTAGGGTTAGGGTGAGGGTTAGGTTGAGGGTGAGGGTTAGGCTAAAGGTTAGGATTAGGATTAGCCTAAGGGTTAGGGTGAGTGTGAGGGTTAGGATTAGGGATGGCTTAGGGTTAGGCTGAGGGTGAGGTTGAGAGTGAGGGTTTGGTTTAGGTTTAATGTGAGAGTTAGGGTTCGGGTAAATTTAGGGTTAGGGTGAGGGTTAGGGTTAGGTTTTTGGTGAGCTTGAGTTTTAGGGTAAGGTTGAGGCTTAGGGTTAGGATTATGGTTATGGAAAGGGTTAAGGTTAGGGTTAGGGTGAGGTTAAGAATGAAGATTAGGAATAGGGTGAGGGCTAGGTTGAGGGTGAGCTTTAGGGTTAGTGTTAGATTAAGGTTTAGGGATAGAGTTAGGGTTAGGGTGAGGGTTAGGTTGAGGGTTAGATTTACGGTGAGGGTGAGGGTTAGGGTTAGGGTGAGGGTTAGGGTGAGGATGATTGTAAGGGTAAAGGTGAGGTTTAGGCTGAGGTTGAGTGTTAGGGTGAAGGTTAGGGTTAGGTTTAGGGTTAGGGTAAGGGATAGGGTTAGGTTCAGGGTGAGTGTTAGATTGAGGATTAGGGTTACTGTTAGTGTGAGGTTTAGGGTGAGGATGAGTGTGAGGGTTAGGATTAGGGTTAGGATTAGGGTTAGGGTTAGGCTTAGAGTTAGGATGAGTGTTAGGGTTAGGGTTTAGGTTAAGGTGAGGTTGAGGCTGAGGATTAGGATTAGGTTTAGGCTTACTGTTAGTGTTAGGGTTAGGTTTAGGGTGAGGGTGAGGTTTAGATGTAGGGTTAGGGGGTGGATTAGGGTGAGGGTTAGGGTTAGGGGTAGTGTTTGGTTTAGGTTGAGGGTGAGTGTTAGATTGAGGTTTAGTGTTAGGGTTAGGGTTAGGGTCAGTGTGAGGCTTAGTGTTAGTGTTAGGGTTAGTGTTAGGGTGAGGGTAAGTGTTCGGGTGAGGTTATGGGTTAGGGTGACGGTTATGGATAGGGTGAGGTTTAGAGTTAGGGTTAGAGTTATTGTTAGGTTTAGGTTTAGGGTTACGGTTACGGTGAGGGTGAGTGTGAGGGTTAGGGTTAGTGTTAGAGGTTTAGGGTTTGGGTTGGGGTTAGAGTTAGGGTTAGGGTGAGGGTGAGGTTTAGTGTAAGAGTTAAGGTTAGGGTGACGTTTAGGGTTAGGTTAGGGTGAGAGTTAAGGGGAGGGTAAGTTTTAGTGTTAGGTTTAGGGATAGGATTAGGGTTAGGGTTAGGGTGAGGGTCCGTGTGTTTGTTAGTGTTAGTTCTGGGGTTAGGCTTAGGTTTAGGCTGAAGGTGAGGGTGATGGTTAGGGTTAGGGTTAGGGTTAGTGTTAGGGTTAGGGGGAGGGTTAGGATGAGGGTTAGTGTTAGGATTAGGGTTAGGGCAAGGGCTAGGGTGAGGTTGAGGTTTAGGGTTAGAGTTAGGTTGAGGTTTATGGTTAGGGTAAGGGTTAAGGTGAGGGTGAGGTTTAGGGTTAAAGTTAGGGTTAGGGTGAGGCTGAGGGTGAGGGTTAGGGTTAGGGTTAGTGTTAGAGTTAGGGTTAGGGTTAGGGTGAGGGTGAGGGTGAGGGTTTGGGTGAGGATAAGGGTTAGGGTTAGGATGAGGGCTAGGGTTGGGTGAGGGTTAGGGATAGGGTTATAGTGAGGTTTAGGTTTAGGGTGATGGTTAGGGTTAGTGTGAGGGTTAGTGTTAGGGTTAGGGTTATTGTTAGGGTTGGGGTAAGTGTTAGGGTGAGGTTTAGGGTTAGGCTGATGGTTATAGTTAGGGTGAGTGTTAGGATTATGGTTAAGGTTATTGTTAGGGTTAGGGTTAGGATTATGGTGAGGGTGAGGGTGAGGGTTACAGTTAGGGTTAGGATTAGGTTTAGTTTTAGGGTTAAGGATAGAATTAGGGTTCGGGGGACAGTGAGGTTTAGGGTTAGAGTTATGGTTTTTGATAGGTTTAGGATTAGGGTGAGGGTTATGGTTAGGCTTAGGCTTAGGCTTAGGCTTAGGCTGAGCATGAGGGTGAGGGTTAGGGTTAGGGTGATGGTTCTGATTAGGATTATTGTTATTGTTAGGTTTAGGGTTAGAGTTACAGTGAGGGTGAGGTGCAGGTGAGGGTTAGGGTTAGGGTTAGGGTGGGGCTTACCGTTAGGGTTAGGGTTAGGGTTAGGTTGAGGGTGAGGTTTACGATTAGATTTAGGGTTAATGTTAGGGTGAGGTTTAGTGTTAGAGTTAGGGTTAGGGTGAGGCTGAGGGTGAGGGTTACTGTTCGGATTAGGTGTTGGGTTAGGTTGACGGTGAGCGTTAAGTTTAGCGTTAGGGTGAGGGTTAGGATGAGGGTTAGGGTTAGGATTAGGGTTAGGGTGAGGGCTAGGGTGAGGGTGAGGTTTAGGATTAGAGTTATGGTGAGGTTTAGGATTAGGGTTAATGTTAGGGTTATGGTGAGTGTATGGTTTAGGATTAGAGTTAGGGTTAGGGTGAGGCTGAGTTTGAGGGTTAGGGTTAGTGTTAGTGTTAGATTTAGGGTTAGGGTGAGGGTTAAGTTGAATGTGAGGGTTAGGCTTAGGGTTAGGATTAGGTTTAGGGTAAGTGTTAGGGTGAGTGTGAGCGATATGGTTAGGGTTAGGGTTAGGCTTAGGGTTAGACTGAGGGTGAGGGCTGGGGTGAGGGTTAGGTTAAGGGTGAGTGTGAGGGTTAGGGTTAGGGTGAGGGTTAGGGTTAGGGTTACTGTGAGCGTGAGGGTTAGGGTAGGTTGAGAGTTAGGGTTAGTGTTAGAGTTAGGGTGAGGGTTCAGGTTAGGGTTAGGGTGAGGGTAAGGATGAGGATTAGGGTTAGGATTAGGGTTATGTTGAGGGCTAGGGTGAGGTTGAGGGTTAGGGTTCTTATAAGATTAAGGTTTAGGTTTAGGGTTAGGGTTAGGGTGAGGATTAGGTTGAGGATTATGGTTACAGTGAGGGTGAGGATAAGGGTTAGGGTTAGGGTTAGGGTTAGGATTAAGGTTAGCTTGAGGGTGAGTATTAGCATTAGTGTTAGGGTTAGGTTTAGGGTTAGGATTAGTGTTATTGTTAGGGTTAGGGTTAGAGTTATTGTGAGGGTGAGGGTGTGTGTGAGGGTTAGGGTTAATGTTAGGTTGAGGTTTAGGGTTAGAGATTAGGATTAGGGTAAGTGTGAGGGTGAGGTTTAGGGTTAAATTTAGGGTTAGTTGGAGGATTAGGTCGAGGGTGAGGGTTAGGTTTAATTTTAGTATTAAGGTTAGGGTGAGGGTTAGGTTGAGGTTTAGGCTTACCTTTAGGGTTAGGGTTAGGATTAGGGTTAGGGTGAGGATGAGTGTGAGCGTTAGGGTTAGGGTTAGGCTTAGGCTTAGAGTTAGGCTGAGAGTGAGGGTGGGGGTGAGGATTAGGTTTAGGGTGATGGTTAGGGTTAGGGTTAGGGTGAGGGTTAGGATGAGGGTTAGGATTAGGATTAGGGTGATGGTGAGGGATAGGGTGAGGGTGAGGGTTAGGCTTAGGATAAGGATTAGGCTCAGCTTGAGGTTGAGGGTGAAGGTTATGGTTAGTATGATGGTTAGGTTTACAGTTAGGTTGATGTTTAGGATGAGGCTTAGGGTTAAGGTGTGGGTTAGGGTGAGGTTTAGTGTTTGGGTTAGCGTTAGACTTAGGGTTATGGTGAGGGTGAGGTTCTGGGGTACAGTTAGGGTGAGGATGAGGGTTAGGGTTAGGGTGCAGGTTAGCCTGGGGTTGACGGTAAGGGTAAAATTGAGGGTTAGGATGAGGGTGAGGGTTTCCCTATGGGTGAGGGTTAGGGTTAGGGTGAGGGTTAGTGTTAGCATTAGATTGAGGGTGAGGGTTAGATTGAGGATTAGTGTTAGGTTTAGTGTGAGGTTTAGGGTGATGATGAGGGTTAGGGTTAGGATGAAGGCTAGGGTGAGTGTGAGGGTTAGGGTTAGGGTTAGGGTGAGGGTAAGTGTTAGGGTGAGGGTTAAGGTTAGGGTGAGGGTTATGGTTAGGTTGAGGGTTAGGGTTAGCGTTAGGTTTATTGTTAGGTTTAGGGGTAGGGTTACGGTTACTGTGAGGGTGAGGGTGAGGTTTAGGGTTAGGGTAAGGTTGAGGTTTAGGTTTAAGGTTAGGGTTAGAGTTAGGGTTAGGGTGAGGGTTAGGCTTAGGCTTAGGCTTAGGCTTATGCTTAGGCCGAGCATGAGGTTGAGGGTTCGGGTTCGTGCTGGGATAAGGGTTAAGTTTAGGTTTAGGGGTAGGTTGGGAGTTAGGTTGAGGTTAAGGGTTAGGATAAGTTTAAGGGTGAGGGCTAGGCTGAGGGTTAGGGTGAGGGTTTGGGTGTGGGATAGGGTTAGGTTTAGGATTAGGGTTAGGGTGAGGGTGAGTGTGAGGGTTAGGATTAGGGTTAGGGTTAGGCTTAGAGTTAGGATGAGGGTTAGGGTTAGGGTTTGGGTTAGGGTGATGTTGAGGCTGAGGATTAGTGTTAGGTTTAGGGTTAGGTTTAGGGTTAGTGTTAGTGTTAGGGTTAGGTTTAGGGTTAGGGTTAGGGTGAGGGAGAGGTTTAGATATAGGGTTAGGGGGAGGGTTAGGGGGAGGGTTAGGGTTAGGTTTATTGTTAGGTTTAGGTTGAGTGTGAGGGTTAGGTTGAGGTTTAGGGTTAGGGTTAGGTTTAGGGTCAGTTTGATAGTTAGTGTTAGTGTTAGAGTTAGTGTTAGGGTGAGGATAAGTATTAGGGTGAGGTTATGGGTTAGGGTGATGGTTATGTTTAGGGTGAGGGTTAGGGTTAGGGTTAAGGTTATTGTTAGGTTTAAGTTTAGGGTTACGGTTACGGTGAGTGTGAGTGTGAGGGTTAGGGTTAGGGTTAGGTTGAGGTTTAGGGTTTGGGTTAGGGTTAGAGTTAGGGTAAGGGTGAGGGTGAAGTTTAGGGTTAGAGTTAGGGTTAGGGTGACGGTTAGGGTTAGGGTTAGGGTGAGAGTTAGGGGGAGGGTAAGTTTTAGTGTTAGGCTTAGGGATAGGATTAGGGTTAGGGTTAGGGTGAGGGTCAGTGTGTTTTTTAGGGTTAGGTCTAAGGTTAGGCTTAGATTTAGGCTGAGGGGGAGGTCGATGGTTAGGTTAGGGTTAGGGTTAGGGGGAGGGTTAGGATGAGGGTTAGGGTTAGGATTAGGGTTAGGGCAAGGCCTAGGGTGAGGTTGAGGTTTAGCGTTAGAGTTAAGGTGAGATTTATGGTTAGGGTTAGGGTTAGGGTGAGGGTGAGGTTTAGGGTTAGAATTAGGGTTAGCGTGAGGCTGAGGATGAGGGTTAGGGTTAGGCTTAGTGTTAGGTTTAGTGATAGGGTTAGGGTGAGGGTTAGGGTGAGGGTTATGGTTAGATTTAGGATTAGGGTTAGGCTGAAGGTTAGGGTGAGGGTGAGGGTTAGGGTGAGGATAAGGGTTAGGTTTAGGTTGAGGGCTAGGGTTGGGTGAGGTTTAGGAACAGGGTTAGCGTGAGGTTTAGGGTTAGGTTTATTTTTAGAGTTAGGCTAAGTGTTAGGGTTAGTGTTAGGTTGAGGGTGAGGTTTAGGGTTAGATTTAGGGTGAGGGTTAATGTTAGCGTTAGGTTCAGTTTTAGGGTGAGGCTAAGGGTTATGGTGAGGTTTTGGGTTAGTGTGAGGTTTATGGTTAAGCTGAGGGTTAGGAATCGGTTTAGAGTTATTGTTAGGGTTCGGTTTAAGTTTGCGGTTACAGTAAGGGTGAGGATGAGGGTTAGGGTTAGGCTTAGGGTGAGGTTTAGTGTGTGGGTGAGGTTTAGGGTTAGAGTCAGTGTGAGGGATAGGTTGAGGGTTTGGGTTAGGGTTAGTGTTAGTGTTAGGGTTAGGGTGAGATTTAGGGGGAGGTTTAGGGTTAGGGTTAAGTTTAAGATTAGGTTAAGAATGAGGGTGAATGTGTGTGAGTTTTAGGGTTAGGGTCAGGGTGATGATTAGGGTTAGGGTGAGGGTTAGGTTTAGGATTAGGGTTAGCCTGAGGATGAGCGTTAGGATTAGTATTAGGGTTAGGTTTCAAGTTAGGATTAGTGTTATTGTTAGGGTTAGTGTTAGAGTAATGGTGAGGGTGAGGGTGAGGGTGAGGGTTAGGGTTAGGGTTAGGGTGAAGTTTACGGTTAGGGTTAGGATTAGGTTTAGGTCTAGGGTTAGTGTTAGGGTTAGTTTTAGGGTTAAGGTTAGGGTGAGGGTTAGGTTGAGGTTTAGGGTTATGGTTAGGGTTAGGGTTAGGATCAGAATGAGGGTGAAGGCGAGTGTGAGGGTTAAGATTAGGGTTAGGCTTAAGCTTAGGGTTAGGCTGAGGGTGAGAGTGGGGGTGAAGATTAGGTTTAGGGTGATGGTTAGGTTTAGGGTTTGGGTGAGGTTTAGGATTAGGATTAGTGTTAGGGTGAGGTCTAGGGGGAGGGGGAGGGTTAGGGTAAGGGTTAAGCTTAGACTTAGGTTTATGCTGAGCGTGTAGTTGAGGGTGAGGGTTAGGGTGAGTTTGATCGTTAGGTTTACGGTTATGGTGAGGGTTAGGAGGAGGTTTAGGGTTAGGGTGAGGGTTAGGGTGAGGATGATGGTAAGGATAAGGTGAGGTTGAGTCTGAGGGTGAGGGTTAAGATAAGGATGAGGTTTAGGGTTTGGTTTAGGGTTAGGGTAGGGGTTAGGGTTAGGGTTAGGGTGAGGGTTAGATTGAGGATTAGGGTGAGGGTTAGTGTGAGGTTTAGAGTGAGGATGAGAGTTAGGGTTAGGGTGAGGGTGAGGATTAGGAGGAGGTTTAGTTTTAGGATTAGGGTTAGGGTGAGGGCTAGGGTGAGGGTGAGGTTTACGGTTTGGTTTAGGGTTAGGTTTAGGGTTAGGTTTAGGTTTAGGGGTAGGGTGAGGGTGAGGTTTAGCGTTAGAATTAGGTTTAGGGGGAGGGTTAGGGGGAGGTTTATGGTTATTGTTATTGTTAGGTTTATGGGATGTTGAGGGTTAGGTTGAGGTTTAGGGATAGGGTTAGGTTTAGTATTAGGGTTAGGGTGAGGGTGAGGGTGACCGTTAGGGTGAGGGTTAGGCTTAGGCTTAGGGTTAGGCTGAGGGTGAGGGTGGGGGTGAGAATTAGGGTTAGGGTGATGGTTTGGGTTAGGGTTAGTGTTATTATTAGGGTTAGGCTTAGAGTTACCGTGAGGGTGAGGATGCGGGTGAGGGTAAGGGTTCAGATTAGGGTGGGGTTTAGGGTTAGGGTTAGGGTTAGTGTGAGAGTGAGATTTAGGGTTAGATATAGGGTTAGGGGGAGGGTTAGGGTTAGGGTAAGGGATAGGGTTAGTGTTAGAGTTATGGTGAGGGTGAGGATTAGGTTTAGGTTTAGGGTTAGGGTTATGGTTTGGGTTAGTGTGAGGGTTAGTGTTAGGGTTAGGGTTATTGTTAGGGTGAGGGTAAGTTTTAGGGTGAGGGTTTGGGTTAGGGTGAGGGTTACGGTTAGGGTGAGTGTTAGGATTAGGTTTAGGGTTATTGATAGGTTTAGGTTTAGGGTTTTGGTTACAGTGAGGGTGAGTTATAGGGTTAGGTTTAGGGTGAAGTTTAGGGTTTGGGTTAGGATTAGAATGAGGGTTAGAATGAAGGTGAGGTTTGCTGTTAGAGTTAGGGTGATGGTGAGGGGTAGGGTTAGGATTTGGTTTAGGGTGATGGTGAGTGTGTGTGTTAGGGTTAGGTTTAGGTTTAGGCAAAGAGTTAGGCTAAGGTTGAGGTCGAGAGTGAAGTTTAGGGTTAGGATTAGGGTTAGTGTGAGAGTGAGGGCGAAGGTTTGGTTTAGTGTTAGGGTGAGGGTTAGGGTGAGTGTTAGGATTAGGGTTAGGGTTATGGTGAGCGTTAGGGTTAGGGTTAGGTAGAGGGTTTGGGTTTGGTTAAGGATGAGGGTTAGTTTCACGGTTAGGGTGAGGATTATGATGAGGACTAGGGTTACGATTAGTGTTAGGGTGAGGGATAGGGTGAGGGTGAGAACTAGGGTTAGTGTTACGTTAAAGTTTAGGGTTAGGGATAGGCTTAGGGTGAGGGTTATGATGAGGGTTAGGGTTACGGTGAGGGTGAGGGTTAGGGTTAGGTTGAGGGTTAGGGTTAGGATTAGGGTTAGGGTTAGGGTGAGGGTGAGGTTTATGGTTAGAGTTAGGGTTAGGCTGAAGCTGAGGGTGATTGTTAGGGTTCCAGTTAGTGTTAGGTTTAGGGTTAGTGAAAGGGTCAGTGTTAGAGTGAAGGTAAGGGTGAGGGTTAGGGTTAGGGTGAGGATTAGGGTTAATGTTAGGGGGAGGGTTAGGATGAGGTTTAGGGTTAGGGTGAGGGTGAGGTTTAGGGTTAAGGTTAGGGTGAGTTTTAGGGTTAGGATTAGTGTTAGGGTTAGGGTGAGGCTGAGGTTTAGGGTTAGAGTTAGGTTTAAGGTGAGGCTGAGGGTGAGGGTTAGGGTTAGTTTTAGGATTAGGATTAGGGTAAGGGTTAGGGTGAGTGTGAGAGTTAGGGTTAGGGTTAGGGTTAGGGTTAAGGTGAGCTTGAGATTTAGGGTTATGTTGAGGATTAGGGTTATGATTAGGGCTAGGGTGAGGGTTAAGGTTAGGGTTAGGGTGAGGGTAAGGATGAGGATTAGGGTTAGTATTAGGGTTAGGGTGAGGGCTAGCATGAGTTTGAGGGTTAGGGTTAGTGTTAGATTAAGGTTTAGGTTTATGGTTAGGGTTAGGGTGAGGGTTAGGTTGAGGGTTAGGGTTACTGTGATGGTGATGATTAGGGTTACGGTGAGGGTTTGGTTTAGGATTAGGTTTACGGTGAGGGTGAGTGTTAGCATTAGGGTTAGGGTTAGGGTTAGGGTTAGATTTCGGGTTAGGATTAGTGTTATTGTTAGGGTTAGGGTTAGAGTTATGGTGAGGGTGAGGGTTAGGGTGAGGTTTACGGTTCGGGTGAGGTTTAGGTTGAGGGTTAGGATTAGGGTGAGGCTGAGGGTGAGGGTTAGGGTTAGGGTGAGGGTTAGGGTATGGGTTAGGTTGAGAGTTAGTGTTCGTTTATGTTTAGGGATAGGGTGAGGGTTAGGGTTAAGGTTACGTTGAGCATGAGGATTAGGGTTATGTTGAGGATTAGGCTTAGAGTTACGGCTAGGGTGAGGGTTCAGGTTAGGGTTAGGGTGAGGGTGAGGATGAAGATTAGGGTTAGGATTAGTGTTAGGGTGAGGGCTAGTGTGAGGGTGAGGGTTAGGTTTAGAGTTAGATTAAGGTTTAGAGTTAGTGTTACGGTTAGGGTGAGGGTTAAGTTGAGGGTTAGGGTTACGGTGAGGGTGAGGATTAGGGTTAGGGTGAGGGTTAGGGTTAGGATTAGTGTTAGCATGAGAGTGAGTGTCAGGTTTAGGGTTAGGGTTTGGGTTAGGTTTAGGGTTAGGATTAGTGTTATTGTTAGGGTTAGGGTTAGAATTGTGGTGAGGGTGAGGTTGAGGGTGAGGCTTATGGATAGGGATAGGGTGAGGTTTAGGATTAGGTTTAGGATTAGGGTTAGGGTGAGGGTGAGTTTTAGGGTTAGATTTAGGGTTAGTTGTAGGGTTAAGTCGAGGGTTAGGGTTAGTGTTAATTTTAGTGTTAAGGTCACGGAGAAGGTTAGGTTGAGGTTTAGGGTTATGGTTAAGGTTAGGGTTAGGATTAGGGTGAGGGTGAAGGTGAGTGTGAGGGTTAGGGTTAGGGTTAGTCTTAGGCTTAAGGTTAGGCTGAGTGTGAGGGTGGGGTGAAGATTAGGTTTAGGGTGATGTTTAGGATTAGGGCTAGGATGAGTTTTAAGATTAGGGTTCGGATTACTATTATGGTTAGTGCGAGGTCTAGGGTTCGGGTGAGGGTTAGGGTTAGGTTTAGGCTTAGGCTTAGGGTTAGGCTGAGCATGAGGTTGAGGGTGAGGGTTATGGTTAGGGTGATGGTTAGGTTTACAGTTAGGGTGAGGGTTGGGATGAGGTTTAGGGTTAGGGTGAGGGTTAGGGTGAGGATGATGGTATGGGTAAGGGTGATGTTTAGGTTGAGGTTGAGTGTTAAGGTAAGGGTGAGTGTTAGGGTAAAGTTTAGTGTTAAGGTTAGGGTTCGGGTTAGGGTGAGGGTTAGATTTAGGATTAGGATTAGGGTTAGGGTGAGGTTTAGGGTGAGGATGAAGGTTAGGGTTAGGGTGAGGGTGATGGTTAGAATTAGGGTTAGGGTGAGGGCTAGGGTCAGGGTGAGGATTAGGGTTAGGGTTAGGGTTACGTGAGCTTTAGGGTTAGGGTGAGCTTTAGGATTAGGGTGAGGGTTAGGGTTAGTGTGAGGGTTAGTGTTAGGGTTAGCATTAGTGTTACGGTGAGGGTATGTGTTAGGGTGAGGTTTAGGGTTAGGGTGCGGGTTATGGTTCGTGTGAGGGTTAGGGTTAGGTTTATTGTTAGATTTAGGGTTAGGTTTACGGTTATGGTGAGGGTGAGGGTTAGCGTTAGGGTTTGGGTCAGGTTTAGTGTTAGGGTTAGCGTTAGAGTTAGGGTTATGTTGAGGTTGAAGTTTAGGGGTACAGTTAGGGTTAGGGTGAGGGTTAGGTTTAGGGAGCGCGTTAGCATGGGGGTGACAGTAAGCGTAAAGGTGAGGGTTAGGCTGAGGTTGAGGGTTATGTTAAGGGTGAGGGTTAGGGTTAGGATGACGGTTAGTGTTAGCTTTAGGGTGAGGTTGAGGATTAGATTGAGGATTAGTATTAGGGTTAGTATGATGTTTAGGATGAGGATGAGGGTTAGGGTTAGGGTGAAGTCTAGGTTGAGGGTGAGGGTTGGGGTTAGTGTTAGGCTGATGTTTAGGGTTTGGGTGATGTCTAGGGTCAGTGTGAGGGTTAGGCTTAGGGTGAGGTTTAGGGTTAGGGTTAGGGTTAGGGTGAGGTTGAGGTTTAGGGTTAGATTTAGGGTTAGTGTTAGTGTGAGGTTAGTGTTATCGTTAGGGTTAGTGTTACGGTGAGCGTAAGTCTTAGGGTGAGGGTTTGGGTCAGGGTGACGGTTATGGTTATTGTGAGCGTTAGGATTAGGGTTAGGGTTATTGTTAGGGTTTGGTTTAAGGTTATGGTTATGGTGCGAGTGAGCGTGAGGGTTAGGGTTAGTGTTAGGGTGAGGTTTAGGGTGAGGGTGAGGTTTAGGGTTAGAGTTAGGGTTAGGGTGAGGATTGGGGTTAGGCTTAGGCTTAGACTTAGACTTAGGCCGAGCATGAGTGTTAGGGTTCGTGTTTGGGTGAGGGTTAGGGTTAGGTTTAGGTTTAGGGTGAATGTTAGGATTAGGTTTAGGGTTAGGATAAGTGTAAGGGTGAGGGCTAGCCTGAGGGTCAGGGTGAGGCTTAGGGTTAGGGATAGAGTGAGGTTTAGGATTAGAGTTAGGGTGAGGGTGAGTGTGAGGGTTAGGATTAGGGTTAGGGTTAGGCTTAGAGTTAGGATAAGGGTTAGGTTTTGGGTTAGGGTGAGGGTGAGGCTGAGGATTAGGGTTAGGTTTAGGTTTAGTGATAGGGTTAGGGTTAGGGTTAGGGTTATAGTGTGGGGTGGGGTTAGGGTTAGGGTTAGGCTTATACTTAGGTTGAAGGTTAGGATGAGGATTAGTTTTACGATTAGGGTTAGGGTGAGGGCTAGGGTGAAGGTGAGGATTAGTGTTAGTGATAGGGTAACGTTTAGGTTTAGGGTTAGGGTTAGGGTGAGGGTTAGGATGAGCGTTAGGGTTATGGTGAGGTGAGGGTTAGTGTTAGGGTGAGGGTTAGGGTTAGGTTTAGGGATAGGGTGAGGTTGAGTGTTAGCATTAGGGTTAGGGTTTGGGTTTGGTTTAGGTTTAGAGTTAGGATTACTGTTATTGTTAGGGTTAGGGTTAGAGTTATGTTGAGAGTGAGGGTGAGGGTGAGGATTAGGGTTAGAGTTAGGGTGAGGTTTAGGGTTAGGGTTAGTGTTAGGGTGAGGGTGAGGTTTATGGTTAGATTTAGGTTTAGTTTGAGGGTTAGGTCTAGGGTTAGGATTAGGGTAAGTGTTAGGTTTCAGGTTAGTTTCATGGTTAGGTTGAGGTTTAGGGTTAGGGTTAGTGTGAATTTTAGGGTGAGGATGAGGGTTAGGGTTAGGGCGAGGTCTAGGGAGAGGATGAGGTTTAGGGTTAGTGTTAGGGCGAGGTTTATGGTTAGGGTAATGTTTAGGATTAGTGTGAGGTTTAGTGTTAGGGTTAGGGTTAGTGTTAGGGTGAGGGTAAATGTTAGGGTGAGGGTTAGGGTTAGGGTGAGAGTTATGGTTAGAGTGAGCGTTAGGGTTAGGGTTAGGGTTATTGTTAGCGTTAAGGTTAGGGTTAAGGTTATGGTGAGGGTGAGGGTTAGGGTTAGGGCTAGGATGAGGTTTAGGGTTAGGGTTAGGGTGAGGTTTAGTGTTAGATTTAGGGTTAGGGTGAGGCTGAGGGTGAGGGTTAGGGTTAGGATTAATGTTAGGGTTAGGCTTAAGGTGAGGGTTAGGTTGAGGGTGAGGGTTAGTGTTAGGGTTAGGAGTAGGATTAGGGTTAGTGTTAGGGTGAGTGTGAGGGTTAGGGTTAGGATTAGGGATAGGCTTAGGGTTAGGCTGAGGTTGAGGGTGAGGGTTAGGGTTAGGGTGAGGTTTAGGGTTAGGTTTAGGGTGAGTGTGAGGGTTAGGGTTAGGGTTAGGCTTAGGAATAGGCTGAGGGTGAGGGTGTGGGTTAGGGTTAGGATTAGTTTTAGGTTTTGGGTTAGGGTTAGATTTAGGCTTAGGGTTAGGTTTATGTTTATGGTTAGAGTTAGGGTTAGGGTGAGGTTTAGGTATAGGGTTAGGGTAAGGGTTAGTTTTAGATTTAGGGTTAGGTGAGAGTTAAGGGGATGGTTAGGGTTAGGGTTAGTGTTAGAGATAGGATTTGGGTTAGAGTGAGGGTGAGTGTGTGTGTTAGGTTTAGGTTTAGGGTTAGGCTTACGGTTAGGCTGAGGGTGAGGTTGAGGTTGACGGTTAGGGTTAGGGGGAGGTTTAGGATGAGAGTTAGGGTTAGGATTAGGGTTAGGGTAAGGGCTAGGGTGAGTGTGAGGGTGAGGTTTAAGGTTAGGGTTAGGGTTAGGGTGAGGTTTAGTGTTAGGGTTACGGTTAATGTTAGGATTAGGGTGAGGGTGAGGTTTAGGGGTACAGCTAGGTTTAGGGTGCGGGTTAGCTTGGAGGTGATGGCAAGGGTAAACTTGAGGGTTAGGCTGAGGTTGATGGTTACGTTAAGGGTTAGGGTCAGGGTGAGCTTGAGGGTTAGTGTTAGCATTAGGGTGAGGCTGAGGGTTAGATTGAGAATTAGTGTTAGGTTTATTGTGAGGTTTATGGTGAGGATGAGGGTTAGGTTTAGGGTGAGGGCTAGGAAGAGGGTGAGGTTTAGGGTTAGTGTTAGGGTGAGGCTTAGGGTTAGGGTGATCATTAGGGTTAGTGTGAGGGTTAGTGTTAGGGTTAGAGTTAGTGTTAGGATGAAGGTAAGTGTTAGGGTGAGGGTTAGGTTTAAGGTGAGGATTATGGTTAGGGTGATGGTTAGAGTTAGGGTGAGGGTTATGGTTAGGGTGAGGGTTAGATTTAGGATTATTGTTAGCATTAGGGTAAGGATTACGGTTATCGTAAGGGTGAGGGTGAGGGTTAGGTTTAGGCCTAGGATGAGGTTTAGTGATAGGGTTAGGGTTAGGGTTAGGGTCAGGGTGAGGTTTAGTGTTAGTTAGGGTTAGGATGAGGCTGAGGTTGAGAGTTAGATTTAGGATTAATGTTAGGGTTAGGCTTAAGGTGAGGGTTAGGTTGAGGGTGAGTGTTAGAGTTAAGGTTAGGAGTAGGATTAGGGTTAGCGTTAGGATGAGTGTGAGGGTTAGGGTTAGGGTTAGGGATAGGCTTAGGGTTAGGCTGAGGTTGAGGTTGAGGGTTAGGTTTAGGGTTAGGCTTAGGGTTAGGCTGAAGATGAGGGTGAGGGTTAGGGTTAGGGTGAGAATTAGGGTTAGGGTTATGGGGAGGGTTAGTATGAGAGTTAGGGTTAGGATTAGGGTTAGAATGAGGGCTAGGAAGAGGTTGAGTTTTAGGGTTAGGGTTAGGGTGATGTTTAGGGTTAAGATTAGGGTTAGGGTTAGGGTGAGTGTAAGGTATAGGGTTAGAGTTAGGGTTAAGCTGAGGCTGAGGGTGAGGCTTTGGGTTAGGGTTCGGATTAGGATTAGGGTAAGGGTTAGGGTGAGTGTGAGAGTTAAGGTTCTGGTTAGGGTTAGGCTTAGGGTTACACTGAGGGTGAGGTTGAGGGTTAGGGTTATGATTAGGGTTAAGGTGAGTGTGTTAGGTTAGGTTTAAGTTTAGGTTAAGGGTTTGGCTAAAGGTGAGGTTGAAGGTGAGGTCAGGGTTAGGGTGAGGTTTAGGGTAAGTGTTAGGGGGAGGGTTAGGATGAGGTTTAGTATTAGGTTTATCATGATGGCTAGGGTGAGGGTGAGTTTTAGGATTAGGGTTAGGTTTAGGGTTAGGATTAGGGTTAGGGTTAGGGTGAGGGTGAGGTTTAGGGTTAGAGTTAGTGTAAGAGTGAGGCTGAGGTTGAGGTTTAGGTTTAGGGATAGTTTTCGAGTTAGGGTTAGGGTGACGGTTAGGGTGAGGGTGAGGATTACGGTTAGGGTTAGGATTAGGATTAGAGTAAGGTTAAGGGTGAATTTGAGGGTTAGGGTTAGGGTTAGGTTTGGCTTAGTGTTAGGCTGAGGCTGAGGGTGAGGGTGAGGGTTAGGGGTAGGGTTAGGGTGGGGTTTAGGGATAGGGTTAGTGTTAGTTTGGGGATTACTGTGAGGGTTAGGTTTAGGGTTAGGATTAGTGTTCTTTTTAGGGTTAGGGTTAGAGTTATGGTGAGGGTGAGGGTTAGGGTGAGGGTGAGATTTATGTTTAGATTTAGGTTCAGTTGGAGGCTTAGGTCAAGGGTTAGGGTTAGGGTTAGTGTTAGGGTTAAGGTTAGGGTGATGGTTAGGTTGAGGTTTAGGGATAGGGTTAGTGTTAGTTTGGGGATTACTGTGAGGGTTAGGTTTAGGGTTAGTATTACGGTTATGGAGAGGGTGAGGGTGAGTGTGTTGGTTAGGGTTAGGGTGAGAATTAGGGTTCGGTTAAGTTTAGGGGCAGGGGGAGGGTTAGGGTTAGGGTTAGGGTGAGAGTAAGTGTTAGGATTAGGGTGAGGATTAGGGTTAGGGTAAGAATGAGGGTTAGTGTTAGGGTTCGTGTGAGGGTTAGGGTGAGGATTAGGGTTATGATTAGGGTTAGGGTGAGGGCTAGGATGAGTGTGAGGATTAGGGTTTGTTTTAGGGTAAGGTTTAGGGTTAGGGTTGGGGTTAGGGTGAGGGTTAGGATGAGGGTAAGAGTTACGGTGAGGGTGAGGGTTAGGGTTAGGGTGAGGGTTAGGGGTAGGATTAGGGTTAGGGTGAGGTTGAGTGTTAGCATTAGGGTTAGGGTTAAGGTTAGGGTTAGGTTTAGGGTTAGGATTAGTGTTCTTTTTAGGGTTAGGTTTAGAGTTATGGTGAGGGTGAGGGTTAGGGTGAGGGTGAGATTTATGTTTAGATTTAGGTTCAGTGGGAGGGTTACTTCGAGGGTTAGGGTTAGGGTTAGTGTTAGGGTGATGGTTAGGTTGAGGTTTAGGGTTAGGGTTAGGTTTAGGGTTAGGATTAGGGTTAGGGTAGGGTGAGTGTGAGTTTTAGTGTTAGGGTTAGGCTTAGGCTTAGGGTTAGGCTGAGGGTGAGGGTGGGGGTGAGGATTAAGGTTAGGGTGATGGTTAGGGTTAGTGTTATGGTGAAGGATAGTGTTAGGGTTAGGGTTAGAGTTAGGATTAGGTTGAGGATGAGGTTTATGGGTAGAGTTAGAGTTAGGGTGAGGGTTAGCATTACAGTGAGGGTTAGGGTGGCGTTGACGGTAAGGATAAAGGTGAGGTTTAGGCTGAGGGTTAGGGTTACATTAAGGGTGAGGGTTAGGGTTAGGGTGAGGGTTAGGGTGAGGGTTCAGGTGAGGGTGAGGGTTAGACTGAGGATTAGTGTTAGGGTTAGTGTGAAGTTTAGGGTGAGGATGAGGGTTAGGGTTAGGGTGAGGGCTAGGCAGAGGTTCAGGTTTAGGGTTAGTGTTAGGTTGAGGTTTAGGGTTAGCATGATGGTTAGGGTTAGTGTGAGGGTTAGTGTTAGGGGGAGGGTAAGTGTTAGAGTGAGGGTTAGGGTTAGGGTGAGTTTTATGGTTAGGGTGAGGGTTAGGGTTAGGGTTAGGATTATTGTTCTCATTAGGGTTAGGGTTTCGGTTATGGTGAGTATGAGGATTAGATTTAGGGCTAGGATGAGTTTTAGGGATAGGGTTATGGTTAGGGTTAGGGTCAGGTTGAGGTTTAGTGTTAGAGTTACGGTTAGGGTGAGGCTGAGGGTGAGGGTTAGGGTTAGGGTTAATGTTAGGGATAGGCTTAAGGTGAGGGTTAAGTTGAGGGTGAGGGTTAGAGTTAGGGTTAGGAGTAGGATTAGGGTTACAGTTAGGGTGAGTGTGAAGGTTAGGGTTAGGCTTAGGGATAGGCTTAGGGTTAGGCTGAGGTTGAGGGTAAAGTTTAGGGTTAGGGTAAGGGTTAGGATGAGTGTGAGGGTTATTATTAATATTAGGGTTAGGGTTAGGGTGAGTGTATGTGTTAGTGTTAGGTTTAGGTTTAGGCTTAGGTTTAGGCTGAGTGTGAGGTTTAGTGTTAAGGTGAGGGTTAGGGTTAGGTTTAGGTTGAGGTTTGAGGTTTGGTTTAGGGTTAGAGTTAGGTTTAGGGTGAGGGTGAGGTTTAGGTTTAGGCTGAGGGTGAGGGTGGGTGTGAGGATAAGAGTTAGGGTTAGGATTAGGCTTAGGGTTAGGGTTATTGTTAGTGTTATGTTTAGGGTTAATTTTGTGGTGAGGGTGAGGCTGAGGGTGCGGGTGAGGTTGAGGGTTAGGGTTAGAGTTAGGGTGAGGTTTAGGTTGAGGGTGAGGTTTAGGGTTAGAGTTAGGGTTAGGGAGAGGTTTAGGTTGAGGTTTAGGGTTAGTGTTAGTGTTAGGGTTAGGGTTAGCGTGAGAGTTAGTGGGAGGTTTAGGGTTAGGGTTTGGGTGAGGGATAGGATTAGGGTTAGGGTGCGGGTGAGTGTGTGTGTTAGGGTTAGGTTTAGGGTTAGGCTTAGGGTTATGCTGATGGTGAAGTTGAGGGTGAGGGTTAGGGTTCGGGTTGGGGTGAGGGTTAGGGTTAGGGTTTGGGTAGGTTGAGGGTTAGGATGAGGTTTAGGGTTAGGATTTGGGTAAGGCTGAGGGCTAGGCTGAGGGTTAGTTTGAGGGTTAGGATTAGGGATAGGTTTAGGTTTAGGATTAGGGTTAGGGTGAGGTTGAGTGTGAGGGTTAGTGTTAAGGTTAGGGTTAGGCTTATAATTAGGGTGAGGGTTAGGGTTAGGTTTTGGGTTAGGGTGAGGGTGAGGCTGAAGATTAGGTTTAGGGTTAGGATTAAGGTTAGGGTTAGTGTTAGGGTTAGGGTTAGTGTTAGGGTTATGTTCAGGGTTAGGATTAGGATTAGGGTTAGGTTTAGACTTAGGGTTAGGTTGAGGGTGAGGGTGGATGTGATGATTAGAGTTAGGGATAGGGTTAGGCTTAGGGTTAGGGTTATTGTTAGTGTTATGGTTAGGGTTAAGTTTGCGGTGAGGGTGAGGCTGAGGGTGAGGGTTATGTTTATTGATAGGGTTAGGGTTATGGTTAGTGTTAGGGTTATTATTATTGTTAGGGTTAGAGTTAGATTTACGGTGAGGGTGAGGATGCAGGTGAGGGTTAGGTTTAGGGTTAGGGTGGGGTTTACGTTTAGGGTTAGGATTAAGGTTTGAGTGAGGTCGAGGTTTAAGGTTAGATTTAGGGTTAGTGTTAGTGTGAGGGTTAGTGTTAGAGTTAGGGTTAGTGTTACAGTGCGAGTAAGACTTAGGGTGAGGGTCTGGGTTAGGGTAAGGGTTAGCATTAGGTTTAGGGTTGTTGTTAGGCTTCAGTTTAAGTTTACTGTTATGGTGCATGTGAGGGTGAGGTTTAGGGTTAGGGTTTAGTGTTAGGGTTAGGGTGAGGGTTAGGATTAGGGTTAGCATGCGGCTGAGTGTGTGTGTTAGGGTTAGGTTTAGGGTTAGGCTTAGGATTAGTCTGAAGGTGAGGTTGAGGGTGAGGATTAGGATTAAGGTTAGGGTGAGGGTGAGGTTGAGGTTTAGGATTAGGGTTAGGTTGAGGTTTAGGCTGAGGCTTAGGTTTAGGATTAGGGTTAGGGTGATGTCTAGGGTGAGGGTTAGGGTTAGGTTAAATTTTAGGCTTAGGGTTAGTTTTAGGCTGAGCTTGAGGTAGAGTTTGAGGGTTAGGGTTAGGGCGATGGTTAGGTTTATGGTAAGGGTGAGGGTTAGGATGAGGTTTAGGGTTAGGGTGAGGTTTAGGATGAGGATGATGGTAAGGGTAAAGGTGAGGTTTAGGCTGAGGGTGAGGGTTAAGATAATGGTGAGTGTTAGGGTTAGGTTTACGGTTAGGGTAAGGGTTAGGATTAGGCTTAGGGTGAGGGTTAAATTGAGGTTTAGGGTTAGGGTTAGTGTAAGGTTTAGGGTGAAGATGAGGGTTAGGGTTAGGGTTAGGATTATTTTTAGGTTTAGGGTGAGGGTGAGGTTTTCTGTTGGAAATAGGGTTAGGGTGAGGGTTAGGGTGAAGGTTAAGGTTAGGGTAAGGGTTATCATGGGGGTGATGGTAAGGGTAAACCTGAGGGTTAGGCTGAGGGTGAGGGTTACAGTGGGATGAGTGTTAGGGTTAGGGTGAGGGTTAGGGTTTGGGGAAGGCTGTGGGTTAAGGTTAGATTGAGAATTAGTGATGAGTGTTAGGGTTAGTGTGAGGTTTAGGTTGAGGATGAGGGTTAGTGTTAGGGTGATGGCTAGGGTGAGATGAGGGTTAGGTTTAGCTTTAGGGTGAGGTTTCGGGTTAGGGTGATGATTACGGTTAGTTTGAGGGTTAGTGTTAGGGTTAGGGTTAGTGTTAGGGTGAGAGTAAGTGTTAGGGTGAGTGTTATGTTTAGGGTGAGTGTTATGGTTAGGTTGAGGGTTAGGGTTAGGGTTAGGGTTATTGTTAGGGTTAGGGTTACAGTTATAGTGAGGGTGAGGGTGAGGGTTAGGGTTAGGATTAGGATGAGGTTTAGGTTTAGGGTTAGGGTTAGAGCTAGGGTTAGTGTGAGAGTGAGGTTTATGGTTAGAGTTAGGGTTAATGTTAGGGTTAGGGTTATGGTGATTGTTTGTGTTAGAGTTAGGCTTAGGCTTAGGCTTATGCCAAGCATGAGGGTGAGGGTTAGGGTTATGGTTAGGGTGAGGTTTAGGGTTAGGGTTAGGGTGAGGGTTAGGATGAGGTTTAGGGTTAGGATTAGTGTTAGGGTGAGGGTTAGGGTAAGGGTTAGATTTAGGGATAGGGATAGGTTAAGGAGGGTTAGGGTTAGACTTAGGATGAGTGTGAGGGTCAGGGTAAGGGTTAGGCTTAGGTTTAGGGTGAGGGTTAGGGTTAGGGGTTTGGTTAGGGTGAGGGTGAGGCTGAGGATTAGGGTTAGGTTTAGGGTTAGGTTTTGGGTTAGGTTTAGGGTTAGGGTTTGGGTTACAATTAGGGTTAGCGTTAGGGTTAGGGTTAGGCTTAGGGTTAGGCTGAGGGTGAGGTTGGGGTTGAGAGTTAGAGTTAGGGTTAGGATTACGGTTATTGTTAGTGTTATGGTTAGGGTTAAGTTTGCAGTGAGGGTGAGGCTGAGGATGAGGGTTATGGTTATGGTTAGGGTTAGGGTTAGTGTTATTTTTAGGGTTAGGGTTAGAGTTACGGTGAGATTGAGGGTGAGGGTGAGGGTTAGAGTTAGGGTGAGGTTTAGGGTTAGGGTTAGGGGGAGGGGGAGGTTTAGGGTTAGAGTTAGTGTTAGGGGGAGGGTCAGGGTGAGGTTTATGGTTAGGGTTAGTGTTAATGTTAAGGGCAGGGTGAGGTAAAGGTTGAGGTTTAGGGATAGGGTTAGGTTTAGTATTAGGTTTAGGGTGAGGGTGAGTGTGAGGGTTAGGGTGAGGTTTAGGCTTAGGCTTAGGTTTAGGCTGAGGGTGAGGGTGGGGGTGAGTATTAGGGTTTGGATGATGGTTCGGGTTAGGGTTAGTGTTATTGTTAGGGTTAGGGTTAGAGTTATGGTGAGGGTGAGGGTGCGGGTGAGGGTTAGGCTTAGGGTTAGGGTGGGATTTAGGGTTAGGGTTAGGGATAGTGTGAGGGTGAGGTTTAGGTTTAGATATAGGGTTAGGGGGAGGGTTAGGGTGAGGGTTAGGCATAGGGTTAGTGTTCCGGTTAGGGTGAGGGTGAGGGTTAGGTTGAGGTTTAGGGTTATGGTTAGGGTTAGTGTGAGGGTTAGTGTTAGGGTTAGGGTTAGTGTTAGGGTGAGGGTATGTTTTAGGGTGAGAGTTTTGGTTAGGGTGAGGGTTATGTTTTGGGTGAGGGATAGGATTAGGTTTAGGGTTATTGTTAGGGTTAGGTTTAGGGTTTTGGTTACGGTGAGGGTGAGGTTGAGGTTTAGGGTTTTGGTTAGGGTTAGAGTGAGGGTTAGGATGAGGGTGAGTTTTACGGTTGGATTTAGGGTTCGGGTGAGGGTTAGGGTGAGGTTTAGGGTTAGGGTTACTGTTAGGGTTAGGGTTAGGGTGAAAGTTAGTTGGAGGATTAAGGTTAAGGTTAAGGATAGGGTTAGGTTTAGGGTTTCAGTTACGGTGAGTTTGAGGGTTAGGATTTGGGTTAGGGTGAGGGTGAGGTTTAGGGTTAGACTTAGGGATAGGGTGAGGCTGAGGATGAGGGTGAGGTTTAGGGTTAGGGTTAGGATGAGGTTTGGGGTTAGGTTTAGGTTGAGTGTGAGGGTTATGGTTAGGGTTAGGGTTAGCTGTAAGTTTAGGCTGAGGGTTTGGCTGAGGGTGAGGGTTAGGGTTAGTTTGAGGGTTAGGGTTAGGGTTAGGGTGAGGTTTAGTGTTAGGGTTAGGGTTAGAGTTATGGTTAGGGTGAGGGTGAGATTTAGAGTTAGAGTTAGTTTTAGGATGAGGGTTAGGGTGAGTGTTAGTGTTAGGGTGAGGGTTAGGGTAGGGTGACGGTAAGGGTAAATGTGAGGGTGAGGCTGAGGGTGATGGTTATGGTAAGGTTGAGGGTTAGGGTTAGGGTGAGGGTTAGAGTTAGGGTTAGGGTGAGAGTTAGGGTTCGGGTCAAGTTTAGGGTTAGGGTGAGGGTTAGAGGAAGGGTTATGGTGAGGGTGAGGGTTAGGGTTAGGTTGAGGTTTAGCGTTAGGATTAGGGTTAGGGTGAGGGTGAGGGTTAGTGTTAGTGTTAGGGTGAGGGTAAGTGTTAAGTTGAGGGTTAGGGTTATGTTGAGGGTTATGTTTAGGTTGAGGGGTAAAGTTAGGGTTAGGGTTAATGTTAGGGTTAGGGTTAGGGTTACCATTATGGTGAGAGTGAGGGTGAGGGTTAGGGTTAGGGTTAGGCTGAGTGTGAGTGTGCAGGTGAGGATTAGAGTTAGGAATAGGGTTAGGGTAATTTTTAGTGTTATAGTTAGGATTAAGTTTGCAGTGAGGGTGAGGCTGAGGGTGAGGGTTATGGTTAGTGTTAGGATTAAGGTTAAGTTAGTGTTATTGTTAGGGTTAGGGTTAGAGTTACAGTGAGGTTGAGGTTGAGGGTTAGGTTTAGGGTGAGGTTTAGGTTTAGGGTTAGGGTTAGGGTTAGGGTGAGGGTGAGGTTTAGTGTTAGATTTAGGGTTAGGGGGAGGGTTAGGGTGAGGTTTAGGGTTAGTTTTAGGGTTAAGGGGAAGGTGTGTGTTAGATTGAGTTTTAGGGATAGGCTTAGGGTTAGGATTAGGGGTAGGGTGAGCGTGAGTATGAGGGTTAGGGTGAGGGTTAGGCTTAGGCTTAGGGATAGGCTGAGGGTGAGGGTGGGGGTGAGGATTAAGGTTAGGGTGATAGATAGGGTTAGGGTTAGTGTTATTGTTAGGGTTAAGGTTCATATTAGGGGGAAGATGAAATTACGGGTGAGGGTTAGGGTGAGGGTTAGGGTGAGGGTTAGGGTTAGGGTTAGTGTTAGGGTTAGGGTGAGGATGAGGTTTAGGGTTAGATATAGCGTTAGGGGGAGGGTTAGGGTTAGGGTTATGGTTAGGGTGAGGTTTAGGTTTAGGGTTAAGGTTAGGGTTAGAATTACAGTGAGGTTGAGGGTGCAGGTTAGTGTGAGGTTTAGGGTTAGGGTTAGGGTTAGGGTTAGGCTGAGTGTTAGGGTTAGTGTTAGTGTTAGAATTAGAGTTATAGTGAAGGTTAGGGTGAGGGTGAGGGTAAGGCTTAGTGTTAGGTTTAGGATTAGGGTAAGGGTTATTGTGAGTGTGAGGGTTAGGGTTAGGGTTAGTGTTAGGCTTAGGGTTAGGCTGAACATGAGGTTGAGTGTGAGCGTTAGGGTTAGGGATAGGGTGAGGTTTAATTTTAGGGTTAGGGTTAGGGTTAGAGTTAGGGTTAGGTTGAGGGTCAGGTTCAGGTGTAGGGTTAGGGTTAGGGTTAGAGTTATAGTGAAGGTTAGGGTGAGGGTTAGGGTAAGGCTTAGTGTTAGGATTAGGATTAGGGTAAGGGTTATTGTGAGTGTGAGGGTTAGGGTTAGGGTTAGTGTTAGGCTAAGGGTTAGGCTGAACATGAGGTTGAGTGTGAGCGTTAGGGTTAGGGATTGGGTGAGGTTTAATTTTAGGGTTAGGGTTAGAGTTAGGGTTAGGTTGACGGTGAGGTTTAGGGATAGGTTTAGGGTGGGGGTGAGGGTTAGGGTTAGGGTGAGGGTCAGGGTGAGGGTCAGGGTGAGTGTTAGGGTTAGGGTGAGAGTTAGGGTTCGGGTTAAGTTTAGGGTTAGGGTGAGGGTTAGGTTAAGGGTTACAGTGAAGGTGAGGGTTAGAGTTAGGTTGAGGGTTAGGGTTAGGGTTATTGTTAGGGTGAGGTTTGGGATGAGGATTAGGGTTAGGATTAGGGTGAGGGTGAGGGCTAGGTTGAGAGTGAGTTTTAGGGTTATGGTTAGGGTGAGGTTTAGGTTTAGGTTTAGGGTTAAAGTTAGCATTAGGGTGAGGGTTCGATTGAGGATTAGTGTATGGGTTAGGGTTAGTGTTAGGTTTAGGGTGAGCATGAGAGTTAGGGTTAGGGTGAGTTTGAGGTTTAGAATTAGGGTTATGGTGAGTGCTAGGGTGAGGGTTAGGATGATGGTGAGGGTGGGGGTGAGGATTAGGGTTAGGGTTAGGGTTATTGTTAGGGTGAGGGTGAGATTTAGGGTTAGAGTTAGGTTTTGGTGGAGGGTTTGGGTGGGGTTTAAGGTTAGGGTTCGTGTTAGGGTTAGGGTGAGGGTGAGGGTTAGGTTGAGGTTTAGCGATAGGTTTGGGTTTAGAATTAGGGTTAGGGTGAGCATGAGTATGAGGGTTAGGGTGAGGGTTAGGCTTAGGCTTAGGGTTATGCTGAGGGTGAGGGTGGGGGTGAGTATTAGGGTTAGGGTGATGGTTACGTTTAGGTTTAGTGTTATTGTTAGCGTTACGGTTTCAGTTACGGTGATGGTGAGGGTGGGGGTGAGGGTTAGGCTTAGGGTGAGGGTGGAGTTTAGAATTAGGGTTAGTTTTAGAATGAGGATGAGGTTTAGGTTTAGATATAGTGTTAGGGGGAGGGTTAGGGGGAGGGTTAGGGTTAGGGTTAGTGTTAGGGTTAGTGAGAGGTTGAGGGTTAGGGTTAGGTTTAGCGTTAGGGTTAGGGTGAGGTTTAGGGTTAGGGTTAGATTTTCGGTGAGGGTAAGGGTGCGGGTGAGTGTGAAGGATTAGGGATAGGTTTAGGGTTTGGTTTTGGGTGAGGTTGAGGGTGAGGGTTAAGTTTAGGTTGAGGGTTAGGGTTACGGTTAGGGGGAGGGTTAGGATGAGGGTTAGGGTTACGATTAGGGTTAAGGTAAGGACTAGGGTGAGGGAGAGGTTTAGGGTGAGGTTGAGCTTTAGGGTTAGGGTTAGGGATAGGGTGAGGTTGATGTTTAGGGTTAGAGTTAGGGTTAGGGTTAGGCTGAGTTTGAGGGTTAGGTTTAGGGTTAGTGTTAGGGTTACAGTTAAGGTTAGGGTGAGGTTTAGTGTGAGGGTGAGTGTTAGGGTTAGGGTTCGGATTACGATTAGGTTTAGGGTTAGGGGGAGTGTGAGGGTTAGGGTTAGGTTTAGGGTTAGGTTTAAGGTTATGCTGACGGTGAGAGTGAGGGTGAGGGTTAGGGTTAGGGTTAGACTTAGGCTTAGCTTTAGGCTGTGAGTGAGGGTGAGGGTGAGGATTAGGGTTAGGGGAGGGTTAGAGTTAGGGTTGGGGTGAGAGTTAGGTTGCGGTTAAATTTGTGGTTAGGGTGAGAATTAGGGTTATGGTGAGGGCTAGGTTGAGGGTGAGGTTTAGGGTTAGTGTTAAGGTAAGGTTTACGTTTAGGATTATGGTTAGGGTGAGGGTTAGGTTGGGGATTAGGGTTACTGTGAGGGTGAGGGTTAGGGTTAATGTGAGGGTTAGGGTTAGGATTAGGTTTACGGTGAGTGTGAGTGTTATTGTTAGGGTTAGGGTTAGGGTTGGGTTTATGGTGAGGTTGAGGGTTAGGGTTTGGGTAAAAGTGAGGTTCAGTGTTAGGGTTAAGGTTAGAGTTAATGTTTAGCGTGAGTGCGAGGTTTAGGGTTAGAGTTAGGGTAAAGGTGAGGCTGAGGTTTAGGGTTAGGGTTAGGCTTAGGTTTAGGATTAGAATTAGGTTAAGGGTTGGGGTGAGTGTGAGATTTAGGGTTAGGGTTAGGCTTAGGGTTAGGGTTAGGCTGAGAGTGAGGGTGAGGGTGAGTGTTATGGTAAGGTTGAGGTTTAGGGTTAGGGTTAGGATTATGATTAGGGTTAGGGTTAGGGGGAGTGTGAGGGTTAGGGTTAGGTTTAGGGTTAGGCTTAAGGTTAGGCAGAGGGTGAGGGTGAGGGTGAGGGTTAGGGTTAGGGTTAGGGTGAGGGTTAGGGTTAGGGTTATGGGGAGGGTTAGGATGAGGGTTAGGGTTAGGATTAGGGTTAGGGTGAGGGCTAGGGTGAGGGTGAGGTTTAGGGTTAGTGTTAGTGTAAGGTGTAGGGTTAGGGGTAGGGTTTGGGTTAGGGGTAGGGTTTGGGTTAGGGTTAGGATGAGGGTTAGTGTTAAGATTATGGTTAGGGTGAGTGTTAGGATTAGGGTTAGGGTTAGGGTTAGGTTTAGGGATAAGATTAGTGTTATTTTTACGGTTAGGGTTAGAGTTATGGTAAACGTGAGGGTGAGGGTGAGGGTGAGGGTTAGGGATAGGGTTAGGGTGAGGTTTAGGGTTAGGTTTAGGATTAGAGTTAAGGTGAGGGTGAGGTTTAGTGATAGATTTAATGTTAGTTGGAGGGTTAGTTCAAGCGTTAATGTTAGGGTTAGTGTTAGGGTTAAGGTTAGGGTTAGGGTTAGGCTGAGGTTTAGGGATAGGTTTAGGTTTAGGCTTAGGGTTAGGATTAGGGTTAGGTTGAGGGTGAGTGTGAGGGTTAGGGTTAGGCTTAGGCTTAGGCTTTGGGTTAGGCTGAGGGCGAGGGTGCTGCTGAGGATTAGGGTTAGGGTGATGGTTATGGTTAGGGTTAGGGTGAGGGTTAGGATGAAGGTTAGTGTTAGGATTAGGGTTAGGGTGAGGGCTAGGATGAGGGTGAAGTTTAGGGTAAGGGATAAGCTTAGTCTTAGGGTTAGGCTGAGCATGAGGTTGAGGGTTAGGGATAGGGTAAGGTTTAGTGTTAGGTTTAGGGTTAGAGTTAGGGTTAGGGTGAGGGTGAGGTTTAGGGGTAGGTTTAGGGTCAGAGTGAGGAGTAGGGTTAGGGTGAGGGTTAGGGTGGGGGTTACGGTAAGGGTAAAGGTGAAAGTTAGGCTGAGGGTCAGGGTTATGGTAAGGGTGAGGGTTACCTTTAGGGTGAGGGTTAGTGTTAGGGTGAGGGTGAGGGTGAGGGTGAGGTTTAGATTGAGGATTAGTGTTAGGGTTAGTGTGAGGTTTAGGGTGAGGATGAGGGTTAGGGTTAGGTTGATGGCTAGGGTGAGGTTGAGGTTGAGGGTTAGATTGAGGATTAGTGTTAGGGTTAGTGTGAGGTTTAGGGTGAGATTGAGATTTAGGGTTAGGGTTAGGGTTAGGATTAATATTAGGGTTAGTCTTAACATGAGGGATAGGGTGAGGGTGAGGTTTAGGGTTAGTGTTAGGATTAGGATTAGGGTTGGGTTTAGGGTGAGTGTGAGGGTTAGGGTTAGGGTTAGGCTTAGGCTTAGTGTTAGGCTGAAGGTGAAGGTGAGTGTGAGGGTTAGGGTTAGGATGAGTGTTAGGGTTAGGGTGAGAGTTAGGGTTCGGATTAAGTTTAGGGTTAGAGTGAGGGTTAGCGTAAGGGGTACAGTGAGGGTGAGGGTTACAGTTAGGTTGAGGGTTAGGGTCAGGGTTACTGTTAGGGTGAGGTTTAGGATCAGGGTTCGGGTTAGGATTAGGTTTAGGGTGAGGGCTAGGGTGAGGGTGAGTTTTAGGGTTAGGGTTATGGTGAGGTTTAGTGTTAGGTTTAGGGTTTGGGTTAGGGTGAGTGTGAGGTTTAGGGTTAGATGTAGCTTTAGGGTGAGGCTGAGGGTGAGGGTTAGGGTTAGGGTTAGTGTTAGAGTTATTGTTACTATGAGGGTTAGGGTGAGGGTGAGGGTAAGGCTTCGTGTTAGGATTGGGATTAGAGTAAGGGTTTGGGTTAGTGTGAGGGTTAGGGTTAGGGTTAGGGTTAGGCTTAGGTTTAGGCTTAGGGTGAGCTTGAGGGTGAGGGTTAGGGTTAGGGTGAGGGTTAGGTGTAGGGTTAGGGTGAGAGTTAGGGTTCTGGGTAAATTTAGGTTTAGGGTGAGGGTTAGAGTTAAGGTTACAGTGAGGGTGAGGGTTAAGGTTAGCTTGAGGTTTAGGGTTAGGCTTAGGATTAGGGTGAGGGTTAGGATTAGGGTTAGGGTTAGGGTGAGGGCGAGGGTGAGGTTTAGGGTTAGATATAGGGTTAGGTTGAGGATGAGGGTTAGGGTTAGGGTGGGGGCTAGGGTGAGGGTGAGGTTGATGTTTAGATTGAGGATTAGTGTTAGGGTTAGTGTGAGTTTTAGGGTGAGGATGAGGTTTAGGGTTTGGGTTAGGGTTAGGATTATTGTTAGGGTTAGTCTTAACGTGAAGGTTAGGGTGAGGGTGAGGTTTAGGATTAGTATTAGGGATGGGTTTAGGGTGAGTGTGAGGGTTAGGGTTAGGGTTAGGCTTAGGCTTAGTGTTAGGCTGAAGGTGAGGGTGAGTGTGAGGGTTAGGGTTAGGATGAATGTTACGGTTAGGGTTAGGGTGAGAGTTAGGGTTCAGGTTAAGTTTAGGGTTAGAGTGAATGTTAGTGGAAGGGTTACAGTGAGGGTGAGGGTTCGAGTTAGGTTGACGTTAGGATTCAGATTAGGGTTAGGGTGAGGGTGAGGGTTAGGTTTAGTGTTAGGATGAGGGTTAGGTTCAGGGTTAGAGTTAGGATTAGGGTTAGGGTGAGGGCTAGGGTGAGGGTGAGGTTTAGGGTTAGGATTAGGGTTTTAGGGTTAGGGTTAGGGTTAGGGTGAGGGTGAGGTTTAGATTTAGAGTTACGGTTAGGGTGAGGATGAGGTTTAGGGTTAGGGTTAGGATTAATGTTAGGGTTAGTCTTAACGTGAGGGTTAGGGTGAGCTTGAGGTTTAGGGTTAGAGGTAGGTTTAGGGTGAGGCTGACGGTGAGGGTTAGGGTTAGGGTTAGTGTTAGAGTTATTGTTACTGTGAGGGTTAGTGTGAGGGTGATGGTAAGTCTTCGTGTTAGGATTGGGATTAGAGTAATGTTTAGGGTGAGTGTGAGGGTTAGGGTTAGTGTTAGGGTTAGGCTTAGGTTTAGGCTTAGGGTGAGGGTGAGGGTGAGGGTTAGGTGTAGGGTTAGGGTGAGAGTTAGGGTTCTGGTTAAATTTAGGGTTAGGGTGAGGGTTAGGGTTAGGGTTACAGTGAGGGTAAGGGTTAGGGTTAGTTTGAGGTTTAGGGTTAGGCTTAGGATTAGGGGAGGGTTAGGGTTAGGGTGAGGGTGAGGTTTAGGGTTAGATATAGGGTTAGGGTGAAGATTAGGGTTAGGGTTAGGGTTAGGGTTAGGGTGAGGTTTAGGGTTAGGGTTAGAGTTAGCGTTAGAATTACAGTGACGGTGAGGGTGCAGGTTAGTGTGAGGTTTAGGTTTAGAGTTAGGGTTAGGGTTATGCAGAGTGTTAGGGTTAGGGTTAGTGTTAGAGATAGGGTTATGATGAGGGAGTAGGGTGAGGGTGAGGATAAGGCTTAGTGTTAGGATTAGAAATAGGGTAAGGGTTAGGGTGAGTGTGAGGGTTAGCTTTAGGGTTAGTGTTAGGCTTAGGGTAAGGCTGAGCATGAGGTTGAGTGTGAGGGTTAGGGTTAGGGATATGGTGAGGTTTAGTGTTAGTGTTAGGGTTAGATTTAGGGTTAGGGTTAGGATGAGGGTGAGGGTGGCTCTGAGGATTAGGTTTAGGCTTAGGGTTATTGTTAGGGTGATGGTGAGTTTTAGGGTTAGAGTTAGGATTAGGGGGAGGGTTGGGGTGAGGTTTCGGGTTAGGGTTAGTGTTAGGGTTAGGGTGAGGGTGAGGGTTAGGTTGAGG
This sequence comes from Dipodomys merriami, assembly GCF_024711535.1. NCBI lineage: Eukaryota > Metazoa > Chordata > Mammalia > Rodentia > Heteromyidae > Dipodomys > Dipodomys merriami. Next base: position 3,753,882 of record NW_027206335.1, on the reverse strand, counting down.
TTTAGGGATAGGGTTAGGTTTAGGATTAGGGTTAGGTTTAGCATGAGTATGAGGCTTAGGGTAAGGGTTAGGCTTAGGCTTAGGGTTATGCTGAGGGTGAGGGTGGGGGAGAGGATTAGGGTTAGGGTGATGGTTAGGGTTAGGGTTAGTTTTATTGTTAGGGTTAGGGTTTGCGTTATGGTGACAGTGAGGGTGCGGGTGAGGGTTAGGTTTAGGGTTAGGGAGGGGTTGAGGGTTAGTGTTGGGTTTAGGGTGAGGGTGAGGTTTAGGGTTAGATATAGGGTTAGGGGGAGGTTTAGGGGGAGCGTTAAGTCTAGGGTTAGTGTTAGGGTTAGGTTCAGGTTGAGGGTTAGGGTTAGGGTTAGGGTTAGGGTGAGGGTGAGTGTGCATATGAGTGTGAGGTTTAGGGTTAGGTTTCTGCTTAAGCTTAGGTTTATGCTTAGGGTTAGGCTGAGGTTGAGTGTTAGGGTTAGGATGAGGGTTAGGGTTAGGTTTATGGGGAGGGTTAGGATGAGGGTTAGGGTTAGGATTAGTGTTAGAGTGAGGGCTAGGATGAGGGTTATGTTTAGGCTTAGGGTTAGGGTGTGGTTTAGGGTCAGAGTTAGGGATAGAATTAGGTTTAGGGATAGGGTGATGTTTGGGGTTAGGCTTAGGCTTAGTCTTAGGCTTAGGCCGAGCATGAGGGTGAGGGTTAGGGTTAGGTTTAGGGTGAGGGTTAGGCTTAGGTTTAAGGTGAGTTTAAGGATGAGGTTTAGGGTTAGGATTAGGTTTAGGGTGAGGGCTAGGGTGAGGGTTAGGGTGAGGGTTAGGAATAGGTTTAGGTTTAGGATTTGGGTTAGGGTGAGGGTGAGGGTGACGGTTAGGGTTAGGGTTAGGCTTAGGCTTAGGGTTAGGGTAAGTGTTAGTGTTAGGATTTGGGTTAGGGTGAGGGTGAGGCTGAGGATTAGGGTTAGGTTTAGGGTTTGGTTGAGGGTTAGGGTTAGTGTTAGTGTTAGGGTTAGGGTTAGGTTTACCTTGAGTGTTATGATTAAGGTTAGGGTTAGGGTTAGGCTGAGGTTGAGGGAGGGGGTGAGGATTAGGGTTAGGGTTAGGGTTAGGGTTATTGTTAGTGTTATGGTTAGGGTTAACTTTGCTGTGAGGGTGAGGCTGAGGGTTATGGTTATGGTTAGGGTTAGGATTAGGGTTAGGGTTAGTGTTATGGTTATGGTTAGGTTTAGAGTTACAGTGAGGTTGAGGTTGAGGGTGAGGGTTAGTTTTAGGGTGAGGTTTATTGTTACAGTTAGGGTTCGGGTAAGGGTAAGCGTGAGGTTTAGAGTTAAGTTAGGTTTAGGGGGAGGGTTAGGGGGAGGTTTAGGCTTAGGGTTAGTGTTAGGGTTAGGGTGAGGGGGAGGGTTAGGTTGAGGTTTAGGGATAGGGTTAGGGTTAGGATTAGGGTTAGGGTGAGCATGAGTATGAGGCTTAGGGTGAGGGTTAGGCTTAGGCTTAGGGTTAGGCTGAGGGTGAAGTTGGGGGTGAGGATTAGGTTTAGGGTGATGGTTAGGGTTAGGGTTAGGGTGGGGTTTAGAGTTAGGGTTAGTCTTAGGGTTAGGGTGAGGGTCACGTTTAGGGATAGATATAGGGTTATCGGGAGGGTTATGGTGAGGGTTAGGGTTAGGGTTAGTGTTAGGTTTAGGGTGAGGGTGAGGTTTAGGGTTAGATATAGGTTTAGGGTGACGATTTGGGTTAGGGATAGGGTTAGGGTTAGGTTGAGGTTTAGGGTTAGGGTTAGTGTTAGGGTTAGAATTACAGTGAGGGTGAGGGTGCCTGTTAGTGTGAGGTTTAGGGTTAGAGTTAGGCTTAGGTTTATGCTGAGTGTTAGGGTTAGGGTTAGTGTTAGAGTTAGGGTTATGGTGAGGGTTAGGGTGAGGGTGAGGGTAAGGCTTAGTGTTAGGATTAGGAATTGGGTAAGTGTTAGGGTGAGTGTGAGGGTTAGGGTTAGGTTTAGTGTTAGGCTTAGGGTAAGGCTGAGCATGAGGTTGAGTGTGAGGGTTAGGGTTAGGGATATGGTGAGGTTTAGTTTTAGGGTCAGGGTTAGATTTGGGGTTAGGGTTATTATGAGGGTTTGGGTGAGGCTGAGGATTATGGTTAGGCTTAGAGTTATTGTTAGGGTGATGGTGAGTTTTAGAGTTTGAGTTATATTTAGGGGGTGGCTTAGGGTGAGGTTTAGGGTTTGGTTTAGTGTTAGGGTTAGGGTGAGGGTGAGGGTTAGGTTGAGGTTTAGGGATAAGGTTAGGTTTAAGATTAGGGTTAGGGTGAGCATGAGTATGAGGCTTAGGGTGAGGGTTAGGCTTAGGCTTAGGGTTAGGCTGAGGGTGAGGGTGAGTGTGAGGATTAGGGTAAGGGTAATGTTTAGGTTTAGGTTTAGTGTTATTGTTAGGGTTAGGGTTTGAGTTACGGTGAGGGTAAGGGTGCGGGTGAGGGTTAGGCTTAGAGTTAGGGTGGGTTTTAGGGATAGAGTTAGGTTTAGGGTGAGGGTGAGCTTTAGGGTTAGATATAGGGTTAGGGGGAGGTTTAGGGTGAGGGTTACGGTTAGGTTTAGTGTTAGGGTTAGGATGAGGGTGAGGGTTAGGTTGAGGTTTAGGGATAGGGTTAGATTTATGATTAGTGGTAGGGTGAGCATGATTTTGAGGCTTAGGGTGAGGGTTAGGCTTAGGCTTAGGGTTAGGCTGAGGTTGAGGCTGGGGGTGAGGATTAGGGTTAGGGTGATGGTTAGCGTTAGGGTTAGTGTTATTGTTAGGGTTAGGGTTTGAGTTATGGTGACGGTGAGGGTGCGGGTGAGGGTTAGGGTTAGGGTTAGGGTGGGGTTTAGGTTTAGGGTTAGGTTTAGGGTGAGGGTGAGGTTTAGGGTTAGATATAGGGTTAGGGGGAGGATTAGGGTGAGGGTTAGCGTTAGGGTTAGTGTTAGGTTTAGAGTCAGGTTGAGGGTTAGGTTTAAGGTTAGGGTTAGGTTGATCGTGAGAGTGCGGGTGAGTGTGAGGTTTAGGGTTAGGTTTAGGCTTAAGCTTAGGTTTATGCTTAGGGATAGGCTGAGGGTGAGGGTGAGGGTGAGGGTTAGGTTTAGCGTCAGGGTTAGGGTTAGGCTTATGGGGAGGGTTAGGATGAGGGTTAGGGTTAGAATGAGGGCTACGGCGAGGGTTATGTTTAGGGTTAGGGTGAGGGTGAAGTTTAGGGTTAGGGGTAGCGTTAGGCTTAGGCTTAGGGTGAGGATGAGGTTAATGATTAGGGTTAGGTTGAGAGTTATGGGTAGGGTCAGGGTGAGAGTTAGAGTTCGGGTTAAGTTTAGGGTTAGGGTGAGGGTTAGGGTTAGGGTTACAGTGAGGGTGAGGGTTAGGGTTAGGGTTAGGCTTAGGATTAGGGTGAGGGTTAGGGTTAGTGTTAGGGTGATGGTTAGGATGAGGATTAGGGTTATGATTAGGGTTCGGGTGAGGGCTAGGGTGAGGGTGAGGGTTAGGATTAGTGTTTGGGTGAGGTTTAGGGTTAGAGTTAGGGTGAGGGTTAGGATATGGTTTAGGGTCTCAGTGAGGGTTAGGGTGAGGGTTAGGGTTAGGGTTTGGGTTAGGGTGAGGCTGAGTTTTAGGATTATATTTAGGGTTAGGGGGAGGGTTAGGTCAAGGCTTAGGGTTAGGGTTAGTGTTAGGGTTAAGGTTAGGGTTAGGGTTAGGTTGAGGTTTAGGGTTAGGGTTAGGATTACAGTAATTATTAGGGTATGTGAGGGTTAGGGTTAGGCTTAGGCTTAGAGTTATGGTTATGCTGAGGGTGAGGGTGGGGATGAGGATTAGGGTTAGGGTGATGGTTAGGGTTAGGGATAGGGTGAGGTTTAGGATGAGGTTAGAGTGAGGATTATGGTTAGGGTGAGGGATAGGTTGAGGGTGAGGGTATGGTTAAGCTTAGGCTTAGGCTTAGGTTTAGGCTGAGCATGAGTTTGAGGGTGAGGGTTAGGGTTAGGGTGATGGTTAGATTTAAGGTTAGGATGAGGGTTAGGGTTAGGGTTAGGGTTAGGGTGAGGGTGAGGGTGAGTTTGAGTGTTAGAGTTAGGGTAAGGTTGCGGCTGAAGTTGTGGGTTAGTGTTAGGGTTAGTGTTAGAGTTAGGGTTAGGGTGAGGTTTAGTTTGAGGGTAAGGGTTAGGCTTAGGGTTAGGATTAGGATTATAGTAAGGTAAAGGTGAGTGTGAGAGTTAGGGTTAGGGTGAGGGTTAGTGTTAGGATTATGGGGAGGGTTAAGGTGAGGTTTAGGGTTAGGATTAGGGTTAGGTTGAGGGCTAGGCTGAGGGTGATATTTAGGGTTAGGTTTAGGGTGAGGTTTATGGTAAGGGTGAATGTTAGGATTAGGGTGAGTGTGAGGTTTAGGGTTAGATTTAGGGTTAAGTTGAGGCTGATGGTTAAGGTTAGGATTAGGGTAGGGATTAGGATTTGGGTAAGGGTTTGGTTGAGTGTGAGGGTTAATTTTAGGGTTAGGGTTAGGCTAAGCGTTACATTGAGGGTGAGGGAGAGGGTGAGGTTTACGGTTAGGGTGAGGGTTAGTGTTAGGGTTAGGATGAGAGTTAGATTTCAGGTTAAGTTTAGGGTTAGGGTGAGGGTTAGGGTTAGGGTTACGTTGAGGGTGAGGGTTAGGGTTAGGTTGTGGTTTAGGGTTAGGGTTAGGGTTAGGGTGAGCTTTAGGGTTAGGGTTAGGGTGAGGGTTAGGTTGAGGATTAGGGTTAAGATTAGGGTTAGGGTGAGGGCTAGGGTGAGGGCAAGTTTTAGGGTTAGTGTTAGGGTGAGGTTTAGGGTTAGGGTTAGGTTTAGGGTGATGGTTAGGTTGAGAGTTAGGGTTACAGTAATGGTTAGGGTTAGGTTTAGAGTTAGGGTTAGGGTTAGGGTTAGAGTGAGTGTGAGGGTTAGTTTTAGGATTAGGGTTTGGGTGAGGGTGATGGTTAGGATTAGGGGTAGAGTTAGTGTTATTGTTAGGGTTAGGGTTAGGGTTATGGTGAGAGTTAGGGTTAGCGTTATTGTTAGGGTTAGGGTTAGGCTGAGGGTGAATTTGGGGGTGGGGGTGAGGATTATGTTTAGGGTTAGGCTTATTGTTAGTGTTATTGTTAGGGTTAAGTTTGCGGTGAGGATGAGGCTGAGGGTGAGGGTTATGGTTATGGTTATGGTTAGTGTTAGGGTTAGTGTTATTGTTAGGGTTAATGTTAGACTTATGGTGAGGTTGAGGGTGAGGGTGAGGGTTAAGTTTATGGTGAGGTTTAGGGTATGGGTTAGGGTTAGGGTTAGTGTTAGTGTGAGGGTGAGGTTTAGGGTTAGAGTTAGTGTTAGGGTGAGGGTTATGTTGAGGGTGAGGTTTAGTGTTAGTATTAGGGTTAGGTTTAGAGTGAGAGTTAGGGGGAGGGTTTGGGTTAGGGTTAGGGTTAGGGATAGGATTAGGGTTAGGGTGAGGGTGAGTGTGTGTGTTAGGGTTAGGTTTAGGGTTAGGTTTAGGGTCAGGCTGAGGATGAGGTTGAGGGTGAGGGTTAGGGTTAGGGTTAGTGAGAGGGTTAGGATGAGGTTTAGGGTGAAGGTAAGGGCAAGGGTGAGGGTGAGGTTTAGAGTTAGTGTTAGGGTGAGGTTTAGGTTTAGGGTTAGGGTTAGGATTAGGTTGACCATGAGGTTTAGGTTTAGAGTTAGGGTTAGGGTGAGGCTGAGGGTGAGTGTTATGTTTAGGGTTAGTGTTAGGATTAGGGTTAGGGTTAGGTGAGCGTTAGGGTTAGTGTGAGTCTGAGGGTTAGGGTTAGGTTTAGGGTTAGGGTTAGGGTGCCGTGAGTATGAGGATTAGGGTAAGGGTTTGGCTTAGGCTTAGGGTTAGGCTGAGGCTGAGGGTGAGGGTGCGGGTGAGGGTTAGGGTTAGGGTTAGGGTGGGTTAGGGTTAGGGTTAGGGTGAGGGTGAGGTTTAGGGTTAGATATTGGGTTAGGGTGAGGGTTAGGGCGAGGCTTAGTGTTAGGGATAGTGTTAGGGTTAGGGTGAGGGTGAGGGTTATGGTTAAGTTTAGGGTTAGGGTGAGGTTTAGGGTTAGGGTTAGTGTTAGGGTTAGAATTATGGTGAGAGTTAGCGTGCGGATGAGTGTGAGGGATAGGGTTAGATTTAGGTTTAGGCTTAGGGTTAGGCTTAGGGTTAGGCTGACTGTGAGGGTGAGGGTGAGGTTTTGGGTTAGGGTGAGGGTTAGGGTTAGAGTTATGGGGAGGGTTAGTGTGAGGGTTAGTGTAAGGATTAGGGTTAGGGTGAGGGCTAGCGTGAGGGTGATGTTTAGGGTTAGGGTTAGGGTGAGGTTTAGGGTTAGGGTTAGGTTAAGGGTGAGGGTAAGATTTAGGGTTAGTCGTAGGGTTAAGGTGAGGCTTAGGGTGAGGTTTAGGATTAGGGTTAGGATTAGGATTAGGGTAAGGTTTCGGGTTAGTGTTGGTGTAAAGGTTTGGGTGAGGGTTAGGTTGAGGTTTAGGGTTAGGGTTAGGGTTAGGATTAGGGTTAGGGTGAGGGTGAGTGTGATTGTTAGGGTTAGGGTTAGGCTTACGATTAGGCTGAGGGTGAGTGTGGGGGTGAGGATTAGGGTTAGGGTGATGTTTAGGGTTAGAGTTAGGGTGAGGGTTAGGATGAGGGTTAGGGTTAGGGATAGGGTTAGGTTTAGTGTTAGGGTTAGGTTTAGAGTTAGGGTTATGGTGAGGGTGAAGTTTAGGTGTAGGGTTAGGGTCTGAGTGAGGGTTAGGGTTAGGTTGAGTGTTAGGCTTAGTGTTATGGGGAGGGTTAGGATGATGTTTAGATTTAGGATTAAGGTAAGGGTAAGAGCTACAGTGAGGGTGAAGTTCAGGATTAGGGTTAGGGTGAGGTTTAGGGCTAGGGTTACGGTTCAGGTTAGGGTGAGGGTGAGGTTTAAGGTTAGGTTTAGGGTTAGGTTGAGGTTTAGGGTGAGGGTTAAGATGAGGATTAGGGTTAGGATTAGCGTTAGGGTGAGGACTAGGTTGAGGGTGAGGTTTAGTGTTAGTGTTAGGGTGAGGTTCAGGGTTAGGGTTAGTGTTAGGGTGAGGGTTAGGGTGAGGGTTAAGGTTACTGTAAGTGTAAGGGTTAGGGTTATGGTGAGGGTTAGTGTTAGGATTAGGGTTAGTTAGGGTTATTGTTAGGGTTAGTGTTAGGGTTACAGTAAGGGCTAGGGTTAGTGTTAGGGTTAGGGTTGGGCTGAGGTTGAGGGTGGGGGTGGGGTTGAGGATGAGGATTAGGGTTAGGGATAGGGTTATTTTAAGTGTTATGGTTAGGGTTAAGTTTGCGGTGAGGTTGAGGCTAAGGGTGAAGGTTATGTTTAGGGTTAGGGTTAGGGTTAGGGTTAATGTTATTTTTAGGGTTAGGGTTAGAGTTACGTTCAGGTTGAGGGTGAGGGTGAGGTTTAGGTTTAGGGTAAGTTGTAGGTTTTGGGTTAGGGTTAGAGTTAGTGTTAGTGTGAGAGTGAGGTTTAGGGTTAGAGTTAGCGTTAGAGTGAGGGTTAAGTTGAGGGTTAGGTTTAGGTTTAGTGTTAGGGTTAGGTTTAGATTGAGAGTTAGGGGTAGTGTTTGGGTTAATGTTAGGCTTAGGGATAGGATTAGGGTTAGGATGAGGGTGAGTGTGTGTGTTAGGATTAGGTTTAGGGTTAGGTTTAGGGTTAGGCTGAGAGTAAGTTTGAGGGAGAGGGTTAGGGTTAGGGTGAGGGTTAGGGTTAGTGTTAGGGGGAGGGTTAGGATGAGGGTTAGGGGTAGGTTTAGGGTTAAGGTAAGAGCTAGGGAGAGGGTGAGGTTTAGGTTTAGGTTTAGGGTGAGGTTTAGGTTTAGGGTTAGGGTTAGGGTTAGGGTGAGGGTGAGGTTTAGTGGTATGGTTAGGGTTAGAGTTAGGGTTAGGGTGAAGATGAGGTTCAGGGTTAGAGTTAGGGTATGTTGAGGCTGAGGTTTAGGGTTAGATTTAGTGTTAGTGTTAGAGATAGGGTTAGGGTGAGGGTTACGGTGGGGTTGAGTTTGAGGGTGAGGGTTAGGCTTAGGTTTAGGATTAGGATTAGGGTAAGGGTTAGGGTGAGTGTGATGGTTAGGTTTAGTGTTAGGCTTAGGCTTAGGGTTAGGCTGAGAGTGAGGGTGAGTGTGAGGGTAAGGGTTAGGGTGAAGGTTAGGGTTAGGTTTAGGGTGAGAGTTACGGTTCGGTTAAGTTTTGGGTTAGGGTGAAGGTTAGAATTAGGGTTATGGTGAGGGCTAGGGTGAAGGTGAGGTTTAGGTTTAGTTTTAGGGTAAGGTTTAGATTTAGGGTTAGGGTTTGGGTTAGGGATAGGATGAAGGTTAGGGTTACGGTGAGGGTGAGGGTTAGGGTTAGGTTGAGGGTTACGGTTAAGATTATGGTTAGGGTGAGGGTGAGTGTTAGGATTAGGGTGGGTTGAGGTCTAAGGTGGGGGTGAGTGTTAGAGTTAGGGTTAGAATTAGGGTGAGGTTTAGGATTAGGGTGAGGGTTAGGGTTAGTGTGAGGGTTAGTGTTAGGTTTAGGGTTAGTGTTAGGATGAGGTTAAGTGTTAGGGTGAGGGTTAATGTTAGGGACGAGGGTTATGGTTAGGGTGAGGGTTAGGGTTAGGGTTATTGTTAGGGTTAGGGTTACGGTTACGGTTAAGGTGAGGGTGAAGTTGAGAGTTAGAGTTAGGGTAAGGTTTAGATTAGGGTTAGGGTAGAATTAGGGTTAGGGTGAGGGTGAGGTTTAGGGGTAGAGTTAGGGTTAGGGTGAGGGTTAGGGTTAGGGTGAGCGTTAGGGTGGGGTTATGGTAAGGGTAAAGGTGAGGGTTAGGCTGAGGGTGAGGGTTAAAGTAAGGGTGAGGGTTAGGGTTAGGGTGAGGGTTAGGTTTACAGTTAGGGTGAGGGTGAGGGTTAGTTTGAGGATTAATGTAAGGGTTAGTGTGAGGTTTAGGATGAGGATCAGGATTAGCGTTATGGTGAGGGCTAGGGTGAGGTTGAGGGTTAGGGTTATTTTTAGGGTGCGGTTTAGGGTTAGGGTGATAGAGTTAGTGTGAGCGTTAGTGTTAGTGTTAGGGTTCGTGTTAGGGTCAGGGTAAATGTTAGGATGAGGGTAAGTGTTAGAGTGAGGGTTATGGTTAGGGTGAGGGTTAGGAATAGGGTTAGGGTTAATGTTAGGTTTTGGGTTACTGTTACTGTGAGGGTGAGGGTTAGGGTTAGGGTTAGGTTTAGGATGAGGTTTAGGGTTAGGGTTAGGGTTAGAGTTAGGGTTAGGGTGAGGGTGAGGTTTAGGGTTAGAGTTAGGGATAGTGTTAGGGATAGGGATAGGGTGAGTGTTAGGGTTAGGCTTAGGCTTAGGCTTAGGCTTAGGCTGAGCATGAGGGTGAGGGTTAGGTTTAGGGTGAGGGTTAGGATGAGGTTTAGGGTTAGGATTAGGTTTAGGGTGAAGGCTAGGTTGAGGGTTAGGGTAAGGGTTAGGTTTAGGGATAGGGTTAGGTTTAGGATTTGGGTTTGGGTGAGGGTCAGTGTGAGGGTTAGTGTTAGGGTTAGGCTTAGGCTTAGGGTTAGGGTGAGGTTTAGTGCTAGGGATTGGTTAGGGTTAGGGTGAGACTGAGGATTAGGGTTAGGTTTATGGTTAGGTTTACGGTTTGGTTTAGGGTTAGGGTTAGTGTTAGGGTTAGGATTAGGGTTAGGGTTAGGGTTAGGCTGAGGGTGATGGTGGGTGTGAGGATTAGGGTTAGGTTTAGGTTTATTGTTAGGGTGAGGGTGAGGTTTAGGGTTAGAGTTAGGTTCAGGGGGAGGGTTAGGGTGAGGTTTATGGTTAGGGTTATTTTTAGGGTTCAGAGGAGGGAGAGGGTTAGGTTGAGATTTAAGGATAGTATTAGGTTTAGGATTAGGGTTAGGGTGCGGTGAGTTTGAGGATTAGGGTGAGGGTTAGGCTTAGGCTTAGGGTTAGGCTGAGGGTGATGGTGGCTGTGACGATTAGGGTTAGGGTGATCGTTAGGGTTAGGGTTAGGGTTATTGTTAGGGTTAGGGTACGAGTTCCGGTGAGGGTGAAGGTGGGGGTGAGGTTTAGGGATAGGGTTAGGGTGAGGGTGAGGTTTATGGTTAGATATTACGTTAGGGTGAGGGTTAGTGTTAGGGATAGTGTTAGGGTTAGGGTGAGGGTGAGGGTTAGGTTTAGGTTTAGGGTTAGAATTATGGTGAGGGTGAGGGTGCGGGTGTGTGTGAGGGTTAGGGTTAGGTTTAGGGTTAGGCTTAGGGTTAGGCTTACGTTTAGGCTGACTGTGAGGGTGAGGGTGAGGTTTAGGGTTAGGTGAGGGTTAGGGTTAGAATTATGGGAGGGTTAGGGTGAGGGTTAGGGTTAGTATTAGGGTTAGGGTGAGGGCTAGGGTGAGGGTGATGTTTAGGGTTAGGGTTAGGGTGAGGTTTAGGGTTAGGGTTAGGGTTAGGGTGAGGGTGAGGTTTAGGCTTAGACAGGGTTACGGTGAGGCTTATGGTGAGGTTTAGGATTAGGGTTAGGATTAGGATTAGGGTAAGGTTTAGGGTTAGTGTTTGTGTTATTGTTTGGGTGAGGGTTAGGGTTAGGATGAGGGTGAGTGTGATTCTTAGGTTTAGGGTTAGGGTTAGGTTTAGGCTTAGGCTGAGGGTGAGTGTGGGGGTGAGGATTAGGGTTAGGGTGATGTTTAGGGTTAGGGTTAGGGTGAGGGTTAGGATGAGGTTTAGTGTTAGGATTAGGATTAGGGTGAGGGCTTGGGTGAGAGTAAGGCTTAGGGTTAGGGTTAGGCTTAGGCTTAGGGTTAGGCTGAGCATGAGGTTGAGGTTGAAGTTTAGTGTTAGGGTTAGGGTTAAAGTTAGGGTGAGGGTGAGGGTGAGGTTTAGGGGTAGGTTTAGGGTCAGGGTGAGGGGTAGGGTTAGGGTGAGGGTTAGGGTGGGGTTGATGGTAAGTGCAAGGGTTAGGGTTAGGCTGAAAGTGAGGGTTATGATAAGGGTGAGGGTTAGGTTTAGGGTGAGGGTTATGGTTAGCGTTAGGGTGAGGGTGAGGGTTAAGTTTGAGGATTAGTGTTAGGGTTAGTGTGAGGTTTAGGGTGAGAATGAGGGTTAGGTTTAGGGTGAGGTCTAGAGTGAAGGTGAAGGTGAGGGTTAGATTGAGGATTAGTGATAGGGTTAATGTGAGGTTTAGGTTGAGGATGTGGTTTAGTGTTAAGGTTAGGGTTAGAATTAATATTAGGGTTAGGCTTAAGGTGAGGGTTAGGGTGAGGGTGAGGTTTAGGATTAGTGTTAGGATTTGGATTAGGGTTAGGGTAAGGGTGAGTGTGAGGGTTAGGTTTGGGTTAAGTTTAGGCTTAGTGTTAGGCTGAAGGTGAGGGTGAGGGAGGAGGCTTATGGTTAGGTTGCGGGTTAGGATTAGGCTTATGGTGAGGGCTAGGGTGAGGGTGAGGTTTAGGGTTAGGGTTTGGGTGAGCTTTAGGTTTAGGTTTAGGTTTAGGGTTATGGTGAGGTTGAGGTTTAGTGTTAGAGTTAGGGTTAGGGTGAGGCTGAGGTTGAAGGTTAGGGTTAGGTTTAGTGTTAGAGTTAGGGTTACGCTGAGGGTTAGGTTGAGGGTGAGGGTTAGGCTTAGTGTTAGGATTAGAATTAGGGTAAGGTTTACGGTGAGTGTGAGGGTTAGGGTTAGGGTTAGGGTTAGGTTTAGGGTGAGGGTTAGGATGAGGATTAGGGTTAGGATTAGAATTAGGGTGAGGACTCGTGTGAGAGTGAGGGTTAGGGTTAGAATTTGCGTAAGGTTTATGGTTAGGGTTAGAGTTAGGGTGAGGGTTAGGATGAGGGTTAGGGTTACAGTGAGGATGAGAGTTAGGGTTAGGGTGAGCTTTAGGGTTTGGTTTAGGGTTACGGTGAGGGTGAGGGTTATTGTTAGGGTTAGGTTTAGGGTTACGGTTAAGGTGAGGGTGAGGGTTAGGATTAGGGTTAGGGTGAGGTTTAGTGTTAGTGTTAGGGTTAGGGTTAGGGTTAGGGTTAGGGTGAGGGTAAGGTGTAGGGTTAGAGTTAGGGTAAGGGTGAGGCTGAGGTTGAGGGTTAGGTTTAGGGTTAGTGTTAGAGTTAGGGTTAGGTTGAGGTTTAGGGTGAGGGTGAGGGTGATGGTGAGTCTTAGGCTTATGTTTACGATTAGGATTAGGGTATAGGTTATGTTGAGTTTGAGGGTTAAGGTTAGGCTTAGGCTTAGGGTTAGGCTGAGAGTGAGGGTGAGAGTGAGTGTTAGAGTTATGTTGAGGGTTAGGTTTAGGGTTAGGGTGAGAGTTAGTGTTCGGTTAAGTTTAGGATTAGGGTGAGGGTTAGGGTTAGGATTAGGGTTAGGTTGATGGCTAGGGTGAGGTTGAGGTTTAGGGTTAGTGTTAGGGTAAGGTTTAGGGCTAGGGTTAGTGTTTGGGTGAGGGTTAGGATGAGGGCTAGCTTTAAGATTATGGTTAGGGTGAGGGTGAATGTTAGGATTAGGGTTAGGGTTAGGGTTAATTTTAGGTTTAGGATTAGTGTTATTGTTAGGGTTAGGGTTAGAGTTATGGTGAGGGTGAGGGTGAGGGTTAGGGTTAGTGTTAGGGTTAGGGTGAGTTTTACGATAGGGTTAGTATTAGAGTTAGCGTGTGGGTTAGGTTTAGGGTTAAATTTAGGGTTAGGTGGAGCGTTAGGTCGAGGGTTAATGTTAGGGTTAGCATTGGGCTTATGGTTACGGTGATGGTTAGGTTGAGGTTTAGGGTTAGGGTTAGGTTTACGGTGAGGTCTATGGTGAGGGTGAGTTTTAGTGTTAGATTTAGCGTGAGGTTTAGCATTAGGTTTAGGGTTAGGTTTAGGTTGAGGTTGAGGTTAAGGTTAGAGTTAGGGTTAGGGTGAGGCTGAGTGTGAGGTTTAGGGTTAGGGTTAGTTATAGAGTTAGGGTTAGGGTGAGGGTTAGGGTGTGGGTGAGGGTTAGGCTTTGTGAAAGGATTATGATTAGGTTAAGGGTTAGGGTGTTGTGACGGTTAGGGTTAGGAAGAGGTTTAGGGTTTGGGTTAGGGTTAGAGTTAAGGTAAGGGTGAGGGTGAGGTTTAGGGTTAGAGTTAGGGTTAGTGTTCGGGTTAGGGTTAGGGTGAGGGTTAGGCTTTGGGTTAGGCTTAGGTTTAGGCTTAGGCTTAGCCTTTGGCTGAGCATGAGGGTGAGGGTTAGGGTTAGGGTGAGGGTTAGGGTTAGGGTTAGGGTGAGGGTTAGGATGAGGTTTAAGGTTAGGATTAGGTTAGGGTGAGGGCTAGGTTGAGGCTGACTGTGAGGGTTGGGGTTAAGGATAGGGTTAGGATTAGGATTAGGGTTACGGGGAGGGTGAGTGTGAGGGTTAGGGTTAGGGTTAGGCTTAGGGTTAGGGTGAGGATTAGGGTTAGGGTTTGGTTCAGGGTGAGGGTGAGGCTGAGGATTAGAGCTAGGGTTAGAGTTGCAGTGATGATTATGGTTATGGTTAGGGTTAGGGTTATGTTTAGGGTTAGGGTGGGTGTTAGGGTTAGGGTTTGTGTTAGGGTGAGGGTGAGGCTGAGGATTAGGGTTAGGTTTAGGGTTAGGGTTTGGTTTAGGTTTAGGGTTAGTGTTAGGTATAGGGTTAGGGTTACGGTGAGGGTTAGGGTTAGGGTTGGCTTAGAGTTAGGCTGAGGGTGATGGTGGGGGTGAGGATTAGGGTCCGTGTTAGGGTTAGGGTTATTGTTAGTGTTAAGTTTGCTGTGATGGTGAGGCTGAGGGTGAGGGTTATGGTTATGGTTATGGTTATGGTTAGGGTTAGGGTTAGTGTTAGGTTTAGAGTTAGAGTTACATTGAGGTTTTGTGTGAGGGTGAGGGGTAGAGTTAGGGTGAGTTTTAGGGTTAGGGTGAGGGTGAGGTTTAGGGTTAGAGTTAGGGATAGGGGGACGGTTAGGGTGAGGTTTAGGGTTAGAGCTAGATTTAGGGTTAGGGTGATGGTGAGGTTTAGGTTGAGGTTTAGGGATATGGTTAGGATTAGGATTAGGATAAGTATTAGTGTCAGTGTGAGGGTTAGGGTGAGGGTTAGGTTTAGGCTTAGGGTTAGACTGAGGGTGAGGGTAATGTTGAGGGTTAGGGTTAGGGTGCGGGCTAGGGTTAGGTTTATGTGGAGTGTTTTGATGAGCGTTAGGTTTAGGATTAGTATTAGGGTGAGGGCTAGGGTGAGGGTGAGTTTTAGGGTTAGGGTTAGAGTGAGGTTTAGCATTAGGTTTAGGGTTAGGGTTAGGGTGAAGTTGAGGTTTAGGGTTAGAGTTAGGGTTAGGGTGAGGCTGAGGGTGAGGGTTAGGGTTAGTGTTAGAGTTAGGGTTAGGGTGAGGGTTAGGGTGTTGGTGAGGGTTAGGCTTAGTGATTGGATTTGGATTAGGTAATGGTTAGGGTGTGTGTGAGGGTTAAGGTTAGGATGAGTTTTAGGTTTAAGGTTAGGGTTAGAGTTAGGGTTAGGATGAGGGTGTGGTTTAGGGTTTGAGTAAGGGATAGTGTTTGGGTTAGGGTTAGGGTTAGGGTGAGGGTTAGGGTGAGGGTTAGGTTTAGGTTTAGGGTGCGTGTTAGGATGAGTTTTAGGGTTAGGATTAGGGTTAGGGTGAGGGCTAGGTTGAGGCTGACTGTTAGGGTTAGGGTTAGGGATAGGTTTAGGTTTAGGATTAGGGTTAGGGTAAGGGTGAGTGTGAGGGTTAGGGTTAGGGTTAGGCTTAGGGATAGGGTGAGGGTTAGGTTTAGGGTTTGGATTAGGGTGAGGCTGAGGCTGAGGATTAGGGTTAGCCTGAGGTTTAGGGTTAGGCTGAGGGTGAGGGTGTGGGTGAGTCTTAGGGTTATGTTAGGGTTTTGGTTATTGTTATTGTTATGCTTAGGGTTAAGTTCGTAGTGAGGGTGAGGCTGAGGATGATGGTTACGGTTAGGGTTAGGGTTATTGCTAGGATTAGTGTTATTGATAAGGTTAGGGTTAGAGTTATGGTGACGTTGAGGGTACGGGTGTGGGTTACGGTTAGGGTGAGGTTTAGCGTGAGGTTTAGTGTTAGGGTGAGGGTGACTGTGAGGTTTAGGGTTAGAGTTAGGGTTAGGGTGAGGGTTAGGGTGAGGTTTAGGGTTAGGGTTAGTGTTAGGGTTAGGGTGAGGGTGAGGATTAGGTTGAGGTTTAGGGATAGGGCTAGCTTTAGGATTAGGGTTAGTGTGAGGGTGAGTGTGAGGTTTAGGGTTGAGGGTTAGGCTTTGGCTTAGGGTTAGGCTGAGGATAAGTGTAGGGCTGAGGATTAGGGTTAGTGTGATGGTTAGGGTTAGTGTTATTGTTAAGGTTAGGGTTAGAGTTATGGTGAAGGTGAGGTTGGGGGTGAGGGTTAGGTTTAGGGTTAGGGTGAGGGTTAGTGTAAGGGTTATGGTGAGGGTGAGGGTTAAGGTTAGGTTGAGCTTTAGTGTTAGGTTTAGGGTTAGGGTGAGTGTGAGGGTTAGGGTTAGTGTGAGGTTGAGGATTAGGTTGAGGGTAAGGTTTAGGATTAGGGTTAGTGTGAGGGCTAGGGTGAGGGTGAGGTTTAGGGTTAGGTTTAGGATGAGGTTTATGGTTAGGGTTAGGGTGAAGGTGAGGTTTACGGTTAGAGTTAGGGTTAGGATGAGGCTGAGGTTGAGGGTTAGGGTTAGGGTTAGTGTTAGAGTTAGGGTTAGGGTGAGGGTTAGGATGAGGGTGAGGGTTAGGCTTACGGTTAGGCTTAGGGTTAGGGTAAGGGTTCGTGTGAGTGTGAGGGTTAGGGTCAGTGTTAGGCTTAGGCTTAGGGTTAGGCTGAGGGAAGGGGGAGGGTGAGTGTTAGGGTTAGGGTGAGGGTTAGGTTTAGTGTTATTGTTAGTGTTAGGGTTAGATTTACTGTGAGGGTGAGGATTAGGGTTAGGTTTTGGGTGTGGTTGAGGGTTAGGGTTGGGGTTAGGCTGAGGGTGAGGTTTAGGATTAGATATAGTGTTAGGTGGAGGTTTAGGGTGAGGGTTAGTTTTAGGTTTAGTGTTAGTTTTACTGTTAGGGTTAGTGTTAGAGTTGGGGTTAGGGTGAGGTTTAGGGTTAGGGTTAGAGTAAGTGTTAGGGTGAGGGTGAGGGTTAAGTTGAGGTTTAGGGAAAGGTTTAGGTTTAGGATTAGGGTTAGGGTGAGGGTGAGTGTGAGTTTTAGGGTGAGGGTTAGGCTTAGGCTTAGGGTTAGGCTGAGGGAGAGGGTGGGGGTGAGGACTAAGGTGATGGTGATGGTTCGGGTTAGGGTTAGTGTTATTGTTAGGGTTAGGCTTAGTGTTAGGGTTAGGGTGAGGGTGAGGGTTAAGTTGAGGTTTAGGGTTGTGGTTACAGTTAGGGTTAGTGTGATGGTTAGTGTTAGGGTTAGGGTTAGGGTTAGGGTGAGGTTAAGTGTTAGGGTGAGAGCTTGGTTTAGGGTGAGGGTTGTGGTTAGGGTGAGGTTTAGGATTAGGATTAGGGTTATTGTTAGGGTTAAGTTTAGGGTGAGGTTTAGGGTTTAGGTAAGGTTAGAGTTAGGTTTAGGTTGAGGGTGAGGTTTAGGGTTAGAGTTAGTGTTAGGGTGAGGCTGAGGGTGAGCGTTAGGTTTAGGCATAGTGTTAGGTTTAGGGTTAGGGTAAGAGTTAGGGTGAGGTTTAGGGTTAGGGTTAGGGATAAGTTTAGACTTAGGGTGAGGGTGAGTTTGTGTGTTAAGGTTATTTTTAGGGTTAGCCTTAGGGTTAGGATGAGGGTGAGGTTGAGGGTGAGGTCTAGGGTTAGGTTCAGGGTTAGGGTTAGGTTTCGGGGGAGGGTTAGTATGAGGGTTAGAGTTAGGATTAGAGTTAGGGTAAGGGCTAGGGTGAGGGTGAAGTTTAGGGTTAGGGTTAGGGTGAGGTTTAGGATTAGGGTTAGGGTTAGGGTGAGGGTGAGGTTGAGGTTTAGGGTAAGAGTTAGGGTTAGGGTGAGGTTGAGGGTGAGGTTTAGGGTTAGGGTTAGTTTTAGGGTTAGGGTTAGGGTGAGGGTGTGGGTTAGGATGAAGATTAGGATTAGGTTTAGGCTGAGTGGGAGCGTTAGGGTTAGTGTTAGTGTTAGAGTTAGGGTTAAGGTGAGGGTTAGTTGAGGGTGAGGGTTAGTTTTAGTGTTGGGTTAGGCTTAGGTTTAGGCTGAGTTTGAGGGTGAGGGTTAGGATTAGTGTTAGAGTGAGGGTTATTGTTAGGATCAGTGTTAGGGTGAGGGTTAGGGTTAGGGTTAGGGTGAGGTTTAGGATGAGGATTAGGTTTAGGATTAGTGTTAGGGTGAGGGCTAGGCTGAGGGTTAGGATGAGGGTTAGGGTTACCGTAATGGTGAGGGTTAGGGTTAGGGTGAGGATTATGATTAGGATTACGGTTAGGGTGAGGATGAGGTTTAGGATTAGGGTTAGTGTTAGGGTTAGGGTTAGGTTTAAGGTTAGGATTAGTGTTATTGTTAGGGTTAGGGTTAGACTTATGGTGAGGCTGAAGGTGAGGGTTAGTTTTAGTGTGAGGGTTAGTGATAGGGTTAGGGTTAGTGTTAGAGTGAGGGTAAGTGTTATGGTGAGGGATAGGTTTAGGGTGAGGGTTATGGTTAGGGTGAGGGTTAGGGATAGGGTTAGGGTTAATTTTAGGGTTAGGGTTACGGTTACGGTTATGGTGAGGGTGAGGATTTGGATTAGGCTTAGGCTTAGGGTGAGGTTTAGTGTTAGGGTTAGGGATAGAGTTAGGGTTAGGGTGAGGCTGAGGGTGTGGCTTAGGGTTAGGGTTAATGTTAGAGTTAGGAATAGGGTGAGGGTTAGGTTGAGGGTTAAGTTTAGGGTTAAGATTAGGGTTAGGTTGAGGGTTAGGTTTAGGGTTTGGGTTAGGGTGAAGGTGATGCTGAGTATTAGGGTTAACTTTAGGGTTCGGGTTAGATTTAGGGTTAGGGTTAAAGTTACAGTGAGGTTTAGGGTTAGGTTCAGGCATAGGGTTAGGCTGAGGGTGAGGGTGGGGTTGAGGATTAGGGTAGGGGTTAGGGTTAGGGTTATGGGAAGTTTAGGATGAGCATTACGGTAAGGATTAGGGTTAGAGTGAGGGCTAGGATGAGGGTGAGATTTAGGGTAAGCTTAGGGTGAGGTTTAGGGTTAGGTTTAGGGTTAGGGTGAGGCTGAGGGTTAGGATTAGGGTTAGGGTTAGTGTCAGAGTTAGGGTTAGGGTGAGGGTTAGGGTGAGGGTGAGGTTTAGACTTAGGTTAAGGATTAGGATTAGGGTAAGGGTTAGGTTGAGTGTGAGGGTTAGGGTTAGGGTTAGGGTTATGCTTAGGATTAAGCTGAGGGTGAGGTTGAGGGTTAGGTTTAGGGTTAGGGTGAGGCTGAGGGTTAGGGTTAGGGTTAGGGTTAGTGTTAGAGTTAGGGTTAGGGTGAGGGTTATGGTGAGGGTGAGGTTTAGGCTTAGGTTTAGGATTAGGATTAGGGTAAGGGTTAGGTTGAGTGTGAGGGTTAGGGTTAGGGTTAGGGTTATGCTTAGGATTAAGCTGAAGGTGAGGTTGAGGGTGAAGGTTAGGGTTAGGTTGAGGGTAAGGTTTAGGATTAAGGTGAGCGTGAGGGTTAGGTTTAGTTTGAGGGTTAGGGTGAGGGTAAGCGTTAGAGTTAGTGTGAGGGTTAGGGTTAGGGTTAGGGTTAGGCCTCGGGTTACACTGAGGGAGAGGGTGAGCATGAGGTTTAGGGTTAGGGTGAGGTTTAGCGGTAGAGCTAGTGTTAGGGTGAGGGCTAGGGTGAGGGTTAGGGTTAGCATGAGGATTAGATTAGGGGTAGGGTGAGGGTGAAGGCTAGACTGAGGATTAGTGTTAGGGTTATTCTGAGGTTCAGGGTGAGGATGAGGGTTAGGTTTAGGTTGGGGCTTAGGTTGAGGGTGAGGGTTAGGGTTAGGGTGAGTGTGAGAATTAGGGTTAGGTTGATGGTTTGTGTTAGGATTAGAGTTAATATTAGGGTGAGGATAAGTGTTAGGGTGAGGGTGAGGGTTAGGGTGAGGGTTATAGTAAGGTTGAGGGTTAGGGCTAGGGTTAGGGTTACTGTTAGGGTTAGGGCTAGGGTTACAGGGAGGGTGAGGGTGAGGGTTAGGTTTAGGGTTAGGATGAGGTTTAGGGTTAGGGTTAGAGTTAGGGTTAGGGTGAGGTCTAGGGTGAGGGTTAGGGTGAGGGATAGGTTTAGGGTTAGGGTTAGGTATAGGATTATGGTGAGGGTGAGTGTGAGGGTTAGGGTTAGGCTTAGGCTTAGGCTTAGGGTTAGGGTGGGGGTTAGGGTTAGTGTTTGGGTTAGGGTGAGGGTGAGGCTGAGGTTTAGGGTTAGGTTTGGGTTAGGGTTTGGGTTAGGTTTAGGGTTAGGTTTAGGTTTAGGGTTAGGGTTACAGTGAGTGTTAGAGTTAGGGTTAGGGTTTGGCTTAGGGTTAGGCTGAGGGTGAACATGGGGGTGAGGATTAGGGTGAGTTTTACAGTTAGGGTTATTGTTAGTGTTATGGTTAGGGTTAAGTTTGCGGTGAGGGTGAGGCTGAGGGTGAGGGTTATGGTTAAGTTTAGGGTTAGGGTTTGGGTTAGTGTTATTGTTAGGTTTAGAGTTAGAGTTACTTTGAGGTTTTGGGTGAGGGTGTGGGTTAGGGTTAGGGTTAGGTTTAGGGTGAGTCTTAGGTTTATGGTTAGGGTGAGGGTGAGGTTTAGGGTTAGAGTTAGGGTTAGGGGGATAGTTAGCGTGAGGTTCAGCGTTAAGGTTAGTGTTAGATTTAGGGTGAGGTTGAGGTTCAGGTTGAGGTTTAGGGATAGGTTTAGGTTTAGAATTAAGGTTAGGGTGAGGGTGAGTGTGAGTATTAGGGTGAGGGTTAGGTTTAGGCTTAAGGTTAGGCTCAGGGTGAGGGAGAGGTTGAGGGTTAGGGTTAGGGTGAGGGCTAGGGTTAAGGTTATGGGGAGGGCTTGCATGAGCGTTAGGGTTAGTATTAGGGTTAGGGTGAAGGCTAGGGTGAGGGTGAGTTTTAGGGTTAGGTTTAGGGTGATGTTTAGAGTTAGGTTTAGGGTTAGGGTTAGGGTGAGGTTGAGGTTTATGGTTATATTTAGGGTTAGGTTGAGGCTGAGGGTGAGGGTTAGGGTTGGGGTTAGGGTTAGAGTTAGGATGAGGGTGAGGGTTAGGGTGTGGGTGAGGGTTAGGGTTAGGATGACGTTTAGGTTTAGGGTTATGATTAGAGTTAGGTTTAGGGTGAGGGTGAGGGCTAGGGTTAGGGTTAGGGTTAGCGTGAGGATTAGATTTAGGGGTAGGTTGAGGGTGAGGGCTAGATGGAGGATTAGTGTTAGGGTTATTTTGAGGTTCAGGGTGAGGGTGAAGGTTAGGTTTTGGGTGAGGGTTAGTGTTATGGTTAGGTTGAGTGTGAGTATTAGGGTTAGGGTGATGGTTTGTGTTAGGGTTAGAGTTAGTATTAGGGTGAGGTTAAGTGTTAGGGTGAGGGTGAGGGTTAGGGTGAGGGTTATAGTAAGGTTGAGGGTTAGGGTTAGGGTTAGGGTTAGGGTTAGGCTAGGGTTAGGGTTAATGTTAGGGTTAGGGCTACGGTTATGGTG
This sequence comes from Dipodomys merriami, assembly GCF_024711535.1. Taxonomy (NCBI): domain Eukaryota; kingdom Metazoa; phylum Chordata; class Mammalia; order Rodentia; family Heteromyidae; genus Dipodomys; species Dipodomys merriami. The sequence continues at coordinate 3,733,317 of NW_027206335.1, read as the reverse complement.
AGTGTGAGAGTGAGGGTTAGTTTTAGGGTTAGGATGAGGTTTAGTTTTAGGGTTAGGGTTAGAGTTAGGGTTAGGATGAGGGCTAGGGTGAGGGTTAGGGTGAGGGTTAGGTTTAGGGATAGGGTTAGGTTTAGGATTAGGGTGAGGGTGAGTGTGAGTGTTAGGGTTAGGCTTAGGCTTAGGCTTAGGGTTAGGGTGGGGGTTAGGGTTAGTGTTTGGGTTAGGGTGAGAGTGAGGCTGAGGATTAGGGTTTGGGTTGGTTTAGGGTTTGGGTTAGGTTTAGGTTTAGGGTTAGGGTTACAGTGAGGGTTAGGCTTAGGGTTAGGGTTTGGAAAAGGGTTAGGCTGAGGGTGAGCATGGGGGTGAGGATTAGGGTGAGTTTTACGGTTAGGTTTATTGTTAGTTTTATGGTTAGGTTTAAGTTTGCGATGAGGGTGAGGCTGAGGGTGAGGGTTATGGTTAGGTTTAGGGTTAGGGTTAGGGTTAGTGTTATTGTTAGGTTTAGAGTTAGAGTTACTTTGAGGTTTTGGATAAGGGTGAGGGTTAGGGTTAGGGTGAGGTTTAGCGTTAGGTTTGTGGTTAGGGTTAGGGTGAGGTTTAGGTTTAGGATTAGAGTTAGGGTTAGGGTGAGGCTGAGGGTGAGGGTTAGGGTTAGTGTTAGAGTTAGGGTTAGGGTGAGGGTTAGAGTGTGGGTGGGGGTTAGGCTTAGTGATAGGATTAGGATTTTGGTAATCCTTAGGCTATGTGTGAGGATTACGGTTAGGATGTGGTTTAGGTTTAGGGTTAGGGTTAGGGTTAGGGTTAGAATGAGGGTGAG